>NC_079454.1:25136689-25750691 GCF_903798145.1 Danio aesculapii | reverse complement strand
TATAAAAACAATTAAGTATTCTTAATAAAGTTATAGGCCATGTTTGACTCATGTTTAAATTTAAAGAGCTTAATTTGTGTTGTCAATGCACTGAGATTTAGAGATTTTATTGAGATGACTAATTTAATTCCTTTTTGAGTAATTCTATTACTTTTTAGACATAGGAAATACAAAAGTAACATTGATAAAATGGTTTTCATGGTGTAATTAGTCATGTAATTATTTTTATTAGTCATGTACTTACTGCTGAAGTATAAGGTGGTAAGTTGCTTACAGTAGGTTAAAAACATAGCAACTAAAAACCTTTAACCATTCAAAACGACACATTCATCATGGGACCTCCGAGGTATTAAAGAGTTCTAGTGGTATACCAGAAAGCTAGCATGCCTGAAAAAAATCTTCATTTTTCTGAAATAAAGTGTGATTTACAGGTAGTTCATGGTTCTCCACAGGTGAGGGCAGGCCGACAAATCTCTTCCTCATTTTCCTAACCCCGAGCTCTCACTACACAAACACAACTGAGATCATAAAATGCCCAGTGAGAATGAACAGATTGGCAGATAGAGAAGACCTTGTCTTTTTTCAGTTCCCTCTTCCCCCCGTCGGGTCTGATGGAGCTTTATTGATTGGCGCTGCAGAAAACACTGCATTTGGAGAGGATTTTCTGTCATCGTTCAGATAAGAAAGAGAGGGAGAGAAAAAGTCATAATCCGAACAGCGGGCTCCCTGACTGTGCTGAACACATCCGCCTTAAAGCCGTAGGTTGCGCCGACCCGTTAGTTCCAGCGGGGACGGCAAAGCGACTCAGAACGCTGGAGCTGTGGATCGGCCACAGGTGGAGTGGAGTCTAAGAAAGGCTGTTCTCCCTCTGTGGAAATCCTCTCTCTTTAACGCTCTCTGGATGACCTTGCCTGGTCAGCGCAAGTTTAGCTCGCTATCAAGGGGGGAAAGCTTTCTAATAGGCGCTGCGTAGTGGTAAGGTGTCTGCCTGTCATACCTCATCTAGCCTGATACATCGCAACTAGCTGCATCTCTCTGGCCGGACAATTACTGTCCAATTCCAATTTACTTCACCAAAGCACCGATGTAATGAAAATAATTAGGAGGCTGAAATGAGTTTTCTCATGAATGGCCTCTCAGGTTGAACACAATCGCATTTGGCAGATGGCTGCGCGGGTCTGCTTTAATATGGCTGAGATGGTTAATCATGTCTAAAGTGCATGCAGCATACATGAAGCGTTCTTGCTGGTCATGCTGCATTGAATACTGAGATTCCACTTACCAGGTTTCAGGTAACTGTATTTACATGCAAGTCAACCAATCCTGCACTAAGCAGAGAAAGGACACTGTACGGTCATAAACCTTTGGGTAAACATTATTGTTTGTATATTTGTGGTGGGATGAACAAAGACAGTTATGCATTCTCATTATTACTGATTGTACTAACATGTTTGCCCTAAAGTCAATTTTTTTGGACTGTAAAGGTAAGATGAAACAGCCACTTTCAACTATGTTTGACTTCTCCACTTAAACTCTGAAACAACTCTTTATAAATGACACATTGTGTTTCTCTTACCTCTGTAAAGTATGGAATTATGATTGTATTGGATGTCAGTTGCCAGTAGTGTTGGGTTTAATTAATTACGAAGTAAATAGTTACTGTAATTAAATTGTGCTAAAAAGAAAACTTAAGTAATGGTTTATTGTTCATTTTTAGGGGATTTAATTGCATTTACTTACAATTTACTTGCCTTAAATGTTGTAAATAAAGTCAACAACTCTTTATAAATCAGTCCAGAGAAGCAGAGTAATTGTATATTTTGTTATTCAGACATTTCACTGAATACTTATATTTTTCAACTAAAAAAGGTTACATGTGTCAGACAATTGCACATATTTAAGAAACAATAATATAAGTTTGAAACATTGATAAAACATTACTGTTTATTGCAGAGTAATTATATTTTTTAACTAAAATATGCTATATTTTTTATTAAAACAGTTAAGTATTTTAATAAAGTTATAGGCCATGTTTGACTTGTGTTTAAATTTAAAGAGCTTTAATTTATGTTGTCAATGTACCAAGATTTTATTAAGATGAGTAATTTAATTCCTTATTGAGTAATTCTATATTACTTTTCAGACATAGGAAATACAAAAGTAGCACAGATAAAATGGTTTAATGGTGTAATTAGTCATGTAATTATTTTTAGTGTAACTTAACAACATTGTCAAAACAAATTTCCAGTTAGTCCCAATGAATAAGAAAGATCTTTATTAAAAGCTGATTTTTTTTATTTTTATTTTATTTTAATGAGTATATGAAGAATAAAAATACACAGATTGACAAATGTATTTACAGATATATTAATATTTGCTTGGGGATTTCACTTTATAAGTTTATGGGGATTTCACTTTATGTCCACCATTGTTGTTAGATTATCAAGTACTCATAGACAATGGGGAAAGGTTACTTTTGAAAGTAATGTATTACATTAAGTTACTCAAAAAAAGTAACTGGTTGTGTTACTAAAGTTACTTTTTATGATAAGTAATGTGTTACATTACTTTTGAATTACATTTGTGTTACTTTTTCTGACCTGGCTGAGGGTTGATCTGTTTCATTACTTGCAGGATTTTTACCTTCTGTTTTTTTTTTTTTATAAAGGAGCTCTGCAATTAACAATGCATCCTATAGCCTACATCTTCATTTACCTTAAAAAAAACACATAAAAAAATATTAATGTAGGATAATCTTATTTTCTGAGAACTTTCTGACCCTCAAGCTACATGCCTTATATACAGATTAATGAATGTGAAAAGCAATGCGTTTACTACTTTGTACTTTATTGCTTTATTAGAGAAGTAAACTCACTGTCCATAGAGACAATCCCCTTTTCCTTGATCCATTCAGAATTAGAAAACTTCCATCGCAGAAATGTAAGGCTCTGCCATCTTGGTTTCTGCCTGCATTCTCTTATTGAGTGTGGGATTCAACGTGACTATGTTCATTTTAATTCAGCTATTTATTTTTATTAATAAGCTAATTAATTAAACTAAAAGTAACTCATTACATTTTTTTTAAGTATCTAAAATGTTATTACTTAAACATACATATTTTACCAATTTTTCAAGATTTAAGAGAAGTCTTTTGTGTCTCCAGAATGTTTCTGTAAAGTTTTAGCTCAAAACACGCATCAGATTATTTATTATGGCTTTTATAATATTGGATTTTCTGCTCTGAAGAAAATGTAGCTGTTTTTGTTGCCTGTGCCTTTATTGCTAGTTCTCCCTGCCCACGTGACTATCAGAGTTTGCCTCACTCTCCACCTCGGCTGCCTCAGAGCTCAATGTCGTTACAAGGTGCACGCACTCACACACACACGCAGTTTTTGCATGGCAAATGTGACAGGATACACGTTAATATCCACTGCTGTATGGATATCCATTATGTTAATGTACAAAATAAACCTGATTTAAAATCCACAAACTGGGATTGAAGCGTCTTCTTTTATACAGTAATTGTTCTGAGCTGTGGTGATAGAGTAAAAAGACGGTAAAATTGCTGTAATTCATTACAAACATGTACGTATTTAAAAACGATTAAACTTGTGAAACTCATGCTTGATCACATTTGATGATGACTGATGATCACAGAGAGCTGAACAGATCTTTTATTCCTGGCTGCTTTCCGCACATCCTATCTTGCGGATATGATTATACACGTTACTATGGAGACATGTTAATACATGGCTGTCAATCAATTCGGTGGGCAGTGAACCACACTCCTATGTCATGTTGCGGTGGGCCTCATAACGGGAGGGATTTGGATCCTATTTTAATGTCAGGAGATTTAAAAAACGAGACTTAATGTGTTCACCCCAATATGACTGTGGACACACTACACCTACACACAGTTCTGTCCAAACAGCTTACAAAAGAGGATTTCCATCATAGGTGCCCTTTAATTTTTAAAAGTATTGCATTACCTGTTATTTAGAAAACTAATTTTATTATGTGACTTGCGTTACTTGTAATGCGTTACTGCCAACACTACTCATAGATGAATGTAAACTGAATGCATAATACATCATGCACATGACATTGCTATTTTCATAAAATAGTGTTTTTGTAGTTTATACGAACATAAAAACTAATTAAATAAATAAAAAAACAACAACAACTTGCTTTAAAAAAAGAGTTTTTAAAAGTTTTCATTTCAGGCCCCTGGGATAGTTGCATCATGCTGCCAACAAAAAAAGTAATGTTCTAGCAAAAACAAAAACATACCGATGTATATATACATGAACATTGAGCGAAACAGTCCATTTTAGTTCCAGGGCTACACCATATAAACAATATTTGAGACAATGACATATTTGTTCAAGAAATCACAGACATGCCAGTAAGAACACAAACATCTTTCATGGGTGTTTGCAGATATCCTGTCTATATTGTTCCACATATTTGGAATTACTGGCAGTAAGTTGTATGTATTAAAGGAAATTCCATTAATACCATGGGCCAGGTCTCCCCAAGGCAACGAGAGCACTTTGAAGAAAGAACAGACTGCTTCACCATGAGGTGCTGGTTCTGCCAGACTGTGGTGTTACTGGATTTACTTCGACGTCAGCTGTAACACGATGTGACATTTCTGTCTTGTGCAGTCAGTAAGAAAGTTTCACCACTGTCCAGTGTCTCTCGCTTTGTTTACAGGCAGAATGAAAAGGTTTCTGGTGAGCTCTCGTTATAAAAAGTGAATCTAAATGTCATTTAGTCCAAGAGTAGCACGTGTTTATTTTCCAAGCAACTGAACTGTTTTTAAATAAGAAAATAGCCAATAAATTGTTTAAAACTTTAGAATAAAACTATTTGAACACATTCTGGCTGTCAAGCGATATTACTACATGTCCATTAATGCGATTCATTCGATGGTTAAATGTAGGTATGAAAAGTGAAGCTGGTTCCTCTAAAGGTTATTGTATTATTTATTTAAACGGCATTTAATGGTGACGTTTGTGCTTGAAGTGCTTGAATACTTTTGTGGCTTTTTTTGTATTATAATATAAAAATCTTTGGTAATCGAATTACTCTTACACTCATACAGCCACTAATTGGCACCATCCAAAACCATCTTATGTCGTCTAACATTGTTTATTCAAAACAAAGTGATTTTATAAAACAATAAATATTATTTATTGAACATTAATATTTAATAAGCAGACACAGCTATTAGAAACCTTGTGAAAAAGCTCAGTCGGAGATTTCAAAAATGATTAAAAATGCATCATAAAGTAAACTTTTAATGGGAACTCTAGGTATCAAGACTTGTAGGCCTCAATATTATTGAAATAATGCATCTTACTGAAACGTGTAGAACAAAAACTGACAGATTCATATATATTTTTTTAAATCCACATGGACTAAAGAGGCCTCTGTTGTTTCCAATGCCATCAAATGGTTGCATTTGTTTCTATTGTCAATGCAGCACACCTTGGGAATACAAAATACTGATATGCCTCATTGTGCGGCTTTTGCTTTTAATTTTCAGACGGTCAAAACCAAAAAGAGAAGTGATGCAAGTCTTTACGCTTTTCCTAGTGATAAGAAGAGAAAAAAGAAGGAGAAGATGCCTGATAACCGCAGATTTTGAAAGAGCGCACATGTGGAGGTGGATATAAGTGGTCACTTAAACCAAAACGCTGTACAGCCAGTGTTTCTGATGGTCTAAAAGCTCTCAGATATAGAGTGAAATTTGCACTGAGGAATGACAGGATGTGAACATGCCAACACATGTTGGTCACCTGGCAATTGGACAGATAGTCAGTCAGGGTTTCTCTAGTTATGATCAATGCAGACAGATGTTTATTGTCCATCTCTTCTCTTCTTTGCCTTTTCTCAGCATGAATTTCACTTGATATCCAGATGCATTTAACATTATAACATTAGTCTTTGTGGGGTTAAATGTTTTTTTTTTTACAGTAGTGAAGATCAACATGTCTTTGATTGAAAAGTAAAACCAAAACCAACATTGTGGCATCAGTTTTATTTTCCAAGTTGGGTTGCTGCAGGCAGTGCCAGTGGCTGACTGATTGCAGCCATTTGACATCCCACACTGAACACCAAAAATAATGGTAACCCTGGTAGACCAAAATGAATGTGTTTTTTAAACAACATAAATTTTCAATTGTTCCCAGGGATGGGTTGCGGCTGAAAGGGCATCCGTTGCGTAAAACATGTGCTGGATAAGTTGGCGGTTCATTCCGCTGTGGCGACCCCAAATTAATAAAGAGACTAAGCCGAAAAGAAAATGAATGAATGAATAAAATCTTCAATTGTGTTTGTAGTTCACATTTTATTACATACAACAAACAATTACTGGATTTTAAGCCATAAAAGTCTAGAAGGAACCCTTTAATTTCAGCCACAACTCTGAAACAAATAATTATATCTAATGTTTAATCACTATAGAGAAATACATCAGAGCCAGCAGTATATTCCAGAAGATCTGATCAAGATAAAGCTGAAGTCCACATGACATACAACACATTTTCAGATAAGTGCTATATTTCTAAATACATTGCATATTTAGTGTATAAACTACTATTTCTCATTTAAAAATGTGGAGGAAAAACAGAATGTGAAGCGATTTCTGTGGTGTTGCTGATTACTATTGCATTGGGAGAAATACCTTGTAGCCAATCAGTTTTGAGAACCAGAAGAAACTAATCTATTATATATTTTTAAAAGGTTATTTATTTATTTATTTATAAACAATTAAAATAACTTTTTTTTTCAACGATAAAGAACCTTTTGTGCAACGAAAAGGTTTCATGAATGTTATATAGGATCATCATTGCCAATAAAAACCTTGTGGACAAAAGCATTTATCTTGTCGACTGCTGTGTTTGCTTGCTTAGACTTTTTTTTCAGTCTTGGAATTTAAACAGTATCTTTTGGAACACTTTAAGGAGAACCTCTAAAAATAAAAACGAGTTCTTTGCTTTGCCTTGAATGGAAATTTACAGCAGCTTTATCCTGGAAATCCACTCAATAATGATTCGTTCAGCTGTCAGAGAAACAGTCCTGCGCTCACTCACTTCGGTGCTTTCTTATTCTATAGACCATTGCTCCCCACCACTAGTGTGATTTTAGTTTTACACGATTTATTAGCTAAAATGTTTGAACATGTTTCAATCGCACTGTTTTCATTATATATTTGCATCACATTGCAGTGACTCATAAGATGCCAGTATCCTTGCACTTCTCACATTTATTCAAATAAAGGCTTAAAGATTGAGGTATATGCACAAGGATTTAAATTATCTCTTTGCATATTTAATTAAATGCAAAGCTCTATTTAAAGTACCTGTCTACATATGAAGAGCTCTAGCTGATATAAAAATATATGAGCAAACATATTATATAAACACTGTCGGAATTCTTTCTTTGGGACTTTGGCTGGAACAATTAAACAGCCTCATTCATTTGAGTGTTACCAGTCATTGGAAACAAACCATCAATCTCCACTTGTCGTGTTTCTTGAGACACCAAGGCCATGCAATACTCTTGGGAAGCGGTCATATAGACTCATGTTCTTGCTATACAAACAGCAAATATGAAGTCATCCATTAGTTATATATATTTTAAGCTGCCATACGTGGACTGGCAGCTAAAACATATTTTTATCCTACAATCCAAAACCAGATTAGTAATATGACTGTGCTGGTCTTCAGTGTAATAAAGTGCAGAGTCCACTGGTTTGGTAAATAGGGCTGAAATGAAGTGTTGCGTACAGAAGGCACAGCGGTGCAGCTCTGATCATGTATGTATAGTGTGATGTATTGCTGCTGTGCCTAAGAGTCTAAACGTTCACAGTTATAGCCCAGTGAATAGTAAATCGCTGGTGAGCAAGGAGAGGCATTGAGCTTCTTTAATAAAAATGAATGTATTCTAAGATTTCAATACTATATTATATTACATTATATTTTATTAATTGTTCAGTAGATTACTTAAATTTGTATTTAACCACTGATTATGTATTCAGTCTTCTTTTGTGTTACATTTAGATGACCTTTTCTTTTTCTAACATGTTTGATATGAAAACAAAAACAAAAAGAAGAAAAATATTCCATTCCTTAAGCATCATACAAAACCATCACAAAACAACACTACACCAAGATTTGGATTATTAATCTAGAAATATTTCATTTGTTTACATGCAAGTCACTAAGGCCATTAAATTAATTCACAGACCAGTAAACATGCAAATATGGTGCTAAATAATTTGATCTTGATTTAAATTTTAATCTCATAAAACTTATGAGATTTATAAAATGTTTTATGATCTAATTACAAGTACTTAATTTGTGCAATCTGATCACATAATCCAGTCCAAATATTACATTATATAATTATTGGTCTTAAAATGTTCATAATCAGATTGTTGGCAGCACATTTTCATAATTCAATTCAATTCATCTGTATTTCTATAGCGCTTTTACAATGTAGGTTGTGTCAAAGCAGATTAAATTCTAGTAAATTGAAACTGTCAGTCCAGTTTTCAGAGTTGAAGTTCAGTTTAGTTCAGTTCAGTTAAGTGTGGTTTAATTTTACTGCTGGAAGTACAAACACTGAAGAGCAAATCCATCAATGCATAATTATCATAATTTTTTTTATCCGTTTGATATAATACTTATATAAGTATTGATAAAATTGATGTTTCATATTATGTTATTGTCACTGTAGTACTATTTCAGTAATACTCATGAAAATCAGACCACAGACAGGACAAGGAATAGTGACAAAACAATACCGGACAATGAACTAACACAACTTAGGGGTATAAATGACAACAGATGATTAAACTGATTACAAACAGGCAAGAGACACAGGTGGAACTAATAAACACTAACAAATGGCGGAAAAACCGAACAAAGGAATCACATGGCACAACAAAACCTCTTTGAACACTACACATGGTAACGCACAAGTCCGACAATTATATTATATTATATTAAATTATATTATATTATATTATATTATTAGTGGCCGGCGTGGTGGCGCAGTGGGTAGAGCTGTCGCCTCACAGCAAGAAGGTCGCTGTTTCGAGCCTTGGCTGGGTCAGTTGGCATTTCTGTGTCGAGTTTGCATGCTTTCTCCGTGTTAGTGTCGTTTTCCTCTGGGTGCTCCGGTTTCCCAGACAGTCCAAAGACATGTGCTATAGGTGAATTGGGTAAGCTAAATTGTCCATTGTGTATGTGTGTGAATGAGTGTGTATGGATGTTTTCCAGTGATGGGTTGCAGCTGGAAGGGCATAAGCTGCGTGAAACATATGCTGGGTAAGTTGGTGGTTCATTCTGCATTGGCGACCCCAGATTAATAAAGGGACTCAAAAAGAAAATGAGTAAATCATATTATATTATATTATATTAATTATATTATATAAATAATGCGAGTCAGTGCTGAAACCTCAAAAAAATTAATCTGCTGACCACACACATTTATTTTTGTCTTAGTCTCTAACAATTGTGCTTCTGAACAGTCTGGTTGTCAAGCAAGTACTTCCTGTGATCACAGACCTCTGCATTCAGTTCTGTTTGAAGAGGCAGGAAGAAAATGTTAAATTATATGTCTGACTCCTATGGAGCCAAAGGAAGCATTACTCATTTCTCTCCAAGAACACTATGTTCAACACTTGCTGCCGTTGCAGATCAGGGTAAAGGGATCATTAAAAACCATTACTTATATCTGTACAATTGGCGTGCATGAGTCATTCTGCACAAATACTGTACACAATATAGACAGAATGTCTAATGACAAAATGTACAGACACAAAACTAATTATGATTATGTATTTATTTGAAATATATATATACTGTATTTAGTGAAAAATTGCATGTCGCACCACAGGGATGTGTCAACTTCCCAAAATCAGCTCATGTCAGCAACCCACAAAGCAGATGTGTAAATGGGAAAGAGATTGCTATTGACTTTGAATCACAAGTTTAGCCCAGTCTTCATGACTTTCATGTGGCCCTAAAGTTTTCGGAGTCATCAGTGCGAATGGGGTGCCAAGTGTTGTTTTGGAGGAGCTCAGCACTCGCTGTGTGCATTAGACCTCTGCAGTGAGCTAAATGGCGATCTTCTGGCTGACTAAATGTCAGGAAACATACAGGAAATATAAAGTCACACTCACATCCCTCATGGCTCTGACAGCTTCCTCCCAGATAAACACACACTTCTGCTGCTGCAGAGCGAGAGTCATCTACTGCACTTAGCACAGAGAAGTAGGAAAGCAGAGGGGGGAAAAAGAGGGAGACTTGTAACTATATCGATGTGTTGCCGATCTGTCATTTCTGATTGACCACCCCATTTAACAAGGCACTCAGACAAGCTCTCGTTTATCTGCTCTTACAAAGGAACAACACCGGCCTTGGCTGTTTTTGTAGAGCATGACGTCTTGTAGCACTTCCCCACACAGCGTATCGGTAAAGAATCGAAGATAATGAAGTCTCTAGTACTGTTCAGCACTGAAGAATGCGTGTCGTTATAAGAGTCTAATGCGCTTAATGTGTTTATGTTCTAGAGACAATTTTGTTGTATTTCATATTGGCCCTCTCACCGGCTTTTCTTGTTGTGGAAAAAAGTACATTAGCAGCCGAGCTTACAACCGAGCTTATGTTCTTGTCTATGGCATGGTTACTATTGACATTTCCAGCTCTGAAAGAACTAAAATGCCTGTCTAGTCTTTGAAATGGTACAGATTAAAGAGAGAGTAAGTGTTGCACCCAAAATAAAACTGCTAATTAGTAATAAAATGAAAAGTAAAGTAAAAAGTAATTATATGAAAATGATTGTATTAGTATAAGCTAATAAGTGATCAATATTAAATTAACACACAGATACAGTGCTGCTCAGCATATACACGTACACCCCTCACAAATTTATCTTTTAAATTCATTTTTTTAATAGGAAGCTACACAGTATTATATTTGTGCATAAACGTTAGATTAGTCAATACTGAAGCCAAATCTGGAGGTTATCTGACAAAATAACTTACCATAACAGTCCAAAAATTTGCACACCCAAATTAAATGTTATAGAAAACTATTAAATAGAAATTTAAACACAGGGAAAAATCAAAAGAAGCAAAAAAATTGAAAAATTTAGTTTTAGTTTTGCAAGTTGTAATTTTTTGCGATATTTTGCTTGAATTTAATTATATTATCTTTCAATTTCTAAATATGTTTGGGAAATAAAATATTATTTTAATAAATATATGTTTAATAGATCTGGGGAGCATTTCAGAAAACCATCGTTAGCCAAATAAGGTCGCAAGTTGTGTCGTTACAAATATAACATTTGTTGATTTGGTGCTTCACAAATCCTTCGGTCCAGCGAACATTCGCAAACTGCTTTGCAAACTTCTATGCTTGCAACTACACCCCTGAAGCTGTAGTTAGAAACATAGTTCCTGGATGTGTTCTATTCCCAGTTATATTAGTTTACAGTTAGTATATAATTGATGCCATTTGGAACACAGTCGTGACTCATGGCGAAAGCTATAGGTGACCTATTATTTAAAAGCCGAATTTATGTTACGTCTCCAAATTTCCTAATAAATAATAAATATATAGTTTCATTTCTTAATAAATAGCTTCATTATTTATTTATTTATATGATTTGTATATGATATTAGAATGTGTTAGCGTTTGTAAGTGATGTTATGTTTTAAAATAGAATATGTATGTTCTCAATAATATTTGTAAAGGAAACATAGGCCCTATATGAGCCATTTACATATATTTCAATTAATATGGAAATCGAGTGCATGTTTTTAGCAAAACTAATATTGGATTTTTTTTTTTTTTAAATGAGCGTGCATGTAAAGCAATATAATTTGTACAAAGAAATTATGGGGTTCTTCTCTAAAGAAGTTGTTACTACCCTGTTTAGAGCATCATTATGGGCATTTTACGTTATAACTAATGTGGTTCAAACATTGGATCTGCGACAGAGAAACTACAGGTTTTGGGAAACACTGGTCACTACATCGTTCCTTTCCCAAACAATGCATCATACTATGATAGTTCAGCTGCAAGTTACGTCATATTTACGTCATATTACGGCACCCTTGTATTGTTTTAATGAACCGAAATACATTGCCTATATTCACTGAGAAATGGATAAAAATATTCAAAATTTCAAAACGGGGTGTACTCAAGTATGCTAAGCACTGTATATATGCATAGATGCCTTGTTAGCAGCAGTTTCTATAAATAAATTACTGCCTATATTTATTAGTAAAAATCAAATTTACTTTTCTAGTCATATTTAACCTTTGAATAACTATCATTTAAAAGAATAATAAAAAAAACTGAAACCTGAATAACTGATTTAAATGAGTTAAAGTAAAATAAATTTGTTGTTATGACCTCTGTCCAAAGTTTTTACAGCTACTATGAGTTGTCTGCCATATTACAACCGTCTTGCGTGTACATGTATGAATATCTATATCTGCAAAATACTTCTAACTAAATACAGCAGGACTCTTTTTTCTTGGACCCTGTGATGTTGTGGCTTATTGGAAAACGCATTGATTTTTACTGTAAGTGATAATATAGTATATGGACTATGGAGGACGAATCAATGCGTCTAGAGAGGTTAAATGTAGCATCTATGTATACGGTACATACAGTTTATGTCAGAATTATTAGCCTCCTTTCGAATTTTTTTTTCTTTTATTAAATATTTCCCAAATGATGTTTCACTGAGCAAGGAAATTTTCACATATCTGATAATATTTTTTCTTCTGGAGAAAGTCTTATTTGCTTTATTTTGGCAAGAATAAAAGCAGTTTTTTTTTTAATTATACATTTTAAGGTCAAAAATATTAGTCCTTTTAATCAATATTTTTTTAGATTGTCTGCAGAACAAACCATTGATATACAATGATTTGCCTAATTACCCTAATTTGCCTAGTTAACCTAATTAACCTAGTTAAGCCCTTAAATGTTACTTTAAGCTGAATATTAGTCTCTTGAAAAAAATCTAGTAAAATATTATTTACTGTCATCACGGCAAACATAAAAGAAATTAATTAAAATTAAAAATGAGTTATTAAAACTATTATATTTAGAAATGCGTTGAAAAAATCAGTTAAACAGAAAATGGGGGGGGGGGGGGGATGGGTGGAGGCAAACAGTGGTGCTAATAAATCAGGGGGGCTAATAACTCTGACTTCAACTGTATATCATGTAGCATCTGGCCACAGTGGCCAATTAAATGTATGTAACAAACCAAAATAAACATGCATTAACATTCTACAATAAACATTATTATGCCACTTTGGTCAAAAGTCATAATGGTCAAAAGCTGGTATGTTTACAGATTGACCAGTAATTCAGCAAAATTAACGTGTTTTTTTTTTTTTTTTTTTTTTTTTTTTTACAAGTGTAACTTTAAAAACAAAAAAAAGAAGCAGTGGCAGCCTAATAAATTCAATTAGCATAACAGCCTATAAGATTTTAAATAACTAAGCTAAACAAATAGGTTGACACGTCTTTCAAGAGTGTTGCTTTTTTCTGCATCAAATTAAGCTCTAGGGTAGATCTTAGCTTTTCATTTAATGTTGATCTTGTAAAGTGTTTCCCTAAGCAGGTGGAATTTATGAGTTCATTAGTACAATACAATACAAACCCTGCCCAATAAAATGCAAAACTTGATAGGTCAATTTTGTTCTCCTTGGTCTCATACTGACTATTGCTTGGCCGTCTGTAATTTTATAGCTAGATCACCAATCACAGAGCTCAAGAGGACATAGGAAAACAATATAAAGGGGAAAAGAGGCATCCCCATTAAAACCTTTACTATCCAATACAACTCGTGGTTATTTAAAACATTTATTTCCTTAAAAACATTTTATTTAGATGTTAATTTCTGAAATATTCAAAAATTAGAACTATATCGTTTAGTCCCTCTTAAAATCCCCTTTAATTAATATACCAAGCAGAATTTAATTTACTATGGATAATTTAAGTAGATAAACATATAGCAAATTAACTTGGTTGTGACAAAAAAAGATTTTGATGCATTTAGAAAATCACCAAGCTTAGAAAGAGAAAGGAAAGCAGGTGTATAATCACTTTAAAAGGGCTCTGAAACACAGTTAAAGTTTTACAAGAAAATAAACTCCTGTGCACACAAAAAGAAAGTTGTATTTCCTTTTTGGGAACAGCTTGTTTTGGTGTAGCAATAATTGGATCCAAGCTGTATGTGACCAAGAAGTGGCTTTATTCAATTTTATTTTATTTTTTTTGAGGTACAAGTACATTTTGCTGTATAGTGCTGAAGGCTTTTGCTATTATTGAACCACTACCAAACTGCCAGCTGCAACAAGATATGTGCGAGATCATAAATGTATCTGCAAAGCACGTGGGATATTATTAAGAATGTACTGTAAATAGAATATATGTCAAGGTCATTCTCAAACTCAGGTCAAATCAGAGATAAGAATGCAGCAAAATCCCAGTTAACTTGGTGTGTCTCCCACCAGTGGGACTTTGGTATTAATTCTCTCTCTGCGGTGCTCATATACATACAGGAGTTTAAACCAGAGCGATCTGTGGTACAGCACAAATTGGCTTATACTGTAAGAAGCATCATTAAAGTCACTGTTATGTTAAGCAAGTAAATATTTTTTTAAAGTCTAAACTGAATTTTTATCTAGATTAATAGACAGATTAAAGTGCTTCTGGCATGTTTTATGTTTGTTTTGCAACAATTATTTTAACTTAATATTTCAGAATGACAATGTTTGGCCTGAACTCTATTGAATGTTTTAGTTAGAATAGACATTTCATAGTGGTTTTCCTCAGGGTCACAAAGAAACCATATTTAGCCTCATCTTTATTTTATAATATGATTTGCAGAGCTGCAATGAAATGCAGAGTTAATTTCCATTTAAATTTGCATGGATTTCTGGCTAAATTGCACTGATGCTGAACTGATTTTGGCCGTCATTGTACTGATAATGGGACACATTCCATATGTGACCTTAAAAGAGTCCACTATCTCCAGGACATTTCAAGACTTTCAGCGAGGTTCTGGTCAGTTGATGACTAATTTGTGTAAAAATGAAGCCTTTGTTTTACAGTTTGTAACCCAACGAGTATTGGCATTGTCGTAAATATACATTTGATGTCAGAATCATTAGCCCCCCTTTGAATTATTTTTTTTTTTTTATATATTTCCCAAATGATGTTTAACTGAGCAAGGAAATGTTCACAGTATGTCTGATAATATTTTTTTCTTCTGGAAAAAGTCTTTTGTTTTATTTCGGCAAGAAAATTTTAAACACCATTTTAAGTACAAAATTATTAGGTAGTATGAGAAAGATTATTCGTAGTCTAAAAAACAAACCACCATTATACAATAACTTGCCTAATTACCTTAACCTGCCTAGATAACCTAATTAACCTAGTTAAGCCTTTAAATGTGACATTAAGCGAGTGTCTTGAAATATATCTAGTAAAATATTATTTACTGTCATCACGGCAAATATAAAATAAATCAGTTTTTAGAAATGAGTTATTAAAACTATTATGTTTAGAAATGTGTTGAAAACATCTTTCCGTTAAACAGAAATTGTGGAAAAAATAAACAGGGGGCTAATAATTCAGGGGGACTAATAATTCTGACTTCAACTCTTTATTGTATATAAATTAATAAATGTCTATTTAACTAAACTCATATTACGCACCGACTTTGCTGCAATAAAAAATTAAATTCTACAGTTTAACAAAGTGACTTTTATTGACATTTTCTAGTTAATAGCTGGTATAATTAGCTAATATAATTAGTTAAAATAAAATATAGTTAAAATGTAGTTAAAATATATAAATAAATGTCAGGTTTTATACTTTTCAAGGTTAAAAGTTATTAGAAGAAAGATCCAGGTCCCATAATGCAATTCAAAAGCATAAATCAACAGAGAGAAAAAAAAAACATTAATCACAAAATACGTAAAACTGCTAGTTATGGATATTTTTTACATAATTTTATTTTAAAAATAAATAGTTGTAAATAAAAATACATTGTTAGAAAGACATTTAAGATTTGTCTTTACTGTCTTTCTAACAATGTATTTTATTTGCAACTATTTATTTTTGTTGTAAAATTTGTACACTAAAATAAATCAATAACTTAGAAGTTTTACATATTTCATCAAAAGACAGAAAGACAAGAGTGTCCTCAAATATTGAGTCTAACCTTGAGAGAGGAAATAATCTCTCCTAATGTGCACATTAATATGGAAAGTGAGGGCAGGTATGTGTGAGCCGAGGGAATACGTTTATCTGCTTGTTTGTAGTTTATTTACAGTGCCCAATATAATTAAAATATAAATGATGAAGGTCGACGGCACACACTGATGTGAACAACCTCATATTTTTTGGCCATTTCTGTAAAATAGAGACAAGTGAACCATGCCTGCCACTTCCAAAGGTTCTTTTGCCACCCACGGATGAAGAAAGTGTCCTGACAGGACACCTTCACCATATGCTCATGTAGAATATCAGTCCAACAGACAGCTTGCTGATACTGACATCTGTCCATTTTTATTTGTCATACTGTTCATAACATATCAGAAACAACTGTAAACAGAAAATATGTTTTAAGGTCTAGGTCATTCTCAAAATCGGGTCAAATCAAAAACTAGTATGCTGTAAAATCCCAGTTAACTGGGTGTCTCTCCCACCAGTGGGACTTTGGTAATAATTCTCTTTTGTGAAGCATAATGACGTGCAAAATCATCTCCGGTTTTATTTCAGCCGTGCTAGAACTCCATGGGGCTCAGGCTGTCTTTTGGCTCTACATTTTCACTAAAATAATTCTTTAGGAAATCTGTGAGAAACACTGGCGTACTTTATCTACTGACGGCTTAGCAATATGTGGGATTTGAGATATTGTACAACAATGCAGAATGACGTTTGTCATAAGGCACAGGAGCTGACTGTGGCTCACTAAGCAAAACTCACCTTGCTTGGAATTCACACAAGCCCACATTCAAGACTAGAGCATAAATCTTCCCACACTCCTCCAAAGTTTTGTGGCGTCTTTATGTTCATATATTGTTCAAGATGTGACGACTAACGCAGGTGCTAATTAAGTGCTGTTAACGGTGTTTCCGTTTCCGTTTCCTCTTTCTGCATGCGCTCCTGGCTCTGAATCCGTCACATTCTCCCAAGCTTCATTAGCTATGAGCGAATCACATGTGGCTCGGAGCCTTGTCTTTACTTCCGCCTCGCTGCTGTCCACCTGCCCTGTAATTAATAAAGACCTGCCATTTATCGTGCCTCTCCATCTTGCTCTTTGATTCGCCTGTCAGAAGCTATTAAAGCCCACTCTGGAGGCCCACCGAGCACCAGCAGGAGGCCATGTCAGAATCACATCAACCTGATTTAGTGGGCATATTGGAAACCTGCAGTGGAATCCAAGGGAAACACAAAATGAGTGCATGAGCCTTGAAACATTGTTCATTTGGCAGCGGGTTGCTATTTGTAGAAGCTTAGTTTTCTTTCATTTTTTTTTTTTTGGAAGTCATATTCTAGAAGATCTGTGGAAGGAGCCAAACAATACACAATAAGTGTAACTGATTTAAAGTCGAAGCAATTATTTTTCTTGTGTAATGTGACATATAGTACATCTAAGCTTAATAACACACCACATGAAACTGTAAACAAAGCATGCGCTCACTTAGCATATGAATATAATGTTGACTACTTCCTTCCAAGTGACTCATGCTGTTATGAAAATATTTACATGCTGAAACTCTCAGGTAAGTTGAAGGAATGTCAGAACAGCCTTGACTTGCTGGCTTTCATCACTTTTGCTTTAATTCTTGTGCACAGACTAATAAACTAAACATCCAATCAAAGTGATATCTCTAACTGATGCTGAAAAACAAGCTGACGCAAGCAAGATGTTACACTTTCAAGAAGGAGACGAAGTCTGTTCTTATAGCAACACATTTATTTCTGTGGAAACACACAGGAAAAGACCGTTTGTTTAAGGTGCTCGCTAGTCATGTCTGCCATGCAGCTAACCATACACTGACTACTGCTTCTTTGTGCTATGGGCACCTAAGATATAAATAATAATCTGTCATATGGTGCAGTTGTTTAGCAAATACAGGACACTGACATAATATTATTTAAACCACACTCAACAAGGTTCTAAATAGAATCATAAATAGAATAAATGTGTTTTGTGATCACTTTCTAACAACATAAAATAAGGCATAAACTAATTAAACACATTTGTGCATCACAATTTCCTTTAACTTATATACAAATGAATAAAAAAAGACCTATAAACAACCACAAAATAACTCACATTTCCCCATAACTCTTTCATAGATAACTGTCTGAAGCTGTATCAACGCACTTTTTAACCTCTATGAAATGTAATTTCGCTTAATGAACTATATTTTAACTAGATTTTAAGGGGTTAATGTAAAATCTCACAAAATAAAAACACTTTACTGCTACATCTGACTGGAATGTCTCTTTCAGTGTAATGGCTAACAGTTATGGTCTAATCAGACGAGGTCTAATCATGCTATTTTGTAATCACACACACGTTTAAACTCACTGCACATCACTATACACAACCATATTAATAAAGATCACGAAAAGTTTCAACATTGTGTGTCATTTTCACTGAGTATTAGTTATATGCATGTTTACATTCACTTCTCACTGCTCACCTTGAAAGCTATTAGTTTTTAACATCTCCGCCATTTTGGCACCATTAAATCACGGTCAAACTCAACTAATTTAATATCTCAGGACATAAATTCATCTCTATACAAACAATATATGTTTCAGTGTACCATTACAGTGAATATTATCATCTTACCTGTTGAAACACACAGGAAAACACCGTTTGTTTAAGGAGCACGCTAAATGTGTCTGCCATGCAGCTTACAATACACTGACTACTGCTTCTTTGCGATTCAGCTACCGACACATAGAGAGAAACGTGGGTGCCCCCTCCTGGTGAACCAGAGTTTTACAAGGATAAATATCGCACTATACTTCTGTAATACACATGCATTGTATAGAAGACTCCATTATTCCTGGATGAGATGAAATTAAATAGTTAAACAAAAAAGAATAAGGTGGGGCGGGGGGGGGGGGGGGTATTTGGGAATATTTGAAAACAAATTAAAAATAAACAGCATGAGCTTGGTCCAATCGATCAGTTCTTGAAAGGAAAGCACACTTTCTACGGGTCACTATTTGAAAGTAAAATCTGAAAAGTTTTAATTTTCTTTTAAAAAAAGCAATTTTTTCAGGCTCCTGTGTGTAGGTTTAATAATTTAACTTTTATGGCAAAATAATAGGTTCTTTTAATTCCCTTTAAAGTAAAATAACTGAACTGTAAACATCAGAGGCTGAGAAAAATGATAATTTTGAAAGATAATTTTGGCACTTAGAGGTTTGGTATCAAACACATATGTTCTTTTAAACTCACTACTCTTCCAAAAACAAATAATAATAATAATAAATACACACAATAAAAAATATTAACCAGCAGCTGATTTTGTTAAATTTACTATTTAACATGATGATTTTTATGGAGCCAGATCAGTCTCAAAATAATTCATTTACGAAATCCACAGCACAATTCACGTTTACAAAATCCAATTTGTAAATTTGTAAACACACAATTTGTGAATTGGCGGAACTGTGGCTCAGTGGTTAGCACTGTCACCTCACAGCAAGAAGGTCACTGGTTGGCATTTCTGTGTGGAGTTTGCATGTACTCCCCATGTTCGCGTGGGTTTCCTCTGGTTTCCCCCACAGTCCAAAGACATGTGGTATAGGTGAATTGAATAAACTAAATTGGCCATAGTGTATGAGTGTGTATGGGTGTTTCCTAGTACTGGGTTGCGAGTGGAAGGGCATTTGCTGCATAAAACATAAAGTATGCTAGAATAGTTGGTGGTTCATTCTGCTGTGGGGACCTCTGAAATAGAGACTAAGCCGAAGGAAATTTAATGAATTCATAAATTCATAAGTAAATATATAGTAAAAAAAATAAATCATAAATATTTTAGCCAAATGACTTGGATTTGCATATTTTTTGATGGATTTTTGTATGTATGAATTGTGTTTTCAATTTATGAATTACATTTGCGCAGTTTTGAATGATGTTTTGAAAAAAAATTCTGTATTTATGAATCATATTTTGAATTTGCGAATTGTATTTGTGTATTTTTGAATCATGTGTTGAATTTATGAATGGGATTTTGTAAATGTGAATTGTGGATGTATGAATTTTATTTTGTAAATGTATTATTTTTGAGACTGATCTGGCTCCATAATTTTTGAAGAATCATTTGACATTGAAAATGTTCTCACATCAATCTTTAAACTTTTGAAAAATAGTGTGCATAATTTAATGTTTAAATAAGATTAAAGTAAACTTTGTTAATTTGTTCACGTTTTACTGAAAACATTTTGTAAAATAATAAAACATATAGTCAAGGTGACTGTTTACTCCATGCAATCTGTGAATTCTCCTTCTACGAAAAATCAATTCAACCATAAGATCACAAAAGGCTGGCTTGTTTTTATTTCTCTTTGATATGTAAAAAAACCCAACCCAGTGGTTTTGTTCATTGACAAACATCTTGTAAGCCAAACAGTGCGTGCCGTGGCTCAGTATCAGCGTGTTTTGCTTTGCTGTGAAGTGACATCATTAAGGGGCTTTTCTCATGCACTCCTCTGAACGGCCCTGTTTTTCTGATCTGATGGCCAACAGCTCTCGCTTTCTTATTCATCCTCCCTCTCTCCCTTCCTCCTGAGCTGTTAAGGGCTGTTTTGTTGAGCATTTTGATGTGTTTATTTAGTGTGTGTGTGTGTGTGTTTGATCCAGCCGCCTGCTGGAGAAAGAGAGATAGAGGACAGAAGGAGAGAGACAGACAGACAGAGAGCGTGATGAGGAAAGGTTTGTCGACAGAAGACACACATGAGAGAAGTGCCACATCTGCTCTCCGTGAGGAAGTCAAAGGGGAGGCAGGGGAAACACACAGGAATATACAAATGCTGCTGGTGTAACAGCCGAATGTCCCAAAGGCGCAGTTGAATACCGAGATTAGCCTGGTGTATCAGAAATGTAGTTGCTGGGAAACTTGGCTTGGTGCAACACAACAGATTTCACCATCAGTTCCAAGGGTTTCACAAATTTGTCAGTAAGCTGCAATATCCATGAGGAAAAACAACTGTCTGTCACATTTTACTAGTGATGGTTTCAAGCAAGGATCAACAATTATTCTTTTCTCATTATCCTTTTTCTCATTACGTTATTAATATTGTTATTCAAACCAGTATTTTATCTTAAAACGATTTCGACTAATGAATAAAGTTAACACATTGCTTAATATAAGAATGTTTAGTGCATTTGCCTTAGTGTCTCTTTGTAATGCTATTTTCAGGAGCCACCAAACCAGGTTAAAGTCCTTGAATAGAACTGAAGGGCTTGATGATTGAAAACAACTGTTTTCCTATTTGTATTGCTAAGTGTTAATACTGTCTAGAGTTTTTTTTATATTATTATTATTGTTATTATTATTATTATTATCATAATAATAATTATTATTATTATTATTACTATGTGTTAATCCTGTTTAAAGTGATTTTTCTTTTACTTCAGACTTTGTGTAGTGAGAATATAGCAGCCTGAATGTACTGTAGATTCTACCGGTTTTTAACCAGTTTTGATAAAGACGGCTGAGTGTACACTCAACCTTGGCTAACAAGGTATTTTAAATGTGTGTGTGTGTGTGTGTGTTCTATTCGATTGTACATCCTTTCACAGGTCTTGGGTCAGCTCTAAACAGTCTAGTAGATGTCTGATGTTTGAATGCTTGAGATATTGAGATATTGTTGAGAGTTGTCCGCACGCACCCACGTGGACATTTTTTTTTACGTCTATCTGTCTGTGCTTTAACCATCTATTTAGTCTATATGTGCTTTAACCAATCAGGTTAAGACATCTATATGACGCAGTTAATGATGTTATGTAAGAGTATAATTTGTATAAATATAACAAATATTGATTTGTAATTGTAAGCAGAGCGGCCTAGGAACTCATTGCGTGTTGAAGCTGGCTTCTGCTGATGAAACTGCAAACTATCTTCAGTAAGCTTTGTTTATTTGAATCTCTGACTCCGGCTCTTCTTCATCTGACAGACTGGTCATTCTTTGGGTTCAAACTGTAAATAATCCCTACACTAGTGATGTCTGCAGCCTGATCATAGGTGTTATAGTACAATGGAGCATATTAAAACCATCCGTGCTTACTAAATGGTATAAAGCAAAGTTGGCACTTGCATAAAAGAAAAGAAAAGAAAAATGAAAAAAAAAAAAATGAATGAAATCAAATAAATGAAACATTGCTGCAACTATAAGATACACTTTGCTCTTTGCAAGTGAATTCATAGTATACTTGCTGTCACAGTCCATCAGTCTCAAGAACAATGCTGCTGAGCTTTTTTCTGAAACATGTCTTTCAGAAACACACAGACAGCAAATCTCATTATTTAGAGTCGCTGCATATTAATTCAGAAAGATCAATAGCTCAGTGATGTTTGAAAGCTTGCTTTCATTTTATTGGCAAACACTGTATTTGTTATTACATTGGCTAATGGCCTAATCTGGCTTAGAGTAATGAAGGACTGCACTTTTGCAAAGCAAAGTAATGCATGTTTACACTGGACTTTTAATAGATATTTTATTTATTTTATTTAGGAGGCACGACCCTTTAAAATATAACTAGTTATAGTTACTAGTTACTTCTCACAAATAGTAACTGAGTTAGTAACAGAGTTACATAATTATAACTATACATAAAGTAACTATTACCAGGGAAAGTAACTATTGCATTACTTTAAAACAAATCTAATTTGTCAAATGACTATAAAATAAATATAAAACATTGTACACTAATTCACACTATTTCAATGTTGTTGTAAAACAATGTGAGAAACAACCATCAAATTCAACATATCATAATAAATATTATCATTACTATAGTTGCACAATAATACACAATAGATGGTTTAGAACTTTAAGGGAACAGTAGTGCTTATATTTCCAGTTTGCAAATGCTTCCTTTAAACTTGTTGGATTTGCCATTGTTCTGACTCTTGGTCGTAGGTGTGTGTGACTGACTGTGTATGTGCTTGTGTGTGAACACCCGCACTACTCTGCCTTTGATTGGCAAACAATGGAAATTAAAGCCAATCATCATGTTCTCAGTTACAGCACGTTCAGAAACACACCAATCATTATCGCTTGTTGGTTATGTGTCCCAACCCAGCCCTGAACACACACACACATACCCAAGAGAAAGAGAGGTCCTATGGCTGAGAGACACTGCTAGCATGAAAACCACTTTAGGGTTATCGATTATAGTGATGCGCACTTCATTTTCAGTAACGGCAACAGCGTTGTAACGGGGGAAACAGTAACTCATTTGATTACTCGTTACTGAAAAAAGTATCGACGTTAGTAATGCTGTTTATTTATAATGCCGTTCTTCCCATCACTGCTAATAATACAAATATTTTTTAATGGCTGAATTTAGAAGTGAAAATAATTTAGAATTTTTTATTTAATTTATAATTTAAAAAAAAATCTAATAAAATTTCTGACAGGGAATATGATTTATTTTCTTTGTTTTTGTTTTTTACAGTATCATTCATGAATTCATTCATGTTTTGTGGCAATCTTTAAAACAAAACAAATAATATTTTTGTGCATATATTATTTTGTTTAATATTTCATGTATATTACCATAATTTTGGAACATCTAAAATTCAGAAACATTTAAAGCACATAAACTATCCCAATCTTAATCAGCAGGGTTTTAATATGAAGTTGCCCCCACCTTTGCAGCTATAGCAGCTACGAATCTTCTGGGAACGCTTACCACAGGGCATAGGTGTGTGCTTTTGGTAATTTATGACAATTCTACTAGAAGTGCATTTGTGAGGTAAAGCATTAATGTTGGATAAGAAAACTCAGTGTTGTGGAAAATTTAGATCAAGTACAATTCAGCTTAAAAGTGATGCATGTCTTCTAGTTTAAGATCGTAATAACTAACAGCGTCTTTGTTGTTTTGTACTTTGACTGAATATTGTAAACATTTGGTTGCTGTAGCACTGAAGAAGTTGTGTCTCAGATGTTCATGGGATCATGCTCTCTGATATTTTAGTTTAACTCTATTGATGAGTGAAAGACTCCCTCCACACAGTTGCCCAGTTTTCCAGGCTGTCAGACTTAAACTGCTTGACCTCATTAAGGGGTCATGGGAGGAAGTCAGAGAAAGGCATGTGAGCGACTCTTATCTGGACGCAAAACATTCCTATCACACCTCACCTGATATGGATAACCTTGGGCCACTTAAACAATTCATAAATCTCCCTGACAGACATCCAGAGAAATTCGCAAGACCTTTTCTGTTCCAGCAGAGCATGAAAAACTCTCATATTATGAACATTAGCTGAGTTTACATGAAACCTAATGATTCATTTATAATTGCGACTAGTAGCTCTATCTGAGCAAAAATGTTACATGTCAACTGGAACAAATGTTATTCTGAATTGTAATAGAGTGGTTTAAACTTTTCTATTCTGCTATAGATCCCATATAAAGCATGTAAACTCTTGATCAGGTTGAAAAATGAAACTTTTAAATCATAAGGGTCATGAATGACTGTCATGTCATACTAAATATCACATGGATATTGCTGGAAAAGCCTTTTTTTACTGCAATGTCAATGTGTCATGCAAAAAAAAGGGAAATAATTCAAATTAGGCGACATGGTGGCTCAGTGGTTAGCACAGTCGCCTCACAGCAAGAAGGTCACTGGTTCAAGCCCCGGCTGGATTAGCTGGTGTTTCTGTGTGGAGTTTGCATGTTCTCCTTGTGTTCACGTGGTTTTCCCCCACCTTCCAAAGATGTGGTATTGGTGAATTGAATAAGCTAATTTCACCGTAGTGTATGTGTGTGAATGCAAGAGTGTATTGGTGTTTCCATGTTCTGGGTTGCGGCTGGAAGGGCATCTGCTGCATTAAACATATGCTGGATAAGTTGCCGTTCATTCTACTGTGGCGACCCCCGGTAAATAAAGGGACTAAGCCGAAGGAAAATTTACAATTTTGATCAGTAGTTTGCTTATTAATCTAAATGTTGTTCTTGCAGTGTGGTCAATATCTGATATTGTAATGATGATCATTATAATGATGATCATTATCAGTACAAAAGTTTATTGTTTCTTCTGTTTACTTCTAGTGAATGTCTTACCATGAGTACTGCATATTGAGACATTGAATCATGTGATCTTATCATCATTTAACTGTTTAACTTAAGCATCATTTAACTGTTTGATTACTACACACTAAAAAGTGCTTGGTTGTTTGAACCCAAATTGTATATACATAGGGACAACTTTGGTTGTAAGTACACTGTAAAACTCAATAAGTTAAGGCAACTCAAATTGTTTGAGGAAACCGATTGCTAGAAACCATTTGAGTTAAAACAACTAAATCTATGTGAGTGCTGTGAACTTAATCAGTTTAAGTTGAAGTAATGAGGTATCCTTTCAAATGATTAGAATTCACTTTCAGTGAATTTGAGTAACTACACTCATTTCTTTTGTTAAAGTTGACTGTTGGGTTTTACAGTGTAGTGCAGCATTATTTTGAAAGGATTGCTTTTTAAATCTCTTAACATAAGTTTTGAAGCAGCAGTGAAGCAAAGCAAGATGTAGCAAAAAAATACATAAAGATCAGTAGTATGTTTATCTTAACTAGGTGTTTGTGCAATACAGCAAAATGAACTTTTTTTTAATCTCTCTCTAAATTGAGTTAAAGTTACTCAAGTTAATGAGACAATTAAAGGATTAATAAGGTGACGATTGAGCACTGATGATGAACACTTGCTGTTAATAAACAGAAACAAGAGAGAAACACAAAACTACAACTGACTTAAGTCACAGCCTTAGATGAAATCAGCTGAAATATAATATATTGAATCTCTTAAAATCTCAGCAGAGGATCATTAAGCAACTCCACAAACAGCATCTTTTCTTATTACCAACCTGTTTGCCCTTATTTAAAGAGGGACCAAATACTCTCTGAACTGAGTAAATTTTACTCAGAGGATTTAGCTGTGAATATACACATCAAAAGACACAATCATAATTAAAGCTTAAAACATATGGTCATCTTCCCGATGACTTTATTTAACCTTTATGCCACTGCTTTTTTCAATAGGTAAAGTATTGGTTACTCTAATGGTGCGTTCACACCAGACATGGATGAAGCGCAAGTGATTTACATGTTAAGTCAATGCAAAGATGCGAACAGACATCCAGCAGAGCAAGTGGTGCGATTCGCTAGAGTTGGAAAATCTGAACTTTAGCTGAGATTCGCATCACATTCACCAATCTGGAGCTTGCTCTAGTATGGTCGTAATTATGACATAGCGCCTGTTATTGGTGTCCAGAGGGGAAATTCTTCTGTCGACACCGAACAACAGCTCATCAAACTGGGCTCAGCTCAGTTTGAAGCACTGATGAAAGCTTCGTCAACTAGGTACAGTTTCTCGAGGAGTTGATGAACTCATAGAGGTGGGTGCACCTCTAAAAGGATCTAATGGACTCAGTCATGGCGTCAAACAAATCTACACAGTTTATCAGTCTTCCTAAAGCACATAAAGCTACTCTCTCAATAAAATTCATGTTAGGCAATTAGCAATAGTGCGTTCACACCTGATGTGAATGAAGCGTGAGTGATTTACATGTTACAGGTAAGTTAATGCAAAGATGCAAATAGTCATCCAGCGGTACTAATGGCGTGATTCGCTCTAGTTGGAAAATCTGAACTTTAGCAGAGATTCACATAGCGTTAACCAATCAGGATATCGTGATTTATTTGTGCATGCCGTATCTGGTGTGAACACAGCATACCCTCAATCCTAAAAAGCAAGCTAAACAAATTAATCATCAACAACAACAACAACAACTATTTTACGTTAACACTTTTCAGGAGGCATGTGCCACCCTCTGAGATGTAAAAGCTGCTGCTCTCTGTCTTGACTACTGCATGCTGAATTTAAACGCATTGGCCAATGGTTGCGTACATACATGACCGACCAATAGTGGCATGCAGATAGGTGTGGCCTCAAGAAAAAAGTAAAAGTAATGCAAAAACACATATATTGATGACTGTAGAAGGCAAAAGCTGAATCCCTGACATTTTGGCAAAATCGTAGCTGGATGCATTTAGTTTTTTTTCCCAAAATAAAAAGAACATCATCCTATAAAGTTTATTCAAACAGGATCTGTACATTTGCCCTGACAAACTAACAAAAGACTTTTTCTAAATCCATTTGCAACAGAGAACCTTGTGATATCATTACAAGTATTATTAAAGATTAGATATCAGTTTTATTAAAAACATAAATAAATAAACAAAAACATTTGTATTTGACCCATTCTGAACTTTTAAATACAAATACATTGTACAATACTAAATACAATACCATTGCACCCCTAATAAACACACACACACACACATTACCCCTACACTGATGCATCACAGTGAGATAGCTAATATATTCAGCACTGGATTGCAGCGTGGGCACTAATGCAGGTGGCTGTCGTTCCTCTCACATCCCTATGAGAAACGTGGCTCCACGACTCGTCTAAACAAACAGGTCGCTGCGGCAAATCTCCAGTGAGTCACGGGGCGTCTCTGGCAGGGGCACAGACAGCCACCTCTTTGAAACGAGGATCAAAGCCTTGTCTATAGAGCCAGCCTCGCTGCCTCTTCGCCGAATATTCATGAATAACGCGACATCTGTCAACAACTAAGACGCACTGAAGGAGACAGAGCGCAAGAAAGATGATGTTTGGTGCCAGAAAGCGAAGGAGGGGCTTCAAAATGCTGGTGTAGAGGCTAATGAAGAACAAGCATGACGTAGAGGAAGAAAATAAGTAGAGGGAGAAAATAAGTCTTCTGTTGTATTTTAAGCAAAATTTAATATTAAAACAGTAATGAAAAAGTTACAGCGTAATGGAGAGTGATTGACAATTTTTTTTTCTGCTTATGTGATTAAATTCACCGAGGAACGCTGCTTAAATCAATTGCAATATCTCAATATTGAATACAGGTGTATTTATTTTAGTGTGTGGTGGTAAATATTAGTTTAGTAAAGACTTACTGTATAAACTAAATCTTACAATGGAGAATAGAAACTGCCCTGGGCCTGCAATAATCTGCAGTGAAGTGCTAAAACGGACACACATTAAGATCTTTATTACTTAGGTAATTGCATTTTAGAAGAATATACTTTCCATAAGTTTGAACTGATGATATACTATGACAAATAGAAATTTTATAGCATATAGTAATTATGTGGAAATGGTCTCGTTTTCAGAAACTTTAAACCTTTTTTCAAAAGTTAGTATTTCAGACCCCTTAAACATCATTGCTGTGTACATGAACAATAAAACATATGCATATTTAAATGTACTGACAAGCATTTTTTTGTAAATTATTTCTATTGAAACTTCTGTGTCTTGTAATAATAAATATTTGTAATCACACAGGATAATGAAGCTAAAGTAAAAAATGTAATAACTTAACAAAATGTATTTAACATGTAACCATTTTTCTCGGGAAAACATATTTCTAAAGGAGCTGTTGACTTGAAATTTTATCTGATGCTGGTAACACCAAAGATCCATATGTGGAAAGAAGAAAACATATTAATTTGTTTACAACTTAAGTTATGTGTATTAAAATTAAACAACACAGGAAAAAAGTGTTGAACACATGAAAAAAGGGAGCTGTAGAAATGCAGTGAAAGCCCAGACAGCACCTGAAATCTCTATTCAGCAACCCTCTGCCCTTTGTCATTGTAAATTAATATCAGTTGCTTCAGTCCAACATCTACATTTGCAGAGATGATGAAGATGAAGCCAGAGTGGACATTTCAGAAAGAAAATGATCCGAAACACAGCCAAGGAAACTCTCAAATTATTTCAGAGAAAAAAAATCAAGCTGTAGAATGGACGAGCCAATCATCTGATTTCAATCCAATAGAAAATATAAAATAAAAATCAGATTTGACAAACGAGACCCACAGACCCATCAAGATTTTTACACTCTGCTGAAGTCTGTGAAAAACTCACATCTGAGCAATTAATGTGAACTTTTTTCTCATAGAGAGGCGTCTTCAGCTGCTATTACCAAAAAAGCCTTTTATATAAAGTATTAAATATGTTTCAGTAGTTCATAACTTTTTCCATTTGTCATTGCATTGTTATGACACGTAACAATTTTTTCGTTATATATTTTTATGTTTGTATTGTTTGGGTGTTTGCTAAAATCTGGTTCAATTCCATGTCAACATCTCCTTTAGAACATTTTTCCCAGAAAAAAACATCACGTGTTAAATGCTTTTTCCCCCACTGTATATATATATATATATATATATAATATATATATATATATATGTGTGTGTGTGTGTGTGTGGTGTGTGTGTGTGTATGTAATATATATAATATATTATATAATATATATATATATATATATATATATATATATATATATATAAACATTAAACACAAATTAAACATTTATTTATAAACAGTTATTTATTGTATGTTCAGTAATATCCCTTGCATGGCAAAGAATTAATTTTTATGGTCATTAAAGTGAAATAACATAAACAAAAGAGGCTGAGAAAAATGTTCATTTTTCCATGGAAATTTCAGACTGCACTTAAGAGGTTTTTGCATCTGAACTCTTCAATTGTAATTAAAAACAGAATTATTCTTCTAAACATATCTGCTTTTCTGAATTGATTTATCATATAGAATATATTAATTATACATTAACTGCAATTAAATCACCTAAAATAAAAGTACCCCTTACATTACTATTTCAGTGGAAAAGCAAATTACTACATACAGTATTGAAGAGGTACATCTTCTTGGTCTACTGAAGGAAGGCAATCTACAATTAAGTAGACTTCTTTTTCTCAATGATACAGCAGATGTGAATTGTTTGTAGTCTTAAGGTCAAAGTTCACTTTACACAGATGGCACCTGTTGCCTGGCCTGCATTTCAGCTTAAATCATGAGGTGTGTGAAAGGTCAGCGGTCTGGGGTGTGAGGTCTTCACCTGCATGATACATAAGACAAGCAAAAGACAGTTCAAGACACACTCTTACCTTCAAACAAAGGAGAACGGCTCTGTTTTGCATGCTGTGGGCGTTGGGTTTAAGCATCAATGTTATTTTTCAAGTTTGGCAGATCAAAAGGTATGCACATGACCCAAACATCATTGTTAAGTAAGTAACCTTCAGCGAGGATGAAATCTAAGAGAAACAAGCGCTAATTAAGACACCGAATCTGTTTGAATATTGTGAACGAGAGCTAGTTATTATGAGAGAGAAAGAGAGAGAAAGGCCTGGGAAAGAATGAGTGATCAATGAACACTGTGAAGAGACACAAACAGAAATGAACTAGAATAAAACAAGACAGACAAGGTGGAATGACAGTTAGATACAATTATTGTAGAAAAAAAGTTATATAATAATTACAAAAACAACTTTTGACCTTATGGTCCTAATAAAACTGTAGAGTAGGAACATTAAATGATTGTCTATCCTGGTCTCTTTTTTTTATTATTATTTTGCATTCCATGCAAATAAAATAAAAGGTTCATACAACAAAATAAATACAGAAAGAACAAGGGAAGAAAAATGCATTCAGTCTTGTTTTCTGAAAAGAGAATGAATGAATTAATGAATTAATGAATAAATAAATGAATGAATGAATGAATGAATGAAATGCAAATAAAAAAAAGAGCAAAGTTTAGAAACAAACTTGAGGTTATTTGAAGTTCTATAGAAATACTTACTCATTTTTCTTTCAGATTATTTTCCTTTTGACTTCTGTTTTTCAGAAGAAAAGTATTATTGAAATGTATTATTTGGTTTAGAAACTGAAACTTAAAATCATTGTAATAAGGTTCAAACTTTCATTTCAAGGGAAGGAGGTGGGAAACCAGGCAAACGTTTTTGAACACTTTAATATATACATTAAATGGAACATAAACAAAGGGGGTGACAGCAGTCCCTTACAGCGACTACAGCCAAACTGACAGCAAAACAAACCCCAGGCCTGGCCTGTTCCTCTTGCTGCGGTCACACTAGAGTTTTTGTGCATGGCACTGCAAAAAAGGGGTGGAATTAAACAAGATGATTAGACATTTAAAAAAGCGAGCGATCAGTCCATGTTTAAAATTTCTGTCCAGAGAGGTCATGCTTTGATCTTCGATTGGTCTCATGCAATCATGTGAGTCAGAGTTCACCAAGCTTGAACTTTCCAGTGCAGCAAACTGGGAAAACTTGTCGCACAAGCATGCGTTTCCGGACTATGAGGAGAATGTCTAATGTGTGACAGCAGCTTCTCTCATTTCCTCTGTCGTCACTCTTTTTAGCTTTCTAGAGCTCCTCTTTGTGGGACTCGAGACCGGTGTGGCTTGCAGGTGTTGCTCATTAACACTAGCATCACCAGCCTCTAACCGCTCCCACAGCTCTCGGCCCCGCCCCACTTACTACACTCATGAATATGAGCTTGTTTAGAATGTTTAGATATTTACACTGGAAACCAGATAAGAAGACAGTAAGAAAATTAGACTGCCTCAGATTCTCAGATAATATTAGTTTCCTTGACTAATGGTTTCCCTTTCATTGATGTAAAAATATCAGATATCAGGAGCCACATGTAAATATTATGCTTTGCAATTATTTATTTATTTATTCTGACTATATACGTGCCAGTAATTGATGAATTCAGCATAGGCTCATTCTAAAAACTTAGCCCTATAAACATTTTTGGCTGCATTTCATCTTTAAAGTGAATTAGAGTGGGGTGGTATGATGCTGTTCCTTTTCGCGATTACCAGCTGATCGCTTACCTCCTTATGGATGGATTTCCTGCTGTTACCAGTTTGTCTAGTTAGCTCGCCATGTATATCAGTGAATTTGAGATACAGAGAGGAGTTAACCACGATAACGGAGTTCGAGTCAGGTGAAGAATGGTTCCAGAAAGCAGTTAAGACAAAAAATAAAATACAAAAGTAAATAACTGGGTAAGAATGTGGTAAATCTGAATATGTGGTAAAAATCAGGCGAGGGTTTTTTTATTTTTATGGATTGCTTTTTAAAACTGTTGTTGGGTTTAGGGAAGTGGGTGGGTGGGTCAATTGGTGCTTTTGAAAACACTATTGGTTAAGTTTACAGGAGGAGGAGGTTGGTCAGCTGATCGATCAGTCAGTCAGTCAGTCAGTCAGTCAGTCAACAGCGGTCTCTGGTGGATTTACGTGAAAACAGCAGGTGAGAATGGCACTAACGAGAGAAATTTGAGATCTCAAATGAGTACACAGCAGTCTTAGGTGGATTTGTGAAAACAAAAATTGCAAAAAACATAGCTCCTGGGACATATTTGGTGCTCTCCAGAAATGTATATTGCAATACGTTTTCAGAATGAGCTTGGGTTGGTTGAATTTCATGTTATGAATCATCAAGGCCCAGGCTGTAAAAATAGCTATACATTTCTGCTTGTGATTCACTGGTGTTTTACATTTATTAACTGTTTTAAACTGCATTATGAGACCTTGATCTCTGCTCTGTTGACTTTTGATGTTTAATAATTCAATTAAACAGTTCAACAAAGTGACTTTTATTGACATTTTAGTAGTTTGAACCAATATATTAGGGGCGGGGACATTTGGCCTGCTACCATGAATCTGGCCTGCCTCTTCAATATACAGAAGATATAGAGAGAATTAGGTCTGTAACATAACAGAAAAAGTACTGGCAGTGTACTGTTATTTACAAGATAAACTCAGACAATAAAGCAATTCAAACTATTAAAAATGTCAAAAAAGGAATTTAAACAACTTTAACATTAGAAGTTGTTGGAGGAAAAAAAAAACAAGAAGATAGAGATGCAAGCTGAGACTGCATGCAATGCTTTAAATGCATACACCTAACGCCACCCCTAACATTAACGTTCACAGTAATGTCACTAGGTCTATTGAGTGCATACATCTGAGACTGCATGTCTGAGATTATGTCTCAGCTTGTATGTGCAAGACTGCAGCCAGATACTATTACAAGTTCCCCAGCGGTTTAATACAGCGATTCCCTAAAAAAGTGAGTAAACGTAAAAGTTGTCAACTTAACAATTTGAAGTTAACAGAAATGTCAAGAAAAGGATCAAAAGGACAATCAACTTGTTATTTTTTAAGACAATGTGTTTACTCATTTTAAAAGTAATTGCTTGCTTAAAAACAGTGCAAGGATATTGCATTTTCTGGTTTTGCATTTAAATTAAAAAAAAAAAAATTGTATTTTGCATTACACCCATTCCTTTAATTACTCTCTGAGCTGGCTCTATGCATGTTAGAATGCATGACCATGCACTGAAACATGGCTCCCCATGAGTACCTGTCCTACTAGTGAGCTATAAGGTAGGAGACGCTTTCATGTGAAAATGAAAGTGATGTGAGTCGCATGTCAGAGTGTGAGCACATGGGACTCGTGGGGGATTTCTGAGAAGTGCCTCATCTGAACAGCTGAATGAAAGTTACGACATGCAAATTAGGTCTTGCTTCACAGTTACTGAACATATCATATACCAGCCTCTCGCGAGGAAATGTAACTAATTTACATTTTGTCAGTTTAGTGGTTAATTTGGACAAATTCAGTCAAATGGAAATGTACAATTTGTAAAAGCAGGGTGGCACCTAACCCCACCCCTAAACCCAACCATCATTGGGGAATAAGCAAATCATACTAAACGTACGAATGAGATTGAATGGTTTTATACGAATTCGCCACCGAAGCAAAAAGTTACGAATTTCTGTGAGATAGTATTGCATATACTGAACTGTACCAAAACTGTGATCTACAGTAAAACTGAAAACCAAATTGAACTGCAAGAAGTCTGTTTTGCTGCATCTATAATAATACATATATACAGTTAAGCAAAAATTTGGGTACCCCTCTGTGGCTGCGTAACTGTGCTTTTTCTCTATAAGAGATGATCGCGGTGATATGCAATTCGGTTTATAGAGAAAGCTAGATGTCATGTTTTTTTAGACAGAAATACATAATGTAGCAGTATTGAGATGTGTAAAATTAAATTGAAACTGAAAAATGGGCTAAGCAAAGTTTGGGCACCCTCTCTTTTGTGTGGATTTCAAAACCTGTTGTCAATTAATGCTGACTGATTGCAAAATTAATCAATGACTCAGTTTCCACATGGTGGAAAAAAAAAACACAGCATTCCAGGAGAAGAACATGCTCCCTACTGTAAAATATGGTGGAGGGTCTCATGCTATGGGGCAAGCACAGGTACTAGAAGCCTTGTCAGAGTTAAATGTCGCATGGATTCCACCAGTTTCAGAAGATTCTTGAGAACAATTTTCAGGAATCAGTCAAGGGGCTGAAGTTAAGGCAGGGTTGAAATCTAACCTTGCTCGGCTCCACACAGCAAGTCAACCCGTAACAATAAATAATATTAAAATAATTAGAACGCCTCTAAATTAACGAGGAGCACGGAGTCTCATCTCCTGTTTACAAAAAGGAAAACCAACAACAAAGACGAATATGACCAAGGAAATAACAAAAGTCAAATTTATTTGACGTTAAACTTCAAAAGGAGACAATAAAAAGCTTATGGGGGTAAATGCCAAAATAACTTTCTAACTTTTTAACCCTCTTACCTGCACATGAAATAAAAACAAACAACAAACAAACAAACAACATTCACTTACCTCCCTACTAACCACAAAACATGAGGAAAATGTAATAAAACAAAAAGGCACCCTCCTCAGCACACGTGTCTCCGTATAGATCTCAGTCAACACTCAGCGTTCAACTTGCAACAATTTAGCCGAGTAAATGCAACACAGTTTCTACAACACAAGCCGGGAGAGAGGAGACTCTACTAACGACGTTCCAGTCCGGTTTAAATGGTCTTCACAAACAAGCTGGCGTCCACGTGCTGGCACCTGATTCACCGCACCTGTGCGGTATGATGAAACCTATTCGGGAGACAGAGGCGGAGAGAAGAAGCTGTAGATGGAGGAGCTGAACACGCAGCAACATCGAAGGCTCGGGTTTTGAAGAGTCTAGAGTTAAAAATAAATAAATTATAATAAAAAAAAGAGTCTCTGATCCATAACCCACAATAGGTGGCGGTAATGCTCTGTTTAGAATGCGAACCGCCAATAAACACCAAGAAGAAGAAGAGAAGGCGGAGAGAAAAGAACCAAAAAGGTCAGAATTCAATATTACTGAAGTTATAAGTCTCATTGGATAGCACAGGGGTGAGTACTTCCACATTCATTCTTTTTTTTTTTTTTTTTTTGGTGAACTATTGTCCTTTAAGGTTCTGCAGATTTTCCATGATGCACTGTGTTGTTTATTTTGCACCAGTTACCAATTGAACATGAAACGTAATACACATGCAAAAGACAAACAAAAAAAAACTTGGTTTCAAAACAATGATCCTCCCAATTTAGTTCAACACCCTTCCTTTCACAATAACAACATCAATATTAAAATTAAGACCTTACATGTTTTTCTGACTAGCATATACGTGTTTTCAGCCACCAGCCATCAGAGTCTCGGAAATAGCGTGATATTGTATTTCCCCCTTGAAACGGAATGGGATCAAATTGTATTTTGATCTATGCAAATGAAAACGGCACCATGCACAAGTAAAGTGAAGCGAAGCCGAGGCTCGTGTTATCAGCATGCCCGGCCCTTTGGTTTATTGTTGATATGATGTTATGCATGAGGAGAGCAGGTATCAAAAGCTGTGGCGAAATCCCTGTAAACGTCTTGAGTTCAGTAAAGCAGGTCACAGCCACATTGGTATTCATGAGAGAGCCAATGAGCAGATTAATGAATAAATGTATGACAAGAGGATCCCAGATTGTTGCATAAATGTCAAAGGATGGACAATTTTCACTAAAGATGAAGCGATTCAATCGGCAGGATGATGGCTGGTCGGGTCGGAAGAGGAGTGAGCAATAACTTCAAGAGCTGAACTTCACACAGGTCACCCCCGGTGTTAAGACATAAAGTTATGGCTGCAACAGGGACTAAAATATGAGGATGGTTTGTGTGTTGTCAACAATTTCAGACAGAAAAGAGACGACCTAAGCAAAATAAAAGCTCTGTGGTTGCTCCATTAAAAGCAAATAAAAAGACCATAAATAATATTTTAATCATTTTACAGCTTATTTTTATTATGAAAATATTTTTTTCAATATTTGTATCATTAATAGATTTAAAATTATCATGACTATTTTATAAATACTTTTTTTATTTTATTTATTTTATTGCATTTATGTAATTAGTAATATAATGAATGAATGAACTAATGAATGAATGAATGAATGAATAAATAATAAATAAATATTACTTTAATAAAATATTATGTAATGTTAAATAAATCTAAAATAACCTCCAATAGACTTGTATAATATTAATATTAATATTAACAACAACAACAACAACAATAATAATAATAATAATAACAATTATAATAACAATTATATTAACAGTAATAATAATAACAATAATAATAATAATAATAATAACAATTATAATAACAATTATATTAACAGTAATAATAATAACAGTAATAATAAATAATAATATAATAATAACAATAACAATAATAATAATAACAATTATATTAACAGTAATAATAATAATAATAATAACAATTATATTAACAGTAATAATAATAATAATAATAATAATAATAATAATAATAATAATAATAATAATAATAACAATAACAATAACAATAGTAATAATAATAATAATAATAATAACAATTATATTAACAGTAATAATAACAACAATAATAATAATAATAACAACAATAATAATAATAATAACAATAATAATAGACATACAGATATAGTATGCCAAATGTTAATTGTAGGCCTTGATTACAAGTAAATGGTTGAACATTTCTGTAAAAATGCAGGGCGCCACACAATTCATTCATGTTGTCCCTGCACAAATAGATTAGCTTAACTTCATGATTTTGTCCAATTTAAGAAGATTGAACATAAAACACTTATGTTGTCCCAAACAAATCTCAAGAATTGTGTTGTTTTCAACTCATATTATATAAGTAGTTTGAAACAAGCAGTGGTTTGAGGGGTTGTAGTACATCAGATGCATCTCAATAACAGAGATCCAAACCCTGACCTGGACTCTTTCTAACAGGGCCAAAGAGGAAACAGTTGAAAGGCAAGGAGATGATCTGAGGATGATGAGTCTGAACAAGACTGAGTCCTCATAAACACAGTGCACAATGAGAGTTCATCATGATTATTTCATGCTACAGCACCTCTTTGATCCTTTGATCCAGTCTGCTTGTCTTTGAGCAGATGTCTCTTTCTTATTGGGAGTAAAGAGTCAAACCTGTCGCCTGCCAGAGCCAGGCCTCAGTTTAGGCCATAACTTCATCCTTTCAGAAGCCCACAGCCTCAAGCTATAATGTCTTGAAGACAACAATAATAAGAAAGAAGAATCAGACTGATGCACAATGTTCTTCTATTTTCAGTACTGACAATTGATTGATTTCATGAAGTTTCTTAAAATGTTAGCTAGCAATTTACTATTAAATTGGAAGCAAACCTTTATTGTATGCAACACAATTTCTTTTGCAAACGTATACTTGCAAAGTTAATTTTGTAGTTCAAGATGGAACACAGGATTATGTTTTTAAATTTATATTTTTTATGTTGTTAAAACATGAAAAATAGACCAAAAAATTTAAAGTAAGGTTTTAGATAAAGTTTTAAACACAAAAAGGGGATCAGTTTGTTTTTTATAAATTATAAAGGAACAGAATGGTGACAGAAATTCGAAGATTACTTGAAATTTAAATTATGAAATTTAAATTTATTAAATTAAAAATAATTTTTAACTATTTACAAAAAATAATGCACACATCCACTCTTATCTTATATATCCAATATTCAAAACCGTTCTTGTCTTGTCTAATTCAACTGCACATATTCTCAATTCACAAGAGCTACTGTATATTTAAAAGAAAAATGTGAGTAGATTGCTTTACTGACTGCTATTATATACTCACCGGCCACTTTATTAGGTACACCTGTCCAACTGCTTGTTGATGCAAATTTCTAGTCAGCCAATCACATGGCAGCAACTCAATGCATTTAAGCATATAGATGTGGTCAAGATGACCTGCTGCAGTTCAAACCGAGCATCAGAATGAGAAAGAAAGGTGATTTAAGTGACTTTGAACGTGGCATGGTTGTTGGTGCCATAGGGACTGGTCTAAGAATTTCAGAAACTGCTGATCTACTGGGATTTTCATGCACAACCATATCTATGGTTTACAGAGAATGGTCAGAAAAAGACAAAATATCCATTAAGCGGCAGTTCTGTGGGTGCAAATGGCTTGTTGATGCCAGAGGTTGGAGGTAAATGGCCAGACTGGTTGGCGCTGATAGAAAGTCAACAGTAACTCAAATAACCACCTGTTACAACCGAGGTATGCAGAAGAACATCTCAAAGCACATGTCAAATTTGGTGTCAACAACATGAAAGCATGATCAATCCTGACTCCCAACGGTTCAGGCTGGGTTGTGGTGTAATGCTGTAGGGCATATTTTCTTGGCAAACTTTGGGCCCATTGAGTATTGTGTCAATGCCACAGCCTGAATACATGTTGTTGACCATGTTCATCCCTTTATGACCACAGTGTACCTATCTTCTGATGGCTACTTCCAGCAGGATAACATGCCATGCCGTAAAGTGCGAATCATCTCAGATTTACTTATTGACATGACAATGAGTTGACTGAACTCAAATGGCCTCCACAGTCACCAGATGTTTAACAAATGTGCTGATACTTTAATTCTACCTTCCTCTCTGCCATGACCGAACTGATGTTTGTGCTGGAATTTATGTTCTGCTTCTGTGAATCAGCCACTCTAACCTGACTGGGTATCTCAGTCATTTGAAAATACAGTGCTGTTAGATAGATAAGGCAAATCAGCCTAAAATGAAAAATATATTTTTAAATTGTTTGTTTGTTTCTAATGATATAATATTTGCAAATATAAATATTTGCAATCATTATCTTAATAAACTGAAGAGTTAAAAACAGACAAAGATCACAGATGTTTTTCCAAAAACACATCATAATTATTTTGTATATTATTGCACTATTCTAGCATACATGAACTCAATAATTAGACACATATTTGTGCATTATGCTACCTGACAGTAACTCAACAATGTCGTACACATGAATGAACAGAAGCAGTGACAGGCTGACTGTATTATCAAACATGAACAATACAGTATAATCTCCTCTCGATCCAATGAGTACTCTCATGTTCCAATAAGATTAAAGTATGTGTTTCATTAAAACTTTGATGGGTAAATACACGACACGCTGTGAGCTCAGAGAGTGTGTGCTGCTTATCTGTGATGACATTCACAACACACCACACAGAGAAAAAGAAAGAAAAATGTGGTGAAGCTTAGATCACAGCCTGCAAATATATAGTAAGTAAACCAAATTGTACAGCATACTTTTCTTTTCTTCTTTTTTTGCAATAATAGTGTACTGTGCCTATATGGTGTACACATAAGTATATGAGAACAATATGAAGGTTTGGAGAAACAACCAGCTGACAGGCACCACTTTAATTCACAGCCCGCTATGATTTCATTTAGAGTTTCCCATGTATGTCACCAACCTTATGAAATGTACTGCACCTACTCCAACTCCACATCAAAGAGCATGTGCTGATGTCCATGCAGCTGAAAGCAACCATACATATTTTCAGCCCTTCTCACAAATAAAACATAATCAAATGCAAAACTTGTATCCCGGTGCTTACTGTAAAAGTGGGTTTCATAAGTACAAGATTTTTGGTCATTTAGCAAATTAAAAACAGGCAAGGCATCTAGGCAAAGCTAGATATAAATATATTCAGAGCAAAATAATCTAGACATCTAGAGCAAATAATAGTAAAAAATAAGAAAATAACAGTTCTCTGTATTTAATTACTGCACAAGCGTATTGCTCTGTGTTGTTAAATGTTGTCATTAAATGCAACTGTAATCCCCTTGTTTCTCAAAGTTACAAAATAAATAAAACATCCCCAAGGGCCGCCCAAGTATATTTGGTGACATTACTTTTTTCTAATCATCCCTTTAAAACTTTTTTGTATCCGCCCAATAGCCAAAATCACAATTGATTAACTAGTGAAAAATCTCCTCTCACCCTACACGTGTCCTACTTCTCGTTGTGTGTGCGTGAGAACTGTCAACACTCCCACAGACAAGCTCACATGCTCTGCAGAGACCCACAGGACCCACAGAGACACCGTTTTGTGGACTTAAAAATGCATCTGTCCGGGGTTTCTAAATCTCCTAAAATGCACGGGATTCAGCAAAGTATCTGACACAAGGTTAGAAATGGTTAATTAACTCTTTTGCCTGATTTAAAAAGTCCTTTTTATTCTTATAATCATTATAGTTTTTAGAGATATTGTCTGTTTATTTATATACATATATTGCTGCATATATATATAAAATGTATAAAAAATTTTTTGATGATGTTGATATCATACATATTTTAAACATATCTAAAATGCTTTGGCAATACAGTACAAAATGTCAGCAGCAGATGTTACCTGTCAGTGGGTGCACATGGCTCCTGAATAGAATAAAAGTAAAACAAATAGTGGATTTTTTTTTTTTATTTCAACAGTCTTTAAAACAAAACTTCAACTCATTGAAAAGATACAGTGTATAATAAATACAAATATTGTTAAAAATCACTTTTTTTTGTGACATGTAGGTAAGCTTTGCCATGGGTAAAATGTGTCTTTCAATCTGGCCACCACCACAAGTACATTTTAAACCTGTGGGAAACACTGAATACTACAACTATAGTAGTGTTGTTGAACTACACTATATCAAAAGTTTAATTTACAGTACATAGTATTTATTTATATTACATGTTGGTATTGAATGCTACACTGTAAAACCCAAAATGTTAAGGTATCTCAAACCGTTTGAGGAAACAAACGCAACAAACCATTTAAGTTTAAACTATAAACTATAATATACTCTATAGTTCTAGAACACTTAAATAGGTAAATTGTTTATATTACTAAACTTGTTGTACTACTACAGCCACTATAGAACTGCCACAGCAGATTCATTCAAGTACACTGTAAAAACCCAATAAGTTAAAGGTATCTCAACCATTGAGGAAACAGATTGCAAAAGTTCAAAAACTAATCCTATGAGTGCTGTGAACTTAATCAACTTGAGTAAACGAAGCATTTAGAGCACAGTAAAACCCAATAAATAAAGAGAATTCAAACCAGCTGAGTACTGTAAAACCCAGTAAGTTAAGGAAACTTAAACCGTTTGAGGAAACAATCGCTACAAACCATTTGAGTTTAAAAAAGTAATCTATGAGTACTGTGAACTTACTCCATTTAAGTTGAAGTAATGAGGTATTTAATTAACGCATTACCTTCACGCTGAGTTCAAACCTCTTTCAAATAGTAGAATTAACTTTCAGTACATTTTGAGTTACTACACTCATTTCATTTGATGACTGTTGACTGTTGGGTTTACAGTGTACATTACTACAGTATGATTCAAATACATCATAGAATTTACTATAAACTACTTTTTTTAGTTTGCAGGTTATAAGTTAAAGGTTCCTCTATACTTTGACATACAGTATACTGTATACAGTATACACTATTATTGCCAGAAAACCAAAAATTCCATTTTCTGTGTAAATTGAGGCTGTAATCTAACGTTACCAAATGGCAAACTGTAAAAACTCTCATCTGTCTGAGCACCGTTACTGCCTGAGTGTTTGTAAGCGTTAGCGGGTGCTCTATGACACTTTTCCCATTAAAAACAATGAGAAGCCGCCATCTGCAGTCTGAGACGCTACTGTGTGCCCGTGGCCCTCTCGACCCCAGGAAGAACAAAAAACACCCGGTAGCCCATTCAAGTGCTGGGATCTTTTCATCCTGTCTGCTCCTCCAGTGTCGCTAATGATATTGGTTTCTCTCATCGAGGCATTTGAGAGGCGATCGGTCTCAGGCTCTCTTTTGTCATGGTGGAGGAATGGAGGGTATCCTCTTCCCATCTGCCTCTCCCAGAATGCACTACAGAGGAGCAAGGGCCTTGTTGCACTCTGCAATTCTCATAGTTCCTCACCTTTCTGAGGAGAAACAAAAGCTTTGTGAGCAGGCCTCAACAGCTATGTTCCATAGGCCAAAAGAATTGCTGAGGAGCACTGAAAATATTCGGTGAGTGACACCCACAGCGGTTGAGGAGGGATGTTTTTATCAAGGTTGTTTTAGGACAAACTTTATTGTTTGATTCATTCAATTCATTTTCCTTTAGCTTAGTCCCTTATTTATCAGGGGTCAACACAGCAGAATGAACCGCCAACTATTCCAGCATATGTTTTACGCAGTGGATGCCCTTCCAGCCACAACCCTACTGGGAAACATCCATACACTCTCACATTCACCATGAACTGATACACTACAGCCAATTTTGTTTACCCAATTCACCTAGTGTATGTCTTTAGACTGTGAGAGGAAACCGGATCACCCGGAGGAAACCCACTGGAAAACATGCAAGCTCCACACAGAAATGCCAACTGGCTCAGCCAGAACTCGAACCAGCGACCTTCTTGCTGTGAGGTGACAGTGCTAACCACTGAGCCACCATGCCGCCCCCTGTTTCATTTAGTTTAAATTAAAAATAAATAAAAAAATAGATGTCTATCTATCCATCCTCTATGTATCCATTTGTTTTTCTTTCTGCATTACTGATAATTTTCAGCATCGACATCGCGTTGTGCTCATTCACAATAGCCATATCTCAGGATACATGCAATGTTGAGTTTTTATTATACAGGCATAATAAATTGTACCATTTGTGACTTTAACTACAATTAATTTTATTGAAATATTTGTATTTTTATCATTTAGTTACTGTACTTGAATACTGTTGGACTCTGGAAATAATAAAATTCTTTATTTCAATTGTATCTTTTTATTTACTGTATTTAGAGATTGTTAGGCATGAAAATACTCACAACACATGCAAATACAGAAAGGCAAATAGCATAGATCACAACAAAAATGTGTCGGGGGACCCCAAAAGGTTTATAGCTTGTTTATTAGATTTTATGGAGATAAAAATAGAAAACGTTAATTCATCAATCTCTGACTAAACATGTGCATGAAATTACTCACAACACAGGCAAATACAGAAATGCACTGCAAATAGCACAGAGAGCAACGAACATGTGTCGGGGGACCCCAAAAATTTTAAAGATTGTTTATTAGATTTTATGGAGATGCATTCCCACTCAATCATGCCAATCAATCGCACATTATAAATTCTTTCCAAATAGAGATATTAAGTAATATGAAAAAATTGTATTCATATCGCTATTATATATATATATATATATATTAATATATATATAATATATATAATATATATTATATATATATATATATATATCGCAAAATAAAAAAATCTATATTACTAATGTTCAATTTTGACAATATCGTGCAGCCCTACTTTCAAAAGATTCCAACCTTTACAGGTTTCTTTATTCTGTTGAATAAATGAGAAGATATTTCATCTGTTATAACTGACTTCTGTATTTGGAAAAACAACTACTACGGAAGTCAGGTTTCCTGCATTTTTCAAAATATTTCATTTTGTGTTTAACATACAAAGGAAAGAATTCCATAAAGGTTTGAAACAAATAAAGCATGAGTAAATGACAAAATAATTTTCATTTTTGAATGATTAACAATACAGATGTCTCGATCAGTTTGTTTGGATGCATACAGTTGAAGTCAGAATTATTAGCCCCCCTGAATTAATAGCCCCCGTTTATTTTTTTCCCCAATTTCTGCTTAACAGACAGAAGATTTTTTTCAACACATTTCTAAACATAATAGTTTTAATAACTCATTTCTAATAACTGATTTCTTTTATCTTTGACATGATGACAGTAAATAATATTTAATAGATATTTTTCAAGACACTTCTATACAGCTTAAAGTAACATTTAAAGGTTTAACTAGGTCAGTTAGGTTTATTGGGCAGGTTAGGGTAATTAGGCAAGTTATTGTATAACGATGGTGTGTTCTGTAGACTTTTAAAAAAATATATAGGCTAATAATTTTTTACCTTAAAATGGTTTAAAAATAAATAAATAAAAACTGCTTTTATTCTAACTGAAATAAAACTAAAAATACTTTCACCAGAAGAAAAATAATTATCAGATATACTGTGAAAATGTCCTTGCTCTGTTAAACATAATTTGGGAAATAAAATAATAATAATTCAAAGGGTGCTAATAATTCTGACTTCAACTGTATATATTGAGTCCTGAGGAGGTAACATCCGATTCCGATCGAGTCTGAAACTGCATGATTGGGCCCAATTTCCAATCACGGGATTGGATCTGGACAACCCTATCTAAAAATAAAGACCATCAAGGCTGCATTTATTTATTTTTTGATCAATTATACAGTACAAACGTTAGTCGTGGTACTTGCTCCGCCATAACAATCAAAGCAGCAGCAGCAGCGTAGCAGATCTATGCCGCCAAGACCAAACACATTAACTTTGCAATATAGATATTCACTACCATACCTTATCTCTCCGAAAGTAGTCATGAAAGAAAGGCATTTGTTTTGCTATAAATTTATATCCAGTCACACATGTTTCTGTTAAGCTCAGTGGAATGGCCAATGAGAAGCATGAGTCAGCTTTGTATTATGTTTGATTGAAGCAACGGCTTAAATAAATATTTAAAAAGACAACAGAGATACAATGAATGAAGTAATTATAAAAAAAATTCAATTCCAAAGGGCAAATATTGCCCCTTAATAGATAAGTAATTTCTGACTGGGTTGTGTTTGAGTTTGTGTTTGCATTAATTAACAATAGCAGGTACAGTTTCAGTCTGGCCTTCGTGTATACTTCAATCAGAGCTCGTTAAGTTATGAATTTAATTAAAACAGGTGCCAACTCCAATATGTCAAAGCTATTTGAGGCAATTTTCACAGCTTTAACCTCCACATTAGTTTGAATAAATTAGCAAGGATTGTTTACTATAACAGTATGTTACAATTATCCCCATTTACTCCATTGTGAATGTTACTTAAGATAAACTAATGTCTTTTATTATTATGGACAGTAGAAATACTGTTGCAAACAACAACAAATAAAATGTAGCTCTAGGAACTTTTCATGACTGTTTCTCAGTGTGATTTATGGCCTCCATCCAGTTGTAATACTTAAATCAAGACTGGAGATTGGAAGGAAATCGGCCCTGTGTCTGATTTGACAATTGCAACTCTGACCCAGTTTGCCAGTGAGAAAATCCATCAGTACCAAGTCACTGGAGCCCAGAGCAGATGCTTCTCATTGTTATCATCCCAGCTATGAGCAAGAACACAAGGGTTTTGGCAGGAATTTTTCTGCGCTCAGTAGAAAACAAAAGAAAAAGGGCAGAAGAATAAAGAATGTCAGAGAAAAAGGAGGCTTGGGGCCTGAATCCAGTCTGTTGCCCTAGGCCATCTTTATGTGTTGTACAGTGTTCACAGTACATCCTGTTATTTCACAAAAAAGACATTATTTGACTGAATAAACTTCAATAAAAGGGATTATGTGGCTTAAATTTAAAAGAACGATCAAATCTGCATCGCCACAAATAGCGCTATTAATCAAATATTTGCATAAAAAAGAAATGCTAGTTCCTGTTTAGTCCAAGACTAACCACAGCTTTAAACCATGTGTTGTTTACCTCATTAATAACAGTGTTCTACGCAGACCTGTCATTACCTCATGCTAATCAGATGATGGATTTGCGTATGCTAGCCTCGGTGCACAGTAGCACCGTACAAACACACACACACACACACACACACTGGAGTCTGGAATACAGTGATTAATGTTTCTTCTCCTGTTTGTGTATTCGTCTATTTAGGCATTTCCAGAGCAGACCTCAGGAAATGTTTATTAAGTACTGCAGGAGAATCTCTCTCTCTTTCTTTCCCTCATTTTCTCTCAGGGAGAGTAACAGTCTCTTTGACCTCAGCCCGGATCTTCGTAACGTGCCACTATCTAATTGGTGCTGGCAGGACACAGACTGTCCATGCTAACGATGGGGTCTAATTTAGCGGACGTATTAGCTTTTGGGTGACACGTCCAAAAGTGCCAAATGAAAGAATGAAGAGCTGAAGCATCTGCAGACACACACCTGCTATAGTCTGTTAATTCCTGCATATCTGAGCAGTGTAGTAAAGAGTTTAGCTGGTTAGCATGGGCTTGTTAGCCTCTGTTGGCTGATGCTATTTAGCTAATCAAAAGAGCTTCCTCAGGTTTTAGCTAAGCTACATCTTAAAGTTGTTACGGTGCTAGACAAAGGCTTGTGCTTTTTTAGCTATGCAACAATGCAGGATTTGTGTATGGTAGAGGCTCGCATTATATGGATTCGATCATAGGAACTCAAGGATTGATTAAATACCTTGAATAGGCTGCAAAATGCGTTCCATAGCTTTTAACAAATATGCAAATCTAACAATTGTGAACTGAAAATGGGAAAATAGTGGACAAGAGACGTTTTTTAACAATCCAGCATTTTTGGTTGGTTACGATAGTCAAGCGGAATTTCATGATGACACGCTACACAACACTGACACTATTGTAGCTGGAAGAAAATTGTATTATTCATTTTTGCACTTTTAAACAAATTCTTTGTGGTGTTTATCAAATAATCAAAAATATTTTTGCTGCTTGTTCAAACTACTTATTGAAAATGAACTGAATCAACACAAATCTTGAGATTTTTTTGGGACAACTTAATTGTTTTATGTTCAATCCACTTAATTTTGTAAAAACAATTATGCTAACTTAATCGATTTGTGTTGGAACAACATAAACAAATTGTGTGGAACCCAGCATTATTTACAGTGTTGTTTATAATACTCAGTACTGCATCTAATGGCACATTATATGATTTAAATGTAGAATAGTATGATTTTACATGTGTTTTTATTTATTTATTTATTTATTTATTTACACATTGGAATCAAATTTAGGAAATGATAATAATCAGACCTGAAACTGATCAAATACCCAAGCCTTCTAATTAAATAGGTTAAAATTAGGTTTCTGGTAGTTTTAGGTTAGTAGCTTGTTATTACCCAGTAATTGCAATTACTGCAATAAGATCATAGTATGTACACATAAAACAATACACACTGCCATTTTAATTTTTATTTAAAAATATTTCTATTAAGCAAGAACACATTAATGTAATTATATTCCTTTGGATCTTTTATAGATCTAGATTGTGAGATAAAAGGAGAAATTTCAAATTTGACTGTATGTAATGAATGCATGTTTGCTTTTAGTTAACTTTAACTATGTTAATGTTTAGATTTTTTTTCTAAAATACAGTGAGTCAAAGGGACTAAGCTGAAAAGAAAATGAATGAATGAATACAGTGAGTCTCTTTATGGTCGGAAAGGAATTTCTGCAGTCTTATGTCAACTACTTCATGCTATATATCTGACCATTATCTTTTCCCCCAGTGGCACATTGTCCAATAGCTCTTCTGTTCAGGCCGGGCCTCAGATGATATTTTATATAATGACAGCCACTTTTTGTGTGAAGAGGATTCAGTCTTTGAAAACAATTGAAAAGTAGCAAAATTTCTTGGAGCTGAGGACTGATGAATAAAACATGAAATGGCAAAGGAACGTTATTTGGGTGAGATTGTGTGAGAGAGGGAGGCTTCTTTTTTTCCTTTGCAGCAGTAGCTTTTCCTCTGGAAGTGCTGAGGGCTGCTTGTATAGAGCCAGAGGGCTCTGCCTTTGAAACCCCTAATGAAGATCTTCTGCTGACAGCAGCCTCACAGAGTGCCATCTGTAGCCCACATGCAGCATTTTAAAGTGTAGAAACGAAAGCTTTACTGCCTCGAACAAGGATGCAGATCAATACACACATGTACCTGTACACACTCTGAGAAATACAAATTTATACACATCCACACCCACAGGACAATTCTCCTGAGAGCCCAGCATTAGCTTTAAATACTGGTCAAAGCTTTCATTTTACAGCTATGTGTACATCAACATCTAAGGTTGATCTTGGGTTAATCGCCAGATTAACTGAATTAAAAGTAAAAAATTAATTAACTAATTTATTTATGGATATACATTTGAAGTCAAAATTATTAGATTATCTTTTTTCAAATAGTTCCCAAATTATTTTTAACAGAGCAAGGAATTCTTCACAGTATCTCCTGTAATATTTTTTCTTCTGCAAAATTATTTGATTTTTAACTTTTTTTCAGCTAGAATAAAAGCAGTTTAAAACAGTTTAAAGTCTTATTTTGTCACTCTGTCTACAGGACAAACCACTCTTATACAATGATTTGCCTAACTATAATTAATTATAATAATTTATTATTAATAATTGCCTAACTTGTCTCATGAACCTAATAAGTTAAACCTTTAACTGAGATTTTAAGCTGAATACTAGTATCTTGAAAAATATCTAGTTATTATATAGACTATTATGTTGAAAAAAAGTGTTGAAAAAATATTATTTCCGTTAAACAGAATTGGGGAAATATACAGGGGGGCTAATAATTCAGCAGGGCTAATAATTCTGACTTTAACTGTATCTGGACAGGATAAAAGCAAAAAAATGCACCTTAATGCACATTCAAATGTACTGTAGGTAGATGTATTTATTTTTTATTTATTTATTTATTTATTTATTTATTTATTTATTTATTTATTTATTTATTTATTCATTATTTCTCTAAATGCAGAACAGATCAAATAACGATTTATTTCTGCACCTTTCCATATCAACAGCTGCATTTCAAGTTTCTGAAACATGTATACTGCTCATAGGCATATTTTCACTCAAGTAAGACACAAATTTTATAAACATGTCAAAACAGACATTAATCTTCCTCACAAAGTTCTCACTTTCCATATCTAAAACCTTGATGAAAAACTAGTAGTAGGTTTCAACATAGGTGGCTTATTTCAAGTATGTGACATTATTTATAGACGCATCAGCTTTTTGTCAGTTTAAGCAAATAAACAGCACATGTTTTTGCAGGTGGTTTTAAATGCTGAACTAAGCTGGGATCTTTGGGAAGAAGCCTTCCTGTTTAAAATGAACAGCTGGTTAAGAACTGGAATCCCTTTACAGGATGTGATATGTTTACAATATTATTGTTTATTTATTACCCACTCACCGGCCACTTTTTGAGGTACACCTGTCCATCTGTTTAATGCAAATTTCTAATCAGCCAATCACATGGCAGGAACTCATGCATTTAGAAGTGTAGACATGGTCTGCTGCAGTTCAAACCACGCATTGAATGGGGAAGAAAGGAGATTTAAGTGACTTTGAACGTGGCATAGTTGTTGTTGTCAGATGGACTGGTCTGAGCATTTCAGAAACTGCTGATCTACTGGGATTTTCATGCACAACCATCTCTAGGGTTTACAGAGAATGCATTGAGCGACAGTTAGGTGGGTGCAAATGCATTGTTGGTGCCAGAGGAGAATGGCCAGACTGGTTCGAGCTGAAAGAAAGGCAACTCAAATAACCACTCGTTACAACCGAGGTATGCAGAAGAGCATCTTTGAACACGTCGAACAATGAGGCAGATGGCTACAGCAACAGAAGACCACACCGGGTGCCACTCCTGTCAGCTAAGAACAGGAAACTGAGGCTACAATTCACACAGGCTCACCAAAATTGAGCAGTAGAAGAAGACTGGCAAAAATGTTGACTGGCCTGAAGGGTCTCGATTTCTGCAGCGAAATTCGGATGGTGGGGTCAGAATTTGGCATCAACAACATGAAAGCACATTATGAACAGTATGAAAATGTGTAAAAATAACTTTGTTTTCCAATATAGCACTATTGCCCTTCAGAGGCAACTTGCACTTGTTCCTGGTGAAAATTTTTGGAGAACAAATAATTAATTTAATTTACCTTGATCTTCAAATTAATTTTTTTTTATTATCTCCAGCTCAAAATGGATCATGCTTCCATTTGGAGCCTTAAAAATTATTGTTTTGTTAATGGTTGTATGTCAACCCTTAAGTTGTCCTCAGTGTGAAATGATGGATCTAAAACTCATACAAGGCGAAGACAATAAAGGGACTCATGAACAACCCTCACGAAGCAAAAAAAATAAATAATAATAATTAAATACAAATTCCAGATAATCCAGGTAACCACACACAGTTAAAAGTCGTCAAAGTCTTAAGAACTTTTGCAGGGAGTTGTTTGAACAATTGCGACTATTTATTCCTGTCTTGTGGATGATGAGTAAAATATCATACCAGGACAGTACTAAATACAAAAAAAAAAAGACATGTATGTTGTCTCATAAATGAACAGCAAATATTTTTGGGTGCATCTCTTTAAAATGTAATTCGAGACAGTCATGATGAGAAATAGATAATCATTTGAGAGATCATGAGTCCCATAAATCCTGTTGATTATTAAAACATATGACATTTATGAGCACATTTCCACATTAGACTGTTGCATCAGGTCGCCTTTTAGTTGAGAAATATTTGTGTGCTTTTTTTCTCTACATTAGTTCCTACAAGCTGTTTTATGAATAACCGACAATGTGTTGTGTCAAGAATCTCATTCTTTTTGATTAAAAAGTCATCAGCTGCATTTACACTCTGTATCAAAAACAGGCAGAAACCACTGCAGGCCTCATTTGCGTTGCCATTTTTAAGGTAAATTGTATTTTAATGACTTAATTATGTTTAGTAACAAGAGTAATGCAATTCTGTATTCAGTCGGTGACTAACCCCAATCTGTTTGCACAGAAAAGTGGCACTTCTTTCCTTGTAAGCATTGCGTTTTTGTTTAGAGTTGTGTGTTGATTTATCGTTTAATTGTAATATACTCAGTGCTAGTGTGGTGTGTGTGTAAATGTACAGTGTTAGTGTGGACATGTGTATGTGAGAGGAGGTGAAAAGGAAGTGAGAGAAAGAGTGGGTGAATGTGTGTATATCCAAATGCATGACGTGTTCCTATCTAAAATATATTGTAACTGAGACAATTGCTGTCTTTAATGTCACTAGGAAAAATGGTTAATCAAGTCCCTTGATTTTTGTTATAGAGGCAAAAATGTGCCACTTGCCTTATCACAGAACTTCTGAAGTCTGCTAAATTGCGTGCAGTGACTCTAAATCTGTCATCTAATGGCCTCAACTGTGCAAAATGCAACACAAGGAAGTTAAATTTCAAATGCCAGGCATGAAAAACAAGGAAAAGCAGTAGACGATTCTGATTTGCTTTGTATAATCTACCAATTCTCAAAATGACATTAACTGAATAGCTAACGGTGAGACAAAATACATTTTGCTGAGTAAGATGTCTAAATAAACCTCATGGTCTATACAGATTCAGATCAATACATTTAGATTGATCAATATATATTTGAACACTAATTTTGATCATATATTAAGAAAAAACAGGCGGCACGGTGGCCTCACCCTCAGCAAGAAGGTCGCAGGTTCGAGACCCGCTGGGTCAGTTGGCATTTCTGTGTGTTTGCATGCATGTTGCTGAGTTTGCATGTTCTCCACCTGTATATGTGTATGTCCTGGTCCTCCAGGTTGGGGGTTGAGCGTTGGGCTAACAACCCACCCTGTAAAAATTAGATGTTACGAAACACCAACATGGTGTGACTAAATATCAACTTTGATTTAAATGGCGCTGAGAGTAAGTATATTAAGAAAAAAATGTAAATGTAATTACTTTGCAATAACTACTTCAAAAAGCGATAACTTGTAATATGTACACAGCTACTTGTTCCCAATTTAGAAGTAAAATCAGGATGTTGTACATATAAATGTAGTTTAGGTTGTATAAATTTAGGTTCATTAAACAGTTAAATAATTTTTAAAATATAATTATATTATATATTATATATTAACTATAATTTTTTACTGTCAAGGTGTTATAAAGACCAGTTAGTAATCTTGTGTAGCTAAACCTCACTCTCCTTACATCAAAAGGGGCAATAGCAACTATCTACTAGCATCTGTCTTTAGCATCTTTGTAGTGGATTCGTCTCCCATGCTTTGGATCCTACTTCGAGCAGTGCAAGTAATACCAAAATGATTTTTGGTGCCATGACCCGGGTGGGAGTGAGATTTAGGGAGTGAGTGTAATGGAGACCAGCTTGTAAGTGCTATGGAAGTCAACTGAAGTCTGTCAAGTCCTTGTTAGTGTTTAGCTCCTAAATTCTGAAAAACCAGTTTGAATGATGCATGGAGAACAGCAAGTAAAACTAGAGAGGTAAAATTGGTGCCATGACCCATGTGGAAGTAAGCTTTAGTGGGGTAAGTGTAATGGAGGCCTAGTAGAAGCTATGAGAGTAGACCATACTGCCCTGGCCTTCCGAGGAACATTGAGGCTGAGGTCTTTAGTGCCTTCGTTAGACCAAGATGAGACCTGGTTGGGACGAGTGTAATAGATCAGCTAAAAAGAGCTGTGTAAACAACCTTGATTTCCCAGGCCTTAAAAAATGCACTAGTGACTGATATACAGTCTGCATCCTTGTTAATGCACCTCCCTACTGGAAACTTAGGCTCAAATCCTGCTTGTTGCTGCCTGAGTAGAACCAAAGGGGTTACACTGATGTCATGACCTACAGTATAGGGTTTACAGTTTGCAATAGTAAGAACTGTGAGAGTAAAGCTTACTCCTCTGGCCTTCAAGAGGCACTGTAGCAACCGGTGCTAAGGGCTGCATCTTTGTTAGTGTGTTTGCCTGGAAACATTGGTTTGAATCCCACTTTTTGCTGTGTGAAAAGAACCAGAAGGGTTACATTGGTGCATGACCCAGATGGAAGTGAATATAATTTAGGTCAGCTATAGTAAGAGTTGTGTTCAAACCCTTAATCCCCTGTCCTTGAGAGATCAACTAGAGTTTGTGATCGTTAGTGACCTTGTTAGTGTACATGTCTCCCATGTTTGACTAGCCTGTTTAAATCCAACTTGGAGCATGACTAGGATGGGTCAGGTTTACCAGAGTCCAGTTAGTTTGTGCTGTACAAGTTAACATCATTTCCCTGACATCAACAGGTGCAATAGAACCACTGTTGCTCCACAGCAAGAAGGTCACTGGTTCGAGTCTCGGCTGGACCAGATGGCATTTCTGTGTGGAGTTTGCTTGTTCTCCCCGAGTTGATGTGGGTTTCTTTAGGTGCTCCAGTTTCTCCCACAGTCCAATGATTAGCATCAGCAACCGGTGCTAAAGGCTGCATCTTTGTTAGTGTGTTTGCCGGAACCACTGATTTGAATCCATTTGTTGCTGTGAGAGCAGAACCAGAGGGGTTACATTAGTGCCGTGACCCAGATGGGAGTGAAGGTAATTGAGGTCAGCTATAGTAAGAGTTGTGTGTGAACCATTACTCCACTGTCCTCAAGAAATCAACTAGAGATTGTGATGTTTAGTGACCTTGTTAGTGTAAATACCTCCCATGTTTGACTAGCCTGTTTAAATTAACTCGGAGCATGACCAGGATGGGAGTCAGGTTAACAGAGTCCAGTTAGTAAGTGCTGTGCAAGTTACATCATTTCCCTGACATCAACAGGTGCAATAGAACACTGTTGCTTCACAGCAAGAAGGTCACTGGTTCGAGTCTCGGCTGGACCAGATGGCATTTCTGTGTGGTTTGCATGTTTTCCCTGTGTTGACGTGGATTTCTTCCAGGTGCTCCGGTTTCCCCCACAGTCCAAAAATTAGCATTAGCAACCGGTGCTTAAGGCTGCATCTTTGTTAGTGTGTTTGCCTGAACCACTGATTTGAATCCCATTTGTTGCTGTGAGAACCAGAGGGGTTACATTAGTGTCGTGACCCAGATGGGAGTGAATGTAATTGAGGTCAGCTATAGTAAGAGTTGTTGAACCCCTACTCCCCTGTCCTCAAGTGATCAACAAGATCGTGGTCTTTAGTGACCTTGTTAGTGTACATGCCACCCATGTTTGACTAGCCTGTTTAAATCAACTCGGAGCATGACTAGGATGGGTCAGGTTTAACAGAGGCCAGTTAGTAGTGCTGTGCAAGTTAACATCATTCCCCTGCTGAATCTACAAGTGCAATAGAAACTGCAGTCTTAGTAAACTTCTCCTGGCCATTTCAGGAGACTGGCAGGCCAGCTAGAAAAAACTGTTGCAAGGCAATCTTGAACTAAGCACATCAAAGCCAAGCTTACTTTTTTGTCTTTCTTGTTTTTTTTTTTCTTCTTTTACTCAGGTTTCAGATCTGTGATATTGTTAGCATATAGTATTTCTATAAATATTTCCCTCTGCTATGCCAAACCAGAAAGACTAGAACTGCTAAATATTTCAATTTTTACCTCATTCATTCTGATTCAATAAGAGCAAGAGATCCTTTTAAAGATTAAATAACTGTTCACCGGTAAACATTACTTTATCCCATTAGGTCTGTCTCCATGGCTCATTTCCATCATCATTCCTGTGGTACTACTGCATTATTCTGATGGAATGTGCTGTCATTATCTGCATTCAGAGAATGAACCAAGAACCCAATATGCTGCTGATGAATGGAGGAATTGTAAGTTTTGTTAATAGATGTCAAAGCTCATGGAGTACAAGTATGAGACAGAGGTTAGGAAAAGGTCAGGGGGCTAAGGTAACTCATATCTCATATTGAACACATACAAATCTCATTTTTTCCTTGGGATATTAAAGTAAGAAGGAATTTTCTTACAATTCTGTAAATAATGGCAAATAATCCTAAATATTGAGTTTTCTGTTATTGTCATAAAAACATACTTTTCTTATATTTGTATGTTGAATCAATCCTCCCAGGAATCAATCTTAGCTTCAAACATTTGCAGTGTTTTCAATTCACCTTACAGTGTGTGGGATTGAATACAGACTTGCTTTAATGAAACAGCACGCTTCAGCTATAGTTCCAAAACCAGTTTGGTACAGCAAACTCCTGTATTTCTTAGTGTTGTGGCTGAGAAGACAGGAGTTACCTCCTTATCTTCCCGTTTCACTCTCGTTTTTTCCGCAGTCTCCCTTTTTTCTGCAGTCTGAGCTAGAGAGGCTTAATAATATCCCAGAGGCATGGATGAAACGCTCTCTCTCCACAGTGCCTGTTTACCAAAGAGAGTGTTTGAAGTCGAGCTCAAGATGTCTTCATTTCTCCACCAGAGGAATGTTCCAACGCGGAGATTCGTTATTCAAATGGGGGGGATATGATTTGAAATTATGAGAGAAAAAAATCTAGTGTTTCCTATAGTCCTATAAATATCTCTCAAGCAGAGGATGTCATAGTTGGAAGCATCTTTGTTTACATATCAGAGAAAACATTGGAGGAACTAGCATTTCACGGCAGGATGGGTTAAGCATTAATGTTGTATCATTCTGGGTCTCCCACAACTGTATTAGTCTGGCTATCATCATTAATTCATTGCACGTTTTACTCTCTCAGGACCTTGGTTCAAACATCTCCTTCATTTCAAGTCTGAATACAAAGGTCAAATGTCAGATTTGCTTAACTTTTTGATTAAGTTATATTGCATATAAAATAACTTAATGGAGAAAGACATAGGGCTCTATTTTGACGATCCATGAGCAAAGTGCAAAGCGCAGGGTGCAAACACATTAAGGGCGTGTCAGAATCCACTTTTGCTAATATAAGGACGGAAAAATCCACTTTGCGCCGTGGTGCATGGTCTGAAAGGGTTGAGCTTATTTTCTTAATGAGTGATGGTGTGTTTTGAGAATAAACCAATCAGAGTCTCATTTATTAAAACTATTATATTTAGAATGCGTTGAAAAAATCAGTTAAACAGAAATGGGGGGGGGGGGGGTGGGTGGGGGGCAAACAGTGGTGCTAATAAATCAGGGGGGCTAATAACTCTGACTTCAACTGTATATCATGGTAGCATCTGGCCACAGTGGCCAATTAAATGTATGTACACAAACCAAAATAAACATGCATTAACATTCTACAATAAACATTATTATGCCACTTTGGTCAAAAGTCATAATGGTCAAAAGCTGGTATGTTTTACAGATTGACCAGTAATTCAGCAAAATTAACGTGTTTTTTTTTTTTTTTTTTTTTTTTTTTACAAGTGTACTTTAAAAACAAAAAGAACAGTGCAGTGGCAGCCTAATAAATTCATTAGCATAATACAGCCTTAAGATTTTAAATAACTAAGCTAAACAAATAGGTTGACACGTCTTTCAAAGTGTTGCTTTTTTCTGCATCAAATTAAGCTCTAGGGGTAGATCTTAGCTTTTCATTTAATGTTGATCTTGTAAAGTGTTTCCCTAAGCAGTGGAATTTATGAGTTCATTAGTACAATACAATACAACCCTGCCCATAAAATGCAAAACTTGATAGTCAATTTTGTTCTCCTTGGTCTCATACTGACTATTGCTTGGCCGTCTGTAATTTTATAGCTATCACCAATCACAGAGCTCAAGAGGAATAGGAAAACAATATAAAGGGGAAAAGAGGCATCCCCATTAAACCTTCACATCCAAACAACTCGTGGTTATTTAAAACATTTATTTTCCTTAAAAACTTTTATTTAGATGTTAATTTCTGAAATATTAAAAAATTAGAACTTATAGTTTAGTCCCTCTTAAAATCCCCTTTAATTAATATACCAAGCAGAATTTAATCTACTATGGATAATTTAAGTAGATAAATATATAGCAAATTAACTTGGTTGTGACAAAAATTTTTTATGCATTTAGAAAATCACCAAGCTTAGAAAGAGAAAGGAAAGCAGGTGTATAATCACTTTAAAAGGGGCTCTGAAACACTGTAATGTTTTACAAGAAAATAAACTCCTGTGCACACAAAAAGGAAGTTGTATTTCCTTTTTGGGAACAGCTTGTTTTGGTGTAGGAATAATTGGATCCAAGCTGTATGTGACCAAGAAGTGGCTTTATTCAATTTTATTTTATTTTTTTTTTTGAGGTACAAGTAATTTTGCTGTATAGTGCTGAAGGCTTTTGCTATTATTGAACCACTACCAAACTGCCAGCTGCAACAAGATATGTGCGATCATAAATGTATCTGCAAAGCACGTGGGATATTATTAAGAATGTACTGTAAATAGAATATATGTCAAGGTCATTCTCAAACTCAGGTCAAATCAGAGATAAGAATGCAGCAAAATCCCAGTTAACTTGGTGTGTCTCCCACCAGTGGGACTTTGGTATTAATTCTCTCTCTGCAGTGCTCATATCATCAGGAGTTTAAACCAGACGATCTGTGGTACAGCACAAATTGGCTTATACTGTAAGAAGCATCATTAAAGTCACTGTTATGTTAAGCAAGTAAATATTTATTTAAAGTCTAAACTAAATTTTTATCTAGAGATTAAAGTGCTTCTGGCATGTTTTATGTTTGTTTTGCAACAATTATTTTAACAATATTTCAGAATGACAATGTTTGGCCTGAACTCTATTGAATGTTTTAGTTAGAATAGACATTTCATAGTGGTTTTCCTCAGGGTCACAAAGAAACCATATTTAGCCTCATCTTTATTTATAATATGATTTGCAGAGCTGCAATGAAATGCAGAGTTAATTTCCATTTAAATTTGCATGATTTCTGGCTAAATTGAACTGATGCTGAACTGATTTTGGCCGTCATTGTACTGATAATGGGACACATTCCATATGTGACCTTAAAAGAGTTCACTATCTCCAGGACATTTCAAGACTTTCAGCGAGGTTCTGGTCAGTTGATGACTAATTTGTGTAAAAATGAAGCCTTTGTTTTACAGTTTGTAACCCAACGAGTATTGGCATTGTCGTAAATATACATTTGATGTCAGAATCATTAGCCCCCTCTTTGAATTATTTTTTTTTTTTTATATATTTCCCAAATGATGTTTAACTGAGCAAGGAAATGTTCACAGTATGTCTGATAATATTTTTCTTCTGGAAAAAGTCTTTTGTTTTATTTCGGCAAGAAATTTTAAACACCATTTTAAGTACAAAATTATTAGGTAGTATGAGAAAGATTATTCGTAGTCTAAAAAACAAACCACCATTACAATAACTTGCCTAATTACCTTAACCTGCCTAGATAACCTAATTAACCTAGTTAAGCCTTTAAATGTGACATTAAGCGAGTGTCTTGAAATATATCTAGTAAAATATTATTTACTGTCATCATGGCAAAGATAAAATAAATCAGTTTTTAGAAATGAGTTATTAAAACTATTATGTTTAGAAATGTGTTGAAAACATCTTTCCGTTAAACAGAAATTGTGGAAAAAATAAACAGGGGGCTAATAATTCAGGGGGACTAATAATTCTGACTTCAACTCTTTATTGTATATAAATTAATAAATGTCTATTTAACTAAACTCATATTATACTAATTCTGCTGCAACAAAAAATTTAACTCTACAGTTTAACAAAGTGATTTTTGACATTTTCTAGTTAATAGCTGGTATAATTAGCTAATATAATTAGTTAAAATAAAATATAGTTAAAATGTAGTTAAAATATATAAATAAATGTCAGGTTTTATACTTTTCAAAGTTAAAAGTTATTAGAAGAAAGATCTAGGTCCCATAATGCAATTCAAAAGCATAAATCAACAGAGAGAAAAAAAAAAACATTAATCACAAAATACGTAAAACTGCTAGTTATGGATATTTTTTACATAATTTTATTTAAAAATAAATAGTTGTAAATAAAAATACATTGTTAGAAAGACATTTAGATTTGTCTTTACTGTCTTTCTAACAATGTTTTTTTTGCAACTATTTATTTTTGTTGCAAAATTTGTACACTGTAAAATAAATCAATAACTTAGCAGTTTTACGTATTTCATCAAAAGACAGAAAGACAGGAGTGTCCTCAAATATTGAGTCTAACCTTGAGAGAGGAAATAATCTCTCCTAATGTGCACATTAATATGAAAGTGAGGGCAGGTATGTGTGAGCCCAGGGAATACGTGTATCTGCTTGTTTGTAGTTTATTTACAGTGCCAATATAATTAAAATATAAATGATGAAGGTCACGGCACACTGATGTGAACAACCTCATATTTTTTGGCCATTTCTGTAAAATAGAGACAAGTGAACCATGCCTGCCACTTCCAAAGGTTCTTTTGCCACCCACGATGAAGAAAGTGTCCTGACAGGACACCTTCACCATATGCTCATGTAGAATATCAGTCCAACAGACAGCTTGCTGATACTGACATCTGTCCATTTTTATTTGTCATACTGTTCATAACATAGCAGAAACAACTGTAAACAGAAAATATGTTTTAAGGTCTAGGTCATTCTCAAAATCGGGTCAAATCAAAAACTAGTATGCTGTAAAATCCCAGTTAACTGGTGTCTCTCCCCCAGTGGGACTTTGGTAATAATTCTCTTTTGTGAAGCATAATGACGTGCAAAATCATCTCCGGTTTTATTTCAGCCGTGCTAGAACTCCATGGGGGCTCAGGCTGTCTTTTGGCTCTACATTTTCACTAAAATAATTCTTTCGGAAATCTGTGAGAAACACTGGCGTACTTTATCTACTGACGGCTTAGCAATATGTGGGATATGAGATATTGTACAACAATGCAGAATGACGTTTGTCATAAGGCACAGGAGCTGACTGTGGCTCACTAAGCAAAACTCACCTTGCTTGGAATTCACACAAGCCCACATTCAAGACTAGAGCATAAATCTTCCCACACTCCTCTAAGTTTTGTGGCGTCTTTATGTTCATATATTGTTCAAGATGTGACGACGAACGCAGGTGCTAATTAAGTGCTGTTAACGGTGTTTCCGTTTCCTTTCCTTCTGCATGCGCTCCTGGCTCTGAATCCGTCACATTCTCCCAAGCTTCATTAGCTATGAGCGAATCACATGTGGCTCGGAGCCTTGTCTTTACTTCCGCCTCGCTGCTGTCCACCTGCCCTGTAATTAATAAAGACCTGCCATTTATCGTGCCTCTCCATCTTGCTCTTTGATTCGCCTGTCAGAAGCTATTAAAGCCCACTCTGGAGGCCCACCGAGCACCAGCAGGAGGCCATGTCAGAATCACATCAACCTGATTTAGTGGGCATATTGGAAACCTGCAGTGGAATCCAAGGGAAAACAAAATGAGTGCATGAGCCTTGAAACATTGTTCATTTGGCAGCGGGTTGCTATTTGTAGAAGCTTAGTTTTCTTTCATTTTTTTTTTTTTTGGAAGTCATATTCTAGAAGATCTGTGGAAGGAGCCAAACAATACACAATAAGTGTAACTGATTTAAAGTCGAAGCAATTATTTTTCCTGTGTAATGTGACATATAGTACATCTAAGCTTAATACACACCACATGAAACTGTAAACAAAGCATGCGCTCACTTAGCATGAATATAATGTTGACTACTCCTTCCAAGTGATCATGCTGTTATGAAAATATTTACATGCTGAAACTCTCAGGTAAGTTGAAGGAATGTCAGAACAGCCTTGACTTGCTGGCTTTCGTCACTTTTGCTTTGATTCTTGTGCACAGACTAATAAACTAAACATCCAATCAAAGTGATATCTCTAACTGATGCTGAAAAACAAGCTGATGCAAGCAAGATGTTACACTTTCAAGAAGGAGACGAAGTCCGTTCTTATAGCAACACATTTATTTCTGTGGAAACACACAGGAAAGACCGTTTGTTTAAGGTGCTCGCTAGTCATGTCTGCCATGCAGCTAACCATACACTGACTACTGCTTCTTTGTGCTATGGGCACCTAAGATATAAATAATAATCTGTCATATGGTGCAGTTGTTTAGCAAATACAGGACACTGACATAATATTATTTAAACCACACTCAACAAGGTTCTAAATAGAATCATAAATAGAATAAATGTGTTTTGTGATCACTTTCTAACAACATAAAATAAGGCATAAACTAATTAAACACATTTGTGCATCACAATTTCCTTTAACTTATATACAAATGAATAAAAAAAGACCTATAAACAACCACAAAATAACTCACATTTCCCCATAACTCTTTCATAGATAACTGTCTGAAGCTGTATCAACGCACTTTTTAACCTCTATGAAATGTAATTTCGCTTAATGAACTATATTTTAACTAGATTTTAAGGGGTTAATGTAAAATCTCACAAAATAAAAACACTTTACTGCTACATCTGACTGGAATGTCTCTTTCAGTGTAATGGCTAACAGTTATGGTCTAATCAGACAGGTCTAATCATGCTATTTTGTAATCACACACACGTTTAAACTCACTGCACATCACTATACACAACCATATTAATAAAGATCACGAAAAGTTTCAACATTGTGTCTCATTTTCACTGAGTATTAGTTATATGCATGTTTACATTCATTCTCACTGCTCACCTTGAAAGCTATTAGTTTTTAACATCTCCGCCATTTTGGCACCATTAAATCACGGTCAAACTCAACTAATTTAATATCTCAGGACATAAATTCATCTCTATACAAACAATATATGTTTCAGTGTACCATTACAGTGAATATTATCATCTTACCTGTTGAAACACACAGGAAAACACCGTTTGTTTAAGGAGCACGCTAAATGTGTCTGCCATGCAGCTTACAATACACTGACTACTGCTTCTTTGCGATTCAGCTACCGACACATAGAGAGAAACGTGGGTGCCCCTCCTGGTGAACCAGAGTTTTACAAGGATAAATATCGCACTATACTTCTGTAATACACATGCATTGTTATAGAAGACTCCATTATTCCTGGATGAGATGAAATTAAATAGTTAAACAAAAAAGAATAAGGTGGGGCGGGGGGGGGGGGGGGGTATTTGGGAATATTTGAAAACAAATTAAAAATAAACAGCATGAGCTTGGTCCAATCGATCAGTTCTTGAAAGGAAAGCACACTTTCTACGGGTCACTATTTGAAAGTAAAATCTGAAAAGTTTTAATTTTCTTTTAAAAAAAGCAATTTTTTCAGGCTCCTGTGTGTAGGTTTAATAATTTAACTTTTATGGCAAAATAATAGGTTCTTTTAATTCCCTTTAAAGTAAAATAACTGAACTGTAAACATCAGAGGCTGAGAAAAATGATAATTTTGAAAGATAATTTTGGCACTTAGAGGTTTGGTATCAAACACATATGTTCTTTTAAACTCACTACTCTTCCAAAAACAAATAATAATAATAATAAATACACACAATAAAAAATATTAACCAGCAGCTGATTTTGTTAAATTTACTATTTAACATGATGATTTTTATGGAGCCAGATCAGTCTCAAAATAATTCATTTACGAATTCCACAGCACAATTTACGTTTACAAAATCCAATTTGTAAATTTGTAAACACACAATTTGTGAATTGGCGGAACTGTGGCTCAGTGGTTAGCACTGTCACCTCACAGCAAGAAGGTCACTGGTTGGCATTTCTGTGTGGAGTTTGCATGTACTCCCCATGTTCGCGTGGGTTTCCTCTGGTTTCCCCCACAGTCCAAAGACATGTGGTATAGGTGAATTGAATAAACTAAATTGGCCATAGTGTATGAGTGTGTATGGGTGTTTCCTAGTACTGGGTTGCGAGTGGAAGGGCATTTGCTGCATAAAACATAAGTATGCTAGAATAGTTGGTGGTTCATTTCTGCTGTGGGGACCTCTGAAATAGAGACTAAGCCGAAGGAAATTTAATGAATTCATAAATTCATAAGTAAATATATAGTAAAAAAAATAAATCATAAATATTTTAGCCAAATGACTTGGATTTGCATATTTTTTGATGGATTTTTGTATGTATGAATTGTGTTTTCAATTTATGAATTACATTTGCGCAGTTTTGAATGATGTTTTGAAAAAAAATTCTGTATTTATGAATCATATTTTGAATTTGCGAATTGTATTTGTGTATTTTTGAATCATGTGTTGAATTTATGAATGGGATTTTGTAAATGTGAATTGTGGATGTATGAATTTTATTTTGTAAATGTATTATTTTTGAGACTGATCTGGCTCCATAATTTTTGAAGAATCATTTGACATTGAAAATGTTCTCACATCAAATCTTTAAACTTTTGAAAAATAGTGTGCATAATTTAATGTTTAAATAAGATTAAAGTAAACTTTGTTTAATTTGTTCACGTTTTACTGAAAACATTTTGTAAAATAATAAAACATATAGTCAAGGTGACTGTTTACTCCATGCAATCTGTGAATTCTCCTTCTACGAAAAATCAATTCAACCATAAGATCACAAAAGGCTGGCTTGTTTTTATTTCTCTTTGATATGTAAAAAAACCCAACCCAGTGGTTTTGTTCATTGACAAACATCTTGTAAGCCAAACAGTGCGTGCCGTGGCTCAGTATCAGCGTGTTTTGCTTTGCTGTGAAGTGACATCATTAAGGGGCTTTTCTCATGCACTCCTCTGAACGGCCCTGTTTTTCTGATCTGATGGCCAACAGCTCTCGCTTTCTTATTCATCCTCCCTCTCTCCCTTCCTCCTGAGCTGTTAAGGGCTGTTTTGTTGAGCATTTTGATGTGTTTATTTAGTGTGTGTGTGTGTGTGTGTGTGTGTTTGATCCAGCCGCCTGCTGGAGAAAGAGAGATAGAGGACAGAAGGAGAGAGACAGACAGACAGAGAGCGTGATGAGGAAAGGTTTGTCGACAGAAGACACACATGAGAGAAGTGCCACATCTGCTCTCCGTGAGGAAGTCAAAGGGGAGGCAGGGGAACACACAGGAATATACAAATGCTGCTGGTGTAACAGCCGAATGTCCCAAAGGCGCAGTTGAATACCGAGATTAGCCTGGTGTATCAGAAATGTAGTTGCTGGGAAACTTGGCTTGGTGCAACACAACAGATTTCACCATCAGTTCCAAGGGTTTCACAAATTTGTCAGTAAGCTGCAATATCCATGAGGAAAACAACTGTCTGTCACATTTTACTAGTGATGGTTTCAAGCAAGGATCAACAATTATTCTTTTCTCATTATCCTTTTTCTCATTACGTTATTAATATGGTTATTCAAACCAGTATTTTATCTTAAAACGATTTCGACTAATAAATAAAGTTAACACATTGCTTAATATAAGAATGTTTAGTGCATTTGCCTTAGTGTCTCTTTGTAATGCTATTTTCAGGAGCCACCAAACCAGGTAAAGTCCTTGAATAGAACTGAAGGGCTTGATGATTGAAAACAACTGTTTTCCTATTTGTATTGCTAAGTGTTAATACTGTCTAGAGTTTTTTATATTATTATTATTGTTATTCTTATTATTATCATAATAATAATTATTATTATTATTACTATGTGTTAATCCTGTTTAAAGTGATTTTTCTTTTAATTCAGACTTTGTGTAGTGAGAATATAGCAGCCTGAATGTACTGTAGATTCTACCAGTTTTTAACCAGTTTTGATAAAGACGGCTGAGTGTACACTCAACCTTGGCTAACAAGGTATTTTAAATGTGTGTGTGTGTGTGTGTGTTCTATTCGATTGTACATCCTTTCACAGGTCTTGGGTCAGCTCTAAACAGCCTAGTAGATGTCTGATGTTTGAATGCTTGAGATATTGAATATTGTTGAGAGTTGTCCGCACGCACCCACGTGGACATTTTTTTTACGTCTATCTGTCTGTGCTTTAACCATCTATTTAGTCTATATGTGACCATCAGTACATCTATATGACGCAGTTAATGATGTTATGTAAGAGTATAATTTGTATAAATATAACAAATATTGATTTGTAATTGTAAGCAGAGCTGCCTAGGAACTCATTGCGTGTTGAAGCTGGCTTCTGCTGATGAAACTGCAAACTATCTTTAGTAAGCTTTATTTATTTGAATCTCTGACTCCGGCTCTTCTTCATCTGACAGACTGGTCATTCTTTGGGTTCAAACTGTAAATAATCCCTACACTAGTGATGTCTGCAGCCTGATCATAGGTGTTATAGTACAATGGAGCATATTAAAACCATCCGTGCTTACTAAAAGGTATAAAGCAAAGTTGGCACTTGCATAAAAGAAAAGAAAAGAAAATGAAAAAAAAAATGAAATCAAATAAATGAAACATGCTGCAACTATAAGATACACTTTGCTCTTTGCAAGTGAATTCATAGTATACTTGCTGTCACAGTCCATCAGTCTCAAGAACAATGCTGCTGAGCTTTTTCTGAAACATGTCTTTCAGAAACACACAGACAGCAAATCTCATTATTTAGAGTCGCTGCATATTAATTCAGAAGATCAATAGCTCAGTGATGTTTGAAAGCTTGCTTTCATTTTATTGGCAAACACTGTATTTGTTATTACATTGGCTAATGGCCTAATCTGGCTTAGAGTAATGAAGGACTGCACTTTTGCAAAGCAAAGTAAGCATGTTTACACTGCACTTTTAATAGATATTTTATTTATTTTATTTAAGAGGCACGACCTTTAAAATATAACTATAGTTACTAGTTACTTCTCACAAATAGTAACTGAGTTAGTAGCAGAGTTACATAATTATAAAAGTAACTATTACCAGGAAAGTAACTATTGCATTACTTTAAAACAATCTAATTGTCAAATGACTATAAAATAAATATAAAACATTGTACACTAATTCACACTATTTCAATGTTGTCGAACAATGTGAGAGACAACCATCAAATTCAACATATCATAATAAATATTATCATTACTATAGTTGCACAATAATACACAATAGATGGTTTAGAACTTTAAGGGAAAAGTAGTGCTTATATTTCCAGTTTGCAAATGCTTCCTTTGAACTTGATCTTGTGTCGTGTGTGTGTGTGACTGACTGTGTTGTGCTTGTGTGTGAACACCCACTACTCTGCCTTTGATTGGCAAACAATGGAAATCAAAGCCAATCATCACGTTCTCAGATACAGCACGTTCAGAACACACCAATCATATCGCTTGTTGGTTATGTGTCCCAACCCAGCCTGAACACACACACACATACCCAAGAGAAAGAGAGGTCCTATGGCTGAGACACTGCTCGCATGAAAACCACTTTAGGGTTCTCGATTTAGTGATGCGCGCTTCATTTTCAGTAACGGCAACAGCGTTGTAACGGGGGAAACAGTAACTCATTTGATTACTCGTTACTGAAAAAAGTATCGACGTTAGCAATGCTGTTTATTTATAATGCCGTTCTTCCCATCACTGCTAATAATACAAATATTTTTTAATGGCTGAATTTAGAAGTGAAAATAATTTAGAATTTTTTATTTAATTTATAATTTAAAAAAAAATCTAATAAAATTTCTGACAGGGAATATGATTTATTTTCTTTGTTTTTGTTTTTTACAGTATCATTCATGAATTCATTCATGTTTTGGGCAATCTTTAAAACAAAACAAATAATATTTTTGTGCATATATTATTTTGTTTAATATTTCATGTATATTACCATAATTTTGGAACATCTAAATTCAGAAACATTTAAAGCACATAAACTATCCCAATCTTAATCAGCAGGGTTTTAATATGAAGTTGCCCCCACCTTTGCAGCTATAGCAGCTACGACTCTTCTGGGAACGCTTACCACTAGGCATAGGTGTGTGCTTTTGGTAATTTATGACAATTCTACTAGAAGTGCATTTGTGAGGTAAAGCATTAATGTTGGATAAGAAAACTCAGTGTTGTGGAAAATTTAGATCAAGTACAATTCAGCTTAAAAGTGATGCATGTCTTCTAGTTTAAGATCGTAATAACTAACAGCGTCTTTGTTGTTTTGTACTTTGACTGAATATTGTAAACATTTGGTTGCTGTAGCACTGAAGAAGTTGTGTCTCAGATGTTCATGGGATCATGCTCTCTGATATTTTAGTTTAACTCTATTGATGAGTGAAAGACTCCCTCCACACAGTTGCCCAGTTTTCCAGGCTGTCAGACTTAAACTGCTTGACCTCATTAAGGGGTCATGGGAGGAAGTCAGAGAAAGGCATGTGAGCGACTCTTATCTGGACGCAAAACATTCCTATCACACCTCACCTGATATGGATAACCTTGGGCCACTTAAACAATTCATAAATCTCCCTGACAGACATCCAGAGAAATTCGCAAGACCTTTTCTGTTCCAGCAGAGCATGAAAAACTCTCATATTATGAACATTAGCTGAGTTTACATGAAACCTAATGATTCATTTATAATTGCGACTAGTAGCTCCATCTGAGCAAAAATGTTACATGTCAACTGGAACAAATGTTACTTCTGAATTGTAATAGAGTGGTTTAAACTTTTCTATTCTGCTATAGATCCCATGTAAAGCATGTAAACTCTTGATCCGGTTGAAAAATGAAACTTTTAAATCATAAGGGTCATGAATGACTGTCATGTCATACTAAATCACATGGATATTGCAGGAAAAGCCTTTTTTACTGCAATGTCAATGTGTCATGCAAAAAAAGGAAATAATTCAATTAGGTGGCTCAGTGGTTAGCACAGTCACCTCACAGCAAGAAGGTCACTGGTTCAAGCTCTGGCTGGATCAGCTGGTTTCTGTGTGAAGTTTGCATGTTCTCCTTGTGCTCACGTGGTTTTCCCCCACCTTCCAAAGTGGTATTGGTGAATTGAATAAGCTAATTTCACCGTAGTGTATGTGTGTGAATTCAAGAGTGTATTGGTGTTTCCATGTTCTGGGTTGCGGCTGGAAGGGCATCTGCTGCATTAAACATATGCTGGATAAGTTGCCGTTCATTCTACTGTGGCGACCCCCGGTAAATAAAGGGACTAAGCCGAAGGAAAATTTACAATTTTGATCAGTAGTTTGCTTATTAATCTAAATGTTGTTCTTTGCAGTGTGGTCAATATCTGATATTGTAATGATGATCATTATAATGATGATCATTATCAGTACAAAAGTTTATTGTTTCTTCTGTTTACTTCTAGTGAATGTCTTTACCATGAGTACTGCATATTGAGACATTGAATCATGTGATCTTATCATCATTTAACTGTTTAACTTAAGCATCATTTAACTGTTTGATTACTACACACTAAAAAGTGCTTGGTTGTTTGAACCCAAATTGTATATACATAGGGACAACTTTGGTTGTAAGTACACTGTAAAACTCAATAAGTTAAGGCAACTCAAATTGTTTGAGGAAACCGATTGCTAGAAACCATTTGAGTTAAAACAACTAAATCTATGTGAGTGCTGTGAACTTAATCAGTTTAAGTTGAAGTAATGAGGTATCCTTTCAAATGATTAGAATTCACTTTCAGTGAATTTTGAGTTAACTACACTCATTTCTTTTGTTAAAGTTGACTGTTGGGTTTTACAGTGTAGTGCAGCATTATTTTGAAAGGATTGCTTTTTAAATCTCTTAACATAAGTTTTGAAGCAGCAGTGAAGCAAAGCAAGATGTAGCAAAAAAATACATAAAGATCAGTAGTATGTTTATCTTAACTAAGTGTTTGTGCAATACAGCAAAATTAACTTTTTTATCTCTCTCTAAATTGAGTTAAAGTTACTCAAGTTAATGAGACAATTAAAGGATTAATAAGGTGACGATTGAGCACTGACGATGAACACTTGCTGTTAATAAATAGAACAAGAGAAACACAAAACTACAACTGACTTCAGTCACAGCTTTAGATGAAATCAGCTGAAATATAATATATTGAATCTCTCAAAATCTCAGCAGAGGATCATTAAGCAACTCCACAAACAGCATCTTTTCTTATTACCAACCTGTTTGCCCTTATTTAAAGAGGGACCAAATACTCTCTGAACTGAGTAAATTTTACTCAGAGGATTTAGCTGTGAAATACACATCAAAAGACACATCATAATTAAAGCTTAAAACATGCATTTCCAGATGACTTTATTTAACCTTTATGCCACTGCTTTTTTCAATAGGTAAAGTATTGGTTACTCTAATGGTGCGTTCACACCAGACATGGATGAAGCGCAAGTGATTTACATGTTAAGTCAATGCAAAGATGCGAACAGACATCCAGCAGAGCAAGTGGTGCGATTCGCTAGAGTTGGAAAATCTGAACTTTAGCTGAGATTCGCATCACATTCACCAATCTGGAGCTTGCTCTAGTATGGTCGTAATTATGACATAGCGCCTGTTATTGGTGTCCAGAGGGGAAATTCTTCTGTCGACACCGAACAACAGCTCATCAAACTGGGCTCAGCTCAGTTTGAAGCACTGATGAAAGCTTCCGTCAACTAGGTACAGTTTCTCGAGGAGTTGATGAACTCATAGAGGTGGGTGCACCTCTAAAAGGATCTAATGGACTCAGTCATGGCGTCAAACAAATCTACACAGTTTATCAGTCTTCCTAAAGCACATAAAGCTACTCTCTCAATAAAATTCATGTTAGGCAATTAGCAATAGTGCGTTCACACCTGATGTGAATGAAGCGTGAGTGATTTACATGTTAAGTAAGTTAATGCAAAGATGCAAATATCATCCAGCGTACTAATGGCGTGATTCGCTCTAGTTGGAAAATCTGAACTTTAGCAGAGATTCACATAGCGTTAACCAATCAGGATATCGTGATTTATTTGTGCATGCCGTATCTGGTGTGAACACAGCATACCCTCAATCCTAAAAAGCAAGCTAAACAAATTAATCATCAACAACAACAACAACAACTATTTTACGTTAACACTTTTCAGGAGGCATGTGCCACCCCTGAGATGTAAAAGCTGCTGCTCTCTGTCTTGACTACTGCATGCTGAATTTAAACGCATTGGCCAATGGTTGCGTACATACATGACCGACCAATAGTGGCATGCAGATAGGTGTGGCCTCAAGAAAAAGTAAAAGTAATGCAAAAACACATATATTGATGACTGTAGATGACTGAATCCCTGACATTTTGGCAAAATCGCAGCTGGATGCATTTAGTTTTTTTTCCCAAAATAAAAAGAACATCATCCTATAAAGTTTATTCAAACAGGATCTGTACATTTGCCCTGACAAACTAACAAAACCTTTTTCTAAATCCATTTGCAACAGAGAACCTTGTGATATCATTACAAGTATTATTAAAGATTAGATATCAGTTTTATTAAAAACATAAATAAATAAAAAAAAATTTGTATTTGACCCATTCTGAACTTTTAAATACAAATACATTGTACAATACTAAATACAATACCATTGCACCCCTAATAAACACACACACATTACCCCTATACTGATGCATCACAGTGAGATGCTAATATATTCAGCACTGGATTGCAGCGTGGGCACTAATGCAGGTGGCTGTCGTTCCTCTCACATCCCTATGAGAAACGTGGCTCCACGACTCGTCTAAACAAACAGGTCGCTGCGGCAAATCTCCAGTGAGTCACGGGGCGTCTCTGGCAGGGGCACAGACAGCCACCTCTTTGAAACGAGGATCAAAGCCTTGTCTATAGAGCCAGCCTCGCTGCCTCTTCGCCGAATATTCATGAATAACGCGACATCTGTCAACAACTAAGACGCACTGAAGGAGACAGAGCGCAAGAAAGATGATGTTTGGTGCCAGAAAGCGAAGGAGGGGCTTCAAAATGCTGGTGTAGAGGCTAATGAAGAACAAGCATGACGTAGAGGAAGAAAATAAGTAGAGGGAGAAAATAAGTCTTCTGTTGTATTTTAAGCAAAATTTAATATTAAAACAGTAATGAAAAAGTTACAGCGTAATGGAGAGTGATTGACAATTTTTTTTCTGCTTATGTGATTAAATTCACAGAGGAACGCTGCTTAAATCAATTGCAATATCTCAATATTGAATACAGGTGTATTTATTTTAGTGTGTGGTGGTAAAATATTAGTTTAGTAAAGACTTACTGTATAAACTAAATCTTACAATGGAGAATAGAAACTGCCCTGGGCCTGCAATAATCTGCAGTGAAGTGCTAAAACGGACACACATTAAGATCTTTATTACTTAGGTAATTGCATTTTAGAAGAATATACTTTCCATAAGTTTGAACTGATGATATACTATGACAAATAGAAATTTTATAGCATATAGTAATTATGTGGAAATGGTCTCGTTTTCAGAAACTTTAAAACCTTTTTTCAAAAGTTAGTATTTTCAGACCCCTTAAACATCATTGCTGTGTACATGAACAATAAAACATATGCATATTTAAATGTACTGACAAGCATTTTTTTGTAAATTATTTCTATTGAAACTTCTGTGTCTTGTAATAATAAATATTTGTAATCACACAGAATAATGAAGCTAAAGTAAAAAATGTAATAACTTAACAAAATGTATTTAACATGTAACCATTTTTCTCGGAAAACATATTTCTAAAGGAGCTGTTGACTTGAAATTTTATCTGATGCTGGTAACACCAAAGATCCATATGTGGAAAGAAGAAAACAATATTAATTTGTTTACAACTTAAGTTATGTGTATTAAAATTAAACAACACAGGAAAAAAGTGTTGAACACATGAAAAAAGGGAGCTGTAGAAATGCAGTGAAAGCCCAGACAGCACCTGAAATCTCTATTCAGCAACCCTCTGCCCTTTGTCATTGTAAATTAATATCAGTTGCTTCAGTCCAACATCTACATTTGCAGGATGATGAAGATGAAGCCAGAGTGGACATTTCAGAAAGAAAATGATCCGAAACACAGCCAAGGAAACTCTCAAATTATTTCAGAGAAAAAAAATCAAGCTGTAGAATGGACGAGCCAATCATCTGATTTCAATCCAATAGAAAATATAAAATAAAAATCAGATTTGACAAACGAGACCCACAGACCCATCAAGATTTTACACTCTGCTGAAGTCTGTGAAAAACTCACATCTGAGCAATTAATGTGACTTTTTTCTCCATATGAGAGGCGTCTTTCAGCTGCTATTACCAAAAAAGCCTTTTATATAAAGTATTAAATATGTTTCAGTAGTTCATAACTTTTTCCATTTGTCATTGCATTGTTATGACACGTAACAATTTTTTCGTTATATATTTTTATGTTTGTATTGTTTGGGTGTTTGCTAAAATCTGGTTCAATTCCATGTCAACATCTCCTTTAGAACATTTTTCCCAGAAAAAAACATCACGTGTTAAATGCTTTTTCCCCCACTGTATATATATATATATATATATATATATATATATATATATATGTGTGTGTGTGTGTGTGTGTGTGTGTGGTATGTATATATATATATATTATATAATATATATATATATATTATATATATATATATATATATATAAACATTAACACAAATTAACATTTATTGATAAACAGTTATTTATTGTATGTTCAGTAATATCCCTTGCATGGCAAAGAATTAATTTTTATGGTCATTAAAGTGAAATAACATAAACAAAAGAGGCTGAGAAAAATGTTCATTTTTCCATGGAAATTTCAGACTGCACTTAAGAGGTTTTTGCATCTGAACTCTTCAATTGTAATTAAAAACAGAATTATTCTTCTAAACATATCTGCTTTTCTGAATTGATTTATCATATAGAATATATTAATTATACATTAACTGCAATTAAATCACCTAAAATAAAAAGTAACCCCTTACATTACTATTTCAGTGGAAAAGCAAATTACTACATACAGTATTGAAGAGGTACATCTTCTTTGGTCTACTGAAGGAAAGGCAATCTACAATTAAGTAGACTTCTTTTTCTCAATGATACAGCAGATGTGAATTGTTTGTAGTCTTAAGGTCAAAGTTCACTTTACACAGATGGCACCTGTTGCCTGGCCTGCATTTCAGCTTAAATCATGAGGTGTGTGAAAGGTCAGCGGTCTGGGGTGTGAGGTCTTCACCTGCATGATACATAAGACAAGCAAAAGACAGTTCAAAGACACACTCTTACCTTCAAACAAAGGAGAACGGCTCTGTTTTGCATGCTGTGGGCGTTGGGTTTAAGCATCAATGTTATTTTTCAAGTTTGGCAGATCAAAAGGTATGCACATGAACCCAAACATCATTGTTAAGTAAGTAACCTTCAGCGAGGATGAAATCTAAGAGAAACAAGCGCTAATTAAGACACCGAATCTGTTTGAATATTGTGAACGAGAGCTAGTTATTATGAGAGAGAAAGAGAGAGAAAGGCCTGGGAAAGAATGAGTGATCAATGAACACTGTGAAGAGACACAAACAGAAATGAACTAGAATAAAACAAGACAGACAAGGTGGAATGACAGTTAGATACAATTATTGTAGAAAAAAAGTTATATAATAATTACAAAAACAACTTTTGACCTTATGGTCCTAATAAAACTGTAGAGTAGGAACATTAAATGATTGTCTATCCTGGTCTCTTTTTTTTTATTATTATTTTGCATTCCATGCAAATAAAATAAAAGGTTCATACAACAAAATAAATACAGAAAGAACAAGGAAGAAAAATGCATTCAGTCTTGTTTTTCTGAAAAGAGAATGAATGAATTAATGAATTAATATGAATAATAAATGAATGAATGAATGAATGAATGAAATGCAAATAAAAAAAAGAGCAAAGTTTAGAAACAAACTTGAGGTTATTTGAAGTTCTATAGAAATACTTACTCATTTTTCTTTCAGATTATTTTCCTTTTGACTTCTGTTTTTCAGAAGAAAAGTATTATTGAAATGTATTTTGGTTTAGAAACTGAAACTTAAAATCATTGTAATAAGGTTCAAACTTTCATTTCAAGGGAAGGAGGTGGGAAACCAGCAAACGTTTGAACACTTTAATATATACATTAAATGAACATAAAACAAAGGGGTGACAGCAGTCCCTTACAGCGACTACAGCCAAACTGACAGCAAAACAAACCCCAGGCCTGGCCTGTTCCTCTTGCTGCGGTCACACTAGAGTTTTTGTGCATGGCACTGCAAAAAAGGGGTGGAATTAAACAAGATGATTAGACATTTAAAAAAGCGAGCGATCAGTCCATGTTTAAAATTTCTGTCCAGAGAGGTCATGCTTTGATCTTCGATTGGTCTCATGCAATCATGTGAGTCAGAGTTCACCAAGCTTGAACTTTCCAGTGCAGCAAACTGGGAAAACTTGTCGCACAAGCATGCGTTTCCGGACTATGAGGAGAAATGTCTAATGTGTGACAGCAGCTTCTCTCATTTTCCTCTGTCGTCACTCTTTTTAGCTTTCTAGAGCTCCTCTTTGTGGGACTCGAGACCGGTGTGGCTTGCAGGTGTTGCTCATTAACACTAGCATCACCAGCCTCTAACCGCTCCCACAGCTCTCGGCCCCGCCCCACTTACTACACTCATGAATATGAGCTTGTTTAGAATGTTTAGATATTTACACTGGAAACCAGATAAGAAGACAGTAAGAAAATTAGACTGCCTCAGATTCTCAGATAATATTAGTTTCCTTGACTAATGGTTTCCCTTTCATTGATGTAAAAATATCAGATATCAGGAGCCACATGTAATATTATGCTTTGCAATTATTTATTTATTTATTCTGACTATATACGTGCCAGTAATTGATGAATTCAGCATAGGCTCATTCTAAAAACTTAGCCCTATAAACATTTTTGGCTGCATTTCATCTTTAAAGTGAATTAGAGTGGGGTGGTATGATGCTGTTCCTTTTCGCGATTACCAGCTGATCGCTTACCTCCTTATGGATGGATTTCCTGCTGTTACCAGTTTGTCTAGTTAGCTCGCCATGTATATCAGTGAATTTGAGATACAGAGAGGAGTTAACCACGATAACGGAGTTCGAGTCAGGTGAAGAATGGTTCCAGAAAGCAGTTAAGACAAAAAATAAAATACAAAAGTAAATAACTGGGTAAGAATGTGGTAAATCTGAATATGTGGTAAAAATCAGGCGAGGGTTTTTTTTATTTTTATGGATTGCTTTTTAAAACTGTTGTTGGGTTTAGGGAAGTGGGTGGGTGGGTCAATTGGTGCTTTTGAAAACACTATTGGTTAAGTTTACAGGAGGAGGAGGTTGGTCAGCTGATCGATCAGTCAGTCAGTCAGTCAGTCAGTCAGTCAACAGCGGTCTCTGGTGGATTTACGTGAAAACAGCAGGTGAGAATGGCACTAACGAGAGAAATTTGAGATCTCAAATGAGTACCAGCAGTCTTAGGTGGATTTGTGAAAACAAAATTGCAAAAAACATAGCTCCTGGGACATATTTGGTGCTCTCCCAGAAATGTATATTGCAATACGTTTTCAGAATGAGCTTGGGTTGGTTGAATTTCATGTTATGAATCATCAAGGCCCAGGCTGTAAAAATAGCTATACATTTCTGCTTGTGATTCACTGGTGTTTTACATTTATTAACTGTTTTAAACTGCATTATGAGACCTTGATCTCTGCTCTGTTGACTTTTGATGTTTAATAATTCAATTAAACAGTTCAACAAAGTGACTTTTATTGACATTTTAGTAGTTTGAACCAATATATTAGGGGCGGGGACATTTGGCCTGCTACCATGAATCTGGCCTGCCTCTTCATATACAGAAGATATAGAGAGAATTAGGTCTGTAACATAACAGAAAAAAGTACTGGCAGTGTACTGTTATTTACAAGATAAACTCAGACAATAAAGCAATTCAAACTATTAAAAATGTCAAAAAAGGAATTTAAACAACTTTAACATTAGAAGTTGTTGGAGGAAAAAAAAAACAAGAAGATAGAGATGCAAGCTGAGACTGCATGCAATGCTTTAAATGCATACACCTAACGCCACCCCTAACATTAACGTTCACAGTAATGTCACTAGGTCTATTGAGTGCATACATCTGAGACTGCATGTCTGATTATGTCTCAGCTTGTATGTGCAAGACTGCAGCCAGATACTATTACAAGTTCCCCAGCGGTTTAATACAGCGATTCCCTAAAAAAGTGAGTAAACGTAAAAGTTGTCAACTTAACAATTTGAAGTTAACAGAATGTCAAGAAAAGGATCAAAAGGACAATCAACTTGTTATTTTTTAAGACAATGTGTTTACTCATTTTAAAAGTAATTGCTTGCTTAAAACAGTGCAAGGATATTGCATTTTCTGGTTTTGCATTTAAATTAAAAAAAAAAAATTGTATTTTGCATTACACCCCATTCCTTTAATTACTCTCTGAGCTGGCTCTATGCATGTTAGAATGCATGACCATGCACTGAAACATGGCTCCCCATGAGTACCTGTCCTACTAGTGAGCTATAAGGTAGGAGACGCTTTCATGTGAAAATGAAAGTGATGTGAGTCGCATGTCAGAGTGTGAGCACATGGGACTCGTGGGGGATTTCTGAGAAGTGCCTCATCTGAACAGCTGAATGAAAGTTACGACATGCAAATTAGGTCTTGCTTCACAGTTACTGAACATATCATATACCAGCCTCTCGCGAGGAAATGTAACTAATTTACATTTTGTCAGTTTAGTGGTTAATTTGGACAAATTCAGTCAAATGGAAATGTACAATTTGTAAAAGCAGGGGTGGCACCTAACCCCACCCCTAAACCCAACCATCATTGGGGAATAAGCAAATCATACTAAACGTACGAATGAGATTGAATGGTTTTATACGAATTCGCCACCGAAGCAAAAAGTTACGAATTTCTGTGAGATAGTATTGCATATACTGAACTGTACCAAAACTGTGATCTACAGTAAAACTGAAAACCAAATTGAACTGCAAGAAGTCTGTTTTGCTGCATCTATAATAATACATATATACAGTTAAGCAAAAATTTGGGTACCCCTCTGTGGCTGCGTAACTGTGCTTTTTCTCTATAAGAGATGATCGCGGTGATATGCAATTCGGTTTATAGAGAAAGCTAGATGTCATGTTTTTTTAGACAGAAATACATAATGTAGCAGTATTGAGATGTGTAAAATTAAATTGAAACTGAAAAATGGGCTAAGCAAAAGTTTGGGCACCCTCTCTTTTGTGTGGATTTCAAAACCTGTTGTCAATTAATGCTGACTGATTGCAAAATTAATCAATGACTCAGTTTCCACATGGTGGAAAAAAAAAACACAGCATTCCAGGAGAAGAACATGCTCCCTACTGTAAAATATGGTGGAGGGTCTCATGCTATGGGGCAAGCACAGGTACTAGAAGCCTTGTCAGAGTTAAATGTCGCATGGATTCCACCAGTTTCAGAAGATTCTTGAGAACAATTTTCAGGAATCAGTCAAGGGGCTGAAGTTAAGGCAGGGTTGAAATCTAACCTTGCTCGGCTCCACACAGCAAGTCAAACCCGTAACAATAAATAATATTAAAATAATTAGAACGCCTCTAAATTAACGAGGAGCACGGAGTCTCATCTCCTGTTTACAAAAAGGAAAACCAACAACAAAGACGAATATGACCAAGGAAATAACAAAAGTCAAATTTATTTGACGTTAAACTTCAAAAAGGAGACAATAAAAAGCTTATGGGGGTAAATGCCAAAATAACTTTCTAACTTTTTAACCCTCTTACCTGCACATGAAATAAAAACAAACAAACAAACAAACAAACAACATTCACTTACCTCCCTACTAACCACAAAACATGAGGAAAATGTAATAAAACAAAAAGGCACCCTCCTCAGCACACGTGTCTCCGTATAGATCTCAGTCAACACTCAGCGTTCAACTTGCAACAATTTAGCCGAGTAAATGCAACACAGTTTCTACAACACAAGCCGGGAGAGAGGAGACTCTACTAACGACGTTCCAGTCCGGTTTAAATGGTCTTCACAAACAAGCTGGCGTCCACGTGCTGGCACCTGATTCACCGCACCTGTGCGGTATGATGAAACCTATTCGGGAGACAGAGGCGGAGAGAAGAAGCTGTAGATGGAGGAGCTGAACACGCAGCAACATCGAAGGCTCGGGTTTTGAAGAGTCTAGAGTTAAAAAATAAATAAATTATTAATAAAAAAAAAGAGTCTCTGATCCATAACCCACAATAGGTGGCGGTAATGCTCTGTTTAGAATGCGAACCGCCAATAAACACCAAGAAGAAGAAGAAGAAGGCGGAGAGAAAAGAACCAAAAAGGTCAGAATTCAATATTACTGAAGTTATAAGTCTCATTGGATAGCACAGGGGTGAGTACTTCACATTCATTCTTTTTTTTTTTTTTTTTTTTGGTGAACTATTGTCCTTTAAGGTTTCTGCAGATTTTCCATGATGCACTGTGTTGTTTATTTTGCACCAGTTACCAATTGAACATGAAACGTAATACACATGCAAAAGACAAACAAAAAAAACTTGGTTTCAAAACAATGATCCTCCCAATTTAGTTCAACACCCTTCCTTTCACAATAACAACATCAATATTAAAATTAAGACCTTACATGTTTTTCTGACTAGCATATACGTGTTTTCAGCCACCAGCCATCAGAGTCTCGGAAATAGCGTGATATTGTATTTCCCCCTTGAAACGGAATGGGATCAAATTGTATTTTGATCTATGCAAATGAAAACGGCACCATGCACAAGTAAAGTGAAGCGAAGCCGAGGCTCGTGTTATCAGCATGCCCGGCCCTTTGGTTTATTGTTGATATGATGTTATGCATGAGGAGAGCAGGTATCAAAAGCTGTGGCGAAATCCCTGTAAACGTCTTGAGTTCAGTAAAGCAGGTCACAGCCACATTGGTATTCATGAGAGAGCCAATGAGCAGATTAATGAATAAATGTATGACAAGAGGATCCCAGATTGTTGCATAAATGTCAAAGGATGGACAATTTTCACTAAAGATGAAGCGATTCAATCGGCAGGATGATGGCTGGTCGGGTCGGAAGAGGAGTGAGCAATAACTTCAAGAGCTGAACTTCACACAGGTCACCCCCGGTGTTAAGACATAAAGTTATGGCTGCAACAGGGACTAAAATATGAGGATGGTTTGTGTGTTGTCAACAATTTCAGACAGAAAAGAGACGACCTAAGCAAAATAAAAGCTCTGTGGTTGCTCCATTAAAAGCAAATAAAAAGACCATAAATAATATTTTAATCATTTTACAGCTTATTTTTATTATGAAAATATTTTTTTCAATATTTGTATCATTAATAGATTTAAAATTATCATGACTATTTTATAAATACTTTTTTTATTTTATTTATTTTATTGCATTTATGTAATTAGTAATATAATGAATGAATGAACTAATGAATGAATGAATGAATGAATAAATAAATAAATAAATATTACTTTAATAAAATATTATGTAATGTTAAATAAATCTAAAATAACCTCCAATAGACTTGTATAATATTAATATTAATATTAACAACAACAACAACAACAATAATAATAATAATAATAACAATTATAATAACAATTATATTAACAGTAATAATAATAACAATAATAATAATAATAATAATAACAATTATAATAACAATTATATTAACAGTAATAATAATAACAGTAATAATAATAATAATAATAATAATAATAACAATAACAATAATAATAATAACAATTATATTAACAGTAATAATAATAATAATAATAACAATTATATTAACAGTAATAATAATAATAATAATAATAATAATATAATAATATAATAATAATAATAATAACAATAACAATAACAATAGTAATAATAATAATAATAATAATACAATTAATTAACAGTAATAAAACAACAATAATAATAATAATAACAACAATAATATAATAATAACAATAATAATAGACATACAGATATAGTATGCCAAATGTTAATTGTAGGCCTTGATTACAAGTAAATGGTTGAACATTTCTGTAAAAATGCAGGGCGCCACACAATTCATTCATGTTGTCCCTGCACAAATAGATTAGCTTAACTTCATGATTTTGTCCAATTTAAGAAGATTGAACATAAAACACTTATGTTGTCCCAAACAAATCTCAAGAATTGTGTTGTTTTCAACTCATATTATATAAGTAGTTTGAAACAAGCAGTGGTTTGAGGGGTTGTAGTACATCAGATGCATCTCAATAACAGAGATCCAAACCCTGACCTGGACTCTTTCTAACAGGGCCAAAGAGGAAACAGTTGAAAGGCAAGGAGATGATCTGAGGATGATGAGTCTGAACAAGACTGAGTCCTCATAAACACAGTGCACAATGAGAGTTCATCATGATTATTTCATGCTACAAGCACCTCTTTGATCCTTTGATCCAGTCTGCTTGTCTTTGAGCAGATGTCTCTTTCTTATTGGGAGTAAAGAGTCAAACCTGTCGCCTGCCAGAGCCAGGCCTCAGTTTAGGCCATAACTTCATCCTTTCAGAAGCCCACAGCCTCAAGCTATAATGTCTTGAAGACAACAATAATAAGAAAGAAGAATCAGACTGATGCACAATGTTCTTCTATTTTCAGTACTGACATTGATTGATTTCATGAAGTTTCTTAAAATGTTAGCTAGCAATTTACTATTAAATTGGAAGCAAACCTTTATTGTATGCAACACAATTTCTTTTGCAAACGTATACTTGCAAGTTAATTTTGTAGTTCAAGATGGAACACAGGATTATGTTTTTAAATTATATTTTTTATGTTGTTAAAACATGAAAAATAGACCAAAAATTTAAAGTAAGGTTTTAGATAAAGTTTTAAACACAAAAAGGGGATCAGTTTGTTTTTTATAAATTATAAAGGAACAGAATGGTGACAGAAATTCGAAGATTACTTGAAATTTAAATTATGAAATTTAAATTTATTAATTAAAAATAATTTTTAACTATTTACAAAAAATAATGCACACATCCACTCTTATCTTATATATCCAATATTCAAAACCGTTCTTGTCTTGTCTAATTCAACTGCACATATTCTCAATTCACAAGAGCTACTGTATATTTAAAAGAAAATGTGAGTAGATTGCTTTACTGACTGCTATTATATACTCACCGGCCACTTTATTAGGTACACCTGTCCAACTGCTTGTTGATGCAAATTTCTAGTCAGCCAATCACATGGCAGCAACTCAATGCATTTAAGCATATAGATGTGGTCAAGATGACCTGCTGCAGTTCAAACCGAGCATCAGAATGAGAAAGAAAGGTGATTTAAGTGACTTTGAACGTGGCATGGTTGTTGGTGCCATAGGGACTGGTCTAAGAATTTCAGAAACTGCTGATCTACTGGGATTTTCATGCACAACCATATCTATGGTTTACAGAGAATGGTCAGAAAAAGACAAAATATCCATTAAGCGGCAGTTCTGTGGGTGCAAATGGCTTGTTGATGCCAGAGGTTGGAGGTAAATGGCCAGACTGGTTGGCGCTGATAGAAAGTCAACAGTAACTCAAATAACCACCTGTTACAACCGAGGTATGCAGAAGAACATCTCTGAAAGCACATGTCAAATTTGGTGTCAACAACATGAAAGCATGGATCAATCCTGACTCCCAACGGTTCAGGCTGGGTTGTGGTGTAATGCTGTAGGGCATATTTTCTTGGCAAACTTTGGGCCCATTGAGTATTGTGTCAATGCCACAGCCTGAATACATGTTGCTGACCATGTTCATCCCTTTATGACCACAGTGTACCTATCTTCTGATGGCTACTTCCAGCAGGATAACATGCCATGCCGTAAAGTGCGAATCATCTCAGATTTACTTATTGAACATGACAATGAGTTGACTGAACTCAAATGGCCTCCACAGTCACCAGATGTTTAACAAATGTGCTGATACTTTAATTCTACCTTCCTCTCTGCCATGACCGAACTGATGTTTTGTGCTGGAATTTATGTTCTGCTTCTGTGAATCAGCCACTCTAACCTGACTGGGTATCTCAGTCATTTGAAAATACAGTGCTGTTAGATAGATAAGGCAAATCAGCCTAAAATGAAAAAATATATTTTTAAATTGTTTGTTTGTTTCTAATGATATAATATTTGCAAATATAAATATTTGCAATCATTATCTTAATAAACTGAAGAGTTAAAAACAGACAAAGATCACAGATGTTTTTCCAAAAACACATCATAATTATTTTGTATATTATTGCACTATTCTAGCATACATGAACTCAATAATTAGACACATATTTGTGCATTATGCTACCTGACAGTAACGTCAACAATGTCGTACACATGAATGAACAGGAAGCAGTGACAGGCTGACTGTATTATCAAACATGAACAATACAGTATAATCTCCTCTCGATCCAATGAGTACATCTCATGTTCCAATAAGATTAAAGTATGTGTTTCATTAAAACTTTGATGGGTAAATACACGACACGCTGTGAGCTCAGAGAGTGTGTGCTGCTTATCTGTGATGACATTCACAACACACCACACAGAGAAAAAGAAAGAAAAATGTGGTGAAGCTTAGATCACAGCCTGCAAAATATATAGTAAGTAAACCAAATTGTACAGCATACTTTTCTTTTCTTCTTTTTTTGCAATAATAGTGTACTGTGCCTATATGGTGTACACATAAGTATATGAGAACAATATGAAGGTTTGGAGAAACAACCAGCTGACAGGCACCACTTTAATTCACAGCCCGCTATGATTTCATTTAGAGTTTCCCATGTATGTCACCAACCTTATGAAATGTACTGCACCTACTCCAACTCCACATCAAAGAGCATGTGCTGATGTCCATGCAGCTGAAAGCAACCATACATATTTTCAGCCCTTCTCACAAATAAAACATAATCAAATGCAAAACTTGTATCCCGGTGCTTACTGTAAAAGTGGGTTTCATAAGTACAAGATTTTTGGTCATTTAGCAAAATTAAAAACAGGCAAGGCATCTAGGCAAAGCTAGATATAAATAATATTCAGAGCAAAATAATCTAGACATCTAGAGCAAAATAATAGTAAAAAATAAGAAAATAACAGTTCTCTGTATTTAATTACTGCACAAGCGTATTGCTCTGTGTTGTTAAATGTTGTCATTAAATGCAACTGTAATCCCCTTGTTTCTCAAAGTTACAAAATAAATAAAACATCCCCAAGGGCCGCCCAAGTATATTTGGTGACATTTACTTTTTTCTAATCATCCCTTTAAACTTTTTTTGTATCCGCCCAATAGCCAAACATCCACAATTGATTAACTAGTGAAAAATCTCCTCTCACCCTACACGTGTCCTACTTCTCGTTGTGTGTGCGTGAGAACTGTCAACACTCCCACAGACAAGCTCACATGCTCTGCAGAGACCCACAGGACCCACAGAGACACACGTTTTGTGGACTTAAAAATGCATCTGTCCGGGGTTTCTAAATCTCCTAAAATGCACGGGATTCAGCAAAGTATCTGACACAAGGTTAGAAATGGTTAATTAACTCTTTTGCCTGATTTAAAAAGTCCTTTTTATTCTTATAATCATTATAGTTTTTAGAGATATTGTCTGTTTATTTATATACATATATTGCTGCATATATATATAAAATGTATAAAAAATTTTTTGATGATGTTGATATCATACATATTTTAAACATATCTAAAATGCTTTGGCAATACAGTACAAAATGTCAGCAGCAGATGTTACCTGTCAGTGGGTGCACATGGCTCCTGAATAGAATAAAAGTAAAACAAATAGTGGATTTTTTTTTTTTTATTTCAACAGTCTTTAAAACAAAACTTCACTCATTGAAAAGATACAGTGTATAATAAATACAAATATTGTTAAAAATCACTTTTTTTTGTGACATGTAGGTAAGCTTTGCCATGGGTAAAATGTGTCTTTCAATCTGGCCACCACCACAAGTACATTTTAAACCTGTGGGAAACACTGAATACTACAACTATAGTAGTGTTGTTGAACTACACTATATCAAAAGTTTAATTTACAGTACATAGTATTTATTTATATTAACATGTTGGTATTGAATGCTACACTGTAAAACCCAAAATGTTAAGGTATCTCAAACCGTTTGAGGAAACAAACGCAACAAACCATTTAAGTTTAAACTATAAACTATAATATACTCTATAGTTCTAGAACACTTAAATAGGTAAATTGTTTATATTACTAAACTTGTTGTACTACTACAGCCACTATAGAACTGCCACAGCAGATTCATTCAAGTACACTGTAAAACCCAATAAGTTAAAGGTATCTCAAACCATTTGAGGAAACAGATTGCAAAAAGTTCAAAAACTAATCCTATGAGTGCTGTGAACTTAATCAACTTGAGTAAACGAAGCATTTAGAGCACAGTAAAACCCAATAAATAAAGAGAATTCAAACCAGCTGAGTACTGTAAAACCCAGTAAGTTAAGGAAACTTAAACCGTTTGAGGAAACAATCGCTACAAACCATTTGAGTTTAAAAAAGTAATCTATGAGTACTGTGAACTTACTCCATTTAAGTTGAAGTAATGAGGTATTTAATTAACGCATTACCTTCAACGCTGAGTTCAAACCTCTTTTCAAATAAGTAGAATTAACTTTCAGTACATTTTGAGTTAACTACACTCATTTCATTTGATGACTGTTGACTGTTGGGTTTTACAGTGTACATTACTACAGTATGATTCAAATACATCATAGAATTTACTATAAACTACTTTTTTTTAGTTTGCAGGTTATAAGTTAAAGGTTCCTCTATACTTTGACATACAGTATACTGTATACAGTATACACTATTATTGCCAGAAAACCAAAAATTCCATTTTCTGTGTAAATTGAGGCTGTAATCTAAAGCGTTACCAAAATGGCAAACTGTAAAAACTCTCATCTGTCTGAGCACCGTTACTGCCTGAGTGTTTGTAAGCGTTAGCGGGTGCTCTATGACACTTTCCCATTAAAAACAATGAGAAGCCGCCATCTGCAGTCTGAGACGCTACTGTGTGCCCGTGGCCCCTCTCGACCCCAGGAAGAAACAAAAAACACCCGGTAGCCCATTCAGTGCTGGGATCTTTTCATCCTGTCTGCTCCTCCAGTGTCGCTAATGATATTGGTTTCTCTCATCGAGGCATTTGAGAGGCGAGTCGGTCTCAGGCTCTCTTTTGTCATGGTGGAGGAATGGAGGGTATCCTCTTCCCATCTGCCTCTCCCAGAATGCACTACAGAGGAGCAAGGGCCTTGTTGGCACTCTGCAATTCTCATAGTTCCTCACCTTTCTGAGGAGAAACAAAAGCTTTGTGAGCAGGCCTCAACAGCTATGTTCCATAGGCCAAAAGAATTGCTGAGGAGCACTGAAAATATTCGGTGAGTGACACCCACAGCGGATGAGGAGGGATGTTTTTATCAAGGTTGTTTTAGGACAAACTTTATTGTTTGATTCATTCATTCATTTTCCTTTAGCTTAGTCCCTTATTTATCAGGGGTCAACACAGCAGAATGAACCGCCAACTATTCCAGCATATGTTTTACGCAGTGGATGCCCTTCCAGCCACAACCCAGTACTGGGAAACATCCATACACTCTCACATTCACACACATGAACTGATACACTACAGCCAATTTTGTTTACCCAATTCACCTAGTGTATGTCTTTAGACTGTGAGAGGAAACCGGATCACCCGGAGGAAACCCACTGGAAAACATGCAAGCTCCACACAGAAATGCCAACTGGCTCAGCCAGAACTCGAACCAGCGACCTTCTTGCTGTGAGGTGACAGTGCTAACCACTGAGCCACCATGCCGCCCCCTGTTTCATTTAGTTTAAATTAAAAATAAATAAAAAAATAGATGTCTATCTATCCATCCATCTATGTATCCATTTGTTTTTCTTTCTGCATTACTGATAATTTTCAGCATCGACATCGCGTTGTGCTCATTCACAATAGCCATATCTCAGGATACATGCAATGTTGAGTTTTTATTATACAGGCATAATAAATTGTACCATTTGTGACTTAACTACAATTAATTTTATTGAAATATTTGTATTTTTATCATTTAGTTACTGTACTTGAATACTGTTGGACTCTGGAAATAATAAAATTCTTTATTTCAATTGTATCTTTTTATTTACTGTATTTAGAGATTGTTAGGCATGAAAATACTCACAACACATGCAAATACAGAAAGGCAAATAGCATAGATCACAACAAAAATGTGTCGGGGGACCCCAAAAGGTTTATAGCTTGTTTATTAGATTTTATGGAGATAAAATAGAAAACGTTTAATTCATCATCTCTGACTAAACATGTGCATGAAATTACTCACAACACAGGCAATACGAATGCACTGCAAATAGGCACAGAGAGCAACGAACATGTGTCGGGGGGACCCAAAAAATTTTAAAGATTGGTTTATTAGATTTTATGGAGATGCATTCCACTCAATCATGCCAATCAATCGCACATTATAAATTCTTTCCAAATAGAGATATTAAGTAATATGAAAAAATTGTATTCATATCGCTATATATATATATATATATATATATATATATATATATATATATATATATATATATATATAATATATATATATATATATATCGCAAAATAAAAAAATCTATATTACTAATGTTCAATTTTGACAATATCGTGCAGCCCTACTTTCAAAAAGATTCCAAACCTTTACAGGTTTCTTTATTCTGTGAATAAATGAGAAGATATTTCATCTGTTATAACTGACTTCTGTATTTGGAAAAACAACTACTACGGAAGTCAGGTTTCCTGCATTTTCAAATATTTCATTTTGTGTTTAACATACAAAGGAAAGAATTCCATAAAGGTTTGAAACAAATAAAGCATGAGTAAATGACAAAATAATTTCATTTTGAATGATTAACCATACAGATGTCTCGATCAGTTTGTTTGGATGCATACAGTTGAAGTCAGAATTATTAGCCCCCCCTGAATTAATAGCCCCCCGTTTATTTTTTTCCCCAATTTCTGCTTAACAGACAGAAGATTTTTTTTCAACACATTTCTAAACATATAGGTTTTAATAACTCATTTCTAATAACTGATTTCTTTTATCTTTGACATGATGACAGTAAATAATATTTAATAGATATTTTTCAAGACACTTCTATACAGCTTAAGTAACAGTTAAAGGTTTAACTAGGTCAGTTAGGTTTATTGGGCAGGTTAGGGTAATTAGGCAAGTTATTGTATAACGATGGTGTGTTCTGTAGACTTTTAAAAAAATATATAGGCTAATAATTTTTTACCTTAAAATGGTTTAAAAATAAATAAATAAAAACTGCTTTTATTCTAACTGAAATAAAACTAAAAATACTTTCACCAGAAGAAAAAATATTATCAGATATACTGTGAAAATGTCCTTGCTCTGTTAAACATAATTTGGGAAATAAAATAATAATAATTCAAAGGGTGCTAATAATTCTGACTTCAACTGTATATAATCGAGTCCTGACCGGGAGGTAACATCCGATTCCGATCGAGTCTGAAACTGCATGATTGGGCCCAATTTCCAATCACGGGATTGGATCTGGACAACCCTATCTAAAAATAAAGACCATCAAGGCTGCATTTATTTATTTATTTTTTGATCAATTATACAGTACAAACGTTAGTCGTGGTACTTGCTCCGCCATAACAATCAAAGCAGCAGCAGCAGCGTAGCAGATCTATGCCGCCAAGACCAAACACATTAACTTTGCAATATAGATATTCACTACCATACCTTATCTCTCCGAAAGTAGTCATGAAAGAAAGGCATTTGTTTTGCTATAAATTTATATCCAGTCACACATGTTTCTGTTAAGCTCAGTGGAATGGCCAATGAGAAGCATGAGTCAGCTTTGTATTATGTTTTGATTGAAGCAACGGCTTAAATAAATATTTAAAAAGACAACAGAGATACAATGAATGAAGTAATTATAAAAAAGAAATTCAATTCCAAAGGGCAAATATTGCCCCTTAATAGATAAGTATATTTCTGACTGGGTTGTGTTTGAGTTTGTGTTTGCATTAATTAACAATAGCAGGTACAGTTTCAGTCTGGCCTTCGTGTATACTTCAATCAGAGCTCGTTAAGTTATGAATTTAATTAAAACAGGTGCCAACTTCCAATATGTCAAAGCTATTTGAGGCAATTTTCACAGCTTTAACCTCCACATTAGTTTGAATAAATTAGCAAGGATTGTTTACTATAACAGTATGTTACAATTATCCCCATTTACTCCATTGTGAATGTTACTTAAGATAAACTAATGTCTTTTATTATTATGGACAGTAGAAATACTGTTGCAACAACAACAAAATAAAATGTAGCTCTAGGAACTTTTCATGACTGTTTCTCAGTGTGATTTATGGCCTCCATCCAGTTGTAATACTTAAATCAAGACTGGAGATTGGAAGGAAATCGGCCCTGTGTCTGATTTGACAATTGCAACTCTGACCCAGTTTGCCAGTGAGAAAATCCATCAGTACCAAGTCACTGGAGCCCAGAGCAGATGCTTCTCATTGTTATCATCCCAGCTATGAGCAAGAACACAAGGGTTTTGGCAGGAATTTTTCTGCGCTCAGTAGAAAACAAAAAGAAAAAGGGCAGAAGAATAAAGAATGTCAGAGAAAAAGGAGGCTTGGGGCCTGAATCCAGTCTGTTGCCCTAGGCCATCTTTATGTGTTGTACAGTGTTCACAGTACATCCTGTTATTTCACAAAAAAGACATTATTTGACTGAATAAACTTCAATAAAAGGGATTATGTGGCTTAAATTTAAAAGAACGATCAAATCTGCATCGCCACAAATAGCGCTATTAATCAAATATTTGCATAAAAAAGAAATGCTAGTTCCTGTTAGTCCAAGACTAACCACAGCTTTAAACCATGTGTTGTTTACCTCATTAATAACAGTGTTCTACGCAGACCTGTCATTACCTCATGCTAATCAGATGATGGATTTGCGTATGCTAGCCTCGGTGCACAGTAGCACCGTACAAACACACACACACACACACACACACACTGGAGTCTGGAATACAGTGATTAATGTTTCTTCTCCTGTTTGTGTATTCGTCTATTTAGGCATTTCCAGAGCAGACCTCAGGAAATGTTGATTAAGTACTGCAGGAGAATCTCTCTCTCTTTCTTTCCCTCATTTTCTCTCAGGGAGAGTAACAGTCTCTTTGACCTCAGCCCGGATCTTCTGTAACGTGCCACTATCTAATTGGTGCTGGCAGGACACAGACTGTCCATGCTAACGATGGGGTCTAATTTAGCGGACGTATTAGCTTTTGGGTGACACGTCCAAAATGTGCCAAATGAAAGAATGAAGAGCTGAAGCATCTGCAGACACACACCTGCTATAGTCTGTTAATTCCTGCATATCTGAGCAGTGTAGTAAAGAGTTTAGCTGGTTAGCATGGGCTTGTTAGCCTCTGTTGGCTGATGCTATTTAGCTAATCAAAAGAGCTTCCTCAGGTTTTAGCTAAGCTACATCTTAAAGTTGTTACGGTGCTAGACAAAGGCTTGTGCTTTTTTAGCTATGCAACAATGCAGGATTTGTGTATGGTAGAGGCTCGCATTATATGGATTCGATCATAGGAACTCAAGGATTGATTAAATACCTTGAATAGGCTGCAAAATGCGTTCCATAGCTTTTAACAAATATGCAAATCTAACAATTGTGAACTGAAAATGGGAAAATAGTGGACAAGAGATCGTTTTTTAACAATCCAGCATTTTTGGTTGGTTACGATAGTCAAGCGGAATTTCATGATGACACGCTACACAACACTGACAATATTTGTAGCTGGAAGAAAATTGTATTATTCATTTTTGCACTTTTAAACAAATTCTTTGTGGTGTTTATCAAATAATCAAAAATATTTTTGCTGCTTGTTCAAACTACTTATTGAAAATGAACTGAATCAACACAAATCTTGAGATTTTTTTGGGACAACTTAATTGTTTTATGTTCAATCCACTTAATTTTGTAAAAACAATTATGCTAACTTAATCGATTTGTGTTGGAACAACATAAACAAATTGTGTGGAACCCAGCATTATTTACAGTGTTGTTTATAATACTCAGTACTGCATCTAATGGCACATTATATGATTTAAATGTAGAATAGTATGATTTTACATGTGTTTTTATTTATTTATTTATTTATTTATTTACACATTGGAATCAAATTTAGGAAATGATAATAATCAGACCTGAAACTGATCAAATACCCAAGCCTTCTAATTAAATAGGTTAAAATTAGGTTTTCTGGTAGTTTTAGGTTAGTAGCTTGTTATTACCCAGTAATTGCAATTACTGCAATAAGATCATAGTATGTACACATAAAACAATACACACTGCCATTTTAATTTTTATTTAAAAATATTTCTATTAAGCAAGAACACATTAATGTAATTATATTCCTTTGGATCTTTTATAGATCTAGATTGTGAGATAAAAGGAGAATTTCAAATTTGACTGTATGTAATGAATGCATGTTTGCTTTTAGTTAACTTTAACTATGTTAATGTTTAGATTTTTTTTCTAAAATACAGTGAGTCAAAGGGACTAAGCTGAAAAGAAAATGAATGAATGAATACAGTGAGTCTCTTTATGGTCGGAAAGGAATTTCTGCAGTCTTATGTCAACTACTTCATGCTATATATCTGACCATTATCTTTTCCCCCCAGTGGCACATTGTCCAATAGCTCTTCTGTTCAGGCCGGGCCTCAGATGATATTTTATATAATGACAGCCACTTTTTGTGTGAAGAGGATTCAGTCTTTGAAAACAATTGAAAAGTAGCAAAATTTCTTGGAGCTGAGGACTGATGAATAAAACATGAAATGGCAAAGGAACGTTATTTGGGTGAGATTGTGTGAGAGAGGGAGGCTTCTTTTTTTCCTTTGCAGCAGTAGCTTTTCCTCTGGAAGTGCTGAGGGCTGCTTGTATAGAGCCAGAGGGCTCTGCCTTTGAAACCCCTAATGAAGATCTTCTGCTGACAGCAGCCTCACAGAGTGCCATCTGTAGCCCACATGCAGCATTTTTAAAGTGTAGAAACGAAAGCTTTACTGCCTCGAACAAGGATGCAGATCAATACACACATGTACCTGTACACACTCTGAGAAATACAAATTTATACACATCCACACCCACAGGACAATTCTCCTGAGAGCCCAGCATTAGCTTTAAATACTGGTCAAAGCTTTTCATTTTACAGCTATGTGTACATCAACATCTAAGGTTGATCTTGGGTTAATCGCCAGATTAACATCTGAATTAAAAGTAAAAAATTAATTAACTAATTTATTTATGGATATACATTTGAAGTCAAAATTATTAGATTATCTTTTTTCAAATAGTTCCCAAATTATTTTTAACAGAGCAAGGAATTCTTCACAGTATCTCCTGTAATATTTTTTCTTCTGCAAAATTATTTGATTTTTAACTTTTTTTCAGCTAGAATAAAAGCAGTTTAAAACAGTTTAAAGTCTTATTTTGTCACTCTGTCTACAGGACAAACCACTCTTATACAATGATTTGCCTAACTATAATTAATTATAATAATTTATTATTAATAATTGCCTAACTTGTCTCATGAACCTAATAAGTTAAACCTTTAACTGAGATTTTAAGCTGAATACTAGTATCTTGAAAAATATCTAGTTATTATATAGACTATTATGTTGAAAAAAAGTGTTGAAAAAATATTATTTCCGTTAAACAGAAATTGGGGAAAATATACAGGGGGGCTAATAATTCAGCAGGGCTAATAATTCTGACTTTAACTGTATCTGGACAGGATAAAAGCAAAAAAATGCACCTTAATGCACATTCAAATGTACTGTAGGTAGATGTATTTATTTATTTATTTATTTATTTATTATTTATTTATTTATTTATTTATTTATTTATTTATTTATTCATTATTTCTCTAAATGCAGAACAGATCAAATAACGATTTATTTCTGCACCTTTCCATATCAACAGCTGCATTTCAAGTTTCTGAAAACATGTATACTGCTCATAGGCATATTTTACACTCAAGGTAAGACACAAATATTTTATATAAACATGTCAAAACAGACATTAATCTTCCTCACAAAAGTTCTCACTTTACCATATCTAAAACCTTGATGAAAAGCTAGTAGTAGGTTTCAACATAGGTGGCTTATTTCAAGTATGTGACATTATTTATAGACGTGCATCAGCTTTTTGTCAGTTTAAGCAAATAAACAGCACATGTTTTTGCAGGTGGTTTTAAATGCTGAACTAAGCTGGGATCTTTGGGAAGAAAGCCTTCCTGTTTAAAATGAACACAGCTGGATTAAGAACTGGAATCCCTTTACAGGATTTGATATGTTTACAATATTATTGTTTATTTATTACCCAATCACTGGTCACTTTTTGAGGTACACCTGTCCAATTGCTCGTTAATGCAAATTTCTAATCAGCCAATCATATGGCAGCAACTCTATGCATTTAGATGTGTAGACATGGTCTGCTGCAGTTCAAACCAAGCTTCAGAATGGGGAAGAAAGGAGATTTAAGTGACTTTGAACGTGGCATAGTTGTTGTTGTCAGATGGACTGGTCTGAGCATTTCAGAAACTGCTGATCTACTGGGATTTTCATGCACAACCATCTCTAGGGTTTACAGAGAATGCATTGAGCGACAGTTAGGTGGGTGCAAATGCATTGTTGGTGCCAGAGGAGAATGGCCAGACTGGTTCGAGCTGAAAGAAAGGCAACTCAAATAACCACTCGTTACAACCGAGGTATGCAGAAGAGCATCTTTGAACACGTCGAACAATGAGGCAGATGGGCTACAGCAACAGAAGACCACACCGGGTGCCACTCCTGTCAGCTAAGAACAGGAAACTGAGGCTACAATTCACACAGGCTCACCAAAATTGAGCAGTAGAAGAAGACTGGCAAAAATGTTGACTGGCCTGAAGGGTCTCGATTTCTGCAGCGAAATTCGGATGGTGGGGTCAGAATTTGGCATCAACAACATGAAAGCACATTATGAACAGTATGAAAATGTGTAAAAATAACTTTGTTTTCCAATATAGCACTACTGCCCTTCAGAGGCAACTTGCACTTGTTCCTGGTGAAAATTTTTGGAGAACAAATAATTAATTTAATTTACCTTGATCTTCAAATTAATTTTTTTTTATTATCTCCAGCTCAAAATGGATCATGCTTCCATTTGGAGCCTTAAAAATTATTGTTTTGTTAATGGTTGTATGTCAACCCTTAAGTTGTCCTCAGTGTGAAATGATGGATCTAAAACTCATACAAGGCGAAGACAATAAAGGGACTCATGAACAACCCTCACGAAGCAAAAAAAATAAATAATAATAATTAAATACAAATTCCAGATAATCCAGGTAACCACACACAGTTAAAAGTCGTCAAAGTCTTAAGAACTTTTGCAGGGAGTTGTTTGAACAATTGCGACTATTTATTCCTGTCTTGTGGATGATGAGTAAAATATCATACCCAGGACAGTACTAAATACAAAAAAAAAAAGACATGTATGTTGTCTCATAAATGAACAGCAAATATTTTTGGGTGCATCTCTTTAAAATGTAATTCGAGACAGACATGATGAGAAATAGATAATCATTTGAGAGATCATTGAGTCCCATAAATCCTGTTGATTATTAAAACATATGACATTTATGAGCACATTTCCACATTAGACTGTTGCATCAGGTCGCCTTTTAGTTGAGAAATATTTGTGTGCTTTTTTTCTCTACATTAGTTCCTACAAGCTGTTTTATGAATAACCGACAATGTGTTGTGTCAAGAATCTCATTCTTTTTTGATTAAAAAGTCATCAGCTGCATTTACACTCTGTATCAAAAACAGGCAGAATCCACTGCAGGCCTCATTTGCGTTGCCATTTTTAAGGTAAATTGTATTTTAATGACTTAATTATGTTTAGTAACAAGAGTAATGCAAGTCTGTATTCAGTCGGTGACTAACCCCAATCTGTTTGCACAGAAAAGTGGCACTTCTTTCCGTGTAAGCATTGCGTTTTTGTTTAGAGTTGATGTGTGTTGATTTATCGTTTAATTGTAATATACTCAGAGCTAGTGTGGGTGTGTGTGTAAATGTACAGTGTTAATGTGGACATGTGTATGTGAGAGGAGGTGAAAAGGAGAGTGAGAGAAAGAGTGGGTGAATGTGTGTATATCCAAATGCATGACGTGTTCCTATCTAAAATATATTGTAACTGAGACAATTGCTGTCTTTAATGTCACTAGGAAAAATGGTTAATCAAGTCCCTTGATTTTTGTTATAGAGGCAAAAATGTGCCACTTGCCTTATCACAGAACTTCTGAAGTCTGCCTAAATTGCGTGCAGTGACTCTAAATCTGTCATCTAATGGCCTCAACTGTGCAAAATGCAACACAGGGAAGTTAAATTTCAAATGCCAGGCATGAAAAACAAGGAAAAGCAGTAGACGATTCTGATTTGCTTTGTATAATCTACCAATTGCTTTCAAAATGACATTAACTGAATAGCTAACGGTGAGACAAAATACATTTTTGCTGAGTAAGATGTCTAAATAAACCTCATGGTCTATACAGATTCAGATCAATACATTTAGATTGATCAATATATATTTGTACACTTTAGATTTTTGATCGATATATTAAGAAAAAACAGGCGGCACGGTGGCGCAGTGAGTAGCACTGTTGCCTCACAGCAAGAAGGTCGCAGGTTCGAGACCCGCTGGGTCAGTTGGCATTTCTGTGTGTTTGCATGCATGTTGCTGAGTTTGCATGTTCTCCACCTGTATATGTGTGTATGTCCTGGTCCTCCAGGTTGGGGGTTGAGCGTTGGGCTAACAACCCACCCTGTAAAAATTAGATGTTACGAAACACCAACATGGTGTGACTAAATATCAACTTTGATTTAAATGGCGCTGAGAGTAAGTATATTAAGAAAAAAATGTAAATGTAATTACTTTGCAATAACTACTTCAAAAAGCGATAACTTGTAATATGTACACAGCTACTTGTTCCCAATTTAGAAGTAAAATCAGGATGTTGTACATATAAATGTAGTTTAGGTTGTATAAATTTAGGTTCATTAAACAGTTAAATAATTTTTAAAATATAATTATATTATATATTATATATTAACTATAATTTTTTACTGTCAAGGTGTTATAAAGACCAGTTAGTAATCTTGTGTAGCTAAACCTCACTCTCCTTACATCAAAAGGGGCAATAGCAACTATCTACTAGCATCTGTCTTTAGCATCTTTGTAGTGGATTCGTCTCCCATGCTTTGGATCCTACTTCGAACAGTGCAAGTAATACCAAAATGATTTTTGGTGCCATGACCCGGGTGGGAGTGAGATTTAGGGAGTGAGTGTAATGGAGACCAGCTTGTAAGTGCTATGGAAGTCAACTGAAGTCTGTCAAGTCCTTGTTAGTGTTTAGCTCCTAAATTCTGAAAAACCAGTTTGAATGATGCATGGAGAACAGCAAGTAAAACTAGAGAGGTAAAATTGGTGCCATGACCCATGTGGAAGTAAGCTTTAGTGGGGTAAGTGTAATGGAGGCCTAGTAGAAGCTATGAGAGTAGACCATACTGCCCTGGCCTTCCGAGGAACATTGAGGCTGAGGTCTTTAGTGCCTTCGTTAGACCAAGATGAGACCTGGTTGGGACGAGTGTAATAGATCAGCTAAAAAGAGCTGTGTAAACAACCTTGATTTCCCAGGCCTTAAAAAATGCACTAGTGACTGATATTACAGTCTGCATCCTTGTTAATGCACCTCCCATACTGGAAACTTAGGCTCAAATCCTGCTTGTTGCTGCCTGAGTAGAACCAAAGGGGTTACACTGATGTCATGACCTACAGTATATGGGTTTACAGTTTGCAAATAGTAAGAGCTGTGAGAGTAAAGCTTACTCCTCTGGCCTTCAAGAGGCACAGTAGCAACCGGTGCTAAGGGCTGCATCTTTGTTAGTGTGTTTGCCTGGAAACATTGGTTTGAATCCCACTTTTTGCTGTGTGAAAAGAACCAGAAGGGTTACATTGGTGCCATGACCCAGATGGGAGTGAATATAATTTAGGTCAGCTATAGTAAGAGTTGTGTTCAAACCCTTAATCCCCTGTCCTTGAGAGATCAACTAGAGTTTGTGATCGTTAGTGACCTTGTTAGTGTACATGTCTCCCATGTTTGACTAGCCTGTTTAAATCCAACTTGGAGCATGACTAGGATGGGTCAGGTTTACCAGAGTCCAGTTAGTTTGTGCTGTACAAGTTAACATCATTTCCCTGACATCAACAGGTGCAATAGAACCACTGTTGCTCCACAGCAAGAAGGTCACTGGTTCGAGTCTCGGCTGGACCAGATGGCATTTCTGTGTGGAGTTTGCTTGTTCTCCCCGAGTTGATGTGGGGTTTCTTTAGGTGCTCCAGTTTCTCCCACAGTCCAATGATTAGCATCAGCAACCGGTGCTAAAGGCTGCATCTTTGTTAGTGTGTTTGCCTGAACCACTGATTTGAATTCCATTTGTTGCTGTGAGAGCAGAACCAGAGGGGTTACATTAGTGTCGTGACCCAGATGGGAGTGAATGTAATTGAGGTCAGCTATAGTAATAGTTGTGTGTGAACCATTACTCCACTGTCCTCAAGAGATCAACTAGAGATTGTGATCTTTAGTGACCTTGTTAGTGTAAATACCTCCCATGTTTGACTAGCCTGTTTAAATCCAACTCGGAGCATGACCAGATTGGGAGTCAGGTTTAACAGAGGCCAGTTAGTAAGTGCTGTGCAAGTTACATCATTTCCCTGACATCAACAGGTGCAATAGAAACACTATTGCTTCACAGCAAGAAGGTCACTGGTTCGAGTCTCGGCTGGACCAGATGGCATTTCTGTGTGGAGTTTGCATGTTTTCCCCGTGTTGACGTGGATTTCCTCCAGGTGCTCCGGTTTCCCCCACAGTCCAAAAATTAGCATTAGCAACCGGTGCTTAAGGCTGCATCTTTGTTAGTGTGTTTGCCTGAACCACTGATTTGAATCCCATTTGTTGCTGTGAGAACCAGAGGGGTTACATTAGTGTCGTGACCCAGATGGGAGTGAATGTAATTGAGGTCAGCTATAGTAAGAGTTGTTGAACCCCTACTCCCCTGTCCTCAAGTGATCAACAAGTGATTGTGGTCTTTAGTGACCTTGTTAGTGTACATGCCTCCCATGTTTGACTAGCCTGTTTAAATCCAACTCGGAGCATGACTAGGATGGGAGTCAGGTTTGACAGAGGCCAGTTAGTAAGTGCTGTGCAAGTTAACATCATTCCCCTGCTGAATCTACAAGTGCAATAGAAACTGCAGTCTCCTGTCATAGTAAACTTCTCTTGGCCATTTCAGGAGACTGGCAGGCCAGCTAGAAAAAACAGTTGCAAGGCAATCTTGAACTAAGCACATCAAAGCCAAGCTTACTTTTTTTGTCTTTCTTGTTTTGTTTTTTTCTTCTTTTACTCAGGTTTCAGATCTGTGATATTGTTAGCATATAGTATTTCTATAAATATTTCCCTCTGCTATGCCAAACCAGAAAGACTAGAACTGCTAAATATTTCAATTTTTACCTCATTCATTCTGATTCAATAAGAGCAAGAGATCCTTTTAAAGATTAAATAACTGTTCACCGGTAAACATTACTTTATCCCATTAGGTCTGTCTCCATGGCTCATTTCCATCATCATTCCTGTGGTACTACTGCATTAATTCTGATGGAATGTGCTGTCATTATCTGCATTCAGAGAATGAACCAAGAACCCATATATGCTGCTGATGAATGGAGGAATTGTAAGTTTTGTTAATAGATGTCAAAGCTCATGGAGTCCAAGTATGAGACAGAGGTTAGGAAAAGGTCAGGGGGCTAAGGGCACTCATATCTCATATTGAACACATACAAATCTCATTTTTTTCCTTGGGATATTAAAGTAAATGAAGGAATTTTCTTTACAATTCTGTAAATAATGGCAAATAAATCCTAAATATTGAGTTTTCTGTTATTGTCATAAAAAACATACTTTTCTTATACTTTGTATGCTTGAAATCAATCCTCCCAGGAATCAATCTTAGCTTCAAAACATTTGCAGTGTTTTCAATTCACCTTACAGTGTGTGGGATTGAATACAGACTTGCTTTAATGAAACAGCACGCTTCAGCTATAGTTCCAAAACCAGTTTGGTACAGCAAACTCCTGTATTTCTTAGTGTTGTGGCTGAGAAGACAGGAGTTACCTCCTTATCTTCCCGTTTCACTCTCGTTTTTTCCGCAGTCTCCCTTTTTTCTGCAGTCTGAGCTAGAGAGGCTTAATAATATCCCAGAGGCATGGATGAAACGCTCTCTCTCCACAGTGCCTGTTTACCAAAGAGAGTGTTTGAAGTCGAGCTCAAGATGTCTTCATTTCTCCACCAGAGGAATGTTCCAACGCGGAGGATTCGTTATTCAAATGGGGGGGATATGATTTGAAATTATGAGGAAAAAAAATCTAGTGTTTCCTATATGTCCTATAAATATCTCTCAAGCAGAGGATGTCATAGTTGGAAGCATCTTTGTTTATACATATCAGAGAAAACATTGGAGGAACTAGCATTTCACGGCAGGATGGGTTAAGCATTAATGTTGTATCATTCTGGGTCTCCCACAACTGTATTAGTCTGGCTATCATCATTAATTCATTGCACGTTTTACTCTCTCAGGACCTTGGTTCAAACATCTCCTTCATTTCAAGTCTGAATACAAAGGTCAAATGTCAGATTTGCTTAACTTTTTGATTAAGTTATATTGCATATAAAATAACTTAATGGAGAAAGACATAGGGCTCTATTTTGACGATCCATGAGCAAAGTGCAAAGCGCAGGGTGCAAACACATTAAGGGCGTGTCAGAATCCACTTTTGCTAATATAAGGACGGAAAAATCCACTTTGCGCCGTGGTGCATGGTCTGAAAGGGTTGAGCTTATTTTCTTAATGAGTGATGGGTGTGTTTTGAGAATAAACCAATCAGAGTCTCATCTCCCATTACCTTTAAGAGTCAGCTGCGTTGCGCCATAGCGCTTTTGCTATATACAGTACATGGGGGGACTTTGTAAGTGTAAAAACCCTTCACTAGAGAGAAAACAGTTAAATTCTTATTACATGTTTTATCCTGTTGTCATATGTACCTTTACTGTTTCTGTATATGTGATGATGTGTTTTTTATTTTAGGTTGCCTTTTAAAATCTGGCAGGGGGCAACAGATGAAAATTAGCCCCCGTGGCTAACTCTGGCTTATTTACAGTCTCACTGTATATTAATGATAGGGAAACTTCTTGTACGCACTGACATCCATTAGCCTGTAAATAATTAATATTGTTTGTTAAGCGCAAAGATTTGTTTCAGAACTATTTCTAAATTCAGTTCTAATTTCCAGCAAACAAATAAATGAACAATAATAACGAAGTGTGTTAAGAAAACTGAGTTATATCCAAATACACATGCTATGCCCCATATGGTCTAAAACCTGACAGGTGGCAAAATCTAAGCTTGTTTTTAATAAAACAAATATAAATATGCATATAATAAATAATACTGCTAATAATAATAACATTTAACAAAAGCAAATTGTTATGAATAAACTGAAAAAGCCCCCCGATATGAGGAAGGTATAAAAGTATGATTTGTATATTTATGTGGGCTAGAAAATAATAATTTTTGTAATTTTTTAATTCTTTATATTTGTATCCTATATATATCCTTATTATATCCTATATGTATCCTTAATATTTAAATTATTTTTCATATGTAAAGATATTTGTGTATTGATGTACATCCTGTTTGTATTAAGCAATGTGTAAGCGAGGCGCATAACTAACGCGGTCTGCGCTGGACAATAGACCAGCTTTGCTCTGGTCTATAGAACAGTCTATTAAAGTTTCTCAAAATAGCAATGCGCCAGCAATGCGCTTCAACACGCCTCCTTTTTTAGATCAGAACACACATATGAGCGCAAATGCATTTGCTATTTAAACTGCATGGCGCAAAACGTCTAAATGACTCTTGCACCAAGCTGTAACTAGCAAACAACAATTTCAGCGCGCCTTGCACCTCATTGTGCCAGGTGTATGATAGGGCCCATAGAGTTGCAAACATAACGAGTGCACATAAAATATATATTGTGAACTGTTTCTTAAATGAATCTAAAATAATATCAATAGGATGCGAAGTAGTTTTTGAATCAGGATAAGAGGAATATTCATTCAATAATTTTCCTTCAGCTAAGTCTCTATTTCAGAGGTCGCCCCAGCAGAATGAACCGCCAACTATTCCAGAATATGTTTTACGCAGCAAATGCCCTTTCAGCTACAACCCATTACTGGGAAACACCCATACACACTCTCATTTATATACTACGGCCAATTTAGTTTATTCAATTCACCCATACAGCATGTCTTTGGACTGTGGGAAAACCAAAGCACACACCGCAAACACAGGCAGAACATGCAAACTCCGCTCAGAAATGGCAACTGACCCAGAACCATCGACCTTCTTGCTGTGACTCAACAGTGCTAACCACTGAGCTGCCCCTAATAAGAGGAATAACTAAAATGAGTTGGACTCAACAACGTTAAACCCTGTTCAAAACATTAAGATGAACAAGTCCGATCACAGTGGACAACGCTAAGTACAACTGTGAATGAGGTGCGAAATGTTTTGAGCTTGTCCACTTTCAACCACATCCAAAAGAAGTGGAAAACGCATTTGATTGCTCTTGTACTGCGAATGCTCATGTGGTTGAATGCATTTGAACAGCCACTAAAACTCTGTCTTCTCTCCACCTGCTGAGTTCATTCATAAACCGAGTGGGACATGCTGTAGAGGCCAACTGGAAAAACAGATTTAAACTTTGTAGTTGGTCTTCTTAGGTTGTATATTGAAGGTGAAATATATATATATATATATATATATATATATATATATATATATATATATATATATATATATATATATATATATATATATATATATATATATAAGTCCAATGTTTTCTTATTAGTCCCATTAAATGTAATATTTCTCTTTTGCAAAAATAAATACATATTTAATTGCAAATTATCAGTCATTCATTCATTTTCTTTTTGGCTTATTCCCTTTATTAATCTGGGGTTGTCAGAGCAGAATGAACTGCAAATTATTCAGCATTTGTTTTTTGCACAGATGCCCTTCCAGCTGCAACCCATCACTGGGAAACACCCATACACTCTCATTCACACTCACACACACACACACACACACTACAGACAATTTAGCTTACCCAATTCACCTATAGCACATGTCTTTGGACTTGTGGGGGAAACCGAAGCACCTGAAGGAAACCCACGCAAAAACATGCAAACTCTAACAGCTGACCCAGCTGAGGCTCGAACCAGCCACCTTCTTTCTGTGAAGCTCTACCCACTGCGCCACCATGTCAACTTAACTACAAATTAGGGTATGGCTGCTTTATTCTCTTCGAACAGCAGTTCTCATGCAACATTGATGAACTGGTATATTTAATAAGATACAGCTTTCTAAATGTTTCATTTTATGGGTAGTAAAAGTCTTTTATTTAGATTTATATAATTTAATTTTTTTTCTATTTAAGCAGCATTCAGAAATGTAATTTTAGCCTAGAAAATTTTGGACGATGTTGTGTATGTTAGATGAGATCAATTACTGATCCTTTGCAAAATGATTTTATTCAAAGACACTTATTTAGATTATTATCATTGTTAAACAAATTTAATCAGAAAATTTATATTTAATATCTAAACTGTAAAACAGAATTAAGTTTGTAGGAGTTGATCAAAAACAAAAGAAATCAACATTAGAATAAAGCCCACAGACCCTCTCTCCTAAGGGTCCACCTGATCAGTGATTGGGTCGATGGAAAGTAATCTGAATAACAGGTGTGAACAAGGCCTAAAGAGAGTAAACTATAGAAATGAACAATTGACTAAAAATGGGTCCTTTCACACAACATGTAAGTAAGAGGAGTATTTAGTGTAAACCTATTAATCAGAATGAATCAGATTTCAGTAATGCATATGGTAGAGAGAACCATTTAGATTGAACCAATCCAATTGAATAGATTGAACTTTCAACAGCAACATCTACAGTAAGACATCCAACAGTTTACAGTTGACTGATTCATTGGATTTTGGTAATCAGTATTTTTTTTAGTCAGTGGCCCATGTCAACTGTCTGGTTGCCAACAATCTTCAAAATACTTTCTTTTGTGTTCAACAGAAGGAAAAGAGTTTACCGACTCATAATGATGACTTTAGTGGCAACATGCATTCAACTCATCCAATTCATTCAACATATCTTTCTGATGTTATTAAACATTCATTGTTTACTAAGTTTGTTCATTCATTCATTTTCCTTCGGCCTAGTCCCTTATCAATCAGGGGTCGTCCCAGTGGAATGGATAGCCAACTATTCCAGCATGTTTTACACAGCGGATGCTCTTCCAGCTGCAACAAAAGACTTGGAAACACCCATACACGCTCATTCACACACAGTCATATACTATAGCCAATTTAGTTTCTTCAGTTAACCTATAGCGCATGTCTTTGGACTGTGGGGGAAACTGGAGCACCAGGCGGAAACCCACGTGAACACTAGGAAACTTCACACAGAAATGCCAACTGGCTCAGTCGGGAGTCAAACCAGTGACCTTCTTGCTGTGAGGTGACAGTGCTAACCACTGAGCCACCGTGCTGCCTAATAGGTTTGTTATTCTGTTTCAAAACTAAAATTGATGATTAAATATCCTTTTTAAATGTTTTTCATTCCATTCCAAAATTAAAGTCAAACAGTCCAATCTACAGCACAAAACCACCCCTATTATTTGTGAAAACTTTATGTCAGAGAACCTATGTAGACTTTCATAAAAAGACACATTCCACTCAGGGTATGCTGTAGAATAATGATTTTGTTATTTGTGCTGTCTGTGTATTCAGCATACAGGAAGAAGGAGAACAACTGAGACTAAGGCATCGAGCGCCGTGGTATCGGCCTTCTGTCCTGCGGCTTAACAGCTACTTATCAGGTCACATAAGCCACCCATTGATTCCCATTACTGAATCTTGTTATTGTTGGTTTGTATGGCTCAAGGGAGAGTTTACTGCTTGCCACTTAAATCAGTTGACTTACAGTGTTCCATTTGTGCTCATTAAGGCACGGGTCATTGAAGGGCAACATGTCTTCGTCACAGTTTGGAGAAAATAGATCATTTCACACTCAATTTACAGCACAATAGAGTGCTCCTGTAAACATTACGTATTCCCAATAATAAATCATTTGCATTTGGGGGTCCATGCCAATTAACATTAGTTTTGGATGAAGGGATTTTCTGACCACAAAGTCTAGATTAATTTCCAAATATTCAGTCATCATCATTGTGTCATTCCAAATCCACAAGAAATGTACATCCTCATAACACAAATGAAGATATTTTAATGAAACCTGTGAGATTCCTGAACCTCTACTGAAAGTCTGTTTACACAAAATGCTTCAAATTCTTCCTGAAGAGATCAAAAATTCATACGGATTAAGCATTTCAGTCCAATGCTTCTGAAGCAACACAATCAGTTTATATTAATGAAAGATTTTGTTTGTTTGTTTGTTTGTCGTGTAGAGAGATTAATCAGCTAATATAAACAGAAGCTCAACCATACATGCTTGATGTAAGAGAACAAACGTAATTGGTTCAAATGTGCTGTGTGATACAAGAACGAACGTCATTGGTTTTTGATGAGATCAAATGAGTTCCAAGGACCACATTTGTTTTTGGACATCCAGCAGAATTGTTCACTCTTTTTGTGAATATACTTTTGAATGGTGGATAGCGCTATACTCAATTAAAATATTTGATTTAAAGAATTTTCAGGAGACTAACAACTTTATTAAATGGAGGGTAAGACTTGAAATGAATTTTCTAATCTTACCTAAAACACTTTTTAAAGCTTACATAGAGTGCATGGATTCAATATGATAAATTATTTAATACAGCAGTTCTGTCTGGTGCGCTAATCTGCAAATAACAGCACTTGTACACCCTTGTGTATTACTCCGCCCAAATACAGCAACAAGCAGAGGACACTCTACAGTTTGACAAATATTGCAGCTGTTGGACAACATAATGTACTTTTGAGGCTTTTCTCAGTCGAGAATGTAGATTGCATCTATGCAATTTATTTATAAGGATAGTGCCCATTTTAAATATTTATAATTTTGAAGATTCAGTGCATCGGCCGCCATCAGCCTGTATGAGCAGAGCAAAGAATGTGACGGTTGAAGTTCCGCCACAAAATTGCGACAGAAACCGCATAGCTAGTCCTTTGAAGGGAGAAAAACTCAATGTAAGTTTTAAACTACAGCTGAACAAATCATTATAAATCAGGTAAGTGACATTCTAAGTCGATCTCTCCCTTTTGTATTTTGTAGTGCTGTATTTATACCACAGAAACTGGTAGTGTTTGCTTTGCTTTGGCTTTTTCTGGGTTAATTATTGTCATATCCTAATTGCAACAGAGAAATACTGGGAAATCTTTGTAGACTGATGGCACTTCATGCTGTTCAGCCTCATAATCTTAAAATGTGAGCAAAAATTACCTGTTTTGTCATTACTTTAGACATTATGCTAGAGAATTATTCAAAGTAGCAACGGTTTCTGCTGTTCTGACAGTCAGCTGCAGATGTGAATGAGTGGCCAATGAAATGTCAAATATTTTGTATTATTATTATTATTATTATTAATTTGAGCAAGTGTAAATAATGTTCATGACATAAAAAAAATAATTTTGGGTGAATTAACCATCTAGATTAATATTTGGTTTACAATTAATTTAGGTAATTCACAAAGTCTAGACATGATTTCAAAAAGAAAAATCGTAATATGTTAAAAAATGTATTTGAAGAAGCTGTAACAAACAGCAGACCTTTTACTGATAGCCAAAGGTCTAGATTGTGAGTCTATGCTCAGCTTTACATGAGGTAGAAAATGACATCTCACTTGAAATGTTGCAGGTTTCCCTGATAGTGTCTGTCTTGTTTTTTCCCCTCTTCTTCTTCTTCCAGGCAGATTTGAAAGACGGAGCCCTGGAAGATAATGCATTTACCAGAGTCTATTACACTGTACTTCTGACGGTTTGAACATCCTGTGACCTCGCAGTAAAGCAAGTTCCGCTTCTGACGGCATAGATGAGTCTGGTTCTGGATGCTGTCTGGCCTTGGAGGAGAAGAAAGGGTGGAGGCTGGGGTCATCATCATCGTCCACCCTAGGCCTTCTGAGAGACACGATCACAGGCCTGGCAGCTCCTCTGACAGCACTGAAAAGCCTCTGATTGAAGATGCTCTGCTAGAGAACGAGCCAGAGAGGCAGAGACAGACAGAGAGAGAGAAGGTGGAATATGGTCGGAGGGAATGAAACAAGCAGTCAAACTGTCAAGTGAGTCGTAAAATAGCTCCCACTTTGCCGAAGGACACTGCTCATCCTTTCCTGACAGCTCTCTTTCTCTTCCACCCCTCCCTTTCTGTTTTTTCTCTTTTTCTTTGCTCTCTCTGTTTTGTCTTTTAACAATCATCCAAATAGGCGTTTACTGTAGCTTTAAACAACTTTAAACACATAGGCAAGCCATAAACACATATGCAAGTCTTAGCTCTTAATATATAAATACTCCAAATGTATAGAGGAGATGACAGCTCGCTGTCATACTTTCTTCTCCAGTGCATATTTCTCAATATAGGTTTATTTTTGAAAGACAGTTTCTATATAGACATATAGCATAAAGTCTGGGCTGCAAAAAAGTGATTGGACATTTCTTTCCAGGGCTAAAACTGAAAATGGCCAGCGAACTGAACAAATCATCATAAATCAGGTAAGTGACAAAATTTATGGAACATACCAATACACATTTTTTAACTGCATGGCCATAAAAGTTTATATGCATTTAAAAATATAAAAAATTAAATAAAGTATTGTGAGGTATTGCCCCATGATTGTGAGTTACAAAGTATGAACTTAAATTCTTTTTTTTTTATTGCAGTTCTGTTTATCTGATAATTCTAAAATTGACTTTTGCAGTACTTACAATTCTGACTTTATTATTAATGTAATTATTTATTGCGATATTTAGTTTATATCTTGCAATTCTGGCTTCATTTTTGCAGTTCTGTGTTTATATCTTGCGGATCTTACTGTGAGTTCATATGACAACAATGTCAGTTGAGAAGAAATGTAGTTGAATTCCCTTTTGCGAGAATTGAGAAATAAAAAGTCTTAGTAGACCTTACTTAATTATATATATAGGGGGGGAAGGGGTGACGTATCTGAAAAGTATAAAAGTATCTGTTGTAAATATTACGCAAAGCATGAGTAAAAGGTAGCCCTTTTAAAAGTACTCAAGAGTGATAAGAGGTGTATTAGGCTGATGCGTTTACATGCAATTTGTGCGTGAAAGTAGAAAGTAGTGGAGTAAAAGTTCCGATAGAGCACTAAAAATGTACTCAAGGAAAAGTAAAAGTCCATTTGTTACTTTACACTGCTGCATATTAGCATATTATATATATATATATATATATATATATATATGTATCTATAAATAAGCTGTATAGAATATATATATATATATATATATATATATATATATATATATATATATATATATATATATATAATATATATATATATATATATATATATATATATATATATATATATATATTAGTGCTGGGCCGTTAATTATTGCCGTTAATCTATTCTCAACGTTAGGTTGGGAGCTGGGTCTATTCTACGCAAGCCATGACTTTCACCTTGATATTTAGCGCAGATGTATACCTGACCGGTGAGCTGTCTGATAAACAAGTGCCCTTCTGAATCAAATCAGCAGGATGCCTGACTTTAGTTGCATTTCGGCAGTTTCACTTTAACTCATGAACATTTTATTCATACGCCGTGACAAACTGGGGTATTAGACGCAAATAAGAAGCAAGGACTGGTGAGAATGTTATAGAATGTAATAACGCTCGCCAAACGTAAAGAAAAAAACTTTCGCATTTCGCTGTGTGTGTGTACGCGTGTATGTGCGTGTTTTGTGTGTGTGTGTGTGTTGTGTGTGGTCCTTTACTGACAGCCGCCTGTGTCTTGGATCTTGTCGGAAAATATGGCGAAAAGTCCTACATGAGGGTAATAGTTTGATCGCGTTGTTTACTTCAGTAATTCCACTAATATATGCATACTCCACATGTCTTAATTCCATTTCTGTTTAGTTCAGTTGTGACTTTAGTCACATTAAGGTAATCAAAAATCGCTGTTTACATGGTAGACTCTTAATCAGAGTATTCATATTAAAATCGTATTAAAGTATTGTTGCCCATGTAAACATACTCAATGTTTGACACAGCGTCAGGGCTCTGTAAACTTGGCATTGAGAAGCAGCATTTTCTGTATGTACATCAAAAGCAAGTATGAAATCACTGTTTGGAGCTTATGTAGGCCTACAGTTCAACATTCATGTTTAACTGAATAAACAGTTAGTAAACACAAGTACATCTTACTGAACATAATTTATTTTCATGACCAATTATCATAGTAGAAAAGTTTCTCAAGCAGTTTGTGATGCATTTTGGAAATAAGAGATGAGCCCCTGGTCTAATGCGCTGCCTGGCTTGAGAAACCCGTTCTCAAAGACGTATTATTTGGGTAGCAAACATATTCTGAATGCCTTCGGCAGAATTCATTGAAATTAATCTAGATTAATCTAGATTTTGAAAAATTATCTATGCCCACCTATTATATATATATATATATATATATATATATATATATATATATATATATATATATATATATATATATATATATATATATATATATATATATATATGTAAAGTATCTTTGAAGTGTGTAATTAATTACCAATGTCCTAAAACAAACATGTTCTAGTTGGATTTTGGACTTTTGCATGGTATTTAGCCACTGTAACAGCCGCTAAGTGTGAGCTAAACAGTTAAATGTGGATTTCAATGGCACATCCAGCATGACCTTTTGACCCAGGAAACTTTGCTCTTCTAGAGCTCTTTTTTTCCTTCCCACACACAGTTTTTGTTAAATCCCAGAGCTCTTCCGTCTCTTCTCACTTACAGGATCAGTGTGACGTGCGAAAACCCAGCATGATGCAACACTCAAATGATGAAACATTCCTGTAAATCTCTCATTCATTATTTCCCTTAATATACAGCTTTTTAAAGAATATATATAGGCATTGTCTTGACAATAGTATAGTATGTATAAACAAAAAATATAATTTTTTAAATTTTTTAAATTGTTTTTGCAATATTTTAATATTTAAAAAATTTAAGAATTTATTCGACAAAGATATGATGAAAGTTTGATAAACCTACAGTTGCTTTTATGGAATTATAAGATGATTTAAAACCAATCTTGGTTGAAAACAGTTTTCAGTAACTGTTACAGTAAATCACTCAATCATTCATTTTTCTGTGGATTATTTTCTGCTTTATCAAGGAATTCTGAAGAATCAACTAAACAAAATAACATGTAATTTACTAGAGGCTCTATATTTGTTCTGTCTATTTAAAAATATGTTATTGAAATAAATATTTTAAATTAGAAGTGTTTTATACATTCATTAGGTACACCTTGCTAGTACTAGGTTAGAACCCCTTTTGTTTTCAGAACTGTCTTATGGCATAGATTCAACAAGTTATTGGAAATATTCCTCAGAGATTTTGGTCCATATTGACATTATAGCATCATGCAGTTGCTTCAGATTTGTTGGCTGCACATCCATGATGCGAGTCTCCCGTTCCACCACATCCCAAAGATGCTCTGTTGGATTGAGATCTGGTGACTGTGGAGGCCATTTGAGTACAGTGAACTCATTGTCATGCTCAAGAAACCAGTCTGAGATGATTTGCGCTTTATGACATGGTTCGTTATCCTGCTGGAAGTAGCCATCAAAAGATGGGTACTCTGTGCTCATAAAGGGATGGACATAGTCAGCAAAAATTACTGAGGTAGACTGTGGCATTGACAAAATGCTCAATTGGCACTAATGGGCTAAAGTGTGCCAAGAAAATAACCCCCACACCAGTACACCAACACCACAAGCCTAAACCATTGATACAAGGAAGGATGGATCCCTGTTTTCGTATTGTTGACACCAAATTCTGACCCTACCATCCAAATGTCGCAGCAGAAATTGAGACCCTTCAGACCAGGCGATGTTTTTCCAATCTTCTATTGTCAAATTTTTGTGAGCCTCTGTTAATTCTAGCCTTGGTTTCCTGTTTTAACTGACAGGAGTGGCACCCAGTGTGGTTTTCTGCTGCTGTAGCTCATCTGCCTCAAGGTTAGGCGTGTTGTGCATTCAACGATGCTCTTCTGCATACCTCGGTTGTAACGAATGGTTATTTGAGTTACTGATGCCTTTATCAGCTCAACCAAGCCATTCTCCTCTGACATCAACAAGGCAATTGCACCCACAGAACTTCCGCTCACTGGATAATTTCTCTTTTTGGACCATTCTCTGTAAACCCTAGAGATGCTTTTGCGTAAAAATCCCAGTAGATCAGCAGTTTCTGAAATACACAGACAAGCCCATCTGCAACCAACAACCATGCCACGTTCAAAGTCACTTAAATCACCTTTCTTCCCTATTCTGATGCTTGATTTGAACTGCAGCAGACCATCTTGACCATGACTACATGCCTGAATGCATTTAGTTGCTGCAATGTGATTGGCTGATTACAAATTTGCATTAACAAGCAGTTGGACAGGTGTACCTAATAAAGTGTAGATGCATCATACAGATTTTTTTATAAGTGTGATTTTTAAATATATAATATAATATAATATAATATAATATAATATAATATAATATAATATAATATAATATAATATAATATAATATAATATAATATAATATAATATAATATAATTTAAAATAAACTACAGGACAATACACTGCTGTTCAATGAAGTGCACCTAACTTGCCTAGTTAACCTAATTAACCTACAGTAGTAACCCTTTAAATTGCACTGTAAAATAACTTTCAAAGTAAAACTAGGACATTTTTTAATGTAATCATGGTGAAGATAAAATATATTCATTATTATAAATTTGTTATTAAAACTGCTTAAATGTGCTAAAAATCATATGTCTTCTGTATAAATAAGTTGCTAAATAACTTGGAATAACTTACTGATATTGTAAACTGTTTTATATCTGTATCTTTTTTTGTGTAAAGTGCTTTGAGAATAATTTTTAAAGGTGCTATATGAGAATAAATTATTATTATTATTATTATTATTATTATTATAGTAACTTAACATATTACAGTAGGGATATTCATCATGATTATATATAATTTGTTTTTTTTTTTTAAATTCTTTTATATGTTTTTGTTGAACTTGTTCACCTGTTTTTTTTACTGATTTTATTATCTTTAGTTGCAGTTCAGTTTTACTGCTTTCATTTATATCTTATCTATCTGAACATTGTTTTAAACATTATAACAATCATTATGCTGATGTCTGTATAAATGTGGGCATCAAAAATCCATGACCTCAAAATCTAATCTAAAGTGTCACATTGAGCTGACATTTAATCATTGCCATTGTCTACATGCAAACACATTCATGTAATATGTGGTTAGTTTCAAAAAGGTAACTGAAATCCTCTCTCATGCATTCTAAAAAACCCTTGTGTGGTAAAATAAGTCTTCATTATAAAATAGTGATTCAGCAGAGATGCTTTACATGATTCAGCAGATACAGCAAAAACAGCCAGAGGGGGGTATAAAGAGTTTCAATTCAGCTGGGAAACTCTCTCTTCAAAACACCTCATGCATCATTACTTATTCAGAGCTCTGGTGATACATTGTGCAAGTCAACAGTGCAGAGTGTTGGAGGCCTGTTACCATCTGATTAGATCTGGAGAACAGACCGAGCTTCCCTCAAATAGCAGGTCCGCATACACTTTTGGCCAGTGGAACCTTCATAGTGATTGATGTGGGTAAATGGCAAAGTTCAGAAGAAAACTGATAAAAGACAAGGAATAAATCATAGATCAAAAATACAGATATACATATTTTTATTGGATTGATTTCCAACACTGTTTCTTTATTTGTCTAGTTTAGTATAACTACAGTACAAAGGTCTAAAACAGTACAGTACATTGCTACTGTATTTTTTCCATGGAACACACTTTTGAATTCTGTGATTTCTTCTTTTTAGCTTAACAAATAATAAACTTCATACAAGTGGCCCTTCAGAATAAAATGAGAATTGCAATATTATACATTTTACAAAAGATTTAGATTTACTTACAATACTGAAGAAACAACTAAGCAAAATCACATGATTTACTAGAGCCTCTGAATGTTATTTATTCCGTCTATTTAACAATATGTTATTGGATTAAATGTTTTAAATTAGTTGTGTAATACAGTGTGCAACATACAGATGTTTATAATAAGTATGATATTTCACTAATGTAATATAATATAATATAATATAATATAATATAATATAATATAATATAATATAATATAATATAATATAATATAGGTGGTTCGTTCCGCTGTGGCGACCTCTGAAAAATCAGAGACTAAGCCGAAGGAAAATGAATGACTGAATAAATGTAATATCATTGTGGTCAACAATATCAACTGTCACAGATGATTTATTTCATTCATACTTAACAGCAGAGGGCACACTCAGAAAGTCATCAAGTGAAACTCAAAGAAGTAAGAAAATATATGGCTTTTCAAAAAAATTCCTCATGAGAGCAAATGCATTATGGCAGCAATTGTGGAGGGGGGCAGATAGAAATGTTTTGACATACAAAACAGGAAGAAAGTTTCTTAAGACATCTCAATAATGTGTATTTACAATGAAATGCTATTCAACATTGCATGCCTTCATTGCTGTATAGAATACCATAAGATAATTCATTGTGTGTCTCATTCAGTGGTAAGAAGCCATATCTGTTCACAGAAGGAAGTCATGAAATAAGCATTAAATAGGCATTCAAATAACACTTTATTATGAATTGTGATAAATACTGGTAATAATATAGTATTTAATAATGATGATAATAATGATTCTGCTACTACTACTACTACTAATAATAATAATAAATAACAACAACAACAACAATAATAATGTGTTATTCAGTTTCATACGTTGACTCTGGCCAAGCAAAAAAAAAAAAAAAAGATTACCATTATAGTCTCATCCATTAAGTGTAATTGTGTGGAGTAAATATAGGTTAACTCTGACACTGTGCTGAACTAAAACAAATGTTAGCTTTTTAGTATCATCCATCAAGCATTGTTGCTTGGATTAAAAAGATGTTGTTATATTCTCATCAATTGCTGTCAGTTAAAGCATCATGTTACTTTAAAAAAGTAATTTGCTCTATTTACTTTGCCAGTGTAGACACCAGTGTTTATAGCCAACTATTATCCCAGGACTTCTTTTTTTACTTTGATGTTTTGTAACAGAATCTGATGTGTGATTGAAAAGAATAAAGATTGAAGCTGTTCATAACTATATGCCAACTGTTCTTATTTGGTCAAACTCAGATCTGAATGTCTACTGTGATCATTTTAAAGACAGAGCCAAATTGTTGTCATTTTGGACTAAAATCGTACGAGTGTGAAAATTGAGACTGATCTTTCAATCATTAATCACGCAGCTCTACCACTGCAGTACATTAATGTTTTCTGAAGCCAGATCTGAGAAACAGACCCAAATTTCAGTCATAAATAACATCTAAAATGTACATTTCACGTTGTGGATCGCATTTCAGTTTGATCCTTTCAAATTTTTTGAATTAGAAAGGAAAACAACAGGCTCAGCAACTGAAGTTTCCATACAATAATCGCCCATGTCACTTCTCTTTCATCTGGTTTCACAAATCAAACATCATCCTCTGCGGTCCTTCAGCAAACACTATGCCAAAACTAAGAAAATCCCTAAAAACTAATGCGGTCAGTTGTCAGGGAGAAACGAAAATCAGCAATGTCAAATTCATTTCTCGCCATCTCAATTTTGATCCAAAGCAGTGAATGTCAATCCATCTTTGGAGATTTATTGACATCGCCGCTCCTTTGTTCTTTTTTAACAGGATTTTTTCAATACATGCACTCAAAGGCCTCGGAAAGCAAGCGGCCTCTGAGACTGTGGCTCCGTGGGATGAGCTGATTGATGGATGTGGCCATGCAGGGGGAATATAAATGCTGGCCTCTGATTCCTGCCTCCCCAGGGAGACACAAGACTTTCCCTTTTATGACCGGGAGCTTGCAGTGATTCTTCTGCTGCCTGGAGAGACTCCTATACTGAGCCGCACAGATTAAGCTGGAGAACAAGACACTGGCAAGACTAGATGTTCTTCACTATGTCCTAAAACAATGTTAGGGGGGATGGGTCCATATCACTATAGCAAGAGTAATATCAATGACATCAATGGAAATAATTATAAGCAATGCAAACTATCTATCTATCTATCTATCTATCTATCTATCTATCTATCTATCTATCTATCTATCTATCTATCTATCTATCTATCTATCTATCTATCTATCTATCTATCTATCTATCTATCTATCTATCTATCTATCTATCTATCTATCTATCTATCTATCTATCTATCTATCTATCTATCTATCTATATCGTCCATCCATCCATCCATCCATCCATCCAACAAACATTCTTTGTATTTCAAATGTATGTTTGCTTAACAATGACAAATGTTTCCACCAAATTCGCTTAAATAAAAAAAAAAAATAATGAATTATAAACATTAAATCTATATTTTATGTTGATATATATACATTAGCTATATCATGAAAGCCATTTCAATAGCCTTTTACCCAGTCAGGCAATCTGACTGACCAATTGTTACTTGTTAGTTGTGTATGTCAAATGTTATCAGGTGTAAATCAAATTGTTATTTAAAAAAAAGATATATATTGTGCCAACTGCAGTTAAATTAGTCAACAGAAATGTCCATAACTGAGATCTTAGGCTAGCATGGCTACTGTATGTGTTTACATAGTACATAGTATACATAGTTATGAAAATGTACGATTTTAAAAAGGAGGCGTGGCACCCAACCCCACCCCTAAACCCAACCATCATTGGGGGATGAGCAAATCGTACAAAACTGTATGAATGAGATTGTACGAATTTATACGAATTAGCTAAACTAAATCAAAAAGTTACGAATTGCCGTGAGATTGTGTTGGTTGTGACCTGAGAGCAAATAATTCTATTCTATTCTATTCTATTCTATTCTATTCTATTCTATTCTATTCTATTCACTGATAATGCTGCTTTCAGATTTTTCCCTGTCTTCCTTCAAAAAAAAAAAAACCAAAATAAAACTTTACAGTCACAGTTCTTATACCTTTCATCAGTGTTGTGTTTTTATTATAGCTCTCCTGATAATGGCAAACTGTCTCTGTTCAGACAGTTCAGAGAGCTTCAACAGAGCCATGGGATTATTGTAACGTCGCATTTTCCTGGACAATTTAATAAAAGACAGTTTATATCCACTGTCATATTCATGTGAAAGGGATTTATTTCTGAAATGAAATACAGTTGATGTTGAGCTGCTTACTCAAGAGGCTTAACCAGGCCTTGAAATAGAGGTTTCCCAATGAAAATAAACTGCGTAACCATTAAAGTTGTTTTTTACAAGCCCCACGGGTATGCGTGCATATGTTTGGGGAAAGGTACAATATATAAGTGATCCCACAGGCTGTCAACAAGATATATATCCACTCACTCGCTCACTTCCCGTTTAAAGCAGTGATAACACCATACTGGGCTAATAGTTCAGACTGCACAGTTTGATCAGGATTAGTGAAATGGGAAAACAACTGAGCTACCTACAGAAAAATAAAATAAATAAAGTAATCAAGAAACAAATATTTATATTGCACTGTACTGATTTACCTTCATTAAAGTTCTATGTGAATGACTTCTTTGGCTGTAATCTGTCAATTGTGTTTTAATGTAGTTTGTCTTTATAATATAATATAATATAATATAATATAATATAATATAATATAATATAATATAATATAATATAATATAATATAATATAAAATTAGTCCCATCACATTGTAGTACATGAAAAGAGTAGTAAATTATAGTCATACTATAGTCAGCTTATTAAAGGTGCAGTATGTAAGTTTGACACCCAGTGGTTGAACTAGGTATTGCATTACCGGATCAAAACAAACAAGCGCAGGTTGCCAAATTGAGGACAGGAGCGAGTGTGACTATCGAGCCTAAAGGCTGATTTGAATCGTGTTCTATATAAAAGCAATGACGCGTGATAGAAGGAATATTTTCCATATTAAAAGAAGACTTTGTTCTAACCAACACCTCGAATTGATATGTTAGAAACGGCTTCTACTTCTTACAGATGAACAACAGAAAACTTAGACAATGATCACCCCAGGTACATTTTGTGATTTATTCAGTGTTAAATGCTAGTAATGCGAGTTTGAATGTCATTTTACCTGACATTTATTGACATACTACTGAAAGCAGCAGCAGATAGTTCACCTCAGATCTTGAAAATCAACACATATCAGTGATTCAGCATCTACATTTAATAATCTTAAAGGGGTTTAATATGTATTTATTATGTATTATTAATTTAATAATATGCATTAATATGTATAAGTTAATATTAATATGAATGAGTGTATATTCTGTGCTTCTGAATGGCTGTATTTAAATTTATGCCGTGTTTTGTCTGGTGCAAACAGCCAAATTGCTTATCACTGTGTATCTCGTCATGTAGCATGGTGTTAGGACATGGTGTTACAATATAACCTGCTCACCTAATGTTTACATTCGTAATATTTATGTCATTTGCTAATTAATATCGTCATGTGGAACTCTGAATCTGCGTCTCATTTCAGAGTCTGCTACTATCCACCGGAGGTCACATTTTGGTCGTGGACACATGCTTTGAGAGCCTTCATGAATGAAATATGCGGTTTTCCAACAAGGCAACCTTGTGTTGAAATATAATTGGTTAAACCGGCAGATGCAAAGGTTAAAAGAACGCAAACAAAGACAGTTTTTCAGCACTTAACACACATTTTCAAAGCAGAATATCTGACTTCAGCTTTGATTTTCAGATAAACAAGAATGTTCACTTAGCATGTTCTTAAATATCTGCAAACATATTTTTACGCTTTAGAAAAGTCAAAAACTTAGCACCTTTAAATTTAAACCACAGCACATGTCAATCCCATCATTTTCAGTTGCTCATTTGTCACATTAACGGGTTATTGATTTTTCTTAATGCGTGTGGCAGAGTCAGTGTACTGAAATCTCACTTTAATAACCTGGAAACCAGGCTTCTCTCTTGCTCACTCAATTCCTGGGATAATGCATATAATTCATGCACATCATAGAGCAGCAATCATTGTATAGGAGACTCCCAGATCGTCTGGGGGTAAGGGAGATGGGAAGTCTGAAATTATTACATTTGAAATTTCTGTGTTAAGAATTCCAACCTCAAACTGGTTTCGAACGAATCAATGGTGAGTAAATGGAGACAGAAAATTAATTGTTGACAGAATATCTCCTTCTGCAACAGCCAAATTCCAAAGCGATTCACATTGAGTTTTAGAGATATGATACCTTCATCATCTCTTTCATTTTTGCTTTTTTCTTCTTCTTCTTTTTCTCTCTTCCATTTGAGTTTGTCTCTGTTTCATTGAGTATCTCTCTTGGCTCTCTGCTGGAGGCTGGTGCAGGGCCAGTCAATATACTGTCAGAGCTCCATTTAGTGGTGACGTGGTGGGGAGGCCCAGAGATGAGCCTGTCTGACAGAGATGGATGCTCTGGGCCTCCACCGCCTGCAAGGACAAAGGGACACACAGGCAGGAGGAGAAGGTGGCGCAGTCCTGCAAACAGCCATCATCATCTGTAGGGAGCTGAATTGCGGTTATGGGAGGCGGGGAAGGGGAAGAAGAGCGACTCGTTTTATTCTGACACCTCTAGTTTTGTCAGCTGCGCGCGCATTATTCACTGCTGTAGGGTGAGAACAGGGCAGTCAATTACACTGATATCAGCCCGCAGCGAGAGAGATGCACTTGTCAAGTCACGCAGCGCTGAACCGACCAAGCATTTGAGCTGCTGGTGACTCGATGATCAATACACACACATATGAAGCTGTCGATAAATATGCGGCCATTGTCTTTGAGGAATTCGATATAAGGTAATTGTTAATTAAGTGCATTATAATGTAATTCCGTGTTGGATAAATGACAGTATTAGTCCTTTTCATCATCTCAAAGACAAGTTTGGTTGACAGATGAGGGAAATTACGGTAAAAGGAGGAGATCTGCATAATAATTGAAAGCATGCAGGAGATTAGGCAGCAGCAGGTGATAAATGTGTAAGGCAATTTCTTTTTTCAGTTTTTCAAAGGAATGTTGATAGTTCAATACTAAAAACACTCCCGTGACCAGAGATGGGTTTTATTTGTGATACATGTATTTCAAATACGTATTTCAGATATAAAACAGTATTTTGTCATTTGATAGGCTTGAAGAAAATGACTTAATGTTAATATTTAGTGTTTTGTATTTTAAGTAGTTTTCAAAAATTTGTCTATATGATGCCATACAGTGGACAGCATAAATGGAAAATGAAAATGAATATTTGTATCCATTTTTTAATGAACATAATGAACACCAATATATTTTGTTGCATTTAAACAAAACAGTTTTATTTATTAGTTACGCAGTTATATCCATTAAAAGAGTTTAGTCACCTAACAGCTTTAGGAATTAAATACCTTTAAATTCAAACTAGTTATTGAAAATAATAATTAAAATAAAAAAACTACACATTTTCAACTAAATTTGGTATTTAATTTTTTTTTCCTGTTTCTTAAAAAAATCTATTTAATATTTTTCTCCAACATAATAAATTGGTTATACACATTTTTGGAGTTTTTTTTTTTTTTGATTAGTTTCAGTTTTGGCTTCAGTACTAACTAATCCAATGTATATGCACTAAAATATTAGTTTAAAGCATTCTATAAAAAATATTGTTTTAAAAGAGTCTGAGTGTTGTACTCATTTATGCTCAGCACTGTACATTACCTGACAAAAGTCTTGTCATCGATCCCAATTGTAAAAGCAACAAAAATAACTTGATTTCTAGTTGGTCATTTGGAAAAGTGGCAGAAGGTAGATTTTTCAGATGAATCATCTGTTGAACTGCATCCCAATCATCACAAATACTGCAGAAGACCTATTGGAACCCGCATGGACTCAAGATTCTCACAGAAATCTGTTAAGTTTGGTGATGGAACAATTAAAGTTTGGGGTTACATTCAGTATGAGGGTGTGCGAGAGATCTGCAGAGTGGACGGTAACATCAACAGCCTGTGGTATCAAGACATTTGTGCTGCCCATTACATTACAAACCCGGGCGAGGGCAAATGTTTCAGCAGGATAGCACTTCTCATACTTCAGCCTCCACATTAAAGTATCTGAAAGCAAGAAGGTCATGGTGCTCCAGGATTGGCCAGCCCAGCCACCAGAAATGAACATTACTAAGCATGTCTGGGGTAAGATGAAGGATGCATTAAAGAAGAATCCAAAGGATCTTAATGAACTCTAGGAGTCCTGCACGAATGCTTTCTTTGGCATTCCAGATGACTTCATTAATAAGTTATTTGAGTCATTGCAGATGTATGGATGCAGTCCTCCAAGCTCATGAGAGTCATACACAATATTAATTCCTTTTCCACTGCACCATGACTTTATATTGTACACTGTAAATTATGTTTAGTGACAAGACTTTTGTCTAAGCAAAGTCAGACCTTACTGTCCTAATTGAATGATTAAAAATCAATGCATGATCATATTTTATTTTGGCAAAATAAGTGTAATCTAGAGGCCTTAGCCTTTCATATAGGCCACTTCTGATACCAAATGATCAACTAGACAAGTTATTATTTGTTGTTCTTAAAACTTGGATAGGTGACAAGTCTTTTGTCAGGTAGTGTATATACGAATTCTCATGTTCCACAGTATTTCATTTTGATATGTGGTGTGGCTGCTGCATAGTTTATTTTAATACACTTAAAATTAAGGTATTTTATTTTGAAATACTTTTCAATGTATTTTTGCCTAACAATAACAATATCAAGCATGAAATGTCTGACATGTTTCTAGTTTCTTTCTTCTGTTGAACAAAAAAGAAAATATTTTAAAGAATGTTGCTTTGTTGAATGTTGGTTTCTACCATAGTGAGAGAAAAATAATAAGGAAGTTAATGGATGCTGTCAACTGTTCGGTTACCAACTTTCTTCAAAATATTTTCTTCTGTGCTGAGCAGAAGAAAGAATGTCATGCAGGTTTGGGTTGAGCAAATGAGAGGTTATTTTAATATTATTGGCTGAGCATTACTTGTGGTTAGCACTGTCGCCTCACAGCAAGAAGGTTGCTGGTTCAAGTCCCGACTGGGCCAGTTGGCATTTCTGCGTGGAGATTGCATGTTCTCCCTGTGTTCGCCTAGGTTTAGTTGGAGTGCTACGGTTTCCCCACCAATCCAAAGACATGTGGTACAGGTTAGTTGAATAAACTAAATTGGCCATAGTGTATGAGTGCAAGAGTGTATGGATGTTATACAGTAATGGTTTTGTGGCTGGAAGGGCATTCACTGCGTAAAACGACTGGAATAGTTGGCGGTTCGTTCCGCTGTGGTGACCCCTGATAAATAAGTGACTAAGCCGAAGGAGAATAAATGAATGAATGGCTAAACTGTAGCTTTAATTAATAACTTTTAAAACTAGTCCAATGTGTTTAGTCAGGCAGAATACAGAAGTTTTGCTCATTACGCATTTGGAATATTAAAACTATTTAGTCTGTGTGAAACATATATATTTTTATGCCAGCATTAGATTACATTCTCACCCACGTCAACCAGAAGAAAACAAAATGTGAGGAAAATGTGGTGACCAAAAAAAGAACATAAATAAACAAGATGAGAGAGAAGCCGCTCTGGGAACTAATACCAGAAATACCAGAACAAAGTTTTTGAGCAGTCACACTTTGAGATGAAGTGTGAAAATTTAGTTGCTCTTACTCAGATGGGGCACCTGGCACTGCGGATGTGTGAAAATGAGTCGATAATGCTCTTTACATGACAGCGAGCCCATGTCGTTGATGGTACCAGTGAGTTTTCTCATTACTGTTTGTAGGCAGGCCTTGGATCCATCCCATCAACGCCTCCTACTGCCGAACAAATAACTCACCACACTGACAAGTCACACAGAGACTGAGTGAGAAACAGACTGAAAGAGAGAGAGAGAGAGACAGATAGAGAGACAAGGTGACGCCGAAACACAAAAACTACAAAGAATATAACATACAAAATCCACTTAAGTTTAATGTCAAAATTTCTGAACATTATCAGATGCCTTAAGTGAACAAAAATACTACTAATACACACTACCAGGCAAAAAGAATGTGATCAGTAATATTTTTAAAAATGTTTTAAAAGAAGTTTATTCTGGTGACCAAGGCTGCAGAACTGTAAAAGTGTCAAATGCTATTACAATTAAAAATAATAGTTTCTTCCTGAATGTACTGATAGTTTAAATTTTAATTTATTCTTGTGATTCAAAGCTACATTTTCAGCTACGTTGTTCCAGTCTTCAGTGTCATACGATCCCTCAGAAATCATTATAATGATCTATTTTGATAAATATTACTGGTAGTCAGTTAGTAGTAATGATGTATTTTGCTTTTTCATAGTCTTGTGGAAACTAATTTAACTTTTTACTTTATAGATGTGACTTTTTAAAGATTCAAATTAGCAGCATTAAATTGAAATACAAAATATATTTTACATTATAAACATCTTTGTCTTGAAGAATTTGCAATATAGGCTCATTCAGAAAACGTAGCTCTATATAGATTTCTGGAGATTGCGAATTATGTAGCCAGAAATATGTATGGCTGCATTTAGTCTTTAAAACGAACGCTACAGGGCAGGATGACGCCGTTCCTTTTCACGCTTACCAGCTAAATGCTAACTCCTGTATGGACGTCTTTCCCGCTGTTACCAGTTTGTCCAGTAACCTCGCCATATACATCGGTGGACTTGAGACGCAGAGAGGAGTTCACCATGACGACGTGGTTCGAGTCCGGCGAAGAATGGTTCTAGAAAGCAGGTAAGACAAAAACAGAATCCAAAAAATAAAATAAACAAGTAAATAACAGGGTGAGAAATTGGTAAATCAATTGGTGCTTTTGAAAACACTGTTGGTTGGGTTTAGGGAAGGATGAGGGGGTTCGGTCAGTCGGTCAGTCAGTAATTCAGACAGTCGACAGTAGCCTCTGGTGGATTTACGCGAGAAAAGCAGGTGCGAATGTATATATATATACAAAAATGTATAAAGAGGTATGTTTTCAGAATGAGGCTGGGTTGAAAACTTGGGCCAAATCCCAATTCTGCCCCTTAGCCCTTCCCCTTACCCCTCATTTTACGCTTTCCCGTGAAGGGGTAGGGGTGTCCCAATTCTCTTTAGCTTGAAGGTGTAGGGCTAAAGTGAAAGGGTAGATACCCCTTCGAACGAAGATTTTTCAGGACCACACTCCAAAACCAAGGGGTAAGAAAATTTCCCAGAATACACCAGCCACAACGGCAGGATCAATGCACCTGGAAGTAAGGAGATCCACAAATTTGTATTTTTTTGTCATTATTATGAATTTTTACAACAAATATGTTTTAACATATCATTACCGCGTTCGTGTTTTACCATCATAAAAAAAAAAGCCCAAAATAAAACCGCTAAATTTCGCTGTCTATAATCCATAATAATAACTCTTGTACTGCAGTTCCACATCATTCTGTCACTCGATGGCACTCGAATACCCTGTGAGAAAAGTGTAGTGGCTGGGAATGGGCTTTTTTACAGTACCTGGTATAATGTACATAGATGAATATAGCCACTGTGTAAATGTGCAGTATAGTTACCATCTTATTACCACATTAGATCGTTATGATAACATAATATATGCCTTCAGTGATTTCCTGAAGATAAATACCAACTGGACTAACTACAGCAGCCGTGATCGTCTGATCTCATATGAAGCAAGAGATCACGATGACATATGATGACGTGTGCAGGTACTGTAGTGCTGTCCCATTTCTTAGGGGTAAATTTTGAAGCCCTTCCCCTTAACACTCAATTTTAAGGCCCATGGGGAAGGGGTACAAAAAATAGAATTGGGATTTAGCCTTAATTTGTCCTTGATTAATAAAAGTTAAGGTATTGTTTCCACAAAAATAAATATGAAGCAGCTCAGAAGTTTTCAACACTATGAATATGAATTATTATGATGATGATGATTAATATTATTATTATAAGGATTTCTGAAAGATCATGTGACAGTGACTGGAGTAATGATGCTGAAAATTCATCACAGTTATAAATAAAATTTTAAATGACATTGAATTAAAAATATGATTAGACTTTTTTTTATAATAGAGTTTTTGACTGTAAACAAATGCAGCCTTGATGGACAGAATAAGCTTCTCAAAATAAATAAATAAATCTTACTGATCCCATCTATTTGACAGGTAGCGTATAATGACAGTGAGATGTATTATTGAAAATCATGATTATAATCCATGCCTAATCAAAGAGGTTCAGACAGCAATTCATCTTTCATGAATTGTTTTTTTTAATGGTATCTTAATGGGCTGTTGCAAATCCAGTGAACAATGTTGTAAAGATCGGCTTGAATATGTGATATAACTAAACACTGGTCATAAACTGCTGTTAATACAGTTTTCCCAATTTAAAGGAGCCTTATACCAAGTATTCCATATGTCAGAAGTGGATTCTGCCTGTAGAGTGATGTAGTAGCCTCCACTCTGAATAACTCTAGATACTCGAAAAGCTGTTTTTTGCATTATTACTAGGCTGATTTGGCACAGATTCAAAGGTCAAGATATGTAAGATTTATTGATGGTATTCATACCACACTCGGCTCCGCTGAAGAAGCCGTGAGGGCCCTCGAGCAGCTCTTGACCAGCTGTGTGAAGTAACTCTGCACTGACAACATGTGCTCTTCCTGCCATTGAAAGGTTACGTTTCTCTAACCTGCTTCCACAGACACAGGTTATCACACAAAATGTACAGCACATCCATAAAGATAAAGTGGTTTCAAACAGCCCAGACGTGTAGTGTATATTATTACCGGCCTTGCTGTACTAATATAAACAAATCATGGTCAAACTTTACTATAGGGTATGTATTCAATAACTAATGATGTTAGTTAGTTAGTTCATAATGACTATCCAGGGGTGTGTTTCCTAAACAACGACGTACTGTAACTCTCGGCTGAATTACCATAGTACGATGCATCGTTTTAATTTAATTTAATATTTACTATTTATCAGGAAATGAAAAAATCTTACTTTAATAATAATATTAATGATGATGATGCTTATTATTATGATTATTTGTATTATTATTGTTATTAAGTAGGATATTGTTTATTTATTTATCTTTTTTTGTTGTTTTGAAAAGTCTACTTTTACAATTTGACTCATGTAAACCACTGTAGAAATGTTCTAACCAACAGGCCCATGTTATATACAGTACAGATACTTAAGAAATAACCTACTATAAATTTAAACGATTAACATAAATAACATATGCTATGTTTTTTGTTTAGACAAGCTTTGGAGACGTAATGTAAATTCTGCTTTTATATAATAGGTCACCTATAGCTTTTTTCATGAGCCATGGCTGTGTTCAAAATGACATCAATGTTTTCAAAGTGCACTGAGAAGGGAGTGTAATTGTAAACATGAGGATCGCTAAAAATTAACTGTAAAAATACTTTGAAAGCAAATTACACCTAAGAGACATGACTTCTTAAAAAAATCATTCCAAGTGTAAATGTTAGAATGTTCTAAAGCATAGGGGAGATAACTGGCAAATGGAACACAGTCAGGAACTATATTTCTAACTACAGCTCCAGTGGTGTAGTTGCAAGTATACAAGTTTGCAACGCAATTTGCGAATCTTCGTTGAGCGACAGATTTGGGAAAGTCAACAAACTATGTTTGTAATGACACAACTTGCGACCTTAGTTGGCTACTGATGGTTATCGGAAACGCACCCCTGTTCGTAATGAACCATATTTGTACAGCATTTAATAATTTAACATTTACTAATTATTTATTGACATCCAAATTCATGCTTATTAACATTAGTTCATGCACTGTGAGTTAACATGAATTAACAACGAATAATCAACTGTATTCCATTAACTAATATTAACTAACACAAACAGATACTGTATTGTTCATTGTTTGTTTACGTTAGTAAATGCCTTAACTAACATTAATTAATGAAACCTTTGTAAAGTGTTACCCAAATTGTTTTAGTATGTTAGATTGAATGTAAATCACTAAATTTATTGTGCGTAAAACTTCCTGTGTGTTTGACACTTATTTGGTTTAATAAATAATAATAATAATAATGATGATGATGATGATGATGATGATGATGATAATGATGATGATGATGATGATGGTAATAATAATAATAATAATAATAATAATAATTATTATTATTATTATTATTATTATTATTATTATTATAATAAGAGTAATGATGATAATAATAATGATGATGATGATGATGATGATGATGATGATAATGATTATGATAATAATAATAATAATAATAATAATAATAATAATAATAATAATAATAATAATAAATAAATAAATAATAATTTGTGTGTGTGTGTGTGTGTGTGTGCGTGTGTGTGTTTTTATTAGGACTGGCTTAAGATTTTTTTTTTTACAACACTGCATATAAATATATAAAGCCTTTTATACTGTCAATTCAACTCCATTTATGTCTAGAGCACTTTCAACCAACCACAATGGGTACCAAAGTGCTGTACATAAAAACACATAGTACATGCAAACATACAAGGAACCAAATTAGATGAACTCACAACACATTATTAAAAGCTAAAGAAAAAAAAAGGGTTTTCAGTGACCTCTGAAAAGACTCAGTTGGAGATGTTCTTAAGACGAGTGGAAGATTGTTTCGAAGTCTTGGAGCTGCTACTGAAAAAGGTCTTTGACCTCGACATTTCAAGCGTGATCACAGAACTTGCAAATAGAGTTGATCCTTAGAGCGAAGAGATTTCACAAGTTGGCAAGTTGGTGTATATTAATTAGCTCAGAAATATACTCAGGGACCAGGACATGGAGGGATTTAAACACAAACAACAGTACTTTGCTAAAATTAACTTTTATTTGTTTAATAAACATTACTTATATTCATGTTTATTAATTATATCTATAAACATTAATTCATTATTTTATAGTTTATAACTGTTTGATATAGTTTTTATTATTAAACTGGATTGAAAATTCTCTTGAAAGCATTCAGACCTCTTTGCTTCATAATAAACGTAATATGAAAAGTGTTTCAAAATCTCCTCTTTTAACGCTGTAGGGATAACTTTAATCACGGCAGTGGCATCGACAATTTATTTTACGTTCTCTAATTTTAACCTCCTCTATATAAGCTAACTAAAATATTATATGTTATAATAATATAATATATTCTTTAGCTTTTATTGTTTTAAGAGCCTTAGCCCTACAGTATCTATTACAGCTTAACAAGCTCTGTGTCTGCTCAGGTTGTTTAAATATCTGTTATCTGCATTTCCTCCCTATCGGTTTAGGACGCAGGACTCAGATCCTGATACACAGAGTCAGATTCTTTGGAGAATAAGGTCTTTAAGACAGCCAGCCATTCAGTTCCTTGAGTAAACAGAGAAGGGGACTGTTTAAGTCACCCTTTATCTAACTAGATATGGCCTTCTTTCTAATCCTGTTTAGTCCAGATAAAGCTATGCTTACATTTCTGCTAGCTTAATCATCCTGACAAAGACAGATTATACATTTTTTTGCCCAGACATTTTTCTTTTATTATTATTATTATTATTATTATTATTATTATTATTATTATTATTATTATTATTGTTATTGTTATTATTATTATTATTAGTAGTAGTAGTAGTAGTAGTAGTATTGTTGTTGTTGTTGTTGTTATTATTATTATTATTATTATTGTTATTATTATTATTATTGTTGTTGTTGTTATTGTTATTGTTATTGTTATTGTTATTATTATTATTATTATTATTATTATTATTATTATTGTTGTTATTATTATTATTATTATTATTATTATTATTATTGTTGTTGTTGTTGTTATTGTTATTATTATTAGTATTATTGTTGTTGTTATTATTATTATTATTAGTATTATTGTTGTTGCTGTTGTTGTTATTATTATTGTTATTGTTATTATTATTATTATTATTATTATTATTATTATTATTATTATTATTATTATTATTATTATTGTTGTTGTTGTCGTTATTATTATTATTATTGTTGTTGTTGTTATTGTTATTATTAATATTATTATTATTATTATTATTATTATTATTATTATTATTATTATTATTATTATTATTATTATTATTGTCGTTATTATTATTATTATTATTATTATTATTATTATTATTATTTTTATTATTATTATTGTTGTTGTCGTTATTATTATTATTATTATTATTGTCGTTAATATTATTAGTAGTAGTATTATTGTTGTTGTTGTTATTATTATTATTATTGTTATTATTATTATTATTATTATTATTATTATTATTATTATTATTATTGTTGTCGTTATTATTATTATTATTATTATTATTGTTGTTGTTGTTGTTGTTGTTGTTGTTGTTGTTATTGTTATTGTTATTATTATTATTGTTGTTGTTGTTGTTGTTGTTATTATCATTATTATTATTATTATTATTATTATTATTATTATTATTATTATTATTGTTATTATTATTATTATTATTATTATATATTATCGTTATTATTATTATTATTGTCGTTATAATTATTATTATTATTATTATTATTATTATTATTATTGTTATTATTATTATTATTATTATTATTATTATTATTATTATTATTATTATTATTGTCGTTATTATTATTATTATTATTATTATTATTATTATTATTGTCGTTATTATTATTATTATTATTGTTGTTATTGTTATTATTATTACTATTATTATTATTGTTGTCGTTATTATTATTATTATTATTATTATTATTATTATTATTATTATTATTATTATTATTATTATTGTCGTTATTATTATTATTATTGTCGTTATTATTATTATTATTATTATTATTATTATTATTATTATTATTATTATTGTCGTTATTAATATTATTATTGTTATTGTTATTATTATTATTGTTGTTGTTGTTGTTATTATTATTATTATTATTATTATTATTATTATTATTATTATTATTATTATTATTATTATTATTATTATTATTATTATTATTATTGAGCCCATTGCTATACTGCAAGACAAAGTTTTATTGTCTATTATCATAGTTTAGTCAGACCATATCTTTAAAAAATGAAAAATGCAAGCCCTGATTTGTGTGTGTGTGTGTGTGTTTGCTTATTTTTTTATATGTGTGCGTGACACATTGATGAACAGGACCTGTTAAAGGCTTTGTAGAAAGCAGTCAAAGTGTTGCATTATGTGTGACTGTATTCACCCACAGGAACTTCTGCACCTACGCTAGTGATTTGTCACATAGGTTCTGAGGATGAACTGAATCAATATTACAAACAACTGAGGTGTTTTGAGCTTTCCCAAGTTATGGAAAATGCCTTTTGTGTTGAGAGGGAGGAATACATTTTTTAATAATCCCTTGATGTGACAGCGATCTGCAGAAACATGAGTGACAGCTACTTTCAGGATTGAGATATAAACGTGACAAAACAAAGGAAAGTTCAGCTTTATTGAAATAAGCAGTGATGTGATGTGGCAACTACAAATGGGAGCGGTGAAGACCCGGGGTCTCATTTATAAATCTGGCATATGCAAAAAACGGGTTGAAATGTTGTGATCTATGAAAAACAAACTTGACGGGAGAATGCACGCTGCTGTAAGTGAAATTCTACATATATAACTTAAATATTGACTTCATAGCACCACTTTAAACCATCATATGAGCTATAATAATTAATAAATGAATTAAAATGTGTTCTGGTAAACGTTCACTTTTAGAAAGGTTTCCATGCAAAGTTTTATACAGTAAATGAGGCCCCTGATCTATGTCTTTGTCAGAAATTGCAGTCAAGTAAAAGTTAAGGTGAAATTAGTTTTACTTTGAGGAGTAACAGTGTGCCATGTTATTTCGTTTCTTTTCACCTACAAGACATAAAAAGTTTTCTATCCACACAACATCTCCTCAGCAAAAAATAGCCTTATTGAGGTTTAACCACTTCAGTGTTTTCAAAATCTTATTATTATCCAGTCCTCTTTTGCAGTTTTGTAATTGACTAAGTTTACATGGACATCAGTAATCAAATTATTTGCCTTAATCTGAAAATAGCTACCAACAGTAAATTAGGGAGAAAAAAATATTATCAAAGCCAATATGTGACTAATCGCTGACTTGTCCAAGAGTGTGATAAAAGGTTTTTTTAAAATCTGTCCACAATTACTTTTATATCGAAAATGCATCATTTTGTGTGTTTTTTTTTTCTCACCTAATTAGTGACATCAGTTTGAACTTGGCAATTAATGAGTTAAAATCCTGTAATTTTTAAAGGGCCATTAAACCCCCTGTCTCAGCAGTGTGTTTTCACACCTCTAGTTTGAAAAAAGTCAGGAAAATGGGTGATTCCAGCTTCGCTTAGGTGGGAGTGTCGAGTGGCGAAAGAGGGAAGGGTTTGCATGAAAAGTGGAGTTTCAGTACATGCACACGCTGAATTGAACACAGATGCAGTGGAGATAAACAGTTGTTTAAGTGGACATCAGTCATCGAATTATTTGCCTTAATCTGAATAAAACAATAATATGATTAAAGTGTTTGCTTTTGGAATATTCCTTTCATGATCACTTTTTACATGTTTTAGCACATTCGACATTTCCTCAGGAATTTCATGTAATTCCGAGTGTTTCATTCTTAATTTGTCAACTTTAACTGCAGTTTGCCACATTCACTTTCATTCAGGAATATTTCATGCATGCCCCCGTGACAAATGAGATATTGGATGCGAGTATGAACTGCTGGAAGAGTGTTGTTTTAACGGAATTTTATACCACACGCCTTATGGGAAAAAAAACCCTCCGCATTTCATGATGTCCTTCACTGACTTGGTAGGTGCAGAGAATAGCGTCCAATAGTTGCGAGTGTAGATTATACTGTTGCAAAATGCTGCAAAAATCCTACACGATTTTAATAGTTTGATTAAGGTGTTTACATGTCTGTACTGCTCTTCAATAAAGCGACTACAATACTCCACATGTCTAAATTTGATTTCTGTTTAGTTCGATTATGACTTTAGTCGGATTAAAGTAATCAAAATTTCAGTGGGTACATTCACTTCAGTGGATACATTTACATGGACACCAATAAACTTAATTAAATATAGTTAAGACAATACCCCTAATTAAGAGCCTATCATGTAAACAGCGACTTTTGATTACTTTAATTCAATTAACATCACAATCAAACTAAACAGAAATTGAATTAAGATATATTAGGTATGCCAATTTTAGTCGCATTATTGAAGTGCAATATAAACATGTAAACAACTTAATCAAACTATTACCATCGTGTAGGATTTTCAACGCATTTTGCGAAGGAAGTTTTTACCCCAAAGGGTGTGCGGTATCAAATTCCATTAAAACAACACTCTTACAGCAGTTCATATTCGCATCCAATATCTTGTTTATCACGGGGGCATGCATGAAATGTTCCTCGATGAAAGTGAAAGTATACCAAACTGCCGTTAAAGTCGTCAAATAAAAAATGAAACACCCAAAATTACATGAAACTCTAGAGAAAATGTGGATAGCGTGGTGACACAATAGCGTTAATCTATTTATGTGTAAAACAGGATCTTGAAAGGAACATTCAATAAGTAACTCATGTAAACGCTGTAATCATATTACTTACATATTACTAGTCTTATTCAGATTAAGGCAAATAATTTGATTGCTGATGTCCATGTAAACGTAGTCAGTGTAACCATTGTGATTGAGATTCATTGACAAATACAACATATTATATTATGAACAACTGAAATGGATATAGATTTTCCCCTTCATAATATTATTTATTAGCAGTAAGAAAACTGCTTTCAGTTTTTTATAACAATATTTTTTACCGATGATAATGGCGTAGTGGTGTTTTTGTGGCCCTTGATAACATAAAGACCCCTAGCAACAAAAAAGCCAATGCCTTTGGCTTGTTGTGACCTATTGACCTCCAGTGACAAAACCGCTGCCAGTGATGCAGTGGCATGAATGCAGTGATGTCATAAAGAATGAGTGAGAAAGGATATGCGGAACAGGAGCAACAGGTGTGCACCAGACCACTGGATAAAAGGAGGCTTTGTGAAGAAAACAAGATGGACGCATGCAAGGAGCCTCCAGGGAGGACGCAAGAAAGTCAGAGGGAATGTCAAAAAGTGTTATGAAAAGAGGCGAGAATAGTTTGAAGGTCTCAAGGGAAGCTTTGAAATAAAAGAAAACCTTTGGAGAAGAGCAGCTGAGAAAAACACTAAACCTGAATCAATCAGCAACAGGTGCTGGATATTCTCAGAATCCCAACTCTGGATCTTCACTAAGACCTGGAAAGCGAAATCTTACAATGGTCCTAGCATGGCTTCATGGTTATAGAGGATAAAACAATCACAAAAAGTCAGTTTTTTTTTTTTGTGTGTGCATAATTTATCACTCATTGTTTTTCTTCTGTATGTCAGATTCAGACTTTGCTGTATTTTTGTAAAAACTTTCCCAAAGAGAAGCAAGCTTTCGAGTACAGTAGCCCTGCAGCAATGCTGGGTGAACATGGAACCCCAAAAGAAATTTGCTGTTCCTTGGTAGTCATTGAAGTGTTTCTATATGAGGTGTTTGCTGGCATTTTCAGCAGGAAGAAAAGTTGATAAATAAAGCTGCAAGTTGCAAGAATTGATGAAACTCTTTTCCCTTGAGATCGCTACTGTTTCTCACAGCAGGGTGTGCAGGGCAGAGTAATGAAGTAAAAGAAGCAGAACTCGCTTATTAAAACAACATTTAAAATAAATCAGTCTGAAGAGAAGAAGAAAAAAAGAATGACATTGCAGCTCTGTGGGGTCACACAACATATGTTCCCGTTATTCAGTCTGACGACGATATTCTGTTCCCTCCACATCACATTACTCAGTCTCAAGAAGGGAGTTTGCCATATATTCAGAATATTTCTAGCAGGAATTTTACTGTGGACATGATACAAAAAGACAGTATTTTGTATGTCTGTGCATCAGCCACACTATTTTCTCTTCGTTTTAGTACATTCATGGTGTAAACATACAGTATTTATGTATCTGAAGATATGCTGAATAATATAATAATGCTGATGATATACAAAGAAGTATATTTACCAAAGCAAATAAACCTGTCATAATTTCCTATGGTGCTTTCACAGCTGCATCATTTAGTTCAGTTAAATCACATTAGAATTCATTTTCCTGTTTGGTGTGATTTGTTTGAGCAGGTGTGAATGCAGCAATCACACTTGAGTGCGCACCAAACATATGTACCAAGACCAGCTTAAAGAGGTGGTCTTGGTGTGCTGGGTACACTGTGGTTTGGTTGTGGCAAGAACATAATTCAAACTCAGAATAGTAATCCGAAAAGACCTTTTTTTTACTAAACTAGCTGCACTGTGTATTATAGGATGAGGACAAGTATTTGTTTACAGTGTTTTAGCAACAGCTCCATGGCATCTGATGGACCAACTACTGAAGTGACTTGAGATGCACCAAGCTGTGTTTTCAAGCAGTGGTCTGGAGCAAATTAATTATTTAATAGTAATAATAATTTCTTACATTTATATAGTGCTTTTCTAGACACTCAAAGTGCTTTACACACTGGGGGGAATCTCCTTATCAACCACCAGTGTGCAGACCACACACCACACACCAGCTGATTGGTGCAAAGGAGACAGAGTGATGAAGCCAATTATGATTTGGGGATGGTTAAAAAGGCCAGTGGGTTAAACCTCTACTCTTTTTTTTGAAGGACATCCTAGGATTTTTAACAACCACAGAGAGTCAGTTTAGCATCTCATCTGAAAGATGCCACTCACTGAGCAGTATAAAGTCTCCTTCACTATTCTGGGGTGTTAGCACCCACACAGACCGCAGGTGGAGTGTCCTCCTGCTGGCCTAACTAACTCCGCTTCCGGCAGCAACCTAGTTTTCAAATGTGGTCTCCCATCCAGGTACTGACTGGGCACAGCCCTGCTTAGCTTCGGTGGGCGAGCATTTGAGAATTGCAGAGAGCTAGCTGCCTGCAATTTGTTAAACAAAATCATGTACATTAAGATTTGTACATGTTAGCTTGTTTGTTGACAGAAGATAAAAGTGTGCTCCAGTTAGTTGAATAAAAGATTAAGATACTAGCTCATAAATACAATCACTTCTTTTGTTCTTGAATTAATCATCAACTAGTTGGTTCAATGATTATAAGGAAAGGGATGTTTCAGTGACTTATTTGAGGGTTTTGAATCATTTCTAAATAAATCGTTCTTTATGACTCTTATATGACTATAAAAGACATTTAAAGATGTTTCTGAATGAATCTGTGTTGAAAATGTTAAATAAATAATACATTCACTCATTTGAAAGTCAACTGATTCCAATTTAAATCAGATATTTTTTAATAAACCATTGAATGTGAATGAATCACTGATTTTTTTTAACGCATCAGTTAGAAAAATGATAAAATGACAGATTTTGTGGTCACATGATTCACTTTTAAATGAATCAGCATTCTTGAACAAATCAGATTAAACATTGTCTAAAGCCATTCGATTTGCTTATGTAGACAGCAGATTAGTTTTTGCATTTAAATATGTAATTGAATATAAATGAAATATTGTTTTATTCTAGGGCTGAGCATCAGTGTCACAGGATAAAAGCTGGCACATCATTTCAAAATCTGCTGTTTAAAACAGTTTCAGTTGTGTTGCAATCCTTCTTGCTAGCTCAGGGAGGGTTGCAGTAAGTTATGTTGAGGGCAAGTAATAATTTTCCAATTTTAGAAGCCATTTGTTGTGTTTTCTCATAGGGCAACACATGACTTTTGCCTAGAGGTTTGAGACAAGAGGCCAGTTCCTTCACAAAACGCTGAGAATAAATCAACTTCTTTGTTCCTGCGGTGGGATGATGGGATGGTGTGCTGCACAGCTCCTCGTATGTTTGGCCATGTAAATTTACAGCTGACGGCAGCAGTGCAGAGGGGAGAAAAGGTTATTCCAGCCGTTGATTAATGGCCCATATCTGAGGAATCAATAAATGTAAATCAAAAGGAGAAAACTCTTTCTTCAGGATATCACTCAGTTCCCTTCTGAGAATGAGCAAATGCAGCTGGCTTCAACCCTGTATGGATGGAAACCTGTTCACTTTCTGTCAATTCTTACTGAAGGATGAGAGAAGATTGGCAGGGAGGTATTCAGAAATGCACAAAAGACAGCAGCAGTGAAGAAACAGAATAACTTAATTATATAGTTTCTGGAATGTTGGATGCTGATTGGTCAATCAGGATAGCATTCAATGTCTGAAAATTCCTAATATTTGCCCCTGTACATGGCACAGTGTACACTGCCTATGTATCTCATTTATCAACTGTATTGATAAAGAAATCAATGTTATAAGGTATTATTTCTTACTATAGGCCTGATGAATGTTTCATGTTGATTGGCTGATGAACATTCTAAGGTATGTAATTATTTGCAAAGAAACAGGTGTTTCAACAAGGTTTCACGCAAAGGTTATAAATACTTACGGTATGTACTTGTCTTTTTTCCCTTTCTTTCTTTTAATACTTTCAAACAAACTATTTTTGTATCGTGATTACGGCATATTGTTTGATTTTTTGAAAATCAATTTAATCTATTTTGAAACAAAGCTGTAACATAAAAAGTGAAGCACATTGGATTTTTTCTATATGCACTGTAGAAAAACAAGTGGTAAAACTGCTAAACCAATGAAACAAAATACTTATGCACTAATGGATCACGTACCCCATGGGACATACCTTGGATGTAATTAACGCCTTTGTGAGCATTTATATTTTCGTGTTAGGTCTGTGTTGCTCTGCCAGAACACTTCTGAAACAATAGTGGCTTATCTATGATCAACTGTGTCGAATTTGCATGCGATTGTTTTGACTTTAGACCGAGTTTGCATGCAATGCTACTGTAGCAGAATCTCACACTCACACTTATTCTGAAAAAAAAAGAAGCGAGAACCAATGACCGTTCAACAGCTTTAATCATAATTTAAGCACAAAACCATAGAATTCATCTGTGGGACTCTTGTTAATGACTTGTTAATCACTCACACCACTATTTTTGCCCCACTCACAACACTCATCACCACTACCAAGCCAGCCAATCACAGATCTTGCGTTCAGTGTTTTGCAACATGTACCTAAATATTTTGAGAGGTCAGCTGACATTATGCTCTGTGTTAGGGCATGCGAGCATATGTGGTTTACCATGAAGTATAAATTGGCCTTAACTCAGCCTCTAAACCTACTCTTTACTTTAGAATGAGAAAAATTAAATAAATTGCATGAATGAGATCATACAAATTCAGAAGAATTAGCCACTAATTAAATAAAAAATAATAATAATAATAATTTATTGTGAGATAATATTGATATAGTTTCAGTTGTTCATGGTTCGTTGTTGTTTACTGGCAAAAAAAAATATGAATTGAATGTACTAAATTTAAGTGGTTGCAAACTATTTATATGGGCTGAATTTAAATAAACAAATTAAGATGAACATTACTAAATTTTATTTGTTTAAATTCAACCCATATAAATTGTTTGCAACCACATACACTCACCGGCCACTTTATTAGGTACGCCTTACTAGTACCGGGTTTTAACCCCCTTTTGCCTTCATCCTTCGTGGCATGAATTCAACAAGGTACTGGAAATAATCCTCAGAGATTTTGGTCTATATTGACATGATAGCATCACACAGTTTCTGCAGATTTGTCAGCTGCACATCCATGATGCGAATCTCCCGTTCCACCTCATCCCAAAGGTGCTCTATTGGATTGAGATCTGTTGACTGTTTGGGTACAGTGAACTCATTGTCATGAGATGATTCGTGCTTTATTTATATTTTCTCTTTTTTTCAGACCATTCACTGTAAACCCTGGAGATGGTTGTGCGTGAAAATCCCAGTAGATCAGCAGTTTCTGAAATACTCAGACTAACCTATCTTGCACCAACAACCATGCCATGTTCAGAGTCACTTAAATCACCTTTCTTCCCCATTCTGATGCTCGGTTTGAACTGCAGCAGATTGTCTTGACAATGCCTGCATACCTAAATGCATTGAGTTGCTGCCATATGATTGGCTGATTAGAAATTTGCATTAACAAAAAGTTGGACAGGTGTGCCTAATAAAGTGGCCGGTGAGTGTACCTTTAAAAAAAAACTAAATCAATTTAATCTTTTTTGCTGTGTTTGATCTTTGATGTCATTAAAACCTTTACTTAAGCTGAATCCGCTGCTCATCTTGTCTTTGTCTCGCCGCGTTACAAACAGCTTGTTTTCAGAGCCAGCACTCCACGGATCCATTCTCTCACAGCCAATCAGCTTCAAGCAGTGAGATCTGCATTGCCCATGCAGTGGCACTTAATGATCAGATCCTATTTATTTTGGTAGCAGAGCTCAGCAGCGTCAGTATCTTTCAGGTGATGGCAGGGTCGGGTTCAAGGATGAGGAGGATGTTCTTTATTTGAGGAGCATGATTAATGGTTAGTGTGAGGTTTCTGGGTATTCACACATCTGTTCCTGCTCAGAGATGCCAGGGTCATGTTTACAGTCGAGATATCATCAAGCAGACTGATGAATAGTTGTGTGTCTGTATGTGACGGCGCCCCTGCTGGCCACGGCCTGCTGTTTATGGGTGGTGAAGAGACCTCAAACTGGGTAAGAGTGGGGACTTGGAGACACTGGGTCATGATAAATGTGTGCAGGGACTCAGCGTCTGTTTTGTGTAGGCTGATATCTGTTTCTCAGGGTGTTGGAGAGAGAAATATATGGGATTGTGTGTGTGTGTGTGTGTGTTGGGATGTAACTTCCCACAGGCTTTGTTTTCAATCATCATAATCTAGGCTTAAATGCCCACACAAACACACAGAGACAAACACAAACTACATCAGCTCACACCAGGGTTTTGTCCTAACCAAGAGGTCATCTCAACAAAGCTTGGTTGGTTAGTGTGGTTCTTTTACCCCTGAGGTAAACTATTAGATTGCATATACACAGAAAAGGGTGGCACGATGGCTCAGTGGTTAGCACCTCACAGCAAGAAGATCGCTGGTTCGAGTCCCGACTGGGCCAGTTGCCATTTCTGTGTGGAGTTTGCATGTTCTCCCCATGTTCATGTTTTTCCTTTAAGTGCTCCAGTTTAGAGGTCTACAGCAGCCAGAGCAGTGGGACCCGACCAGATTTCTTGCAGCGCAGGAATACATTTCATAATAAAATGCGGTAGCTGTAACTCTGTAATTTCGAAACAGCATATCTGTGATTTCCTCATTTTTATTGAGCACAGGTACAGACAGTGCTCACAACTGTTACACATGCTGAACGCATGACCAGTGCTTTCTGCACGTGCTTTTTTTTTTTCGCATAGTCTGTGAACTTATCTTCATAACAGTCCTCAGAGTGGGCTTTACCAACAGGGGAGAGCAAAGTGAAGATGTGATGTCTTTCAGCTTACATTAGAATACGGTCAGTTTACTGTTAGGAAACATTTTCTGGAGTCTTTTTCATGCGTCATAGATGCAAATACCTAAAAATTTTACCCTTTAGCAGGGACAAGACTGGAACCTCAGGTTTAAGGCGTCACTCATGTCTCATAAAAAAGGCCAAACAAAACTGACATTTAGCTTCTAATCCTTGAACAACTTACAGTTTTATCTGTTATCTCTCTCTTTTGGTTGAACCCAATTTAAACGTGTGATTTTGGAAACCAGATACAAATTTAGCAGGAATGGTCAGGTCGGACAGAAAATTATTCCTAGTGGGCAGCGGGTGAACAAAGGCTGAATATATGGCGGGAGCGCTCAGCTGTGGAATAAAACCTTGCGGGAGCGGGGCCTAAAAAATTTGTCCCGCGCAGACCTCTACTCTGGTTCACCCCACAATCCAAACACATGCAGTATAGGTGAATTGAATTAGCTAAATTTAGTGTATGGTTATTTCCCATACCTTTTTCTTGAATAACCATTAATTCAAACGAATACAAATTGTATTTAAAGATATTAATTTTCATTAACAAATGGGCTGAAGTGAAAAAATGAAATCCAAATTTTTAAATCTAAACTGACGTGTGATACTTACTAAATTAATTGTACTTTAAAAATTAAAATAATAAACAATTAAAACATAATTTAAAAAAGTATATATGTATTAAAAATCAACTAATGATAAGAAACAACCAATATTTAAATAAAATAAAAATGAAAATACATTTCATTTTATGCACTTCTGTCACACGTGATGTCTGTTTTGTTAAACCGGTATTTTTTGTTCTGTTTCCAGTCATAATTTTAGTTAATTAGTTCCACTTCTCCATCGTTTAGTTGATTATCCGTGTGTGCATTTAAGCCCCCCTTTTCCCTTTACTCCTTTTCTGGTTTTGTCAATGCTTTTGTTACAAGTGTGCTACATATATGGGTTTGTGTTCCCTACCTGAATGTCATGGATTGGTCAGGCTCTCACGACCCCCACTCACGAAGATCACCATCACCTGACTTCTAATGAGCACACAGCTGCATCACATTCACGAGCACCAGATAAAAGCACAGCACTCCAGTCGCTCATTGTCCGGGCTCGTCTCGACGAAAGCGGACAACTGAGCGACCACTCAGCGTAGTCATCCTCAGCTAAAACAAACGATTTACTTACCTGTTCTCTTTGTATTCCTCCTAGTCTTCCTGGTCCTCCCGAATCGTCCTGTCTTCCAGTCCTTCCAAGTCTGTGTCATCCTCTGTCAGCTGTATCTGGTGTGTGCTGTCCATCCTCGTGTATTCCTGTTACCCAGCCACGGAGGAAAAGACCCCAACATCATTCCTGATCCTCCTGGCTATCCTTCATGTGCTCCTTGTTGTCATTTAATAAACACCCTAACGTTTCCTTACCTCTGTCTCCTGTCCGCTTCATAACAGAAGCCCGGACCTTTAACGACGACAACATGAGCACCCCCGATCACTTTCAAGAGCTGGTGGACCAGTTGAAGCGGATTCTACAGCCACCAGCTCCACTTTCCAACGCACCACCAGCACCGAGCACTTCCGCCTCCACAGTTTCTTCTTCGGCCCTTCCTTCCAGTCCCATGGCCCGACCAGCGCCCTACTCAGGCGGAGCGGGGGAGTGCAATGGTTTTCTGTTACAATGTTCCCTCATATTCGAAATGCAACCTTCTCTATATCCCACAGATAAGTCGAAGATCGCCTACATCGTATCTCTACTCTCTGGACCTGCACTTAAATGGGCTGAGACGATCTGGAACCAAGCCGGGCCGGTCATGAATTCCATCACTACCTTCACGGAGTATTTCAAAGAGGTGTTTGGACGTTCTGATGGGGAAGTAGCCGCTGGAGAGCAGCTGTATCATCTAAAGCAAGGTACTCTATCTACACAGGAATATGCTCTCCGGTTTCGCACTCTAGCAGCTGCAAGTGGATGGAATGAGAGATCGTTGTTGACCACGTACCGGCTCGGCTTGGAACCCACTCTCCGAATCCAACTGGCCACATTAGATGATACAATGGGTCTGGAGAGATTCATCCAACATTCTCTCCGATGTTCCGATCGTCTCCGTTCCTATCAACAGGACACCATCACCCCCTCGTCTGCACTCCTCCAATCGCCTGAGTCAACAGCCTCTCCAGAACCAGAACCCATGATAATAGAGTCTGGAAGACTGACATCAGCGGAACGACAGAGGAGGCTGACCCGGGGTCTGTGTCTATACTGCGGTGTCAGTGGACACACCCGTATGGAGTGTCCCCTTCGTCCCATTCGGACTTCAGTGAGTGTATTCAGTACGAATATTGAACAATGTAAACCACTTACTACCACCGTACAAATAACTACTGCCTCTATTTCTCTCCTTGTCACAGCCCTCATCGACTCCGGGTCAGCAGGGAACTTCATCTCCCAATCCCTCTGTCGTCAACTCCACCTCCGTACTGAGGCGTCCTCGCATATATACCAGATACAACCGATAACCCAGTGCACTCGATCTTCGACCCGTATCCATCGACAATGCGAAGACATCCTTCTTCAAGTGGGGTTGTTACATCAAGAGAGGATTCAATTTCTGGTTCTGGAGGGTGCAAATATGGACATCATTCTAGGGCGCCCGTGGCTGGTGAAGCACGATCCCATCATCTCTTGGGGCACAGGAGAGATAAAGAAATGGGGATCTGGATGTACACCTGCCTGTTTTCCAAATCTCCCTCTTCAAGGTCGGAACCCCATTTCTTTGTTTGCAACATCGGTCGAGAGCCCTCCTGAGAAGCAGTCTATCCACATTCCTAAGGAGTACAGCTCCTTCCATGATGTCTTCTGCCCCAAGAGAGCTTCCCAGCTACCGCCGCATCGGCCATGGGACTGCGCGATCGACCTAGTTCCAGATGCCCAGTTGCCAAGAGGTAGGATCTACCCGCTCTCGCTTCCAGAGAATCAGGCAATGGAAGATTACATAAGGGAGGCTCTGAGTCAGGGGTACATACGTCACTCAAAATCACCAGCCGCCTCAAGCTTCTTCTTTGTGGCCAAGAAGGACGGAGGGCTGCGTCCATGCATCGACTACAGGGTCCTAAATAACGGTACAGTAAAATACCGATATCCCCTTCCTCTGGTACCAGCCGCTTTGGAACAGCTCCGAGAAGCTAAAGTCTTCACTAAATTGGACCTCCGCAGCGCGTATAATCTGATAAGAATACGTGAGGGGGACCAATGGAAGACAGCATTCGTGCCCCCTACTGGCCACTATGAATATGAGGTCATGCCTTACGGTCTGGTCAACGCCCCCCTCCGTATTCCAAAACTTCATTCATGAAGTCCTCCGGGAGTTTCTTCACCACTGTGTAATAGTGTACATAGATGACATCCTCATTTACTCCCGGAGTGAGGCCGAACATCGCCAACACGTTGCGGAGGTCCTACACACATTGAGAGAACATCACCTCTACCTCAAAGCGGAGAAATGCTCATTCCACCAGAAGTCGATTCATTTCTTGGGATACATCATTGACCAAACCGGTATACGTATGGATGGGAAGAAAATTGAGGCTGTTCTATCCTGGTCAGAACCCACTTCCATTAAGGAGCTCCAGAGGTTTCTTGGGTTTGCTAACTTTTATAGACGGTTTATCAAGGACTACAGCAGGATTACATCACCTCTCACTAATCTCCTCAAGGGTAAACCCAAAGGACTGGAGTGGACCAAAGAAGCAGCCGCAGCCTTCCGCCTTCTTAAGAAGGAGTTCACAAGGGCCCCACTCCTGACTCATCCTGACCCAAATCTTCCTTTCGTGGTGGAAGTGGACGCATCCACCACCGGCGTCGGGGCAGTATTATCTCAACATCATGATACACCGCCCCGACTGCATCCCTGTGCCTATTTCTCTCGGAAGTTGAGCCCGGCGGAGCAGAATTACAGCATAGGAGACAGGGAGCTTCTAGCAATCAAGCTAGCCTTGGAGGAGTGGCGTCACTGGTTGGAGGGAGTCAAACATCCGTTCCAGGTGATCACAGATCACAAAAACCTCCAATACATCAAAGAGGCCAAGAGACTATGTCCACGTCAAGCCAGATGGTCACTTTTCTTCTCACGTTTTGATTTCTCCATTTCCTATCGTCCAGGACCCAAGAATCTAAGAGCAGACGCTCTCTCTCGTTTACACGAGCATCACGATCATGAAGAACTCCCAACGAAGATTCTTCCCGAACACATCTCCATTTGTCCGATCACCTGGAACGCTCCTCCAGTCGTTGCCACTCCGGAAGCCCCTGCTCCGCCGGGATGCCCTCCTCATCGGCAGTTCATACCACCTGAACACCGGGTAGATCTGATCCACTCCTTACATACCTCGCTAGGCACTGGACATCCAGGGATCAACAATACTCTCTCGCTAGTATCCCAACGATTCTGGTGGCCAAACATGGCAAGGGATGTGAGGCAATATGTTCAGGGCTGTAAGGACTGTGCCCAATCCAAGAGCCCACGTCATCTACCCGCTGGAAAGCTCCATCCCTTGCCGATTCCGAACCGTCCCTGGTCACACCTAGGAGTGGACTTTATCACTGACCTCCCTTCGTCAGAAGGTAATACCTGTATTCTAGTCATAGTAGATAGATTCTCAAAGTTTGTCAAACTAATCCCTCTGAAAGGTCTTCCCACAGCCTTTGAAACTGCCGACAATATCTTTAATCAAGTCTTCAGGTCATTTGGTATTCCAGAAGATATTGTGTCGGACAGAGGTCCACAGTTCATCTCACGTCTATGGAAAGCCTTCTTCAAGCTCCTAGGTGTGGCCGTCAGCCTCTCTTCTGGATATCATCCCCAAACCAACGGGCAGACAGAGAGGAAGATTCAGGAGGTGGGACGGTTCCTGAGGACCTTCTGCAGTGGTCACCAGAACTCCTGGAGCCAGTATTTGGGCTGGGCAGAATATGCCCAAAATTCACTGCGGCAACCCTCCACCGGACTCACGCCATTCCAGTGCGTCCTGGGCTTCCAACCACCGCTCTTTCCCTGGGATGGCGAACCATCTGATGTCCCCGCAGTGGATCACTGGTTCCGGGGAGAGCGAGAGAGTCTGGGACGAGGCTCATCAACATCTGCAGAGGGCAGTCCGTCGAAGCAAGGTAACCGCCGATAGGAGAAGGTCTGAAGAACCCAGATACACACCCGGACAAAAGGTGTGGCTATCCACCCGGGACATACGCATGCGACTGCCCTCTCGCAAGTTAAGTCCCCGATTTGTTGGTCCCTTCACCATCGTGGAACAGGTTAACCCCGTCACCTACAAACTACAATTACCCTCTCACTACCGTATTCACCCTACATTCCACGTATCACTCCTGAAACCCTATCACGATCCTGTTCTTCCCTCCACAGAGCCTGACCACGAAGAGGAACCCCCTCCTCCACTGCTCCTAGAAGAAGGAGCCGTCTACGCAGTGAAGGAGATCTTGCGTTCCCGACGTCGTGGTGGCCAGTTGGAGTACCTGGTGGACTGGGAAGGGTACGGCCCCGAAGAAAGGACATGGGTTCCCAGAGCTGATATTCTCGATCCTAGTCTCATGGTGGAGTTTCATGAGAGCCACCCTGAGTTCCCAGCGCCTAGAGGCAGAGGGAGACCACCACGGCGTCGGAGGTGTCGGCCCTCAGGAGCGGGCCCTGGGGAGGGGGGTACTGTCATGGATTGGTCAGGCTCTCACGACCCCCACTCACGAAGATCACCATCACCTGACTTCTAATGAGCACACAGCTGCATCACATTCACGAGCACCAGATAAAAGCACAGCACTCCAGTCGCTCATTGTCCGGGCTCGTCTCGACGAAAGCGGACAACTGAGCGACCACTCAGCGTAGTCATCCTCAGCTAAAACAAACGATTTACTTACCTGTTCTCTTTGTATTCCTCTTAGTCTTCCTGGTCCTCCCGAATCGTCCTGTCTTCCAGTCCTTCCAAGTCTGTGTCATCCTCTGTCAGCTGTATCTGGTGTGTGCTGTCCATCCTCGTGTATTCCTGTTACCCAGCCACGGAGGAAAAGACCCCAACATCATTCCTGATCCTCCTGGCTATCCTTCATGTGCTCCTTGTTGTCATTTAATAAACACCCTAACGTTTCCTTACCTCTGTCTCCTGTCCGCTTCATAACACTGAATGTATGTAAATAAACTTGTTTCTTAATATTTTAAGAAACCAACAATGTTTTTGAAGTGTTTCAGTCAGGTTTCAGAGCTCATCACAGTACAGAAACTGCATTAGTGAAAATAACCAACGATTTACTCTTAGCTGCTGACCAAGGGTGCATCTCGCTATTAGTTCTACTCGATCTTAGTGCGGCATTTGACACCATTGACCATGGTATCCTTATTAATCGCTTAAAGTCTACAGGTGTCCAGGGACAGGCCCTACAATGGTTTAAGTCATACTTATCTGACCGTTACCAGTTTGTAAATATAAATGGACAGCCTTCACAAATCAGCCCAGTAAAATACGGGGTGCCTCAAGGATCAGTTTTAGGCCCTTTACTGTTTACAATATACATGCTACCCCTGGGAGACATTATTAGAAGACATGGGATCAGCTTTCACTGCTATGCAGATGATACTCAATTATATATTTCAACTAAACCTGACGAGACGTCTAATCTGTCCAAGCTAACTGAGTGTATTAAAGATGTTAAAGACTGGATGACCAACAATTATCTTCTCTTAAACTCAGACAAAACAGAATTATTACTTATTGGGCCTAAATCCTGTACACAGCAGATCTCACAACTCGACCTACAATTAGAGGGATACAAAGTTAGCGTTAGTTCTACTATAAAAGATCTGGGTGTCATATTAGACAGCAATTTAACTTTTAAAAATCATATTTCCCATGTCACAAAAACTGCTTTCTTTCATCTGAGAAATATAGCTAAGTTACGAAGTATGCTATCCATCTCAGATGCAGAAAAGCTAGTCCATGCTTTTATGACTTCTAGGCTGGACTACTGTAATGCTCTGTTTGCTGGCTGCCCAGCATCCTCTATTAACAAACTTCAATTAGTACAAAATGCAGCTGCCAGAGTTCTAACCAGGTCTAGAAAATTTGATCACATCACCCCAATTTTATCCTCCTTACACTGGCTGCCTGTTAAGTTTCGTATTGAATTTAAAATATTGCTTCTTACATATAAAGCTTTAAATAATCTAGCTCCTGTTTATCTAACCAATCTTCTGTCTCGCTACAATCCAACTCGCTCTTTAAGATCTCAAAACTCAGGACTTCTGGTAGTACCTAGAATAGCAAAGTCGAGTAAAGGAGGTCGAGCCTTCTCATTTATGGCTCCTAAACTCTGGAATAGCCTTCCTGATAACGTCCGAGGCTCAGACACACTCTCCCAATTCAAAACTAGATTAAAGACCTATCTGTTCAGTAAAGCATACACTTAGTGCACCACTTAGGGGGCTTCCACACAGGTTATGCATCTTGCTGATATACACTGTGAACATCAGCTACGCTAATTATTTTCTTTATTCTCCATTTCCACCTGGGGATACTCTTCCCGAGGCCCTCAGACTATGCAGAGTCACTGATTCGATCCAAGACCAACGACGAGATGATCCCAAGGTTTCCATATCCTGGACCTGGCCGAATCCTGAACAACTACTGCGATGGTCATGGAAGAGTGGAGAACATGAGACTGTTTCCTATGACGCTCCAGAGACAGACGAGTCTTCGCTGAGGCCAGCTTCCAGCCTCCGCCACTGAGACTGCAGCTCTGCACAAGACGTTTGGCCAGCGGAGAAATTAAAATGGTCGTGCCCAACTGACCCTGGTTTCTCTCAAGGTTTTTTTTTTCTTCACTTCCGCCTTTAGTGAAGTTTTTTTTCCCTCTCCGCTGTCGCCACTGGCTTGCATGGTTCAGGATCTGTAGAGCTGCGCATCGTTGGATTTGCTCTTCAATATTTGGACTCTCAGTAGTGATTATTAAACCACACTGAACTGAGCTCAACTGAACTGAACTTAAACACTACAAACTGAACTACACTGTTCCTATTTACTGTGACCTTTTATGTGAAGCTGCTTTGACACAATCTACATTGTATAAGCGCTATACAAATAAAGGTGAATTGAATTGAATTGAATTGAATATTTTGGATCAATTTGTCTCTCCTGTGCTTTGTCAGCCATATAACATGTTACAATTATACTATAGTAAAAACAATACATTTTGCATAATGATCCTAAATTAATTATATACTTTGTAATGTAAAGTGACGCTGACAGGGGTACGGATCCAAATGCAGGTTTATTGAGAATGGTCCAGCAAGTAACGACCACAATCTGGAGCAAACAGATGTATGTAGGCAAACCCAGAGTCATACTCAAATACACAGGCAGGCAGGCAGGCAGCAGACAAAAATAAACAAACAAAACAAAGCATGAGTCAAATACACGGCAAGACAAGGCAAGGAAACTGCATCGTAATGTTTACAACACTGAACAACAAGACTCAGCAAAGTATGTGTGTTAGTGTGCTGTATAAATAGTCCAACTAATCAGTCTTTGAGCAGCTTCAGCTGTGTGAGTTAGCAATCAGCCAGGATTAGGAATTGGAGTGTGTGTGCACTGCCTGACTAGACCTTGTAGTCCATATGATGGCAGATTTGTCATTCTATGCGATACTGTGTGTTTACCAGCGATCTGCAAAGGATGGATTGCTGGTGATCATGACAAACTGTAACATTGTAAGACACTGTAAAATCAGTTCTATTCAGATAACATTCAAAAAGGTTATGAAAACACTGGCAGTGACTGAGTTTTTTTAAAACGATTTTGGTAAAAAATATATATAAAAATAATAAAAAAATTTGACAAAAAAATAAGAATAAAATCTCCCTCTCCACTTAGTATCAGAAGGTTTTAAGCTTCATTGGTCTCAACTAAGCATGCATGGAGTCAGAATGGCACAGTACACAATGCTGTACAAATGTTTGGACATACAACAAGAGAAATACTGAAGGGACGGTTTTAATCTTTCTTCGATAAACATATGAAAGGCTGTGTGTTTGTGTACGTGTGCCAGAATTATGACTATTCAACTGGGCGCCACTGACAAGCTTAGCTGATTTCCACATAAATACTTCATAATAGTTGGAGTGGTTTACCATATTCATGAAGCATGCATTGCTTTAGTGGATCTCGAAGCCTTATTTCTCTAGAGGGTCTCATTAGAGTAAACAGATATGAGTAAAAGGCTGATGTGAATGCAGTACAAGCACACATTTACAGTCCACTTTACAAGCTACAGTCAGGACTTAACATACAGGTGAGCTCAATAAATTGGCAAATTAAAGAACTGTATTGTTATTGCTCAATAAGTAAGTTGTGGCTAAACAAACACAGCTTTGAAAAGGATAATTATTTTCCCACATGGAACAATAGAACAAAATGGCTTTATAATCTTTTATAAAATAAGATCTTTATCAACTCTATTTGTTTTACCAATATATTAAAAATAATGCGGTAACACTTTATAATAACTACATACTATGAATCATTTACTAAGCATTAGCATTTAGTGAATTCATTATTTGTTAAGCATTAACTCTACATTAATCTACGTTGTCATTTATAAGAGATTTATAAAGCATAAATAGTCCTCACTTTACATTAGGTCACAAAACTGGATGAAGTTGAGTTAATAAAGCATTTATTAACATACATGGTAACCCTTAACATATGCCTGAATAATAAGACATATAAATGTTGATTTCAATAGTTTATTAATCATTTACTAACTCATTCTGAATTATCCTAAAAACCCTCAACTACTTTTAAATACAAATGGTTTGTAAATAATGCGATACTTAGTTTAGTAATGAAAAATATATCATTAACAAAGTATGAAAGTACAAGTATTAAGCACATTATAAATATGTTTGTAAGTCAAGAATAGATCATTTGTAGCTGCAGTTATAAACTGCTTACTAACGCTTATTAATGTAGAGTTAATGCAAGTTATAAACAAGTTTTCACGATCTAATTATATTTTTCACACATTATACATTGCAGAATATTACCTGTGTTATTATAATATTATTATTATGCCAATATACCATTTACTAACTATATTTTTACTATATAAGAGTATATTTATTAGCTATTGGTATTAGTATCTTGATTAGTTTTTATCCAAGTTATATATTTATTTTTATTTCAGATACTTTTAAGTACTGTTCTTTTTTTATATTTATTTTAACTAGATTAGGTAGAGGCTCTAATTAAGTCTTTTGGGCTTTTGCCTCTTCCTGCACATTATGGCTTATTTTTTTTCTGTTTTATTCTAATATTTTTGTATTCTTGTGCAAATAAATAAAGTAACATTTTAATTTATCATTGTATGTATTTGTATTATTTGCATATGAAGATGAAGTTTACTAAATAGAAGCCTGAATCTGCATTTCTCACAGCTGATTCTAAAAATCTGAATTACAGCGCACAAATATAACTGATTCCTGTTGTGTTTTAGTGATTCTAATGTTAGTCATAGCATCACTGAAAAAAATGCATTCCTTGGCTCTCAGCAAACAAAATGTTTAATTACACAATAAGTAATGGGTAAATAATTACATAACAGTTTTACAGCAGGGTTGCTTTATACATATTATAATTTATAACCAATACATTGATTATATGGAACAAAACAAAATGAATTAAAATTCATATTAAGTAAATGAATAATCTGTATTTAATATATGTGACTGAAAGCATAATTCCATCTATATAACAATTAAAGCCAATATGACCAAAATGTTAATGACACAATTTCAGTATTTGTTATGGTCCCTTTAAGACAAGTCATTTCACTCGGTGGTCATCTTTGCTCAGGCATTCTGTCTGAATGAGAAAACATCAAATTTTCCATAGCTGTTCGCCAAACTTAGGATTACATTACAAATTTGTGATCACCAATCAAATTAAACAACAGCTGTCTCATAAGTTTCATTTCAAAACGTCCAAATCAAACTAAATTTGCATATTTCCAGGGTGCCCAAGTTAATGCACACTCAAATGGAACGAGATCACGTCACCAACCTCATTTATGGCCGTTCTACCCATTAGTATCCACTGAATAATGTCGCGTCAGATCGTGTTGCTCTTCTGAATGAATTCATAACCTGGTCTTGATGGTGAATCTCATCCAGAAATGACATCAGCTCTTTGTTTACAAGTTTGAGTAGTTGCTGTTGTCTTTGTTTACAAGTTTGAGTAGTTGTTGTTGTGCTGCTGTGATGTGCGTTTGACAGGACGGACTGTACCTCGCATTGGTTTTATACAGATTACAAAACCCCATAGCCTTTTGTTTTGAAGTGCACTTGGTTCATTTAAAAGTACAAATTTCAAGCTTTATTTTGATATATTTCTTATGTCTGTGAAGCAAGTATTCGCTGAAATTTCAGTGTGATTGTTGACCACCAAACTTTCATAAAAGCACAAGTCTGGTTTGATCTTTTCCCCCGGAGAACCGTCAGTCTATATCGATCGATGATTGGCTCCTGTACTAGTAGGTGGGGCTTAATTCACTATATTGACCATTACAGATTTCCCCATTCAAAACTATATGAGTGACATGTCTTGTGTATTCTATAGTCTTCGGGAATATTTACAAGTCTGTCAAAATGGATGATGCCAGTACATCAGTTAATACATCACTATTTTGTTTCTCTATAACAAAAGTAAATATATATTTGGTATACCTACACTATTTGTAAAATACATAAGAATAATCAAGAGATCAAGCTAAAATGATTATTGTCACTTTATTCTGACATGCATGACCTCATTTTAATACAAGCCTAAGGAGAAGAAAATAAAAGGTGTCAAATCACATCTGATCAATAAAGTCACGTACTCAAAGCAAGCACATCTGAACTAAAAGTGAGATTGCTTTGAGAAAAATCAACAGGGAGAAAAGTGATGGGACATTTAATATTTGCTGATCCATCCCCAAACATCTTGCCTTGTTCTCTCCAGACCCTTGTGTGTTTTATTTCTCATTTAAAATAAATTAAATTAAATAACTAGTGTCAATATTTTTTATATTATATTATATTATATTATATTATATTATATTATATTATATTATATTATATTATTCATTTTCTTTTCAGCTTAGTCCCTTTATTAATCCGGGGACGCCACAGCGGAATGAACTGCCAACTTATCCAGCCCGTTTTATGCAGCAGATGCCCTTCCAGCTGCAACCCATCTCTGGGAAACATCCATACACACTCACTCACACTCATACGGACAATTTTAGCCTTCCCAATTCACCTGTACCACATGTCTTTGGACTGTGGGGGAAAACGGAGCACCCGGAGGAAACCCACATGAACACAGGGAGAACATGCAAACTCCACACAGAAACGCCAACTGAACCAGCTGAGGCTCGAACCAGCGACCTTCTTGCTGTGAGGCGACAGCACTACCTACTGCACCACTGCGTTGCCTATATTATATATTATATTATAATATATTTATTGGTTTTAATTATCATTTTATGAGATTTTGTCAGTTTTAAAAATATATTTAAATTGACCTTTTTCATTTTTAGTTTCAGTATTTTTTTTTTTTTTTCATTTATTTTCCTTCAGCTTAGTCACTGATTTATCAGGAGTTGCCACAACAGAATGAACCTCCAACTTTCAGTATTTTTAGTTAAACTTATTTTAGATAATTGCCAATTACTAACTGCTGTTTCTTTTTTTAATGTTTAAATTGACAATCCACCAAGGAAGGTGTGAATTTCTCATTTAAACACATGTATCGTGCCACAATCACTCAGCCAGTGAGTCGTTTATTTCATTGCTGTGAAATCTGCTTGTTAAAAGTTTTTTGAAATTGAAGCAACAGTCTATGAATGTATAATGAGTGCAGATTTAGTCACTTAAGATTGTGGAAAAAGAGCCCAATTCTGCGTCTGTTTCTAACAATTGAATAGATGAATAAAATCGATTAATTTGTCTTTCTAATGTCAGTGACCTCATGACTTAAAAAGATATATTTATTTTTGTGCTGTAAATACATTATTTTTATTCATTACTGTCCAGTGTATATAAACACATACATATAGTTGAGTCAGAATTATTAGCCCCCCTTTGATTTTTTTCTTCCTTTTTAAATATTTCCCAAATGATGTTTGACAGAGCAATTCAATTTTAATCATATTTTTTTATATACAATATAAAAAATACAATACATTACAATAACTTGCCTAATTACCCTAACCTGCCTACTTAACCTAATTAACTTAGTAAAGCCTTAAAATGTCACTTTAAGCTGTATAGAAGTGTCTTAAAAAATATCAAGTCAATTATTTTTTACTGTCATCATGGCAAAGACAAAAGAAATCAGTTATTAGAGATGAGTTATTAAAACTAATATGTTTAGAAATGTGTTGAAAAAAATCTTCCCTCCGTTAAAGAGAAATTGGGGAAAAAAATAAACAGGGGGGTAATAGTTCAGGGGGGTTAATAATTCTGACTTCAACTGTACATAACATACATTTGGTAGAACCACATCTGAATATGAATACATAAAAATAGGCATGGGCCGGTATAAGATTCTGACGATATGATAACTTTGGATAAAAATATCACAGTTTCACGTTATTGTGATTGCGGCTCTAAAATATGTTTTTTTTTTTAAATGTCTGGGTAAAAAACTAATACGTTTTTCCCCTTTGAACACAATATATTTTATTTTGAGAAACATTTAAAGTATTTTGGAGCAGTAAACATGTCAGGCTAAATAATTCAAATTAATCATTGACTTCTGCTGTCTTCATCAGTTTCAAAAACACTCTTTATTTAAAATTTAAGGCATCTTTGCATATCTTTTCTGCTGGATATACTGTTGTAAAAAAATAAATAAATGAATAAATTATATATATATATATATATATATATATATATATACCATAGGAACAGTATAGCAGAAAATTTTGGCGGTTTTAAAACCATGACTTTTCCTATTCTTGGTATATCTTGAAAACGGTTATGGTCCCATACAAATACTCAAAAGATCACATTGATATGATTGCTGTCGTTTTAGTCAGACATGCCTGCCCTTATTTTAGTCCAAACCTAAACAAGACACACACAAATACCATTAGTTTTCTCCCTGTTGATTTTTCTCAAGGCAATCTGGCTTTTAGTTCAGATGTGCTTGCTTTGAGTATCTCTTAATATGACATTATTGATCAGGTGTATGTCTTTTGGCACTCTTTATGCATGTGTGTGAGTCGTCCTGATATTTACAATGTTATGGGGACCAAATGTCCCCTCAAGTATATTAGTACCAGTCATTTTTGACCTTGCAGAGACATTTTGTTTAGTCCCCATGAGGAAAACAGCTCATAAATCATACAAAATGACGAATGTTCATGTGAAAATCCAGAGTGTTTTCTATAAGGGTTGGGGAAAGAAGACAACCAGTCTAAGGTGGTGAATTAAAAAAAAAACTAACATAAGCTCACAACACAATGATAAGTTAACAATGCAATAATTTAAAAAAATTTACATAAGCTCACAGCACAATAATGTTTTTGTGTTGGGAAATCATTTGTTACATTGTGAGATTATTAGCTTATTTATTGTGTTATGAGCTTACTATAATCAGGGATGGGCAACAATACATTGAAATGTATTTTAAAATAAAATACCCAATACCTCAGTTTTACATGTATCAAAATAAACCACAAAATACAGCAGCGACAAAATGTTTCAAAATAAAATACAGTATTTTGAAAATACTACAAAATACTTTTACAAAGGAGCATGACATTTCTTCGCAAACCTTCGTTCCATACACACGCCTATTTGATTAATCCCTTCTCTGCCACCTCATTCATCTCTACTGTACATGAGAAGGTATGTTTTAGTATAGATTTCGTACAAATTCCATACGGAAACTCCTGTCTTGAAGATGATCTCTTTAATCACTGTAAATAACATTTAATGCAGATAATGAGTTGGAATACATCATTATAGCTCTTTCTATATCTCTATCTATTTTGAAAATTGTCACCATCTCGTAACAGTCTTATATTTTAAAATGGTGATATATGAAAAGGTTATTTAAAATTTAGCTATTTAAAATAATGAGCTAAATCAAGTAGTTTAAAGTGTAAAAATGTAAAGTCATGATTTCTGAAATCTACTAAAATCTCTAGTTTTAGTCATTTTCATAAATCATGTTTTTTGCCAACATATGCTCATTCTGAAGACGTAGTCCTATATACGTTTCTGGAGACCTCAAATTATGTAGCCAGAGGTACATATGGCTGCATTTCATTTTTTAAATGAACGATACAGAGCAGTATGATGCCATTCCTTTTCGTGCTTACCAGCTGCTCGCTTACCTCCATATGAACAGCTTTCCAAGTGTAAGTAGTTTTTCCCGTTAGCTCGCCATGTATGTTGGACGACTTGAGACACAGACAGGAGTTGACCACGACGATGGGGTTAGAGTCCGGTGAACAACGGTTCCAGAAAGCCGGTAAGACAAAAACAGAATCCAAAAAATAAAATAAACAAGTAAATAACAAGGTGAGAATGTGGTAAAATCTGAAAATGTGGTAAAAATCAGATGAGGGCTTTTCTTTTTCTGTCATTTGAAAATAGTTGGTTGGGTTTAGGGAATATGGGTGGGCAGGTCAATCAATAAAATTGGTTGGGAAGGTTTAGGGAAGGAGGAGGGTAGGTCAGTCAATTGGTCGGTCAGTCAGTCAGTCATTCAGTCAGTCAAACAGTCAGTCAACAGCGGCCTCTGGTGAGTTTATGCAAGAACAGCAGGTGCGAATGGCACTCACAAGAGAAATTTGAGATCACAAAAAGCGGCCTCTTGTGGATTTGCAAAAACTGCAAAAAAAACGTAGCTCCTGGGACGTATTTTGTGGTCTCCAGAACTGTATAAAGAAGTACATTTTCAGAATGAGCCTGGGTTGTTTTTTTGCAATTGTACTCTTCAATACACAATATAAAACATGATATCTGTTTTTGCTGCCATAAAACCTAAGTTGAGAGTATTTTTTGTCTCATACTGATTAACTATGTCAAAGTTTGTAATCAAAAACGTATAACGAGTACCTGCAGATCAGTTACTGGCGTTTGAAACAAGCAATGAAGTTTTGTAGGTATCGCCACTGTAGGACTTATTTTATGTTATTTGTTTTATTTTCCTGTCTTATTTTGACTTGCTCTTGAATCTACCCCTGCAATTTTTCTGTTATTTTCTTTATATGCGTTACATAATTTACATCCATACTTCAGGCATAGATCAACTTATTCAATATTAATCAATTTTCTAATCTAGTCTTGGCAAATAACTGTGAAAACACCACTATTAAAGGCCACATTTTTATGATGTCATAATTTAGAGTTTATTTCAAAGTATTTTCAAGATAGAAAAATACAAGACAGGCGGCACAGTGGCGCAGTGGGTAGCACGATCACCTCACAGCAAGAGGTTTGAGCCTCAGCTCGGTCGGTTGGCATTTTTGTGAGGAGTTTGTGTTTGTGTGTTCTCCCTGTGTTCATAAGGGTTTCTTCCGGGGTGCTCCGTTTTCCCTCACAAGTCCAAAAAAAAAAAAAAACATGTGGTACAGGTGAATTGGGCAGGCTAAATTGTCTGTAGTGTATGTGTGTGAATCGGAGTGCATAGGTGTTTCCCAGTGATGGGTTACAGCTGGAAGGGCATCTGCTGCGTAAAACATATGCTGGATAAGTTGGCGGTTCATTCCCCTGTGGCAACCCCAGATTAATAAAGGGACTAACCCGAAAAGAAAATGAATGAATGAAAAATACAAGACACTATAGTATTTTGATACAAATTAGTCAGCCATTTTCATAAACATTATCAAATACAAATTAGGAAATGCTATTTTGTATTTAAAGTACATATTTGAAATACATGCATCATAAATACTGCCTATCCCTGATTGTATTGTTGTTGTGTTGTGATCCTATGTGTTGTGAAGCTGTTATTATTATTATTATTATTATTATTATTATTATTATTATTATTATTATTATTATTATTATTATATAAATGCATTATGCACTACTAGGTCACCATAGAAGTCCCCATAAAACATGTAAATCAATGTGTATTCGCATATGTTTATATGTGCTCCTGTGTGTTTGGGGCTGACTCCAACACACTGGGTTACTCTATGCCACCCTGTTCGTTGTCTCCTTGGCAACATTGCCTCTACAACACTTAATAAATATGTTTTAAAAGATGCAGGGTGTGTGTATGTGTGTGAAGGAGTGCAGGCGCTTACACATGAAATCAATATTCGTCTTGGCAGAGGAGTTTATCCACAGCAGTGTTTATAGTGGCGAAGGGTCAGAAGGACACGCGCTCACACATCTATCATGGAGGAGCTGGAGTCAGATGAGGAGAAGAAGAGAGACAGAGGAGGTGAACGAGTGCAGAAGTGAATGAGGAGGAGGAATGTGTTAAACAGAAGCTCAAATGCTCCTCGCGCAGCTGCTCTTGTCACTGTTAGCAGGTGCTGTCTCTGACTAGATGGGCTGAACTAAATTGGGATTTTTATGATGACATGATAATCCTGGAATGAGAACATTAGCACTGTAGCCTGAGGGTGTCTATAATACCTGGAGAGAGATATCTGTTAGTCTGGTGATTCTTCTTAATGGTGGGCTCTCGGGAGAACGCGCCATCTGAAATCTGGCATTTTCATTTATGGAAAGTTTTTATAGTTATTGATATATGTTGGGATTGATTCTGGTGTTGCTGGAAAATAATATTATAATGTTATGATTGATGTTTTAATTTTAATTTTGCAACACACTCTAAAAATGTTGGGTTGTTGTAATCCAACATTGGGTCAAATTTGGATAAAAATGTCACGTTAACTTGAGCGAAAAGGTCCTATTTTATATTAAGTGTTCATAACAAACATGCACCTACATTGAACTCATTCATTTGTTACAATGAACTTGTTCAATGTTTTTACATTGTAGTTATGCTTGATTAATACCTGTACGTTATGACATTGTAATAATAAATTTACTGTAATTACAATAATTACAATGTTGACTCATCCCTTACACCTTAACCATCCTTTACACCTTAACACATACCACCAAACCTGTCCCTAACCTAGGGTTGGGCTATATAGGAAAAAAATAAAATAATGATATAGCGTTTAATATTATTCAGTATCGATAATTATTAAATATTTTTTTTACAATCCATTTAGGATTATTAGGATTTTTTATTTATTTAACCACTTTATTTTAATCTACCAACACTACTAAGGCAAATAGTTTAAGTCAAAAACAAAACTAAATAAACAATATATTTAGTCTCGGGCGACGCAGTGGCGTGGTGGGTAGCATGTTTGCGGGTCAGTTGGCGTTTCTGTGTGGAGTTTGCATGTTCTCCCCGTGTTCACGGGGGTTTCTTCCGAGTGCTCTAGTTTCCCCCACAAGTCCAAAGACATGTGGTATAGGTGAAGTGTGTGAGCTAAATTGTCCGTAGTGTATGTGTGTGTATGGATGTTTCCCAGTGATGGGTTACGGCTGGAAGGGCATCCGCTGCGTAAAACAGCGGATAAGTTGGCAGTTCATTCCGCTGTGCCGACCCCAGATTAGTAAAGGGACTAAGCCCAAAAGAAAATTAATAAATGAATGAATATTTCGTCTCTTACGTCTTTTAAATAAAATTAACATAAGTGCTAAAGAGACTCAAACTTAATAAACTAAATTTTACAAAGTGTGTGCAATGATGAAGTGTCAACGCTGAACAATCAAAGCAAACTTTAAGGCTGATCAACATCTATAAAATGTCTATAATAATCACACAGTAAACCACAAACTCTATTAACAAAACAAATTATAATAATCAAATCTGAGCTTTCAAGTAAAGGAACCAGCCATTCTTATTCAAATACATATTGCAACATTGCAAATTGTGAAGTTGGATGACTACACCCCATCTGAAAGATTTTTTTTTTTTTTTTAGCACAGGGGCCTGGATGGACAAGAAAAGAAACCAAAAAGCCATTCTGGTGACATCCTTGCATCCTTTAATTCTTTACAATCTCTTCACTGCTGCTAGTCATGACACTCATTTTCATGTGATGTTGTTATTCTGACCTGAGGTGGTGAAACCGTTCACATATTGCGTCTAAAAGCTTGTGAAAAGCACAAGTGCGTGGATTAGTTTTTTTTTTTCACCATTTTCAATACGATTTGTGCTTGCGCTCCTCTGGCGTCTCTTATAACTAGGCGACCAACAACTGTTTTCTCAGAGCATGACAAATGAACAAACCACTGCTGCTGTTCCCATGCTAGTTTGTATTTATGAAGAGGATGAAAAAGCACTGCCATGTATGGGGGCTCTTTGATTGTCTGAGTCTGCCATTATTATCGAAATTTGTATACTGCATTCAAAGTGTGAAGCAGACTGGTTAGTTCTACTTACTTGAATTGCGTTATGCACGTGGCATTCTGGAAAGTAGAGATGTTTTCAACTAGTTGTGCCTGGAAAATGTGAGTGCATCACGTGTGCACCAAGCCATGCACCTCGATTGGAAAAAACTCTAAGCTTATTGGCATTCACGCTCATTAGCCACATTTTAATAAAGCTATTGCGCTTCATACCAAACTTTTTTTGATCGCTATTTACGATGGTGTTCGGTCAACTACTACCGATACTGTTTTATCAGCCCAGCCCTACCCTAACCTTACCCTCAATAACACCAGACGTGTTCTGCAATACATTATGAACACAGCAAGTATATTGTATTTATTATTTTATTTGTAAGTACATGTAGTTAATGCCACTTAATATAAAGTAAGGCCAAGTTATTGGAACTAACTTTGGGTTATAACCACCCACCATTTTTAACAGTACGTTAACCTTGATGAATATATTGCATTAAAATGTTAATGTGATAAATGTGCTCATTTGATGACTAGTTTTAACTTCTCAATGTCTATTTCATGCACACAGCATGGATAAATGCAGTTAAAAGATGTCAGCTGTATGGATTCTAAGGTTCGGTATTCTTAAATCTCTTAAATCTCAAGATTGATCTTTTAGTCTGTGCTGTTTTCTTTTGCTGCATAAACAATATTTCACCAAACATATGCAGAGCATCTGCCATCCCATATTCACAATAAGCTTTGTTTGACATTCAGTGTTTTAATCACAAAAAGACACAAATAAAACAAATAATTACAGCGATCAAGAGAATATACCGTGGATTAATTATGAGATTTCTGTAAATAATAAATAAATAACAAAATTTTTTAAATAAAACCAAATTATTATTATTATTATTATTATTATTATTATTATAAGCCCCTTTCACACAGTGATACCAGTAAATATCCGGAAAATTTCCGGAATGACTTTATATTGGTAAATTCAAAAACTCATCTATTCCAAAATGCCATCTAACATCATTAACCAGAAATGACCTCTAAATGGCTGCGCTTGTATTCGTAAACATAAAAGGGGTTGTGCTTTTGTTGATGGTTTCACTTTTATTAAAAGCTTTAACATTCATGCAACTGCTTTTTGCCAGAGACATCCAAAGGCAGAAGCGTGAACCACATCTAATGTTTACACATTTGACTACATTACAAATATTGTAGATAGATAAGTATTGTGAACAACTTTGATTAAAACATAGAAACACTTTCACATGTTGAGATGTACATAATATGTGTGTGCTGGTGATGTGCACATGCGTCAAGCAACTGAAGCAGAGCTTGAAGGTAAACAAACAGCATTTTATCATTAGCATTTTATTGATAATTTTTTACATAGTTGGCATTAAGAAGAAACATAGAAACGTTATCTCACTAACATCTAGCAGAAATGTGTCTGGAAAAATATTCAAAGGCTTTTATGTTTATAAACAGTGCAGATGTGAACGCGTCTGAAATTTCTGATTGGCTGGGGTAGACGTCTCACGTCAGCGCGTTCTAAATATGAATACATCTTTTCATCAATTTTCCTTCTGCGTTCACACAGAGCAGCGTTCCAGCAAATTACTGGTAATGTTACAACTTCTTTTTCAAGAAAATTACCGGAATGAATTTACCGGTATTTTCAAAAAAGGTCTGTTCACACATCATCCTTTTTCGGAAAAATCGCTGGTAATTTTACAGAAAGGTCTGTATGTGTGAAAGGGGCTTTAGTTTTAGACATTCGTAAGTTTCTCCTCCTTCCCGACAGGTAGAAAGTAATCAAACCTGGTTACAAAGACTGTACTCTTTTGACCTTATTTTGCGATGTGGAAGTAAGCTATTTTCTGCAATTGTTTTAGAACTTCTGACTAATTTGTATATGGGGAAACTACTGAATTAAAAACGGCAGTAAATGATCAAACTGCTTGTACTACAAACAGTTGTGTTTATGTCGATGCATACAAATAAAAATAAAATAATATCAAAATACAAGTTTGAAACATCAAGCAGCATAATGGAAGTTCTGAGCCAATAAGATTTCAATGGCTGTGCCTGCTCATATGTGAAAGAATAAGGTCAATATTTGAGCATTCCCAAATGAAAGTTGTGATCATACTTAACTAAACCCCACTTCACCACATTAGATCAACGAATGATGAAAGTTTGAGGCAGGACTATTACACCTTTTATCTTAAATCGGCATCTTCATCATGATTTATCATCAAATTTATAATTCCATTTGGTGACATAGGCAACACATCCTTTACCATAAAAGCAAATAAAGATAAATCTTACAAATATTGCATAGATTAACAGTTTAGCCCCCAACGTTACTGTTGAGTGTGGATAATTCCACTGTCTTTGTGGTCAATGTGGGCTGCTCTCTGCTAGCTCCTACTGTGCTGGCCAATGTCAAGCAGACGTGGCAGGGGTGGGAGGTTGACGTTAATCATTGTGAGATTACTGGCTAGATAGCGCTAGTGACTAATTTCTGTCTTTGCCGGGAGAGTGATTAATGTTGGGAGCTCAGGTTGCCGCAGATAAGCTTCAGCCTTCTGTGAGGCTGCTGGGGAGGATAAAACAGACCACACTTATCAAGGGCATGATGGGAAAGTTAGGGGGGCTCTGGAGAGTTTTGATGCATATGGTCATCAGCAGATATGATCAGCCAGTCAGTAGAGTAATCCATTAAGCCTAACCCCAACTATAGAAGCCCTGCCACTGGATTTTGAGGAACAATAGAGTGTCATGTTGAAGGATTCGCAGGAAATTCAACTGCATAAAGCGACAGCTCTATAGACTCATGTTTACAAATTTGCTCAGGGTAAGATGGACTGATAGTGTTAAGACTGACAGGAGGGTTTTGTACTTTTGCTAATGTTAACCCAGTGTCAATGTAACTGGAGTTATCTTGTACCACATTTCAGACTGTTTAATCTTCATGCAGAGTTAGTAATGGGTGATAATGTTGGGCAAACTTTCTTAATTGCATATTCATGAGGTCAGAAGCACTGATTGGATGAAGAAACACTTTCTTATAGCAATAAATATTTTAATGTAATTTAGTTTTATATGACTCAAAATATAATTGTTTTTTCAAATTTTTGTTTAACTTGAAACACAGATTTCTTCATGTAAACAATACCTGCAATAAACCATCAAGATCCTCAAACTGTTGGCTTGAAAGCCATATTTATTACAGAAATAAAAACACAGGCATGTAAATGCCATTTGAATTTCTAAACAATCAATGCCAATAACAAACGATACAAATGATGAATAACAAATGATTTCTGTGATTCTAAGTGGACTGCAAAAAATGCCAAAATACAGGCATTGCAAATATGGAAATTGGAAAATTATAATAAAAAGTAATGAATACAAACAATTGCACTCATTTAAAGTTGTATTGCTAAGAGAATATTAATTATAAAGTAGAAACAATTTTGTTTAGTCCTCCTCTGCATTCAGCCAGTTGCTAAGACTGTCCAGTTTGTTGACTTTATCGGGGAATGTGGCCTTTTTCTTTTAAATGATGTGACCTGAGAGTGATAACAGTCTCTCACAAGCAGAATCATCGAATCAGCAAATGAATTTCGGTGCCTAATTTTGGTGGATCACACACACACACAACGTGCACAGTACAACGCACCCGGTGAGCGACTTCCTTCAAATTCATCAACACATACGATCGTGTGCATCAAATTTGCTTAAACTAAGCATTCAAAAGTACGGCTATATTTTACAAAGCAAGGATTCTGACACAGCAATGTGAAGCAGATGCTTTGCAAAAGAAAACACGCCAAACTTAATGAAACAATTGAGGGCTCATGGAATCACCTTAAAGGCAGAGAAATGCGCTGCATCAAATTTCATTAAAAATGAAACACACAAAATTACATGAAACTCTGGAGGAAACAATGGATAGCATGGTAATGCGACATTAATTATTTTATACTGAAATTTTCCTTCTAAAAGTCCTGCAACTGTGTTAATTGCGTAAATTTTTTTAACGTGTTAAATATTTCAAATTAATCGCATGCGTTAACACGCAAATTTTGACAGCACTAATATATATATATACATACATACATACATACGTACGTACTTAACATAACGTTAAGTAACATTTTTACGAGGTGGGTTGTCAGCCCAACACACAACCCCCAACCTGGAGGACCGGGACATACACACATGCACTACGAACAATTTAGATTACCCAATTCAATTATAGCACATGTCTTTGGACTTGTGGGGGAAACCAGAGCACCCGGAGGAAACCCATGTGAACATGAGAAGAACATGCAAACTTCCCACAGAAATGCCAACTGACCCAGCTGGGGCTCGAACCAGTGACCTTCTATCTTTGAGGCAACAGCGCTACCCACTGAGCCACCGTGCCACCAGAAGCTGAGTTTATTAGCTGCAATTGACATTGCCATCTACTGGCCTGGCATGTATTTTGAGTAACACATGTGCTGCATCCCAATTCACATACTATCCATCCTAAATAGTATTCGAAGATAAAATTAGTTTGTCGCACACCATAGTATGTTGAAAAGATTATGCCAAAGATTTCCAAACGGTTTACTATTTCCACTAAAATTCGAAGTGTAGAACCATCCATACTCTAACTGCTAACATTGCCCACAATACATTCTGCACCAGACGTAAGTTAGATTAGAACTGCAAACTCTGGCAAAGTTAAGTAAACTACAAACATGGCGGACAACTTATATCAAGATATGTTTGGACATTAACTTCTGAATGCATAATTATCCAAAGACCCGAGGAGATTTTACTGCATGAAAGACTCATGAATGGCAGATTATCCTGCTGCTGCTTCTCCAATAAGGTAGGTAATTAAATATGAAAGAAATGTGGATGAAATGTCGAGATGATTGACCAATGTCCAAGCAACATAACTATCTGCTAACGAGGAAATAGTATGTCCCAAAGCTTGCATACACTTCTGTTACTCTCTCAAAAGTATATACTTTTCCTTCACAAAAATTACATACTATTAGGGTATGCAAATTGGTACACAGCAACTCTTTTTTTACTAAGCAAAAACTGAAGCATACTTCAAACTTACAAAGAGTTTGCAAACACAGTAAACTAAGGTTATAGTTTCCTGTATATACAGTACATCATATAAATATAAAATCACTTTCTAGTAGTACTTCTATTGTTTAGCTGGATCTTCTTAGCGTCTCCTCAAACCAGTCCACTACTCGTCCAAGTGGCTTCGTTAGCTGTGGTTTGCAAAATCATGTTCTCATGTTCTCTCCAGCTTTCTATCACAAATGACCATCCCTCTAAGCTGCTCTTTTTGTCTCTCATCATATAATTACTTTAAACCGATACCACACAATGCTTCACTTAGCGAGCTCTGTACCAGCTACATACTGACATCTGATGGTTAAATAGGGTAAATTAATTAGTTTTGCTCTTACTTCTCATCTATCATTCCCTCATACAAATTCCCTATTTTTTCGCCATGGTTGGACAGAAGCTGATTCGTCAAGAAGGAGGGGCAGCATCAGATTCCCCCGCCAAGTGTGCCTCAGTATGATGGGGAAAAGAAGGCGCATGTGGTTTTGTGATGGGACTGTGCTGAGATTCTTCTTTTCCCATGTCATGAGGCTGAACAGTGAGCCAGTTTTGACAGATCTCCTGCTGCAACGGTAAACAGTTTTACCCAACCGCAGCTCTCAGCTCAAGATGGGACAGCACAAAAAGCTCATCACGGCCATCTGTACCGCATTGAAAAAGACAAGTGTGGCAAAACTAATTGTTTTGCAGACAGCAAACATGAGAGAAGTTTAAGTTAGCATAGTGCTTTGTGCTCTGTTTGCGGTTTGTGTCTTGTATTTCTAGTCATGTCTGTGCACTTGAGATGTTTGGCTTGAATAAATCACTGCATTTGCAAATTACACAATACCATCAGTCACATAATCCACAACAGAGTAGAACAGTAACTAAATAAGCTTTGGGATTTGTTGCAACATTGCTATTTTTTGTATACTTTCAAATGTTAAATATTACTTTAGCAATGTTAATAGAGCGGAGGAACTATCATGTCAATTTGTATGCAAAAACCCAGATGCGAGATAGCATTTTAGCAGTTTCGGATCCCTTATGCCAAAGTCAGTGGGTCTTTTAAATGGAATTTTGAAAAATCCCTTAAATCGCTTAAATAAGGTTTGTGGCTACCACAAACTTAAAATACTTTCACGTTTTATTCTACGACATAAAACAAATCAGTTACATTCCATTCTTGATTTTTTAAAATCGGTCAAGCTTCTTTAAAAGATGGTTGCTATCAAGTTGCTAAATGGGACTACAGGCGATGTTGGAGACATCATACATCATCGAGCTCAACTGGCTTGAAACGCAGCCTGCATGAATTGGGCATTTGGATTTGTCTGTTATTTAAGTATTTTCATAAATAGTATTTTATAGTTTGTAGTATTTTTCTAATTGGGACTTCATATTGTGTGTAGATGATTTCTTCACTTGTAGAGACCATCATGACAAATGCATTTGTTATTTTAATGAAACCAGTGCAGCCTGTTTCTTTCCTGCTCCTATAGTAATGCAAATGTGTGAATAAATTTGTAAAAATACAGAAATGTTAACTGTCATTTTAATGTGATCAATCGATTTTTTGAACACATTTAACTATGTCATAACTGCAATATTTACACTCCTTTTATACTGCTTTTTGCTGTATTTTGTGACAAAATCCTTGTCCCTCATGCCTCTGTTGTCTATCACTAAGCTGCTGTATGCACGCGCGTAATACACTTATTTAAATATGTCATATGATGATCATAATAATGTGTAGGCACATTTAAAAAAACAAACACGGCGTCATTTAAAAATTTTACAACAACTGTAAAACAAAACAAATGTATTTAATACATATAGCGCATGTCTTTGGGGGAAACCGGAGCACCCAGAGGTAACCCATGCGAACTCGGGGAGAACATGCAAACTCCACACATAAATTGCAACTGACCCAGCCAAGGTTCAAACCAGAGACCTTCTTGCTGTGAGGCAATCATGCTACCCACTGCGCCACCGCATCGCCCCTTCAGTATTTGTATTTGTTTATATTATATATCGTGGATTATAATATAATAAATTGAGGGAGTAAATCTTTGTCATGGATTTCTAAAAATAAGCTTGATAAGTTTTCATTAGCAGGGTGGTGCTGACATTACAAGCGAGCGTCTGAAGTCAGTGTAGACCGCGTGTAGCCTAATGTTAGCTTTTCAGTTCTTGCATTCGCATTTAAGATCCAAAAGTGATCAAATTTATATTTTCATGTGAGAATTATCCAGTTGGACAAAACATATAAGTGTAATAAACTGTGTTTGAACACAGAGATTATTATTTGCAATCTTTGAAAATCCTATAGGAATTTTATAGAGGGAATCAGTTTTATGCTAGCAGCCGATTGGCCAACAAGGTGATGTCAGTTCCTTCACTTTATAGCACAAAAATACATTTTATTTAGATTGAAATTGTATTTAAATTGGATTTTAATTGAACTTTACAGTTTAATTAATTAGGAGAAATTATATAAATAAATTGTGTATTAACAGGATTCGAAAATTAATGCTTGTGGTTTTGGAAGGGGCAAGTGAACTAGAATTTTACAAGCCTGCTAGACAAAGTAAACTGATGAAAACATCCAAAAATTCAGGAAAACATTTTATTGAAAATAAAGCAGTAAACAGTATAGAGATTAGTAATTACAGTTCCAAATAGCACATACAAGTGTTCTGCTTCATTCAGATGTGAAAATTAACAACTCTGGCCATTTCTAGTCACTGTCAATGTTTATCTCTCATTCATTTGTACAGAGGTAAAACACCAGACAGGACCCCCGGGACAGAAGCAGGCAGACAAACATCAAATTAATGACAATTAACCGGGATCAAGCGATGTCTGAATCCACTAATTAGACCCAGCTCGTTCCCATCACTCGCATGGAAGTCTGTAACTGTGCCACAGCATACCCAATTATTTTAATCCTCGACCAGCTTCTCCTGAGCCACTGTGCTCTCGGGGTCTATGAGAAAAGATAACGCAGCTAAAGACACCAGAGGAAAGCAGCTCAGCTCAGCATCCACATGGCCCAGTCTCTGCCTCGCTGCCCCAGGGCATCTGCTCTGCTGCCCCGACTCCTCCAGGCACTGGGAGAGCTCCAGAAATAAGATGTCAAGGGACTGCAGAGGCGCTTGTCAGTATTCCCAGAGACTTCATACTGTAAGGGATGACTTGGTGGAATATACAAGGCTATCTTTTATTTACCAAACTAAACCGAATGGACAGTTATGGGTGACACTTGGTGCAGTTTACAGAAGCATGAGGGAATGTGACACCTTCGGAAAGTTCCTGCCAGTTTGTAGTAGAGCTGTAGGGTGAAGAGCATTCACTTTTACAGTTTTGTTGACATGTTGGGACAACTGATGTCAGTCAGGGATGACGTTAATGATAGTAAGCAGTCTAATGATTTACTCACTGAGAAATACTAGTAGTTTCATTTAAACCTGCAAAGTATAGCGCTCATTATGGTGCCAATCATCTTTTTCTTTTCCTTTTTTTGACATCATTTTGGATTCTTATGGAATATGACACCTGGTTCACTCGGATGTGATTGTTAGAGAGCCATATTATTCTCAGTGCACCTCTCTATAGACCTGATTCAAGCACACTCACTAAAATCCAACTCTAGTCTCATTCTGAATGAAGCCCTGCGGCAGTGGAATAAGATACGGAACAGATTCATTTAGAGCGCAAATATTTTTGCTTCATTACCCCTGCTTATATGTGAGGCATTATTGCAGTCAGAGTTGGCAAATAATCAGAATTCAATTCAGTTACGTTTAATTCATGAGTTTGAATTGAGTTGGCTGCAGTTCCAAGAAAATTGAATTGGAATTCTGAATATGCCTTGTCTAAATATACATTAAGGGTATATAAAGTAGTTTTGATGAACGCAAATGTGACTATACTAGAAAAGTTTCAAATAAATAGTGCTTTTAAACATTTAATTTCTGAAAGAATTAGGGCGTCATGGTGGCACAGTGTAGCATGATTGCCTCACAGCAAGAAAGTTGCTGGTTCGAGCCTCGGCTCGGTCACTGAGTTGAGTTTGCATGTTCTCCCCGTGTTCACGTGGGTTTCTTCCGGATGCTCCGGTTTCCCCCACAAGACATGCGGTATAGGTAAATTGGGTGGGCTAAATTGTCAGTAGTGTATGTGTGTAAATGAGTGTGTATGGATGTTTCCCAGTGATGGGTTGCAGCTGGAAGGGCATCCGCTGCATAAAACGTATGCTGAATAAGTTGGTGTTTCATTCCGCTGTGGCAACCCCTGATTAATAAAGGGACAAAGCAGAGAAGAAAATGACTGAATTAATTTATGAAATAATTATGAATAACAAATATGAGAGTTATTAGCAAAATATTAAGTAGCACAACTGTGTTTGTCATTAATAATAAAAAGAAATGTTCCTTGAGCACCACATAAGTATATTCAAAAAATTTCTCACAAATCATGTAACACCAAAGACTAATGGCTGCTGAAAAGTCAGCTTTACCATTACAGCTGTAAATGGCATTTTAACATTCATAAATAAATCAGTTGTTTTATTATTATGATTTTTGTGATTACGAGATACTTCTTTTTTAAACTTTTGGTTTTACATAGTAAATGTAGTTTTAAAACATAACAAATTTTTCATACTTTACAACATTCCAATAATCATACATTTTATTTTACTAAAATAAATTTAGGAGAAACCTCTGAGACATAACATAACATTGAAATGATTCTTATTCACATAGACCAGCAAAAAACATCTAAACAATATTTTATTCATGCCAGGCTAATATTCAATTAAATTCATGTTTATTTGTATAGTGCTTTGAGATATAGTGCTTTGTGTCAAAGCAGACCAGTTTTCAGAGTTGAAGTTCAGTTTAGTTCAGTTCAGTGTGGTTTCATTTTCACTGCTGAAAGTCCAAACACTGAAGAGCAAATCTATCGATGTGCAGCTCCACAAGTCCCAAACCAAGCAAGCCAGTGGCGACAGTGCCAAGGAACAAACTTCACTAATTGACGAATGTGAAGGAAAAAACCTCGAGAAAAACCAGGCTCAGTTGGAAACAACCATTTCTCCTTTGGAAAAACTTCTTGTGCAGAGCTGCAGTCTAGGCTCCGGAGACTGAAGAACACTGGACGTTCATCGTGGAGAAGCTGCAGGTGTGAGGACCTGTAGGTCACCGGCGGGTGTTCAGGTTGGCCCATGCTCAGGATACAGCCTAGTCCAGGATTATGGATACCTTGGCATCATCTCTTCACACGTCTTGGATCAAATTGATGGCGCTGCACCATCTCTAGAGGCCTCGGGATGAGTATGCACGGGTGGAAATTGAGAGTAGTTGAGAATTCTTGGGGATGACAAAGCTATGCACATACAGTCCTGTAGTCAGTTGTTTTTGGTTGCGACTAATGCTCATGACCACATAATAACCATGTGTATAGGGTCGTTGCTTTACAAATTTACATTTGTGCAGCTTACACAGAGATGACAATACTACAATACTGACAATACTTTTCTTTTGAAACCATTTTTCAAAAGCTGGCATCTTCAGGTCCCCATGGCATAAACTGCCAAAATGCGCTAAAAAGTTTTCAGTTCTTCCATTAGGTCTCCTGAACAATGACAGAGCTCACGGGCAATAAATTTTCCAATGGGACAGTGAGCACTTTGCTTAAGTCACCTGAGACAAGATAATCACTGTCTTCTGGGTCAGTTCCTGGAAATATGGGAAGGCTGACCAAGACAAACCAAGTCCAAGGTGAAGCCAAGCTCTCAGGTGAGCATTTTAGGGCAGCTAAACCAATACCAACATCATATACTGTAGATAGGTTGATAGGAAGAACGCAAAGCCGTTTTTTATTACACACTACAGCACCCGCTCCCCTGAGCAAAACTCCCACACTGTTGTCACATACATCTTGTTTTATTGAGACAGTTATTTTCAAAGCACCAGCTCCTGACGTATACCTCAAGGATGCAGGCAATTATGTGAAGTGAAATGAGAGATCATGAGCAATAAATTGCAACTCCCGCACTCGACGCCTCAACTCTCAGAGCGGAGTTTGTTTTAGAGTACTACAACCGTATGCTTTCAGAGCGGAATTAAGCATTAAAGAACGAATGAGATTAGCAGACTCGCATTTCATTTTCCACCTTGGGGTGTGAACAAAGGCAAAGTGAGCCCAGAGAAACCAAACTATTTCAAGTTAGCACCTCGAGGGAGGGAATGAGAGAGAGAGCGAAGCTGAAAGCAGTGGATACGGGACACATTAGCTCACTCCTTTTGCCAATACACAAAGCTCACACTTAATTGATTACCTGATACGCTGTAATTGATTGTGAGTCTTGGAAATCAAATGGCTATAAAGCAGAATGTGTGGAGACAAGGGATTCAGATTAAAGGGTGGCAGGATGGGCATCTGCCCTGAATAAGGATGACTCTCTCTTGATTGCTTTTGAGGTCGCAAATTATATCGGAGGATTCTGGAAATTCTCCCAGCATTGTTGGAATGACATTACTTCTGTCTACGGATACGCTGTTAGGCGCAGATATGATAGAAATTATGCCAATATAAAGCTCCAAGTGGGAGGGTTGCAGGAATAATTCGTCATTTAAAGCAACAGCCCCATTAATCAGGCGTTTCTCTGTGTGTGTTCACACCGAGAGTTACTTTCCCATGGGGAGGTTAGATGGAGGAGACACACAGACGAGTGATGGGGAAAAACATCGGCAAAGAGCCTAAATCATCCGGTCCCCATCAAAATCCAGCTACCTGATGTTACAGATGAGGGATGAAAAAAAAAGGAAGGATTATGTGCGCTGATTAGATCTCAGTCACTTTGTTCTTCCTGATAACAGGTTGTTATTATTATTATCAGAAACATCTTTTCTTTGCTGATGGAATAAAAGTGAAAAAGGAGAAGGAAAAAATAAAGACAAAAAAAAAAAACATGGGTGACATTGAAAGCTGTGGCGTGCTCTCATATCGTGGCCCCCCACCCTTTTTGTTCAGACTATGACGGGCTGTTGTAAATATTTTAGCGTGCTAAAGCTATCAAGGCAGAATAAGCCATTAATCACATACAGGCTTGTTTGCTTGGAGACTCTTTTCTTTGTGGCCTATAATCCACAGTCTGAATGAGTTCTCAAAGGAGCTTCTATGAAGTTGTTTTCAATTACAAAGCCATTTAAATGGCTGAGAATGAAGAGGACCAAGCTTGAATCCTCCGCTGTTTTCTTTTCAAATTAAACACGCTCTAATCCTCTCAGTTATTTGCCGTTGCCCTTGGATTTAATATGTAAAAATTTGAAATTGTTCATAAAAAAACACTTACATTAGCCTGTGATTCTCAAAGCAAAAGAAACTAGTTCGTTGAGCACGTCCTTTCCGTCTGCTGTCCTATTTTCCACCGTCTCTCCTTTTTAACTTTTTTTTTTTCAAAGCAGCAGTCTCAGCCAAAAGGTGAGGGGCTGTGGGTATAATGATATCAAAGCCCATGAAGAAAGTGACTCCATTGAAGTGAAGCCTGATTTGGGTGAATCTGAGGTCAGGCCCTGGGCCCTGTCAAATGCAGAAGGCACTTGATGCTGTCAGTGTCACTCAATAATTCAGAGACCATCCTGAGGGAAGGCTGACCCTATATATTTTCTCCCACACTGTAGCAGCCTGATTTTCACCTCTCATTGGACCCCTCACAGCCAGGAAGACATAAGCCCTGCAGTGCAATCTCTGAATTAACTAAAGGTGACCAGTGGTCAAACTGCAAAAGTGAGAAGGAGATGAGGACATTCTTACCACTATTACATCTACTAGGGGACAGTTGTAACAAGGGGGATTTCTTCAATTACAGTTAAGGTGATGACACATACTCTGAATATTCTGACTAAAGGTATATTTTTGCTTGGGAAAAGTATGATCATTTCAAACAAATGACAAAAGCTGGCAGCTTGATGTTTTGTTGGTTGATATTTTTAATATTTTGGCTGTGTAATTAGCAGATTTTTAGCCCATCATTAAGTCTATTTATTTACTTGTGTACATATGTGTAAGTTTATATTTATTCAGTTTTTAAGTTAATTTCAGTAAAAATACTTAAATGAAAATGTTCATATGATTTATTTACAATACAGTTTGTAAAGTAATATTTTTAGGCTCTTAGTAGATATATTATTTAAGAGACTTGCCTTGTTTACCAAATAAGTGGATCTAATTGGATTTGCATTGTAAACATTAAATACAAGTTAAAATGTATTATTTTTTATTTCGTATATTAAGATTTTAGTTATGATACTCCCAAAATTATGCAGCATAAATCCGCAGATTTTTTTTACAAAATTCTCTGCAGAAATAGCAATAAATGTCCACAGATTCTGTCTGGCCCTAGTCATCACACATTAATTTTCAGGAAGTGTATAAATAAATCTAACATTTACCTTGACCTTGTAGTCTTAACCAACATCAGCCAAACAGGCAAATATGTTATTAAATTACTCATATATTAACTTTTTAGGGTTGTCGGGTTTACTTCTATTTCTGTTCTATTTCCAACAGTATTTCTAATAGTATTTATATTGTTAATTGCTTGTTGTTTCCTCCGTTTCCCATTGATTTAGTTACGGTCTCTTTAGTTGTCATAGTGATTGATTATGTGTCTCCATGGAAACCTATTTGTTGCACTTGTGTTTTATTTGCTTAGTTTTTTTGTTCCCTTGTATTGACATTCTAAAATGCAGAAGTGTGCTCATTTTTGTGATTGTTTTAGAACTAGAGGAATATCACAATAATTAACCTCGAAAAAGCCAGAGCAAACACTATCAGAAACACAACCAGATTACTATGATATACTTACAGTACTACAACATACAAAAGAGAGAGATCGACTTATAATGTCACTTACCTGTTTTATAATGATTTGATTAGCTCTAGTTTGAAATTGCGCTGAGTTTCTCCTCTCAGGGCTTATTATGCGGTCTCTGTCACCATCTTGTGGCAGAATGTCAACCCTCTTTGCTCTGATCAGTATGACAGGCTGATGAATGCCGATGCACTGTATCTCAGAAATTATAAATGTTTAAAATAGGCACTGTCCTTATAAATAAACTGCATTTTTGCAATCTAAACAACTACATTCTGGCCTAAAAAAGCCTCAAAAGTGCATTATGTTGTCCAACAGCAGCAACATTTGTCAAACTGTAGTGAGTTCATTGATCTGCTGTCACTCTATGTGGGCGGAGTAATACAGACGGCTGTAGGAGTGCTGTTATTGCAGAATGTCACACAGCTATCAGCCAATCAGATTCGAGAACCAGACAGAACTGTTGTATATTGACTGAAAAAAAAAACTGTGGTACACTTTTATATAAATGTGTCATACTTTAAAATATTGCCCAAAGAACTTACAATTGCTCCCCTACTATCAAACACTTTATGTTCTATGTAATTTTATATTCTCAAATATATAAACCTTCAAGCTTCAAGTGCTCCTCCTGAGAATATAGTTAAAAGTTTGTACAAAAGAAAATTCATTCAAAAGGCTCAATGAATTTTAGTGTATTTAAAAGACATTTGGACACAACCGTTGCACTTTAACACCTACAGTATTACTTACTTTTAGCCTTCACACAAAGGCCTATATTTGCAGATACCAAACACAACACAAAAATCATCATTTAATTACTTGACATAGACAACCAAAAGAGCTTCTTTCACAGTGCTGTTCTGAAACAGTATGTACAGTATAATTACAGCCAGTGATAAGGCTGTGTAAAAATCGCAATGGCTGTCATGGGAAGCATAAAATATTCTGACCTGTGGATTTAAGGTGACCTTTGTCTGGAGGAGCATCTTCTAACCTTCTGTCTCACATTCCTCTGGGCTGCTGTAAAGCTCACATTAACTGCATGGCTATTATTTCAGCTCTCGCTGGGAATATAAAGCCAGTGGCTGCGCAGATGCCATTTTGAGGCTCATTTTAACGCTTGATTAAAAGCTTTTTAAAGCCCACACCCCTTCACGAAAAAAGTCGACCACCGGTACACGCAAAAAGAACAAGACGTGACTGCCATTATCTGTGATTCATTTGCGAGCTGCAAATATCCGTTCGGGGTTCAGAGGGAAAATATATAGCCGTGCGAACAGCTTTTCCAGTCTATTTCAACACAATGCAATTCATGAGCTTAAACATAAACATGCTCTCCGTTTTCATTTATGGCTTCTTCACAAACCCTGTCATCGCTTTTCTTCTGAACTCTCCAGGAGGAAAATCACGTGTCTTCTGAGACCCTCAGTCATGGTCTCTGAGCTTCTTTACTCGTCTTCGGAGGGGGCTGAACATATATTTACTGTGAGAAGGTGAGAATAGAGGGTTTGTTGTAGACATAGGAGCTGAGAAAGCAGCAAGAGTTGATGGCTTTTTTTCCCCCGTCTCTATCCCATCTGCCCAGCAGGCTCCCGGCTGCCCTGATCTCGCCTCCGTTCCCCGCCAACATTCCTCCCCGGGCCACAGCCGGCATAATCAGATCCCCCGCACCAACCCATCTCCCATCTTTACATGTTAATATGTATCCTGACCAGAGGCTCTGTGTCAAATGATGGAGGAAATGATGGCCTGCGAGGGGAGAAAGTACAGAGCACCTGCAATAGATTCAGCACCTGGTGGACACATGCGGGGCTTTTTTCACTGCTTGTTTAAAACAAATATTTACTGGTGACTTTAAATCAAGGTCTTCTGTCCATATGTCCATATGGATGGAGTTTGAGAAGAGTTTATTAAAGTATATGCCTTTTTTGCTATTTTTTTTTTTTTTTTTTTTTTGAAGTGGCTTATTCCTGCAGTCCATACATGTACTTCTCTTTATTCTGCGCTAATTTTAGAAGTTGGAGGGAAAAATGGCAAGCAAATTTTTCTGGAAAGTTTGTATCTAATAATTATTTGTGACTGTTTAGACACATGAAATGTCATTATGTACAGTAAGTGTATAAAGTTTATAAAGTGTTTAAATGGTCTCTCTCTCTCTCTCTCTCTCCATATATACAATATATATATACAGTTGAAGTCAGAATTATTAGCCCCCCTGTTTATTTTTTCCCTAATTTCTTTTTAATGGAGAGAAGATTTTTTCAACACATTTCTAAACATAATAGTTTTAATAACTCATTTCTAAAAACTGATTTATTTTATCTTTGCCATGATGACAGTAAATAATAATTGACTAGATATTTTTCAAGACACTTCTATACAGCTTAAAGTGACATTTTTAGGCTTAACTAGGTTAATTAGGTTAACTGGGCAGGTTAGGGTAATTAGGCAAGTTATTGTATAATGATGGTTTGTTTTGTAGACCAGTGTTTTCCAACCCTGTTCCTGGAGGCACACCAACAGTACATATTTTGGATGTCTCCCTTTTCTGACCCATTAACTTCAGGTGTTGGAGTCTCTTCTGATGTTGTGATCAGTTGATTCAGGTGTGTTTCATTAGGGAGAGGTTGAAAATGTGTACTGTTGGTGTGCCTTCAGGAGTAGGGTTGGGAAACACTGCTGTAGACTATCGAAAAAATATGGCTTAAAGGGGCTAATAATTTTGACCTTAAAATGGTGTTTAAAAAATTAAAAACTCCTTTTATTCTAACCGAAATAAAACAAATAAGACTTTCTCCAGAAGAAAAAATATTATCAGACATACTGTGAAAATTTTCTTGCTCTGTTAAACATCATTTGGGAATTTTTTTTTTAAGTTACTTTTGAAAGTAATATAGAGTTACTCCCACAAAAAAAGTAACTAATTGCTTTTCTTAGTTACTTTTTATGGAAAGCGATGCATTATATTACTTTTGAGTTACCTTTGTGTTACTTTTCCTTACTTGGCTGAGGTTTGATCTCTTTTAAAACTTGCAGGTGTTTTTTTTTACCTTTTTTATAAAGAAGCTCTGCATTTAACAGCGACCTATATAATCTACACCTTCATTTAACTTTAAATATAGGATCAAATTATATTTTAGACCCTTCTGAACCTAGAGCTCAAAATGTTGTATATACAGATGACACCATGTAAAGTAATGTTTGCTACTTTTGTTTGTTTTGTGTTATTAGTTAAGTAAATTCACTGACTACTGAGATAAAGATTGCAATAAAGCCTAAGAAGAGTACTAACATGAAATCATTTATATTAGGGCAAAAACTGATTTTCATTCATTCATTTTCTTCTCAGCTTAGTCCCTTTATTAATCAGGGGACTACAGCGGAATGAACCGCCAACTTATCCAGTATATGTTTTACACAGCAGATGCCCTTCCAGCCACAACCCAACACTGGGAAACATCCCTACACACTCATTCACACACATACACTACGCAAAATTTAGCTTACTCAATTAACCTTTAGCGCATGTCTTTGGACATGTGGGGGAAACTGGAGCACCCAGAGGAAACCCACGCGAACACAGAGAGAACATGCAAACTCCACACAGAATCACCAACTGCCCCAGCCGAGGCTCGAACCAGCAACCTTTTTGCTGTGAGGCGAACGTGCTACCCACTGCCCCACCATGCAGCCCCAAAAAACGATTTTAAAGGACCCCTAGGTTACCCCTTTTTTTCAGATTTATTATGAGTCTTTTGTGTCTCCAGATTGTGTCTGTAAAGTTTCAGCTCCAAACACCCATCAGATTTTTTATTATACCTTTTATAAGATTCTATTTTATACATTTTTGCATTAGGAGGCTGTTTCGTTGTACTGCATCTTTAAGGCTAGTTCTCCCCGCCTACTGTTTCTACGTGCCTTAATCTCCTCCCTCAGCTGCGTCAGACAACAAACAGATATAAAGGAAGCAGATCTCACGTAGCGTTTGTGAGAAATACTACAGTAAGAACTTTACCAATTGGTATTTGATGCATTTGTTGAGTTGAGTCAACTTAACGATGAGTCGCACACAATGTCGACAAAGTTCACGCGCACACACACAGATACACACACATGCAGACAGACAGACAGACAGACAGAGCGTTTAGCTTTGCACTCTTTTTGCACGCATATGTGACAGGATACAGGTTAATCTCCACTGCTGTATGAATATCTGTTATGTTAATGTACAAAATAAACCTAATTTAACATCCACAAACAGGGATTGAAGCGTCTTCCTTTATAATTGTTCTGACACGCGGCTGTGCTGATGAAGTAAAGATGAAGTAAATTGCTGTAATTCATTACACACATGCTCTGTTTTAAAACATTTTAAACTTGTAAAACTCACGCTTGATCACATTTGATGATGGTTGATGATCCTAGCGAACTGAACTGACCTTTTATTCCCGGTTGCTTTGTGCTCATCCGCTCTTGTTGATATGATGTTAATACGCGCAGCTGTCAATCAATTCGGTAAGCGGGGGGACTGCACTCCTACGTAAAGTTGCGGTCGGTCTGAAAACCGCTTCAATTGGTCCACCGTTTTTATGTTGTTAAATTGAAAAAAAGCACTGGGTGTGTTTATATCACTATACATTATACCTGCACATATGTCTGTCCAAACAGCTTGAAAAGTCGATTTTTCACCATAGGTGCCCTTTAAACCTTTAAAATATTTAATAACAAAATGAACAATAACACGATAAAAAACATCCCCAAATCAAAATAAATCTTTAAGCTTTATGCATTGAATAAATTTCTTTACATGGCCTTAACAAAAAAACAAGTCTCCGGCCTGCCATTGTTTTTGGTTCTGACTGTCTGTAGTAAATGAATTGTTTGTTTTAAGCAGATCTTCTAAGTGAACCAGTCGAACAAGTTCATTAAATTTAACGGAGTTGTCGTGAAACGGTTTGCATCTTCAGTACTAACATACCGGATACCCCCTCTGACTCGAAATAAACCAATATCCTGAGTTATTCAGTTAATAGAACAGTACACAAAATCATCTGCTGTGGAAACAAAAAGAGTCCTGATAATGATGATGATGAGTGCGAGCCGACTGTCTGTTCCCTCGCAGCACGCTCTGTCATTGAGTGTGTGATTCAACCTTACTAAAGTAATTTTTATATTCTGCAATAGCCAAGTAAGCAAGGTACCAAGTTGAGTAAAAAAAAAGTCATTCAAATAATATTACTTATTTTTAAAAGTAATGCTTTATATTACTCGTTACTTTGGAAAAGTAATATTATTACATGATGTGCATTACTTATAACGAAGGCATTTATACAGTATATATATACATATATATACATATATATACATATACATACATATATATACATATACATATATATATATACATATATATATATATATATATATATATATATATATATATATATATATATATATATATATATATATATATATATATATATATATATATTCAAATAAATAAATCAATAAATAAATCAATAAATAAATCAATAAAGAAAGAAAGAAAGAAAGAAAGAAAGAAAGAAAGAAAGAAAGAAAGAAAGAAAGAAAGAAAGAAAGAAAAAAAAAAAAAGAAAGAAAGAAAGAAAGAAATATAATTTATTGACCATAAAAATCCTCATTAAGATGTCTTCTCAAGGTAAAGGTACACTGTAAAAGATATAAAATAAAATAAATGTAGTAGTGGCAGAAAATAACTAATACATTTTCTATTAAAAACTAGTCTTGGTTCTTAACTAACATTTGCTGTCCATGAGATTTGCATTTCAAATACAACAGGAAAAATATATTGCTATAATAATAGCAATACAATACCATATTTCACAAATAAGATTAGTCAATATGAATCCCATACGCATTATATGGCTATGTTGGGTCACAACCCAGAGGCTGAGAAGCTCTGCGCTGGAGGACTGTAGCAGAGGGAAGTGACCTTAGAAGATCTCTGTTTTCACCTACATGTTCCCTCCAGGAAGGACTAATATATCACATAATTAGTCACATTTTAATACTTATTATCATGTGGTCCTGAGGGATCCTTTTAGCGAAAGAGAAGCTTGATAAAGTGTAATGCGATTTTGTCTTGAGTCTTCATGGTGATTTTAGATATAGCTGCTTCCTTCTGCTATTCACCCCTTAAAGAACCATTACACAGCAAGAAGCTTTCTTTCATTTAGGAAACAGTAGCCATTATCTTGTGTTTTAACTTAATCCTGCACCCTCCTCACTCGTCTGAGAATCATTTAAATTCCTATTAGCTTTTACTGCCATTTCAAAAGATATGAGCTTGTCAGAAACTAGAACAACGAGCACATTTTATGAGCTCTTAATCTGGCTAAATGAACCCCAGAAATGAAAGATTTCAGTGGAGTTTGCAGATGGGTACTGGATGACTTTTATTATTTTTTTCCATTCGTTTGTATGGAGACACATCATCCCTGATATAAAGTGCAGTCAGGATGATGGCAGCAGGTGGAACAGAAACAAACCAAAAACGAAACTTGACTTCAAAAAAACCTTTTAAGAAGCACCGTAGAAGTGACCAGTTCCCAGAGGTCAAAAACTACTTGTACTTCACTCAAAAAAAAAGCATCATCACCACTTTCACACAATCAGAAACGCACTAAACACTGATGCAGCAACCTTGCTCTCAGTCTGATAATGGTCTGTTAATGGAGTGTCTTATCTAAAACTCTTGAGTCTTCCGAGTCAGTTTCACACTGAAATGTCCACACACAAGTATATATCCAGTATCAGCTAAAATATAGATGTTTTAATAAAATATTACTCCACTTAAAATAGTATTACTGTTTTTAAAAAACATATTTTTAATGTACTTAAAGGGGTCATGAGTTGAGAAAGCAAATTTCCCCAGATCTATATAAGAAGACATTATTATAAAAACACTCCAGAAACAGCAAACAAACAAAACATATTTTCTTTTGCACACTGGAACGCTGACACTTTCATTACTCTTGTTCTGGAGATGTCTTGAGACATTCATGCTGCAAATAAATGGGGGTGTGCAAAATGTATTGTCTGCAATAATTGTTGTTTTATCAACTTCTTTTTTATTTATTAAAAAAAAAATTACAAAAACAGTGTACATAATTTCATGCTCCATGCATACACAAATTAAACAAGTTGATCTAGCCTAAGGTATGTGCGACAAAGTATAACTTCAGCAGAATCTCTGTAAGAGAACTGTAAGCAGTCTCCTGATTTTTATTTATTTCTTCGAGAGTCTGTTTTTTTTTGTGTGTTGCGTTGATGTGCATGCATATTAAAGTAAATAGAAACATTTACCAACTATGTTTAGAGTTTGTCAATGTGTTGATCAGTGGGTTTTACCTCAGGAACATTTGGAAATTATATAAACAACTGCTGTAATGTTCAACAAATCAACAGCAATTTACTTCCAAAGTGCTTATTTATTTCTGTAAGTCTTTTGCTTGTAATATTTGGTTAAAGAAAATAGTCTGTGCTTGATCGACACATAAGGAGCCATAATAAAGAGCACACGGCTGTGCTAAACACAATGCACATGCAAATGTAGCCTGAGAATGCCAGTCAATATCATTAATAGCTGCTTTCAGCACTCTCAGGTAGCTGCAGTTCTTTCTGAACGAAGAATTGACATTTGTTCATCTCAAAGCAGCACTGCAGTGTTTGTTTTAGAACGAATTGTTTAAAAAAATGTATTTCAATCAATATACCGTTCATAAAGACTTTCACTTGCTTTGATTCTAAATGAATCAGCTTTTTTGAATTAATCATTTGAATGAATTGCTGAATGAAAAATAACTTGCTGCCACCTACTGGCAATTTTATTGTGTGTGTTCACCAACGTGTATTTTATTTTATTTATTTATTTTTTTCAGTTGTTCTTAATGGAAGTTCCACATTTTTCACCACAGCAGCAGTGTGGGGAGGCACTTAAAGTCTGTTTTAAACAAAAACACTGAACACCCTCTGTCTTTTAAACAGGTAGATTAGTACTCAGTAATCAATTTTGGGAGAGCCTAGGGCAGGCATGGGCAAACTCGATCCTCGAGGGCCGGTGTCCCTGCAGAGTTTTGCTCCAACACTAATCAAACACACCTGAACACCCTAATTAGTGTCTTCAAGATCACTAGAAAGCTACAAGCAGGTGTGTTTGATTAGGGTTGGTGCAAAACTATGCAGGGACACCGACCCTCCAGGATCGAGTTTGCCCATCCCTGGCCTAGGGTCTAAAGTGCATTTAGACCATGTCCACACCTACACAGGTATTTTTATAAACGTTTTAAAAAGTTTTCCCCGCTTTCAATTAAAAAAAAAAAATCTCTGTCTACGTGAAAATGCACTGTGATGCATGTTATAGGCATGCTGAACCAACTAGTGGCAATAATGACACATTTATACTGGCTTCAGATCAAACGGGGAATTCAATTTCACCAATAATTGCATTTATGTCAATGCAAATGTGAGTACAGAGTAGGATTACCATCCCGTGGTTGAACAATCTGAAATACACGATTCATTTGCCACGAATTTGCAGTGTTTAGTATGAACCCAGCCATTTTGGCCAATCAGAGAGGACAAAACAGCACACATGCTGACATCATGAGGCTAAAACTCCAGTTTTAGCATCCACATGACCACACTGTACCTGGAGTTTTGGTAAATCTTCACCTTGGCTCGAGTTTTCAGAAAGTTGTGGTTTCACATGACACTGCATTTTCATGTGGACAAATAACCAAACTGCGTAGAAAAAAAGTGCGGTTTTGAAAATACCAGTGTTCGTGTGTACAGGGCCTTAGTTCAGCAAACAAATAAATAAACAAAAACTATGAAGGATGGTTAAAAAAACTGAAGTATACTATGTGAAATATCCAAACAAGCATACTTTCCTAATCTCCTATATGATGACAATAAAACATATATTTGTAAAATGTGTGTGTTGCTATGCATCCCTGTGTGTGTGTAATAAGCACATACATTGACTTTCATTGACATCTTTACGGTCTATTTCAGTCCCCTGAAAATAGTAATGCATATTTTCAGACCACCATGCCCATGGGCACAAATACATTTGCTATTTAAACAACTTGACACAAGACATGAAAACAATACCTGAGCTGGGCTGTGCTGAACTAGTGCAAAATCACTTGCGTTACACCTGGTGCCAGATTGTGCCAATTGTATAATAGTGCCCCCCAAAAAAAACGGTTCAGTGGACATGCCGAGTTCAGACTGCACAATTTTCAAAGTAGCCGTGTCGCAAATGTTTTCACACTGCATGATTATCTGGGGTAGCGTTCCATCGCTGCTTTGTTTACACTGCAAGATGGATCGGCTTTACATGACTTTAGAATAGGAAGAATCGCTGACAACTTGGTCTCAGTCTGAAAACTACATCTCTAACAACCAAACACACACAAAAAGTGTCATGGAAACAACACGAGGTAACGTAAGATATCTTTTGTTATTAACTACATAAGGAGAAAGAAGGCTTTAGTGTGGTAGAAAAATGTACTTATTTTGCTCACCTGGCTTTGAAAGGATTTAGAAATTTCTCCTCAATTTCTCCTTTTCCAATTCGACCCGGTTGTGAAATTGCCCAGATGACACGTCAAACAGACACGAGTGCTCCTGCCAAATTTACACTAGTTTTACCTCCATTTCTTGACCGAAAATAATCAATTTAAACTTCTACCCAACCTCCCGCTGGCCTGCAGGCACCTATACTAGTGAATGATGCTTTCTGATTGGCTGTAGGTAATCACCGATGTTATTTTCAGTCAGAACACATTTCATACGACATGATTTTGAATCGCCAACAGCTCCAGATATTTAGCATGCCAAATCTCTTAGCATCTCAAATCGCGTCTTTGATAGTTCATATTGTGTGATTAATACTCACGTGAATGCTTTGTCTGCGATTTCTCAAAACCTGTGGGCGAGTCAAATTTGGGGCTAAAATCATGCAGTCTGAACTCGGCATAACATTGACTTTCATTGACATCTTTACGGTTTATTTCAGTTCCCTGAAAATAGCAATGCATCGACAATGCACCTTTTCAGACAAGCATGCTAATGGACACACAACTGGGCACAAATACATTTGCTATTTAAACAACGTGACACAAGATGTGAAAACGATACCTGTGCTGAGCTGAAACTAGTGCAAAAACACTTGCATTGCACCTGGCACCACACTGTGCCAATTGTATAATAGTGCCCAAAAACACTTCGGTGGACATGCACTCTTAGTGTCATATACAATTATCTATGACAGGCCTATGCAGCCAACAGAAGCACAAAAACATAAGACAAGTAATGTTAAGTCAAGTCAAGTTACTTTTATTGTCAAATATGCTGAACATTCTTGATATACAGTAAAGATGAAATTACAGTCCTCTCAGCCTTCGGTGCAAACATTGGAGTGAGTCCTCAGTCTGTGTTTATAGTAGCTGATTTGAGTCTCCTGACCTGGTGGATGAAACTGTCCTTGAGCCTACTGGTTCTGGCCCAGAGACTGCGCAGTCTCCTCCCTGATGGCAGCAGGCTGAAGTAGCTGCGAGATTGGTGGGATGGGTCACTTGCAATCATGATGGCTTTCTGGGTAAGACGGGAGTGGTAGATGTCTGAGAGGGTGATGAGAAAGACACCAATAAACCTCTCGGCTGTTCTCACAATGTGCTGAAGAGTCTTCCAACATGACGCGGTGCAGGCTCTGTACCACAGGGTGATGCAGCAGGTCAGGATGATCTCAATGGCAATACTGCAGAAGTCCCTTTATTAATCTGGGGTCGCCACAGTGGAATGAACCGCTAACTTACCCAGCATGTGTTTTACGCAGCAGACGCCCTGCCAACTGCAACCCATCACTGGGAAACATCAATCCACACTCATTCACACACATACACTATGGACAATTTAGCTTACCAAATTCACCTACAGTATCCCACATGTCTTTGGACTGTGGGGAAAACTGGAGCACCCGGAGGAAACCCACGCGAACACGGGGAGAACATGCAAACTCCACACAGAAATGCCCACTGACCCAGCCGGGACTTGAAACAGCGACCTTCTTGCTGTGAGGCGATTGTACTAACCACTGCGCCACCATGCTGCCAAGTTACATTTATTGTAATTTTAAAAAAGTCAATATTGGGCATACATAGATCGATGCAAATCCTAAGTGAACAATTTTGTACATTTTGCAAACCATCAAAAAAAAAAAATCAGCTCAAACATGAAATTCTCTCAGCAGGTGTTGAAATCTGCAAGACTATAAGGCTAAAAACAACAACAGAGAGAGCTGCTCAAATGCCGATCCTATGAGAAAACACTATTTCTTTCTTTTTTTTTCATATTCTTCTTCCTTTTCCAGATAATAAATAAATTATCATATCTGCAGATCCAGACAGGTGACAACCCTCGTTTGATCATTGGAAAAATTCCCAGAAAACTGTCATTCACATCCTGAGTTATAATGCGGTCTTATTTTTTATGACAACATCATTCCCACAGTCAAACACAGTGTCGGAGCTTGGCAAGTGAAAATTTTATGTACTGCGCTGATTTGCAGCTAAACCTTTAGGCCTCTCCGATCCGGCAGTTTCTTCAGGTGTGAGAGAGTCTGCGCCTGAGGGGAAGCTGCTCTGACTTACACCCTCATAAATAATATCAGGACTCTTGTTTAGGCCTCGTGTACAGCTCCAAAACTCAAAACCGTGACCGCACACGCATGTTGTAACAACACAATCAACACCCCGAGCTGCTTGCAACCTTCTCTGTGTTTAACCTGGCATCAGCACAAGATTAATGACATTAAAAGCTCCATGTTTATGAGGTAAAGAAAGTATTTATTTACACATCTGGAAGGCATGACTGCAGTGAAACCATTTCTAAACATAGCCGTGTCTTGATGCACTTAATACGAGAGATGTATACTCTGATTTACTGTATGTCAATAGACTGGTAAGAACAGATGGACAATAACCTTGCATGTGATTTACGTTAGAAGCTCATATTCATGCGCACGCATATCCACACAGAATGTATACAAGTTCAGTGAATTCCTTTGAAGTGTGATTTTATCTAAATATCTCTGAATTGTAGCAGATGCTGGTGTTGTTAGCAAGCTAATGATGTCAAACTGTAATTTATGGCTCGAATTTGAGCAAAACACATAAAACGTTCAAGCCTATCTGCCTCTTTTGCAGTAAGAAATGGAATAAGAAAGGGGAAACGTGCCCCAGTAAAAATCGACAGTGCCCCAGTAATTGCTTTGAGATACTATTTACTTTATATGCAAGTGTATTTTTTAAGAGTGGTAATCCCAAAATAAAGACGTTATTCTCTATGTGCAACCAAACCAACGCTGGTGAAAGCAGTGTAGTTTAATCAGAAAGCAAACTGAGCATAGGCACAGAAAAAAAACATGCCCGCCCGCCTCACGCACCGCTCTGCTTGATGCTGACGCACTGCTCTGCTCCCGGTTGTAAACATATATGCCGAAAAAATAGCCACGCTGCTTACGCACCGCTCATGCGTCGTAAAACCGGCGTAACAGTGAGTTTTGCAAGTCGACAAAACTAAAGTTTAACTAATATGATGGTGATCTTATTTAGACGAAGCATGGCTCCTGAAGCAAAAAAAGGAGGGATAATGAGTCAGGGAGTTTAGACTTAATAAATGTAATTTTCGGCCATGAGTCGGGTCTAAGACAACACACCATATAATTCTACAATCTTATAAATAATCATAATCTTAAAATATATATAATAAATCTTATAAAATATATATTTTGTATTCTATAGAGTTGTCTATAGAATTTTATTTTAATAAAATTAATGTTCATGCAAAAGAAAGTAAAAAAAAAAAAACATTTCTAACATCACTCCAGTTGTGTCTTTAGATTGTTTTCCATTTACATTTAGGATTAATTTTCATTATTTATTTACAATAATAATTGTATAATAACAATAATACTGTTATTTATTTGTTTATAAATAATATATATATATATATAATATATATAAATAATAATATATATATATATATATATATATATATATATATATATATATATATATATATATATATATATATATATATATATATATATATATATATATCTTTTAATAGGGGGAAGCTGTGCCCCAGTAGAGAAGTAAGTGATTCTGGTTTAATGTCCTTCTCTCCTCTCAGGCCAACAAGAGAGGGGTGTTTTTGCTCTAAAAATAGGGTTTAATTATTTTAGATACACTTCAGCTGCTTTGCTCTCAGAATTTTCTAAAGATGCTGAGGAAAAAAATTGGGATCCACAAATATTTTGAGTGCAATTTCATTACTAAAAACATAAAATGCTGTGACATGGCTGTGTAAACAGCTTTATACTCAAGCAAATAAGTATAAAATATTAAAACTTCCTATCATAATAATTTCTTTATCTTTCTTTATCCAAGATATGTACTAGGGCTGTGCAGTTAATTGAAATCGAATCGCAATTGCGATTTGAAACATTACGATTAGCTAATCGCAAAAGGCTGCGATATGAAATATGTATTATCTAATTTCCCCCGCCCAAAGCAAATGTGTGCATGGCATCTGTGTGTGACAGTCTTACTAGCCAATTGAGTGAGCACACTTTCATTATGCTCAATAAGCATCGGAACGCCAGCAAAAAAAAAAACCACACAAACAGGAAAGCGCGGACGCGAGGGATGATGGCGTCTGCCACTTCAGAAGCATTTATAGAAGAATTCATATCAAAGAAAAACAGCACATTGGTTATATGGGAATATTTTGGTTTCAAAGTCACAAAAAAAGGAAGTTTAATGTTTTTATAACTCATGTGTATTTTGCGTGCATTCACGGTTCGTGGTGCAGATATGTGCATCGTCTGTAGTGACTGACTAATGTAATGTACCATAAAAATATAATTTGTCATTTCATTTTCATAGGACAGTTATATATAGATGCATTAGTTGCAGAACTTTAAAGCAGTTTAACAATTTAAACGCTTCTTATCAAATATTAGATTAGATTAGATTAGATTCAACTTTATTGTCATTACACATGTACAAGTACAAGGCAACGAAATGCAGTTTAGGTCTAACCAGCAGTGCAATAGCAGCAAGTGCAGGATACAGGTATAAGTTATAAAGTGCAGTTATAGAAAAACTATGGTGATATTTACAGATGGATGTACTATGAACATTATATACAGGTTGTATTAGCTATGAACAGATTTACAATAAATGAATATATGTACAGGATGCTATTAATAGCAGAAGTATGCAGATAGATAAACATAATTACAAATGTCCATGTGCTGTGGGTATGTACAGTTCAAGTAAATGAATCAGTGCAATGAATATGTGCAAACTTAAATGTGCAAATGTTAAATGAGTGACAATGCAGTGATTGTGAGGAGTATAAGGAGTATATACGTCATGCGACTAATATGCATGACTTAACAGAGAGCTTACGACCTACTAACAACAGTTTGCTTTAAGAACATGTTAACAAATTTAGTTACAAACTAGCTAGTAGTTACAAAGCCCCTATGTGGGACTTCACCTTCCAGTTTAAGAAAGAACTTACGAACAGCTGGTGCAACTCTTCCCAGGAGATAACTAATGCCATAACGCACTACCACGCTAAAGACACAGTACCTTTTAATGCAATGACCAAAGAGGGATTTAAAAACTCCTCTAAATGCAGGATAGGAGATACACACTTCTGTCTGGCACCTATATTAGCCATTTTGGAGTATCACAGCTGTACGGTTACCGTCATGATATTTTGTGTAGCATCTGTGATAATTATTTTGTTTTAGACAATGTAAGCTACTGAGAGGCTCTTATCAGCCATGTTAGTTTGCTGAGTGTTCTGTATTTTTATAATTATAATTTTTTTATTTGTATAAAAAGCCACGCTATCTCCCTAATTTGAGTTTAACTTGTTTACAGAAAGGTAACGTCATTTTATGTGTGTTTACTGTTTGCTCTAGAGAAAAATTTGTGTTTAATTTCTGAATACTTAAAAAACTAATTTAAATAAATGCTTAAGTTAATATACTTTTAGTTCCTTTTTTTTAAATAATACTCACTGCATTGTAGCAGAAAGAAGCTATGATACAGAATATTGAGCTGAAGCTTGACTACAAAATTAAATCGCAGATCAAATTGAAATTGCAATATCTGTCCAAAAAAAAATAAATAAATAAATAAATAAATAAATAAATAAATATAACTCAATTAGATATTTTCCACAAATTACACAGCCCTAATATATACATTGTCATTTAGTAAGTGATTGGAGTCTCTGTGTGGAATTTCATAACCTTCTTTGCAGAACAGAAATTTTATAAAAATGTTGTTCATCACTGTTTGGGCTGTTCTGTTCATAATGTTTTTTTTTTTCGTTTTGTTTGTGTTAATAGTTTCACAGAGAGCGAACACATTTGTTTTTATGTGTAATGCTGTAACTTTAAATTGACTGTTGCTGTAAACAATACACAACTAAATACAAATTGTAAAATATATAGGCAAAACAAATTTTACGCAACATCGTAATACGTAATTTCTAACAAAGCCTGCATTAATTAAATAAAAATGTAATTCATGTTTGCGTTTTGAAATGCAACATTCTCCAAACATATTAGCAAGATTGTAATGACAATGGTTTATACATTAAACCATTACTGTCAACAGAGAAAAGCTTTAGCTGTTGTCTTATACTAAAACAAATGTTCTACACTTTAACAACCAAAAAGAATGCTTTAAAAACAAAACTAAATCTTAAATGATAGTTTTTATTTTAAACTCAAATATAAAAGTATTTAAATTATTGTTATATTACTAAAATAAGTATAAAGTGAGTATAAATCTGACTGTGTATAAAGGTTAAAGACGAACATTGATGCTGGCTTGACAAAGCCATGCAGGTCTGAAATTTTAAAATGATGTGAAGTGTAGGGGTGTTGAACAAGACTGAATGGCTTTATTCTAGTAAAACAATTAGCTTGACGCACTTTATCCCACTTGCCACAAAATATAGACACAGCTATAATAGTTTATTACTTCTTTAATTAATGCACATAAAGCTGACAGAAAAGAAAACAGCTGAATGGAACATACATTAACCTACATACTCAGTCACAAGATGGCGCCAAACAGTCAAAAACAGTGGCGTAACAAAAAGCATTTATAGTAAATATGGATGTTCACTGATGGTCGAGTTACTTCAAAGTACCCAGATTAGCCTGTGTTATGTGTTTCAGTGGTTAAGATCTGAAAGCATACCTTGGAATGTTGTGACTGACCAATCAGAATCAAGTATTCCAGACAGCCATGTAATAATATGCAATAGTTTACTTTACAAATGGCTAATATGTTTTTAGCATGTTTATCAGTTGTCTGGGATAAATCAAGATGCTACTAAATTATGTTTAGCATGTTTAACATTTGCTTAAATATTTTAAAATGCCATTAGCCATTATTCAATTCATTTATTTATATAGTGCTTTTACAAAGCTGGTTAACATAGAAGTTCTAGTTCAGTCCAATTTTTCAGAATTGAAATTCAGTTTAGTTCAGTGTAGTTTAAATTTCACTGCGGAAAGTCTAAACACTGACGAGCAAATCCATCGATTTGACGAAAGTGAAGAAAAAAAAAACTCAAGAGAAACCAGGCTCAGTTAGGCACGACCATATCTCCTCTGGCCAAACTTCTTCTGCAGAGCTGCAGTCTAGGCACCGGAGGCTGGAGAAGCTGCAGGTGAGAGTAGGTCGCAGGCGGGTGTTCAGGTTGGCCCACGAGATCAATGCGAAGACACGTCTGTCACTGGGGTCTTTCAGGAATCAGTCTCATGCTCTCTACTCCTCCATGACCGCCACAACATCTGCTCAGGATATGGCCTGGTCCAAGATTATGGATACCTTGGCATCATCTCTTCACAGGTCTTTGATCACATCAATGGCACTGCACAATTTCTAGAGGCCTCAGGATGAGTATCCCCAGGTGGAAATAGAGAATAAAGAAAACAATTAGCGTAGCTGCTGTTCGTAGTGTATTTAAACAAGTGATATTAAATTCAAATGCAAAAATGATTACCATCATTAACAACAATTAGCATTGTTAGTTTGAATTAGCATGTTGCTAGCATGGATTAGCATGTTGTAGAGAAATTAACTACTTTAAATTATGCTTTATTTTGGGAGGCTATACTTTCAAAGCCTTCTCCAGCTCTGCTTAGATGAGTTCAGTATGCTGGAGGATCAGCAGCTTTACAATGTCTTTCTGTCTCAGGGGAAACATACGGTCTGTGTGTTGTTGGTTCAACACAGTTCTGCTTTACAGATGTGATAGCAGAATGTGAGATCACTTGGCCTTCAAAAATGATGAAGAAATCAATGGTGTGTCAGCCTGCTACAGTAAGCGAAGCTCAGGGTAACATCTCAGATGCTCTAGGTATGGCCCTTCAGATAAGAACTGCCAGTTTTTCACTCTGGATCATTGTTAGATATATAAATGTTCTCCTTTTGAAAGATATTATTTTCTTTTTCAATAGGAAGCCAGGACTGCATTGTTGTGTTAAACTTTAAATGGACTCTGGGTCAAAAGTGTATGTATTAAATGTTATCATAGCACGCTCTTCAGAATATCACCATTATCCTTAATAATGGCTCTTTTGACAGCTATTATGTAGGGACAATGCGTAATTACGCCATTGAAGAGTGGCACAATAAAGCTGTAATGCAGCAAAAAGAGCAAGTCTTAAATAAAGAGCATTTGGTAACATTTACTGAGCATTTTCCACTTGCACTTTATGGCCTGCACCTGCATCACACCCCCTGTTATTAATGCCAAGCCATGAAAGACCCTGAGCCATGCTGGAAAGCAGTCATAACCATCACTTTTTAACAAGGCAATCATAAACAATCCCAATCCTGCCACCGAATGGCAAATAAGATCCTATCTGGGGTTGGTGCCACCGAGAATTGTTCTGTAAATGCATGATTCCATTCTTTCAGGAAATATACTGCATGATTCATAGCCTCACCTGTCAGAGGAGAAGAAACATTTTTAATCTTTTAGCTTCTTCCTGCAGCCCTCCTAGATAGCAAGACATCCAGCATAATGAGTAATTTTCCTGCAGAATAAACGGTTGTTATTTTAAGTTTAACTTAAAATGCACATCAAAATCACTTTTATTATGGCCTTGGGCATTTTTGAAGGAAGTGCTCAAATCGCTTTTTGATGTTGCGGTTGACATTTATATAATGGAACGGGACATTATTTAAATGTACCATGACCCTGAAATGCAGGGAGGCCACACAGAGGCCAAGGAGGGCTGTTCAGCTCCAGGGCTTCTTGTGTAGACCTCCAAATTTAGCATATATGTTTTACAATTTTCACACTGCCATTTGAAAGTTCAAAAGTTTCATCTTGTGAAGACTTTAAAATACTTTTAAGATGATAATAATAATATTTTATTAATATAATAATAATTTAAATAATGGTTATTAAAAAAATGATTAACTTGCTAAAATTAAAACTCAAAGAAAAAAATTATGAACCAATTCAATGCTGAATAAAAAGGTTTACACACATTACATTTATTAAAAGTGACACTAAATATACGCAGTGTTTGATTTAGCATTCTGCTTAAAACAAATGCAGTTTTTTATTAAGTTAATCAGAAAATCCTGAAACTGCTATTACTCAAACACTGTTTTTGTTGCATGGTTTTGTTTAAATACAAATTCGGTCACTCAGAAATCATACTACACTGGTTATACAGTTTAATTAAGTTCACAATATAATCATTCATTCATTCAAATGTGATTTTGTTCACTTAAATAAAAAACTATTTATGATTCTCTGAGCATTTCATATAGTTTTGATTCATTAAAATGTTCAGGAGTCATGCTACACTTTTCCAAAAACACCACACTGATTCAGTAAAAAGAGTAGACTAAGTCAAGTCAGTAGTCATACTATAATAGTAACAAAATATAGTTCTGATTCAATGAGAATAATCAATTCAGCCATTAGGATATTGTACATAACACATCACAACAAATGATTTAATCCACTAAAAAAGAATCAACTCATTGAGAATCAACTCATCAATCTTAATGCACTAGCCTAACCCTAACCTACAATAGGATTTTGCTTTGCTTAAAAGAATTGACTAGGGCCTTTATTCAAGAATCACACTACACTATTCACATTGTATTGAACTGATTCAATTGAAAACAAAACTGAATCTTTTGTTGTGGAGGTGGTTGTCGAGTCTTACTGCAAATGTTCATAAGTTCTGCAAGGTTCTAAATCTCTAAAATAAACTTAATCCTTCACGAGTCATACTGCATTTTAACAAAAAATATGGACTTTATTCACTAAAAGTAACTAACTCAATCAAACTTCTGATCTGACCATGTGGTTTTGCTGTAAATCTTTCAATAATCAAATGATACGAGACATTAATTATATCTATCCTATACTTGGTGCAATAGGGCACGAGACATGTTTTGTGCGATTTATTGCTATTTTCAGACAAGCGCAACCCTAATTTTCACGTTTTGCGCCACGCTGTTTAAATAGCAAATCTATTTGCGCTACTTTGTGTGCTCATGGGTGTGCCAGTCTATAAAGGAGGTGTGTTAAGGCGCATTGTTGGCGCGTTGCTATTTTGAGAAAATGAAATATACCACGCCAATGACCAATTAAAACCTGGTCTAAACTCCAGCACAGAGTGTGTTAGTTATGCTTAATACACACATGATGTACAGCAATACACAAATATCTTTACATATGAAAAAAAATATATAAAGGATTAAAATGTTACAAAAATTATTATTTAGTACATAATTCTAAAAAAAAAAAAAAAAAAAAAAAAAAAACCCTACCTCCATGCCTTCTTAATGTCCCGGACACTTTTTCCAGTTTATTCATGAAAATTTGCATTTGTATAATATTATTATCATCAGTATAATTTATTATATGTATATTTATATTTGTTTTAATAAAAAAAAACAAGTTTAGATTTGTCTCTCTGTCGGGTTTTGGAGATGTATGCAAACAAAATTAAATTTGCAGCCTAATGGATGTCTTCAGAGGAGTGCGTACAATACCGTTTCCTGATCCACAAACGTAAAGAAGTAAAGTAAAGAGGCTGAATGGAGGAGGCTCATTCTTTATCCTCGCGTAGATGGTCTGTTAAACGGTTTTCTCGCTAGTGAGGCATTCAGTTTTTCCACTTACAAAGTCCGTCATAAAAATAGCAAATGCGCCATGGCACAGCGCAGCTGACTCTTAAAGGTAATGGGACATGAGACTCTGATTGGTTGATTGCACGTTATACTCAAAACACCCATAACTCATTAAGAGGATAAGCACAACCCTGTTCGACCATGCGCTGCTTTTGCACCATGTGCTTTACACTATGTACCTATATCATTAAAATAGAGCCGTAAATTTTGGCTTTGATTCTTAAAAAGAATCAACGCAATCCTTTGTTTAGGAGTCATGCTACACTTGTCCCAAATTATTGTTAATTATTGACAATATTGTCTCCAAAGACTTCTGGTACTTTTTTTTTTTTTTTTGTGTAAAATAAACTACTGTATCATTGACGATACAACATATCCTCCTGACCAGGCTAATTTCTTCTTATTGAAGTTCTTGTACAGACTTGAATATATAATGTTCGCCATTTTGGCAAAGGTCTCTTAGCTGATGCCTCAAGTCAGTGAATATGCTGATTACTCTTCCATAGTCCTGCCCTGAACTCTACCTTTGCACCTTATTTGAATACATTAAAATATAGTATATGAATGTTACATCCAGCAGTGTGCTAATTTCAAAGCAAGAGTGTAAAGATAGGTTAAAGATGTTCCTGCAAATCTCAGCACTTCTGTTGTACAAATTCCCACAGCGCATCTTAAACAGCTGAGTTTATGGGCTCTTTTAACCTGGCCTATATGTCCTATGTTTATCCTTGAAGATTCACAGCTACAATGCAAGCACACTGAATGTCATGTTTGTTCAGCTCGTAAAGAAAAAATGTCTTCAATATCATCGAAGCGCAAAGCTGTAATGTTAGCATGTACGCTAATTGGTCACAGATCACGGATGACCTGATTTGCGCTATGCTCTCCGTTTTTTTTTTTCTTATTGTGTCACTCCCTGTCATGTATTCTGGCAAATGAAAAGATGAAGAAACCAGCACAGATGGTGTTTTATGAGAGAGGATTTCTCGGCAGACGTTTTTTGAATGCTTATTTAATACTAAATGCAATAAGTGTTGGGGGGGTTGGGAGGTTGGACAGCCTTTGTTTTAGAGGATAGCGCTCAGCATATTAATCAAAAAAGGAAAGCCAATGGTTTCATGGAAGGCAATGAACACAAACGCACACTTGCTCACAATATCAGTACACACCAGACTGCTGGGAATTATCAAGCACACACAACTAAAGACGAGGATGAAAACACAATCAGATGGAATACGGCCAGGGTAATTTTGCTCATTGTTGAATGAATGTGTATAGACGTTTGTGTCGTGTCTGTCTGACAGGATTTCTCATTCTGTTTTCCCCGATGACACCCTGCTGTTGTGCTGTATTCGCCCTTTGTCTGGGCTCCTCGGAAGGACTCTAAATTAGACTGAACAAAAACTATGATTTTTCAAGACTATTTGTATATTTCTTAGCAGAAAGGATGTAACGCTGAATCAGTAGTGTAGTCCTAAAAAAAAAGGTGGTGTACTATTACCCACCCAACCCGCCCATGCTATTTTATCATTTTACCTGAACGTTTCAGCGAGACATCATTCAGACTTTAAAAAAACTCACGAAATTTTCTCACAGCTGCTGTGGTCGTCAGGGGGCAGGGAATGGTGCAAAATATGAATAAAAATGCACCAATTGCAACAAATTAAGATGAGAGTTAAAAAAACATTTGGTATAAAGTTAAGGGATGCGAGTACACGTAAATTAGGTAAGTCTAATCAGCAAAACAAGTGAGTATACTGAGGGTATACGCAATTATTGATCCTCAGAAGTCGTAATACCCAAAGAGCTAGTGGAAAAAAGTAGGCATACTGAGTATATGTGCGTATAGCCCTGACTACACCACTGGTCTGAATGATAAGCATGCTCAACAAAATGTTTTACTACCTGTATCCACAGATATATATTTTCACATTTTACTTTTTTTTTTTAAATGGGATACATTTTATTTTTTCTTTACTCTACACCCAAATTTCTCCATAATCAAATTATTTGTTATATCAGCCACAGCTATATCACCCTGCAGCCTAAGACTGGTTACTCACTGAAGCTAAGCAGGGCTGAGCCTATTCAGTACCTGGATGGGAGACCAGATGAGAAAAACTAGGTTGCTGTTGGAAGTGGTGTTAATGTGGCCAGCAGGGGCGCCGACCAGTCCTTAATTCTCTTTAGCTTCCCTTACCCAATTACTCAATCCATCCCTTCCCTTACTCAGTCCATCGAATTGGCTCTATCGCTGTCTCTCCACTCCACCAATAGCTAGTGTGTGGTGAGCGCCGGCGCCGTTCTCCTGTGGCTGCCGTCGCATTAACCAAGTGGATGCTGCACACTGGAGGTGGTGTGGAGAGACCCCCCCTTCATGATTGTGAAGCGTTTTAGGAGTATGGCCATACGCGATACATGCACTATATTAAAATCTATATGCACTATATTAAAAACATATCTATATACAAGTGTAAACAAGTGAATTCGGTAACTACTGACAAACTTTCTAATCCTAAAATGATAAAGTTATATTTTAACTGAAAATATGAACTGTATTCTCAGATTAACAGCTATTTATATATATATATATATATATATATATATATATATATATATATATATATATATATATATATATATATATATATATATATATATATATATATATACATAAATAGTGATGGTATAACGGCGCTATAAATAAATGCCGTTACTAATGTCGATACTTTTTTCACTTACGAGTAGTCAAATGAATTACTGTTTCCCACGTTACAACAGCATTGTCATTACTGACAATAACATGCGCATTACTACAATTGACAACACAGCAATTCAAAGGTAGCTTTTGCAAACTGGAAATATAAGCACTACTTTTCCCTTGTTAAGGTGAAAGACAAGAAAGTATATGTATCGTGCAACTTATTAAAAAAAGTCTCTCTGCACCGATGACAAGTAATTCTAATCCAATGAAGATCTCATGTCTTCACATGCTGCCACAAAATTAGTGGCTAAGAATGCAGATGATAACGTGAGCTCTGCTACCAAAGGGGAAGACTAAAGCATCTATTGATGATGGTTGTCACATTGTTTCATAACAACATTAAAATAGTGTAGATTAGTGTATATTAGTGTTTTTTTTTTTTACTTTCCCTGCTAATTAGTTACTTTTAAAATTATGTAAGTTCGTTACTAACTCATTTAAAATTTGTGAGAAGTAACAAGTAACTATAACTAATTACTCTTTTAAAGGAACATACCCAACACTGTATATAAATGTCAAGCTGGGGAGAATAAATCAACAGTACTTATGGTCTGATATTGACTGACATGGTATATCTGTATATATTATAATATTTTAAAAGTGATATTTATTGTTTTTTTCTCTTTTAGATTTCGGTTGTTCCAAAAATAGTTTTAGGCTTGATAATGATTGTGTTTAGGCAAGGCAAGGCAAGTTTATTTATATAGCACATTTCATACACAGTGGCAATTTAAAGTGCTTTACATAAACAGGAATAAAATAAACAAGTATAAGAAAAATAAAAACAAATAATAAAAATGCTAAAAAATAAAATAAATAAGCATAAAAACAGATAAAATGTGTTATAAAAGAATGAAAAAGAAGAGAAAAACATAACAGTGCGATCTGTGGGACGTAGCACAGTGCTCATTCAGTAAAGGCACAGTTAAACAGATGTGTTTTCAGTCTTGATTTGAATGTGCCTAATGTTGGAGCACATTTAATCATTTCTGGAAGCTGATTCCAGCAGTGAGGGGCGTAGTAGCTGAAAGCCGATTCACCCTGCTTTGACTGAACTCTTGGAATTTCTAATTTATATGATCCTAAAGATCTGAGTGATCTATTAGGTTTGTATTCAGTGAGCATATCTGTAATGTATTGAGGTCCTAGGCCATTTAGTGATTTATAGACCAGTAATAATACTTTAAAATCTATTCTGAATGTAACTGGGAGCCAGTGTAAAGACCTGAGGGCAGGTGTGATGTGCTCTGATTTCCTGGTTCTGGTCAGAATTCTGGCTGCAGCGTTCTGGATGAGCTGTAACTGTCTGTCTAAAGGCCAGTGGGGAGGCTGTTACAGTAATCCACCCTGCTGCTGATAAAAGCATGAACATGTTTCTCTAAGTCTTCACTGGAAACAAAGCATCTAATTCTTGCAATGTTTTTGAGATGATAGCATGCTGATTTACTAACTGATTTGACATGACTATTGAAACTCAGATCTGACTCCAGAGTCACACCAAGATTACATTATAGATTTAGATTTACAATATAAATGTTTGAAACAGCCCTATAAACCACTGTTTAATGTAAAATAAATAAATTAATAAACAAATAAAACTTTTTTAAAAATACCTGCTTTAATTGCAAAATATCTAAATGTAATTAACTATAACCTTTTGTTTTGAAAGAATTGTGTTACTTAAAATAATAGATAAGGGTCAAAAATAAATAAATATAAATGTTAATGAAGCCTGTTAATAAGAGAAACTTTTAAAATATTACAAATATATATTTTTCTTTCTCTATAAATATTACTCTGGTAACTAGTTTTAATAATATATACACATACATGACACTAACTATTTTAACTTAAATGATGTCATGTGATTGCAACAGTTTTATTCCAGTCCTTACTCCATTTAACCTGATACTATTACCAAAATATGCATATTAAACTAGATCACATCACACTCATTCCAGCAATGGTTAAGAATGACAACAGAATAATTTTTAACGTCAAATACATCATTGCTCTGAGATCTCAGTCCCATAACCGAGTCCAGATAATACCTCTTTTCAACGCCCATCTTTCCTTATTAACCCCCGATCATAGATGTGCATTATACCATCTCTCCTATTGCCCCCAGCAGAAATCACATTTTAATTGTGTCGGCTCAGATTTACCGCTTTCGTGTAATGCGTTATGAAAAGCATATAAACTGATTAGCAAGCCATCGCACCCTGATCGCCCTTCTATTAGTGTAACTGCTATGAAATTATGAAAATAGCTGACAACACGAAAGAAAATCCTGTCCTCCTGCTGTCAGCCCTGTAATATCTCTTCCAAAATTAGATAACACGTCAGTCCATGCAAATGTGTGAATAATAATAATAATAATAATGAAATATCACCTAAGCTAAAAGTTAACAAGGCTGGAAGTTTATAACATTAAGTAATCAGTTGAGTGATCTCCCATGTGAAAACAAACGCAATTAAGTTTCCTCCTTGAAATGACACTACACAACTAAATTTAGTCACAGAACCGCAGACATATTGCTAGGAAGAGCTCAATAATGAACACATCTGAGTTTAATGAAGCATTTTGAGGGGAAAGCTCAAAGCCATTGCATGTTTTCTTGCGGAAAGAGCAAAAGGCATTTGGCCTCTCCACAGAAAGTGCTGGAACCCATCAGGAAGTAAATAGATTAACAACAGGGAGCTGCTGAATGATCGTAGTGGTCAATCAGAGAAATGAATCGTAATTGTCTCTTAAATGAGGCAGTGTGGGTTGTATTGCTGCTTTATGAGGACAGGGTGATGGATTCTTAAAATGCGAAACCACCCCGGCTGCCCGTGATTCAAATCAGCTGGGGCCTGTGTCCTGGTGATATATTGAATTATTTTTAGTGGTGAAAGTTTCCGTGCCGTTTTCATTGCTGCGGCATGCCTGAGATCAAGGAGAACGATGGAGAATGGCTTGATATATGACTATGTTAAACCAAACACAGCCAAAATCAGGTTTGATAACGTCTTTGGGCAGTACTTCCCGATTTTCTCCTTGATCTCAGGCAGACGGTCACGGTTTAGGACTCTTTATTGCTCAGCAAGGCAGATTAAACACTGAATGATTTAAATAAAGCGGTGGTCAGCCGTTGGTGTAGATTTCTGCTGTAGATTAAATAGTAAAATAAACAGTCACTCAAAGACTAGAAGAAAAGAGGGTGTGTGCGAGCATTTGTGTGTGTTTGTGTGTGTGTGATAGGGCTGAGCCAATAAACAATATAATATTGAATCGCGATTAAATTTATGTCAATAACAATAAGCTCTGGACTGTTTTACTCTATATTGATCTAAGAGCCAATCACACAGCAGAAATGTACAACAATGGGAATCTAAAAGTGTGTTGATATTAGAGATGTACCGAATTTTTGGCCACTGAATTTTTTTCAGCCGGAAATGCTATTTAATGGACCCTCTGATTTTTGTGGCATCAGTCATTGTTGGGATACTCTTTTAAATCTGGAATCATTAAAACTTACATCAAAATATATATTGATATCATTTAATATGGAAAATAATTATCGAGGTTACCTTTTTGCCATATTGCCCAGCCCTAGTGTGTGATACAAATATTTTAAAATCAAATAAAAAAAACGTTATTCTCTCCATTTTAACAATATAATTCATTTTCTGAAATAAATTGAATTATTAAACTATTTACTAAATTCTAAAACCTAAAAAGTTGTGCGGAGCTTATAAACCACAGTTGTCATCACCACCCAACTCAAAGTTATTTCACACAAGACATTTTCTTTGCATGTATTCACCTCAACTTGCATGTGCTTTCCCACCTTCATTTCATTGGCAGGAAATAATTATCCCTGATAATCAGCTATTTTTACATACGCCAACACATACACACTTATGTCACCTTATCCCTTCACAGGAAACCTGTGGCAAACTTTAAAAGTCAAAAGACTGCATTTATTTCTGAGCATTTTAATTTACGAGGACACAAGCCATGTCTTCAAAAATCACCTCAACACTTCTGTATAATACCTAGTTTATGTCTGTGTCATTATACAAATTTGTGTCCTTGTAAACCACCCAAAGCAGAGTATACAGACCCCAGAAATGGCAGTGGCCAATCACGGCCCTGAAAAGTTTAGCTCCAACTAGCATGTCTGGAAGTTTCTAATATAAATATAAGACCTTGATTGAGAAGGATATAAACGGAGGTCGGAGCCAGCTCCAAGTGGGTAGGCTTTCGAGCTCCAATATCCAGTGCTTGATGAATGTCTACACCTACCCCAACCTCACAGTAACCTGTTGTGTTTTTTTTTTATATCTGCACCACCTACACTACCTAAAACCAACCTACTTGTGGTTTAGGTCCCTCCCACTGGGAGGACACCCAACCTACTTGCGGTGTAATCCCTACCACTTGGAGGTCTCCGGGCTGCAGCGATACTTGCCTTGATTAGCTAGTTTTGATGAGTTTAATTAGGGCAGGAGTAAAGCTGCAGTCACACTTGAGTTTGTGCATGCGAAATTCTGTAGTATGGTGCTGCAAAAAGGGGCGGGATTAAACAAGATGATTAGACATTAAAAAAAGCAAACGATTAGTCCATATTTAAAATTTCTCTACAGAGAGGTCATGTTTTGATCCTTGATTGGTCTCACGCAGTCAAGTGATGCACTTTCGGTCAGAGTTTACCAAGCTTGAACTTTTCAATGCAGCACAGGTCTGAAGCATTCAAGTGCGTATGAATGGAAGTCTATGGGGAGAAAAGTCCAGTGTGACCGCAGCCAGAAGCAGGGTTGGATACCCCTGGTTTATTAGGTACAGCTGGTCATTCTGCCCATTCATTTAAGTATTACAAAGGCCAATCTCATTGGAGCAAATCAATGCAATTAACCCAGAGTCACATTGCACTTTTCATCCCATGGACTTCCATTCATCCTCAAGCGAATGCAACAGAATGGAAACGCAAGCTTGTGTTACAAGCTTTACAGTTTAGTACATTGCGAAGTTCAAGCTTGGTGAACTCTAACCTGCAAAATCGCATCACATGACTTTGTGAAACCAATCAAAGATCAAAACATCACCTCACTCGGTTTTTTAAATTGCCTAATTGTTTAATAGCGCTTCTCTCGTAGCACCGTATGACAGAATTTCACAAGCTCAAACTCTAGTGTGACTGCAGCATCACACATTCAGATGTTGTCAAGATGAGCTGAGGAAGTTTCAATTTTAAAAAAAGTGATTTAACAAGTGGTGTAAAGTAACAAATACTCAAATTAGCGTAATTGAGTATTATTAAAATTATCGTAATTTCTCAGAAATTTAAATTTACTAAGTAGTTTTAAAAAGCCTTACCTTTACTTTCTCTTAAGTACATTTTTTAGTGCTGTATCTGTACTTTTACTCCACTACTTTCCTTCAACCAGCAGTTGAAGGAAACTTTATAATTTTCTGTCTATGGGGATTAGAAAAATCAGTCCTGTTATTCCTGTCCAATCAAATCGCACACAGAAAGTAAATCGCATCATACTGAACTACCTGAAGACATGGACGCTTTATAAATGCAGCAAACCGTCTGGATGCATTAAAACACGGATGTCTACTGTATGATGACTGAAATGGCCTTAAACAATAACTAAATGCACTACAGAATGTTACGTTTACACACACATCCACAAATTACATGTAAACGCATCAGCTTTTCACAGCGTTATACTACTCTTAAGTATATTAAAAACTCATACGTTGAGTAATATTTACAACAAATACTTTTGCTCTATTTGCATTACATTTTTGGGCTAGGAATGGTACTTTTACTCGAGTATGATTTTTCAGTACTCTTTCCACCACTGGTGATTTGTTTAATAGAATTTGGTTGTTGGGTTTGATTACACCATGATGTACCTATCTTATAACGCCTACTTTTTTTTAAGCAGGAGAATGTGTCATGCTCAGATAATCTCATGACAATCATGACAATCCCTAACCTCAAATGACTTCCAGTCACCAGATCTCCCCCATCGGAGAATATTTGGGATGTGCTAGAACTGTAGACTTGCACGGTATGTTTCCAGCTCTTTAGGCCACAAAGAATTCAGGCATTTCTAAAGGCAAAGGAGGATCTAACTTGGTACCAGCAAGATGAGCATGATGATGTATCCAGTGTGGCATGATGTACATATTTTTGTACTAAATAAAAATTCCGCATGAAATCACAGAGCTTCTTTTTTCTTCATCTAATCGTCACTGCTCAGAACCAATTGTGTTACGGTTACCATTCCTATCACGCAAACAGAGAGAGCCATGTCCTCTCGACTCATGAATATTTAGAAGATAAGCAAGGCAGTCGACATTCCTATCCTCCCCCAGGAAAGACGATTTCTTCATCAATATGCATTTGAGAGGACTTCCGGAAAAGGCACTTCAAAGTTCATCAAGAATTCTTTTTGTCTTTTCTGTGAATCCTGCATTGCCAACCCATGCAAACGTGCTCTCTCTCTCTTTCTCTGTCTCTTTCCCCTCTTCTTGACGCCTATCAATAAATTATAGCTAAAGGCTTGATGTCTCACTCAGAAGATCTCAGTGTGAGAGAAATGCGAGTCCAGAGAGTCCAGTTCTTGAGCTGTGAATCACACGCTTCAACTGCAGCACGCAATTAGCAAGAACCACTGGGCTATTTTTTTTTTAGAAATATCTCACAATAAAAAAATGCTAATCTGTAATCAGCTTTTGCATATTGTGTCCTCATTAACATGATAATATGAACAAGACGGAAACTGATCTGAGACCGTTATATTTTGTCTGGATCAAACTGAATATGTTAGTGACTGAACAAAAGGTAAAATTATGAGATATTTTCCACAGAAGATGCAATGAAAGTGTCACAAAGTGGAAGGATTTCATTTGGTACTGGAATGTTGCATGGCCCAGTATATGTTAATAAAACAAGATGCTGGGAAGTTTTGAACAGAAAGGAGAAACCCATCTCCTTCAAGCCAGCAGTAATTAGTCATGTATGACATGAGCGCTTGGGGATGTTAAGCCACTCAATAGGCTGCTTTAAAAATGTTAACTTCACAAATATATGCAAATCAGGTGCAAACAACCTATAGCTCCACTTTTTGAGGGGCGACAGAAAAGTAAACTTTCTACCGCATTCAAGTGTTCCTAAAGAGAAGAGTCTCTTGGCATATTAATACAAAAGGTCTAAAAGTTTGCTGACTCTGTTGGTTGTAAAAGAGTACATAGACTCAGAAACAAGAGGAAGGTATGATGAATCGGAGGTCACTGTGCTTTATTAGGACCTTGGAAGTTAATAATGCATCATGGCCAGAGTCTCTGATTGATTGCATTGAGAGTCAGGGAAATAATACCAAGCGGGGTCTCTTGTTCCCTCTTCAGGCCCCGCCTGGGGGAGGCCTTTTCTGCACAACACCTGCAACTCTGCCCCCGCCGCTGCTCTGGATGCATAATATACCCATCATTCTCACTCGGGTGAGAAGAGAGCATCGCTGGACTTCATCCAGGAGCCGGTGAAGGACACCAGGAGCATGTGTGTGTGTTTGTGTGTGCAAGAGAGGATGGGAACGTGCTAGCAAACCACCCAAGAGCAAGCCTTATGGCAGTATACCATATACTGCTAAACTGAAATTAAAATGTACTTTGCGCTAACACATTGCAGGCACATGATTTTTTTGTAATTTTGCTTATTTCTGAGTTTTTATTATGATTATTATTATTTATTTATTATTATTATTATTTAGTCTATTATTGAGATTTTTATTGATGTAGCTATGAGGGAAGACATTGTGTTGGTTCATGCACAGGTCATTTTTCAGATTCTGGGCTATTTGGGTTTCAATAGCGATATGCAAGGACAATTTTCTCAAAATAGATCCTGCATTTTATCTTGCTCTGAGCCAGAATTACAGTTTTACCCTCAATATACCAGGTTTAAAAAGGGTTTCTTAATATTGTTTGTGTGATTTTTACATTATTTCATAGGCTTTCGATATAGATGTTATGAAAATTATAATTTTTTTATTCAAAAAGTTAATTTACAGACAATTACAATTTGTTACTGCTTTGCATCAGTTAAAAATAAAATGAAATACAAAATTATTTTGTTCAATAAATCCTTATGCTCTTATCATATCTTAATCTAATTTATACAACAGTTCTGTCTGGTTCTTGAATGTGATTGGCTGATATCCGTGAGATATTCAGCAAATAACAGCACTTGTACAGCCTCTTCACTCTTCACCCTTGTGTATTACTCCGCCCACATACAGCAACAAGCAGAAGACATTCTACAGTTTGACAAATATTGCAGCTGTTGGACTACATAATTTACCTTTGAGGCTATTTTAGTCAAGAAAGTAGTTGTTTGGATTGCAACTATGCAGTTTATTTATAAAGATAGTGCCTATTTTAAAACATTTATAATTTCGAAGCATCATATTCAGTGCATCGGCCATCATCAGCCTGTATGAACAGACCAAAGAAAGTGACGGTTGATGTTCTGCCACAAGATGGCGACAGAGACTGCATAATAAGTCCTTACGGGGGAAAAACAGCATTTTCTCAGTGCAAGTTAAAAACTACAGCTGAACAAATCAATTTAAATCAGGTAAGTGACATTCTGAGTCGATCTCTTTTGTATTTTGTAGTGCTGTATTTATACAACAGAAATTGGTGGTGTTTGCTTTGCTTTGGCTTTTTCTGGGTTAATTTTTGTGATCTCCTGATACCAGGGAAATACTGGTAAATCTCTGTAGAAGGATGGCACGTCATGCCATTCAGCCTTATAATCTTAAAATGTGAACAAAAATGACCTGTTTTGTCATCACTCTAGACATTAAGCTAGAGAATCATTCAAACACTAGCTCTAAAGTGAAGTAGCAACGGTTTCTGCTGTTCTGATGGTCAGTTGCAGATGTGAATGAGTGGTTGAAGAAAGAAGTTCCTCGTACAAAAGGGTTTTTAATACTCTCCGTGTTTGATTTTCCTTTTATACACACAATTATGTAGTCAAACTGTTGTATCAACGCAATATCACACACATAGCAGTGCGATATGGCTGTATATTGGCACTGGTGGGGGGCACTAAGGCACTCGTCCTGCAGGTTCGAGCCAACGAACCTCCAACCAGTGCCGATATACAGCCATATCGTACTACTATGCATGTGATATTGCTCATATATATATATATATATATATATATATATATATATATATATATATATATATATATATATATACACACACACACATTTTTAAAATGTATATAATGTATTTTCTGATTTTTTTTATAACAAAAAAGTTCACTAATTTGCCAATATACCATATAGCATGTATAAATATATAAACATAAAATTTACATAAAGATAATGTTTGCTATTTTTTATGCATTCAGTCTAACACACAATTATAAGACATTATAATTTGAATGGCATCTATGCTTATGTTAGTCTTTTTTTCATTATCCCAAGGTCTCCATAATCTTAGACCAGGCCGTGTCCTGAGCAGAGGTTGTGGAGGAGTGAAGCCACTGGCTTGCTTTGTTTGGGACTTGTGGAGCTGCGCATGGATGGATTTGCTCTTCAGTGTATGGACTTTCAACAGTGAAAATTAAACCACACTAAAACTGAAATTCAACTCTGAAAACTGGACTGATGCGGTTTCAATTTACTAGAACTTCTATGTTAAGCTGCTTTGACACAATCTACAGTACATTTTAAAAACGCAATAGAAATAAGGATAAATTTAACCCTCCTGTCGTGTTCACATCCTGCCCTTTACTTTAGTGTTCCCGGCACAAAAATAATTTTTCTCCACCAAATTTTTATTCAACATTCTTTAGCTGTGATTAAATGTCTCAAAGTAGTGTTTAACATGAATTTACAGAATTAGACATAAAAAAACTGCAATGAAAATAAAAATAGGCACTGAAAATGTATTAAAAAATTAACAATAGATGACAAAAATCAAAATACTTTGTTTCATTACTAATAGACAGTTCGCTAAAATAACTATCATGGGGTCTGACTAAAGAAATTTAAATTTTAATCCTTCTCAATGATTTATCAACCAGCAAAGCACAAACAAAATGCTATTTTTTCCTGTGTTCCGAGTGATAGAATTTTCAGTCCTTCAAGTGTACTAATATAGGGAATAGTGACTGAGGGTACAGACGGTAATCATGGCCACAGAACTAGCACTAGTTATACTTTGGTAATTTTTGAGCGAGATAATAATCTAATATAATAAAATAATTGTTGCTAAGCTAAGCTAAAAGTGCTCCTGCTAGACCCAGAGATTGGCAGAAAGAAAGAAAGAAAGAAAGAAAGAAAGAAAGAAAGAAAGAAAGAAAGAAAGAAAGAAAGAAAGAAAGAAAGAAAGAAAGAAAGAAAGAAAGAAAGAAAGAAAGATTGAAAGAAAGAAAGAAAGAAAGAAAGGTAACAAGATTCCTTCTCTGTGCTTTTTTCCAGAGAGAAATAAATAATTAAATAAAAAAAGAAAGGAAGAAAGAAAGAAAGAAGGGTAGCAAGATTCCTTCTCTGTGCTTTTTTTCAGAGAGAAATAAATAATTAAATAAAAAAAGAAAGGAAGGAAGGAAGGAAGGAAGGAAGGAAAGAAAAAAAGGAAGGGAACAAGATTCCTTCTCTGTGCTTCTTTCCAGAGAGATAAATAAATAAATAAATAAATAAATAAATAAATAAATAAATAAATAAATAAATAAATAAATAAATAAATAAATAAATAAATAAATAAATAAATAAATAAGAAAGAAAGAAAGAAAGAAAGAAAAAAAAGAAAAAAAAGAAAGAAAGACACATAGATGGATTCACATAACAGACACCTAGTCTGTGTGAAGATTTGATACACTGTTTTATCAGGAAGTTAATTCACGTTGGAGGATCCAACACTTGGCAATTCATAATTTATGGGTTTAGTAGCTAATCCATATTAATTTGTATGGTCTCATTCATACAGTTTTTGTACAATTTGCTTTTCCCCAATGACGATTTGGTTTAGGGGTGGGGTTGGGTGCCACGCCTCCTTTTAAAAATCATACAGTTTTGTACGACTGAACTCATATGAATTAGCCACTACACCAGGCATAGGCAAACTAGATCCTGGAGGGCCGGTGTCCCTGCATAGTTTTGCTCCAACCCTAATCAAACACACCTGCTTGTAGCTTTCTATTGATCTTGAAGACACTAATTAGGGTGTTCAGGTGTGTTTGTTTAGTGTTGGAGCAAAACTCTGCAGAGACACCGGCCCTCGAGGATCGAGTTTGCCCATGCCTGCACTACACTGACAAAATGTAAAACAGTTATGTTTCCTTGTGATATCAGGCTGGAGGATCAGCACATAAGTGCGTAAAAGAGATTTTTACCTGCAAAGACATTGTTCAGTCTGAAATGTGTGTGTGTGTGTGTGTGTGTGTGTGTGAGTGAGTGAGTGAGTGAGTGAGTGAGTAAGTGAGTTGGGGTAGTGTGTGTGGGTATGCTTTCTGTCTGATAAATGAATATAGCCTGGATACCCATTCATTTCCTACGGCGGTCACTTTTGACGGGGAACACCACAGGTGTAACAAGGTTGATTAAAACACTCAAAATTCAATAAAAGAGGTGATCATTGCTTTTATATGTTCAAGTGCATAGTGTGGAGGATATCATAAGGCCTTGAGGTAATCAGATGTAAAACACTATATTTATGTTTTAAGTTGTAAATCGGTCAGATTTGACCCAAACACAACAGAAAGGTTAATTGAATTAATGGTGAAGTATGGGGATTGTTTTTTTTTTTTTTGTTTTGTTTTTTTTTTAACCCTGTTCACTGGGTTGTAAATGCAACATAACATCTACACACTACATAATGCAACAATATGTGAATATTAAAATTGTTTATTTTTTTCTATTCAAAACCAGTGAACTGAATGAAGAAAAATAAGTTTTTATCATTTCCATATGCAATGGAATCCAACCAATCTTTGAAGTTTTTTGAAAGCAGGCTGTGATTGCATGCGAGATTATACATGCGATTATACAGGCTGTTGATGTAGTGCTTGTAGAAGTACTGAGTAAATCAAAAAGTAATCAAGTCAAACTCCTTGCACAGGAAATGGCCATGGTTTGACCACACCGTCTGCATTAATAAACACCCTCTTAATGTCAAACGCTCTCAAAGGAGGGTCAGTGAGTCAAGGGCTTTTATGTATGTAGGTGTCCTGGTCTATTATTCAGACCACAGACGGATGATTAAAACAGATGGAATGGATTTAGATATAGAAAGAAAAGCATATATACTTCAAAGGCAATTACCTCATATCTTATGGTTGAAAGGAACGCCACAGAATTAACTGTCATTCAATCTGAATACATTCTTACATTTTTTGTCTCAACACGTGGCAATGACATGAATGTTCATGGCTTAGACTTGCTGTTGTACTAATATTCTGAAGCACAGTGTGCACTGTACTATATGATATTTTGCGAGTGTCAAAACAAACGTTTATAGTAATTGACATTGGACTCCAACATCAGACTAACTTTGAATTTTGGTTGTATATGAAAATCAAGTTGACACCAGAAACCAGAGGTCAGACTCCATAATCAAGATGTTGGATTTTGGTTAGTTAATACCAAAACCTAACATCAACCAAAGATCTACATCTACTGATGTTAGACTTTAACATTGTATGGATGTCACATGACATTAAAGTGACGTTGAATTTTAGTTAATTACACAACATAAAACCAAGTATAAAAAAAATTAAACTGATGTTGGACTTTGACATTGTACGCATGACATATCATAACATTAAAATGGTGTTGGATTTTTGTTTATTTTATCAACCAAATATCCTCGCCAGCTAATGTCGTTATTAGATGTCAGCTGATGTCAGGATTAGACAACAAATTGATGTTAAACTTTGGTAATCTGGCATTGCAACCAAAACAGAACTAAAGATCAACAACATATGACGCTGTGTCCCTGCTGGGTAGTGAAAACTTTTTTTTGTTAAAATTTTGTAAATTACATTTCAACAAGATCTGACATCAGTTAATTATCTTACAAAGATGTTTGATTTTAGTAGGACTACAACCTAAAAACCTGACAGCTGTTTTTTTGGGGAAGTCAGACTAAAGGTTCACTCCCTTTTACTCTTGTTCGACAGATTTTCTTGTTAGGAATAGAGTTATTTCAATACAGTTTGAATCCAGATGATTGAAACGTTCACTTAAGGGTGTAATATTTTCCAATGCAGACATCTTATTCAGATTTTATTTTTCTACGCAGACCAATAGAAAGCACAGGAACGTGACTTTTAAATACATTCAGACTGGAGACTGCACATTGGTGAAGATTCTGTTCAATTAATCGGTCTTCAGCAGTGTCATTTGCATTACACTCAACATTTACACTAAACTGAATTACATTGACATTTACACTAAACTGAACTAAAGCAGTTTCAATTTAATAGAACTACACCAGCATTCTACACTACTCTCTTTCCTGCCTGAATTGTTGAAATGTTCCACTAGTTGAAATATTATGGCTTTTACTCTCTTTTCTTCATCTACACTACCTGACAAAAGTCTTGTCGCCTATCCAAGGAACAACAAATAATTACTTGACTTCTAGTTGATCATTTGGTATCAGTAGCAGCTTATATGAAAGGTAAAAGCCTCTAGATAACGCTTATTTTACCAAAATAAAACATAATCATGCATTGATTTATAAATTATTCAATTAGGAGAGTAGGATCTGACTTTGCTTAGACAAAAGTCTCGTCACCTAAGAGAAATAATGTACAGTATAGAATATAAAGTCATGGTGCAGTAAAAAAAGAATTAATATTGTGTATGACTCCCATGAGCTTGGACAACTGCATCCATACATCTTTGCAATGACTTTGCAATTTATTAATAAATTCATCCGGAATGGCAAAGAAAGCATTCGTGCAGGACTCCCAGAGTTTATCAAGATTCTTTGGATTCATCTTTAATGCCTCCTCCTTCATCTTACCCCAGATATGCTCAATAATGTTCATGTCTGGTGACTAGACTAGCCAATCCTGGAGCACCTTGACCTTCTTTGCTTTCAGGAACATTGATGTGGAGGCTAAATTTGCCCTCTCCTGTGGTTTGTAATTTAATGGTCAACACAAATATCTTGATACCTCAGGCTGTTGATGTTGCCATCCACTCTGCAGATCTCTTGCACGCCCCATACTGAATGGAACCCTAAACATTGATTTTTTCCTTACCCAAACTTGACTGATTTCTATGAGAATCTTGGGTCCGTGCAGATTCCAATAGGACTTCTGCTGTATTTGTGATGATTGGGATGCAGTTCAACAAATGATTCATCAGAAAAATCTACCTTCTGCCACTTTTCCAAATGATCAACTCGAAGCCAAGTTATTATTTGTAAGTTAGTGCACTGTATGTTAAGTTGCTTTGGCACAATAAACACTGTAAAAGCGCTATAGAAATACAGATGAATTGTAATTTTACATTACATTTTACACTGTTTGCCCGTAAAATGAAATCCACTAATAAAAATGTCAGCTGTGTAGCTGCTATAGCGCTTGTTTAATAATACAGATTTTTCCTTATTAATCAATACTGACATGGATTCCCAAATCTCAAAATCAAGCTTTTCTAATATGCTACTTTCTGTTGACACATGAACTTCACTAAATGTTATTTGTAGCTCATCTGCCATTCAATATTCACACTATGCTACGCTTTGAGCTTCGTTACTTTTAATATAAGGTCACAGGTATCCAATACTGTTTATTTTTTATCAGAAAAATGTAAATGTGAATTTGACGTAGTGTAACAGATCACTGTACAATAAACAATAACCATTGATTGACATAAAAGTTTGTTGAAGGAAAGAGTACAAATGAATAAAATGGATCATGTATCATAATCAAGTTCAATCAAAAATGCTACAGTTTCAACCATCTGCTAATAAAGCAAACAACAGTCACAGAGTAACCAAAACATTCAAGAGTGACTCATTTACATGAAATTGTGTTTGTAGAAAAACATTATTCTACAAGAAAATTGAAGAATACACTTCCAAATAAACGCATGAATAAATATCTCATAATTTACGTAACTAGTTAGTAATATAACACTTATATTACATAGCAAAACTGTACCTGACAAGAAAATGTAAAGCTTTTCCCTGGCTGAGTGACAGAGAAGTATTGCAGACAAGGTCTGAAATCACCCACAGCCTGTTGTAAAAGCAGGGAGAGAAATAAGAGAAAGAGACATTACGAAAGGGAAAGACACTGAGTGAATGAAAGTCCTTGAGACTGATATGTACAGATGCCCATGGCACTGGCAATATAAAAAGCAAACATTAATGCGCAGCGTCTCATCTTCTACAATATTCCCTCTGTCTCGCTTGCAATCTCCTCACTAGCCAATCCACAAACAGAAATGAAAGTCTTAAGAGCACTCGAGTTCAGGAAATTCAAGCTACAGTAAAGTAGCAGTGGATTTTAAGAAAAAGGTTTAAAACGAGTCAAATTTAAGTGCCATGCAAATGAGATTAGCATGTGCTAAACCACTCGATGATGTGTAAAAGTACTTTTTCGAAATGACGTGGTGAATTCTGGAGATGAAAAAGAAGGTAGCTACAACATAGCATATTACGTGCTTAGCAACTAATGCCCAAAGTAGCTGCCCTGTGTTTAATCCATTTGCCAGACTCATCGCCAAGTAATATCACCCAAATAGTTACTCTGGGTATAATCTTCTTTGAATCTATTTCGTTCAATAAGCCACTTCACCACTCAGACTCCATCTTAAGTGGGCAGGCATCACAAATATGATTTACATCAGGTTACTTGGAAGCTGAAAGCTCTGCCTTGTAATGTTCTCAATAATGTTTCAATAGCTCCGCTGTGAATGCAGTCATTATTGTAGATCTGCTGAATGACACGAGAGTAATGATCAAAGGAGAGATAAATCCCCTATGAGCTTCAATATGTATAAAATTGCCTGTTCATATGCAACACTACAATATAGTTCTTTGAAAAAAACAGCTCCAGTGATAAACGTAATGCCTCCACCCTTTTCAGAGATTATATTATATTATATTATATTATATTATATTATATTATATTATATTATATTATATTATATTATATTATATTATATTATATTATATTATATTACTCATTCATTCATTTTCTTTTTGGCTTAGTCCCTTTACTAATCTGGGGTCGCCACAGCGAAATGAACCACCAACTTATCCAGGATATGTTTTACGCAGCGAATGCTTTTCCAGCTGCAACTCATCACTGGGAAACATCCAACACACATTTTCACACACATACATTACAGAAATTTAGCTTACCCAACCTGTACCACATGTCTTTGGACTGTGGTGGAAACCGGAGCATCCGGAGGAAACCCACGCCAACACAGGGAGAGCATGCAAACTCGACACACAAATGCCAACTCATCCAGCCGAGACTCGAACCAGCGACTTTCTTGCTGTGAGGCGATCATGCTACTCACTGCGCCACCCTATATTATATTATATTATATTATATTATATTATATTATATTATATTATATTATATTATATTATATTATATTATATTATATTATTAGAGGTGTGAAACTACACTGGTCACATGGTTCAGTCAGTTACGATTATCATGTGATCGATTCGGTTCAGTTCGATATCTCGGTGCATCATGATGCATTGACGATGCTTTCCATAAACAATTACATTTATTTCTTCACAATACAAGGATTCTTGTATTAAAGTGTATAAATACATTTATATATTATTTGTTATACCATTTTGTCCTTTAATACAAGCAGTCAGATATATGAACTGTATCTTTAATTCTACTTGCTCAAAGAACCTGCTCTTTTTTAAATGTTTTAAACAAAACTCAAGTACATGCACAAAAGACAAAATAAGCATTTATAGCAAATAAACTAATGTAAATATTCCGCTTGCTTTTTGAGCTGTGATTAGCTCTAAAACTGTCAGCGCTGTCACCGATGAGTGATTCGATTACGGTCTATGCGCAGTTATCACAGCTGATTTGTGATAGACGCGTTGGAAAAAAAACCACGCTACAGACACGCTCATATCTGGATCCACAAGTATCACTTTAATAGCGATAGAAGAGAGGAAAAAAGTTACCTTACAAACATGCAAGCAGTTCAAAGAGCTGATAAGAAAAAGAGAGATGGAGTTATGGCTTTCGTTTTCTCCCTAGCAGTGAAACAGTGCCTGGGTTCTGCTGTACCTTCATAAGTGTCAGGGAAAGACTGTCCAGCAAACTCACAAGCAGTGAATTGTACACATTTGTCTGCTTTTTAAGTAGTTAGAGTGTTTTAGGGTGCTTTCACACTTGGTTCAATTGCCTGGACTGAACCCAAGTTCGATTGCCCTCCCTTGCCACCTTTTCGGCTGGTTTGAGTTCACGCTGTCATTTTTCCATCTGAACCCTGGTACGCTTGCCTCATCAAGCTGCTGTTTTGTGTACAGCTGTTGCTAGGTGACGGCCATAAAAGCAAAATGGAGACATCAGCATATCATGGTCTTTCTGCTTTTACTGAATCTTTTGGTTTTGTTACCAAAACCAAAATACAGAGAGCCACTTGAGTCTATCTGCCGCAAAAAAAACAAACATTAAAAACGTTCAGAACATCATGCGATGTCTGCAGAAGTCATTTTTGGTGGAGACAAGCAGACATTATCACTGTGTTTGCACTGGGTGAGTCCCGTTTCTCATCAAGGTAGGTGATACACAGACATACACACAAATGAACGTTATGAAAACTAAAGTACAGTTGGCTGTTCACTTCCATAAGTGAACCGTACCAGAGTTTGCATAAACCGCATCCCAAACCACCTCTTTTAGGCAGACTAGGGTACGGTCCACGTGTGTGCACCTGAGTTCAGAAGACATGTTCACACTAGCTAACTATACCATACTTTGACGTCAAACCAAAAGTGCTAGTGTGAAAGCACCCTTATTTCACCACTCTCACCTCCCTTGCCATAGTATTCTACTGCAACATAGCGCATATATGATACATGATGTCAATGCGTAATAAACAGTTATGATCTATTACTAAACCGATACTGAACTGTCCACGTCTGCACCGTGGTGTATCGAAGAAACAATTAATTTTGACACGCCTATTATATTATATTATATTATATTATATTATATTATATTATATTATATTATATTATATTATATTATATTATATTATATTATATTATATTCAAATACAAAAACATAATTAGAAATTATGCAAATGAGTGTCATGGAAGTTTTTACTATTACGAGCAAGCCGTTTCGATCAATCAATCAAAAAATGTTAATTCATTCAAGAAAGACATAACTCATATCATGTACTCTCAAGCCTACATTTGTTAATTGATTTTGGAATGAAATAAATAATTATTTTCATTAGAGAGCAATTTGAATCTGATTTAGCAACAAAGTACATGATTGCTTTTATGAGTGATTAATATGAATCACTCACTAAATCTGTTTATAATCCTGCTTCATTTGTAAACAAAGCAAGTTTTGAGAGAATAATTTAAAGGATCTCATAAAGATAATTTCTTGTTTCTGTTAATGAAGCAAAAACACTGGTGATGTAACTGACAATGTAGTGTCTAAAATGCAATTTGCCCAGTATTAACTTCTTGTTTATTGAACTGTTGTATAAAAACAATTTTCTGAGAACAATTTTCCATAGTTACCATTTCTGCTGACACACTATTTTACCTGTGCATTCATTGTAGTGCAATCATAACCACAGCTGGCCTGTCTCCTTCTATAAAAAATAGTATCCGTCTTACCTGGTTTGACTTGCATAACATTGGCTGCTGGTTGGTCAAAAATCCTTACATTCAAATCTAATTTGTGCAAACCCTCAAACTGCAGACTTGCCAACCCTGCATGTGGCCAACCTGTTGCAGATACAGTAAAAGAATGTCAGTATAGAATGAGGCAAGCAGCGATTTAGAGTGCCACAATAGCTAAATATCAGTAAGCCATACAAGATACAGAATAATGAACTTGTTTTCTCCACCTGGAGGTCTCTGACATATATATATATATATATATATATATATATATATGTGTGTGTTTCAGACATATAAAAATATTATATGCTAGATAAGTTGGCAGTTCATTCTGCTGTGGCGACCCCTGATTAATAAAGAGACTATGCAAAAAGAAAAAGGAATGAATGAATGAATGAATGAATATTAATGTAATAAGCTAATAAATATTATAATAATTAATTGAAAAGTGAAATGAAAAGTGAAACAGCCCACTTACTGAACAACATGGTTCTTTAGTTCAAAGCTTCAGGTTCTCTAAACAAAGGCCCTGTTTACACCTGATCTTAAGATGCATAGCCAGAAACAATACAGAAATCATCTATCATTTCTGCTCAGATAGCTGAAAAACTACACCAGAACACTGTGGCTTTGAGTTACAGTCAGAAATGTCAAAAGTTCTGTTCCACGCATGTATTATTCTCCACTTGTAATTAGGGCTGGGCAATATTGCAAAAAAAAAAAAAAAATTATAATCACGATATTCTGTTTCATATATTTCGGTATCAATAATTATTGAATTTATAATTTAATTTATTTTTTAACAATCCATTTAGGTATTTTGGATTTTTTAACCACTTCATTTTAATTTACCAACTTTACTAAGACAAATAGTTTTTATATACAAAAACAAAAATATTTAAACAAAATATCTGATCTCTTTATAATGAAACAAACATAAGTGTTAAAGAGACTCTTAAACTTAATATATAAAAAGTTACAAAGTGTGTGCAATGGTAAAGTGCGAATGCTGAACAATCGAAGCAAACTTTAAGGTGTGATTAATAATGATACAGTAAACCTCAAAATCATTATGATAATCAAATCTGAGCTTTCAAGTAAAGGAACCAGTCATCATTATTCAAATAAATACTGCAACATTACAAATTGTGAAGTTGAATGACTATATTACCCTCTATGCAAAAAAAAAATGTTTAAGAAGGGGCGCTAGTGGCGAGGACGCACAAAAAAAGAAACCAAAAAGTCACTCTGGTGACATCCTTACATCCTTTTTCATTTACAAACTCCTCACTGCTGCTATACAACACTCATTTTTTCATGTGTTGTTATTCTAACCTGAGGTGACAAGCGCGAGCGCATGGTTTCCTTCACCATCTTCAATGCGATTGCCCTCCCCTGGCGTCTCTCGTAACTAGGCGACCATCAACCATTTCAGAGGATGACAAACAGACAAACCATTGCTGCAGCTCTGATACAAGTTTATGGACAAACATAAAACGCATAATGTTTTCACGCTAAGCTTTTTGCTATTGCTTTCAAGGTGCGCGCTTAGCAGACACATTTTAATAAAACTATAGCCTTCATATTGAAACTTCATACCAAACTTTTTTTAATCGATATTGACAATAGTGTTTGGTCAATAAATACATATACCCTTTTTTAATCGCCCAGCCCTACTTTTAATCAACAAAAATGATTCCTAATATCAAGGAAAATAGGGCCAAAGGTATCTAAATTAATTTACTGACAAATTTCCATCAAGGTTTATTCCTTAAACATCATGCTGGACCTCTTAATTGGCATTTCGACTTTAGCAATGAGGTTCACGTCCCTTCCAGGTATAATTCACTGGAAAGTTTTTTATGCCAGCTATGTTTAAGTGTTCAAATTGGTCCCAGCTCATTGTGTACCCATAATGAGTCATCCTTTGAAAATGTGGTGTCGATGACCGTAGTCGGAGACTCTGTGAAAAGGCCCAGACTGCACACGGGGCGCCATCAGCAGCCAATGCCATTCACAGTGTGTAAGGGATAGGTCAAATCAATAAAGTGTTTCCCCTATTTTCCTGTCAACCTCCATTGTTTGCTCCGCTCTGAAAGCTTGCGAACACACTCACAAAAAGGCTGGCAGCCCTAAGGCAGTAAAAATAGCAGGCTACCTGAGCAGGGAGCAGAGGACGGGAGAATATTTCTGAGAAGTGGCAGGGAAAGTGACGCCAAGATCAGGCGATTAACACCGCACAGAGGGCGTAGTGGTGCGAAAGGGGGGCTGGCAGAGGAGGAAAGCGGCACACCTGCTCAAACTCAATTTCCAGCCACAGAGAAGATGGAAGGAGAAGAAAAACTGTGAAATTGTGACAATCTCTTCCTCTATCATGTGTATTTAGTACACACTTTCACCAGCATCAATACATTAAATCCTGACAGTGATCTACAGGTGGCTCTAAAATAACATTGAATTGTATTTCAATAACACTTCTATTTATGTGATGTCACTGCTGAAACAATAGAAACGATGTCTTGCTTTTACATATTTCTTATCATACTGAAAATAGGTTTAATTGAATATCAATGTTAAAGCTGAACTCATTGTGAAGCATACTCTATAACAAGGGTTCCCAAATTTTCAGCCCACGTCCCCCAAAATAACATGTCCAGTTACTCACGAAACCCCACTATCCTCAGAAGTGGCTATAAACATAAATATTGCACACAGCGATGCACACACCAAAAAGCCTATATAAACACGAGCATATTGATAAAACAAAGTGCAACAGTCTAACAACAAGATCATTTTTATAGTCATTTACTAATTTGTTTATTTTAATATTAACCCCATCTAATGAGACTGGTGGGCACAATGTTTACAGCAAAAGTCTATTCTTGGTTTAATTTTGGAGGCTGCCACTTTGAGATCATCCCCTATGTTCATTCATGATCTTTATTTTTTTAATGTAGCCCATGTGAGTGCCGTAAAGGTGTTAAAGTTTAACATTGTGCCATAAAATCAATCTGCTGTAACTGATTAATAATCACGGAAGAGTATTAATATAACATAATCACTAACTAAATTTAAAAAAAAAAACTAATTGAAAGACTGATGATTTTTTTTTTTTGCACATTGTTTTTTATATTATTATTAAATACTATTTTAGTCTTCTGAAATTTATGGATAAAATATGGTAATTCTAATGGTTTAATAAAATTTCTTTAATTTTTGAAAAATCAAAAAGGGCTTCCCCTCAATGTCCAGCAACCCCCCAGTGGGTCCAGACCCCCACTTTGGAAACCACTGCTCTAGAAAGATTGTATCAGTCACTCAGGATGTACTTTTAGTACAGTTAAACTCCTAAATGCTCTCCTGATTGGTTATAATTTATTTATTTCATGTGGCGCACCCCATAGCTATATCACCTTTGGTGTAGACGGAACAATTGCTTGTCACTGGAATCTTGCCATATTAGTCCTGGTTAAGGCGTTGTGTCAGACTGACTCCCTCAAACTCACTGACTCACTCAAACAGGAATAATTCTCTCCCTCTTGCGCTTTTTTTTCACCATCATCAGGTTTAAGAACTCACTTAAAATGGTGTAATTTTAACCTGTCCCATTTACAGCAGAACTGGATGTTACTGACTCATTAAACCTAGAACAGAAAGACACAAAGACCTTGTTTAACAACCCACTGCTTCATTCAGAAAACCAACTCTTTTTGAGTGGTTAGAACTGCTTTTGGGACTAAGGTTTAGAAATGGCACTAAGGCCCACTCCCAATTCTACCCCTTAGCCCTTACCCTTACCCTATTCCCAATTCATTTTTAGCTTGAAGGCGTAGGGATAAGGGGACGGGCTAGATAGCCCTTGAAACTGAGATTTTTTAGGACCACACTAGAAACCAAGGGGTACACATTTTTCCTGAAAACACCATCTACAACGGCAGCATGGCTGCACACGGAAGTAAGGAGACCCACAAATGAGTATTTTTTGTTTTGTTTTACCATTATGCTTTTTAAAAAAACACTAAACAAAGATATATTTTGCTTTCTATAAGCCATAATAATAACATTCAACATACTTTCACATGTGTCACTTGATGACACTTGAATAACCTGTCAGAAAGGTCTAGTGGCTGGGAATGAGCGTTTTACAGTGTCTGGTATAATGTTAATGTTGTTTAATGTGTTTAGTTGCATATGGCCATGATGTAAATGCAGGCTACAGTTATGAGCTTATTATCACATTATATCGTTATGATAACATGATATCATTGCCTTCAGTGATTTCCCAAAGATAAATACCAAAAAAATTATGCAACTGGAATAACAGCAGTCGCCATTGTCAATCTCAAATGAAGTAAGAGATCGCAATGACATTTGATTATAAGTGCAGGTGTTGTAGTGCTGTCCATATCTTAGGGGTAAAATTTGAAGCCCTTCTCCCTCACACTCTGTTTCAAGGGTCAAGGGTAAGGGGAAAGAAATAGAATTGGGATTGGGGCTAAGTTATGAGTTAATTTTCATTTTGATTACCATAATGATAGTAAATGTTTTACTGCTTATACTGCACAACAAATAAAGACCACAAGTAAGAAAGTACATAAAGCTGGTTAAATGGTTTAACTTTTTAATCAATAAAAACATTACTGAAATTAGTCCAATTACCCTGAAATTAGCTTGCATTTAACATGCAGGCAGACTGCATGTAATATATGCTCAAAGAAAGTTACCCTCACATATAACACACACACACACAAACATTGTGCATAGCTTACCTCTGCCTTATTACTGTCTATCCCTAGTCATGCTAGAAGTGTGACTGAATCGCTGGCTCCAGTCTGCCGCTAGCGGCCTCTGAAATTGAATTAGTCAGTAAGCAATATTTAAGAAAAAAAAAAAAAAAAGAATCCCCACGGGCCTCCCTTAAAACATTGAGTTAGTCAGAACTTTAATTAAACTTTCAATACACACACATAAAGTGTACTTTAGCTTTGCGTAATTCTGGGACAAGCAGTCTGTGCTAATACAAATTCCATCCGAAAGGTTGTGGTAATATTGAAGCGGGTTATTGTGAGCCTGCAGTCTGTGCAAAGTTAAATATCACCGAAGATTTATCTAATTTGATTCACTTGAGGAAACAAATTCACTGTGGAAAATAGTGAACTTTAAGCCATTAAAAGCTATTTCAAGACAAATAATACTGAATTTTGCTGCTTTATGCACAGATTTTTAGAATACAAGGATCTGGCAGGTAAAAATAAATAATGTATTTTGTATTTGATGCAAATCTGTGTTGGGATGCAGAGAATAAGAAACAATAGTAACATCACTTTATATCATCCATTCATGTTATTACAGGCTAAACAAATTTCGAAAAGTCGACCTGAAAATCTCACACACTATATTACTCAATGTTTAGAGGAGTATCTCATCATTTATGCATCAAAGCATGGTATGGTGCGAAATGCTGCCTGATAGGACCTTCACCGTGCAGCATGAGGTAAAAACTTCTGTCTGTCTGCCTCTCAGATCTTTCTGTTCTCCTACTGTGTGCTGGAGGGGGCAACCAGGAATGTGGCAATTCCTTTCACACTCTTTACGAATATGTTAGCAGACAGAGCAGGGCTCCTGAGGTGAGACAGAGAGACAGGGAGAGCGATGGAGTGACAGACTGGGTGAGTGAGACATGTGAATAGCAGTAGAGGCAGATGTAATCAATGCTGTGCTAAATGAATGCAGTGCAAACATGCTCAATGATACTAATATGCCAAGAGCTGTGTACTCAAGTCAATGACTTGTGACTTGACATGGACTTGAGTACCCGATTTTGATTCAAGAAGATTTGGGACTTCACTCTAGACTTGACTGGAGACTTAAATGCAAAAACTCAAGTATTACTGTGACTTTCAATTTAATAACTTGATCACACCTCTGCTTGAAATAAGCAGTGACTTGACTTGGCTTGGCTTGCTTGAGTTTCTTGATGGTTAAGACTCAAGATTTACTTGGGACTTTTTAAAAACAATGACTTGATCCCACCTCTGCTAATATTCAAATGAAATTTGGGTTTTGAAAATGGACAAATTGTAATTTAGGTGTTTCTATAGAGCCCACTTAAAAGGAAAGTTCAATCTTATCTCACAAGCATCGGTAACTATTATACGTTTTGTCAATTTAGTGGCTAAGTCGAGTTCAGTCTTATGAAAATGTAAGATTTTTCAAAGGAGACGTGGCACCCAATCCCACCCCTAAACCCAACCGTCATTGGGAGACAAGCAAATCATACTAAATTGTACGAATGAGATTGTACGATTTCATACGAATTAGCCACTAAATCAAAAAGTTACAAATTGCAGTGAGATAGCATTGGATAGTTCACTCAAAAATAAAAAGCACAGTAAGTTTTGCCTGTGTACTGTGCATTGTACATCGCTGTACTGTAAATCATTATGCAATAGGAAGATCATGATGTTTCCTGAGGCTGGAAATTAAGGTAATATTGTGGTAAATATTGTTCAGTTTCTTCCACAGACTAGTCTTATTGCTTAATTAGACTTTAATGTGTCATCAGGAGCAACTTTAATAGTCATTTTTATTTTTTTTTTGCCTGCATTTGTTGTTTAGGGCGGCACGGTGACACAGTGGGTAGCACAATCGCCTCACAGCAGAAAGTTCGCTTGCTTGAGCCCCGGCTGGGTCAGTTGTCATTTTTGTGTGGAGTTTGCATGCTCTCCCCATGTTTATATGGGTGTTTCCCAGTACTGGGTTGCATCCGCAGCGTAAAACATATGCTGGATACGTTGGCGTTTCATTCCACTGTGGCAACACCTGATTAATAGAGAGACTAAGCCAAAAGGAAGACGAATGAATGAATGAATGAATGAATGTGTTGTTTACCATAAAGCGAGAGTAGCCATTGACTTGAATTTTATGAATAAACAAGGCTAAAAATCTACATTTTAGATGGTAAGGGTGTGAGTATATTAAGAACAAATATTCATTTAGCAGTGCGACATCCATTTAAAGTCACCATGAAATCATATGCCTATTAATCTTTAATCATAATAACTGTCAATAGCAAATAATGGAACAACCCAATCAATTCCCAATGAAAAAAAAAAAATCTTGTTAGAGATGTTTTAGAACTTACATAATTACTATAAAGTTGGGGTTACAATGATGGTTTGGTTTAGCATTAGTTGCATGTAATTATGCATATTTAATTGTAATTACCATTAGGGCTGCACAATATATCATTTGAGCATCGTTGTCACAACGTGTGTGTTTGCAATAGTCACATTACAAGACACGCAATGCTGGGTTGGGATTGTAGATGGCCAGAAACCACGTCAAAGCACACAAGATTTGTGGAGACAATGTGGAATTGAACTATAATAGAGTTAAAGTTTATTAAATGCATTTGTTTGGCCTGTGACTATGTTAGCATTTTAAGAAAGTTTAAAGCATTTTAGTACCGCATAAAGGAGTTTCATAAAGATAAATTTTACTAAATTATAATTTCTCTACCTGAATACTGTTACACTCTCCAGAAAACCATAAGGTATTATTTATTTCACTTTAATATTTGCCCCATTGTGCTTATTTATGACTGTAATTTGTTTATTATATGTACGTAATAAATTACGTAGAAATATATTTACATTTCACTCCCATACAAAATCATCCCAATGAATCAAATGTAATGACTGATGAAATTGTATTTATATCGCAATATATATTGAACAGAAAACAAATATTGCAATGTCAATTTTTTCCGATACCGTGCAGCCCTAATTACCAGAGTAAGTACACAGAACATGTGAGGGCCACCTTAAAATAAAGTTTTACTGAACATACACTGCAAAACATGCAATATAGTATCAACATTAGTAGGGATGTCCAGGTCTGATCACGTGATTGAAAATTGAGCCTGATCATGCAGTTTCAGACCCGATTGGAATCAGATGTTATATATACATAAATATACATATAGAAGCTATTGGTTAAATGCTGGCAATGTAAAGTCTGGAGGTTTTATAAAGTTGATGACGACAACATTTCCATAGCAAACTGTAAGATATGTAAGCTTGGGATTGCCTGCCGGGTATTTTAAGTTAAGGTGCTATTTGTTTTTATGTATTTATAATAGTTGTTGAATGTTAAAATAAGTTGAATTAAATAAAAAAATAAGGAACATTCTGGATCGGTTTCTTCACTCTTCTTTATTCTTTTTTTTATGTATTACAGAAGTATCGGATCAGGTTTCGGTATTGGTAGATACTCAAAATCAAATGACTCGGACTCAAGGGCAAAAAAACCTGATCAGAACATCTCTAAACATTAGGCAGAATTGAAACCAACCAAGGGGTTTTTAATAACGTCTTGAGTTCTGCATTCAACACCAGTCAGTCAAGGATGTCTACTATGTTTGTGTTTTTATTTATTTTTGAAATTCACATATGTGAGTATATTTTATAGATTTGTCTGATTGGGGTTAGGCTAACCTGAACTATTACACAACCCTGACTAATACAACATATTTCAAGGTAAAAATTCTCAATCTGTGGTGCTATCGAAGCATTGATCTATTCCTTTGAACATCCTGACACAGCAACACTGAATTTGGGCTAGGAATGTGCAAAACCTCCCATTTTTCAAAATCTATTAGTTGTTCATGCAGGCAACCCACCGACTAGTCAATTTAAAAAATATGGATTTTGCACAGCTATATGCCAAAGCACCTTTGCATTCCCACATTTTGAAGCTGTCCATGCATCTGTGAAAGTGTTTCAACATCCCAAAAATAACACCCTTCACCTATAAAACACAAACTTTAATGTAAGATGCAACTGATCCAAGTAGCTGCAGGAATGCTCAGAGTCTGACCTGCAGCAGAAACATGATGGGGTACATGGGTGATCATCCACCTCCGGCAGCGCGTGAGAGCTGCTGTGAGGGAGATGAGCATGTGGGTGAGTGGACTGTGTAGCGGTCAGTGATACAGATGGAGAGAGCAGTGTGTGTCCTGGCAGCAGACATATGAATATATGAGCACTTCAACCTACATGTCACAAGTGCACGTGTGGGTGAAACTACGGCCACTTCTGCATCCTAGAGATTGTTTTTTTTAATAACATCATTAAACAGCATGATTGTAAGTTTCTTATTTTTCTATCAAGGTCACATATTTTTTTCAGCAGCCTTTTAAATTTCATTGTTTGAAATGTGAATTTAATTGTAGCTAAAATAATTGTGATTATGATTTTGTAACTGAAGGAGGCTTTCACAGAGGAGTGAATCTAAATGCAGATTTATTCAACAGAATTGTCAGGCAAGCAATGGTCAGCAATCAGGTTTATACAGATAATCCAGAAGTCATCGTCGATGAACAGCCAAACGGTCAAAACCGGTGAAAGGTAAGATAAACAAGGAATCAAAGAACACGGCTAGACATAAAAATTAAACACTTTGTAAAGTTACAGGTTAATTTGACTAACAAAACAAAGAACAATCAGCCATGTGTGTAAGCAAATGTGGTGTATAAAATAGTCTAGGTAATGAGTCCTTAAGCAGCTTCAGCTGTGAGTATTTGCAATCAGACGGGAACAGGAACCAGTGTGTGTGTGCGGTGCATGCTGTGATTTGTAGTCCATTTGGTGGCAGAGCTGTAGTTCTCCAGTGATCCGAAGTAGATCGCTGGTGACTGTAACAGATTTTTATTCCATAATCAATAAGCCTTTCTATACAGTTTTTATTTTAGTTTTAGTTATTTTTTTACCCTAATTCAAATCCTAAAATATATGTTTTTTGTTGGCAACCAGCTTAAATTAAGGTTTTATAGTTTTATTATTATAATTACTATTCACTCGTTTATTCATTTTCTTTTGGTTTAGTCCCTTTATTAATCTGGGGTAGCCACAGTGGAATGAACCGCCAACTTATCCAGCATATGTTTTACGCAGCAGATGCCTTCCAGCTGCAACCCATCACTGGGATACTCCCATACACTCTCACTCACACATATACACTACGGACAATTTTAGCTTACCCAATTCACCTGTACCCCATGTCTTTGGACTTGTGGGGGAAACCCACACGAACACAGGGAGAACATGCAAACTCCACACGGAAATGCCAACTGACCCAGCCGAGGCTCGAACCAGCGACCTTCTTGCTGTGAGGCAACAGCACTGGCTACTGCACCACCACGTCGCCCTTATTATTATTAATATTATTATTATTTCTCAAGCAAAAATGGCAAAAAAAAAAAAAACAATTTAACACAATAATATTTGTGAAAATGACTACATAAACACTAGTTCTTTTCTTTTTTGTGATAAATAATAATGGGCTTTTCAAAATATTTTAGAAGAATACCAACTATTCAACAATGTACATGAAGCAGCAAAATTGTACTGTTACTTTTTAAGCTATAAATTAGAATTTATATTTTAAATACATCTAATAAAACTACAAACACATGTAGTTTGCTTGCAGTTTACTCGCTCTTCTTTCATTCTCTCGCTTTCTTTGCATTTGCGATTCAGTCCCCAGAGGAGTAAAATGTCTGTCCCCAAAGAAAAAGCTTTTTGCTGGCATAGCAGTAGCTCGTTTGTTTTGAATTGAAGCTTTTGAATTAATAATTTAAGAGCAATGACTCTCATACATGAATCATTGTCAGGTTAGCATGCATGAGCTATAGGTGAGTGCTTGCGAAACTCAATTTAACATCAAATAACCGTCAGCAAAATCAGATCATACAGCGTGGAGGCAGAGTGGTGCCCTCTAAAACCTGATCTCAAAATATCAGCTCTTTCTATGTTCATTCTCCTTCTTCGCAGTTCACCGTTCTGCAATTTAAACCATAGTTTATTATAATCCTAAAACATGCTAGTGCCCTCCACTAAACTGGCACCCGTGATAAATAAAATGAGCCAAATAAGACTGTTTCTTTTATTATCGTCATTATTTTTTTTTGTTTAACCTTTTGATGTTTTGGTCAAACATTTAACAATCTCTTCTCTCATTGAGATCAAATAACTCCAAATACAGCTCAGTTGAAGTATACGCTTTATTTGTAGGTGTTTATTTTAAAGTGACGAAAGTAACAAATTCTCAAATCACTGTTATTGAGTGGGGCGGTGGGGGGGGGGGGGGGGGGGGGGTCCCTCAGGAAGTGACTTGACTTAGTAGTTAAAAAAAAAACCTGTGACTTTACTTTTATTTGAGTACATTTTTTATTTTTACTTTTCAATTAGATGGTTTTATTCCTTTATTTTTCTTCAACTTGCAGTCAATACTTTAAACGTTGACTTTTTTTCTTGGTGATTGGCTAGAAAAATCAGTCCCATTTTCTTGTCTAATCAAATCAATCAAATGGCCTTAAACAATTAAATTATTGCACTGCTAGGTTTTGAAATACATGCACAAATTGCATGTATTCTGTTAGTGCTGCAAAAGCTTAATTTTTGACCCCTACTGCTAGACACTCATAGCTTGTCAAAATGTATAAAACACGTTAACATATTGACACAGATCCAGTTTTGCAAATACTTTAACAAACACTTCTTAACACAAAGTTTAAATATCATGTCTTTTTTGAGTTTTCATTTAAATATTCTTGACATAATGCTTCATGCAATGCCTATGTACATATTAAATAAGAACATGTTTTTTTTACAGCATATAGTAAAATACATGACCATCTATGTAATGTAAAATACAAAATAAAATGTATTTAGATAATGTTTACACAACACTTAACTAATATTATTTGAGAGCATGTGATTGGCCAAAGACAGAAAAGAGATAAAGAGGCTGTGACAACAACTCTATTCTTAAGCAAAATTTATCCACAAAATAGCATAATAATAATGAAAACTACTGAAAGCAATAGACAGAACTAAAAGCTTGTAGAATTCATTCAATTCACAGTATATTGAAAAAATATTCAAATATAGATATTTGTTAAACAAATTTCTATGACTCTTCTAAAACTTCAGGTTTGAGTTTATTTGTTATTTCAAAACTTATACAAGCCTGGAAAATGGAATGTCAAAATTCCATGACTTTTTAAGGTTTTTCATTACCGTAATGAACACCCATTACAATGGGTAAAACCAAAGATCAGAGCTGTTATTTGCAACAACCATTTGATGGGCTTCACAAATTGAGAAGTGGTTATAATGTAATTAATAATAATAATAATAATAATAATAATAATAATAATAATAATTATTATTATTATTATTATTATTATTATTATTATTATTATTATTGTTAATATTATTATTGAGAAATTCCAGTCAACTGGAAGTGTTATGAATTAGGCATGGACTGGTAAGATTCTGACAGGATGATAAAAATGTCACAATTTCACAGTATAGTAATTACTGCTTTAAAATATATGTTTTTTTTTTTAATGTATGGGTAAAAAACAAAAACTTATTTCCCGCTTAAAACACAATATATCTTATTTCAAGAATTTTTTTATTTTTTTTAATTTGGAACAGCAAACATGTCAGGCTTAATAATTCAAATGAATCATTGACTTCTTCAGAAGTTTCGAAAAAACAGATTTTTTTTTCAATTTAAAACGGCATCTTTGGATAACTTTTCTGCTGGAGAATCTGTTTTCCTAAAAAACTAAAACAAAAAGTAAATAAAAAAATCTTACACATACCTTAGGAATGGTATAGCAGAAAATGTTGGCGGTTTTAAAACCTTTTAGAGTTTTCCAAACCTCAAACGGTTATTGTCCCATGAATCACCCTGGAAATTGACGTGTGTTTATCTTGACCAAACACAGTTTGAGTGGCCAAAAACCTCTAAGGATCACAGGTGGAGAACTGAAGAAGTTTGTTGGGACTAAGTGTCAAGAAGTCTTCAAAAGTAAAATCAATGTCACCTGGCTACTGTACATTATTATAAATTATTAGAATGGGTTTCAAGACAAAAAAAAAGCTTCTACTGTCAACAAACTCAAGCATCGTCAGTATAATTGCTAATATTTTGACCTAAAATCAATAGGTTGAACAATAAAACATTTTCTCCCTGGCTTTCTTTGCTCATATTAAGCAAGGGTGCCAATAGGAATGGAGACTGCTGTATCCCAAGCAAATAATCAAATTAAGTCAAAGCAATCATAACCATCTCTCTAATAAAAAGAAAGCAACAGGCACGGTAGCCCGACTGTGTGCTAAATTATTACATTAGATCTGATCAGAGTCTGTGGTGTTTCCCCTCACACCAGAAAAGGTGTGTTTCTGCGGGCGTCTTGCTTTCTTCTCGTTCTGCATGGCTAATGGAAGACACAGATGAGGCTTTGAAAAGGTTTCATGGAAAAGGCTCCCTCCCCTGCTCCCCAGAGAGACAGGACGGCAGAAGAGTCTCTCATCTGCGGTTCCACTTCATTTGAGTCTGTGAATTCAGAGAATGGATACGTAATTGTTCAGAGGCTGCAAAATAATGGGATCACTTTGAAATAAAACACAAAGTTAGACAATGGTAATTTAATTCAACTAGTTTGTATATATGTGTGTGTGTGTACTGGTTTTCTCTGAAATCTTTATTGATTGGATGTTAACTCCTCATCCTGGAAGAGCACAGCTCGGTCGGGATGGGAGTTCGCTTGTTGTGGTGCACTGCTGTAATAGTTCAACTCCCTACAGAGTATTCTGGAACTGTATGATGACTATTAAACATGTTTTAAAGGACTGGAAACTTCATTAAATCATTTGGACCATGCAAAAGTGATGTCTCCAGCAAAAGCCAGGAGGAATTGTGGTTGAAGCCATCTTTTGTTCAGGACAGATGGAGAGAGCTTCGTTCCCATGAATTCATAATAATCTGATGCAACAAATACGTATCCCGCTGAGATAAATTGTGTGGTGGTTTGTTGGTCACAGACTTGACAAGCTAGGTAGGCTAAGCTTTTTTAATGATTCTAAAATTATAATTTTTTTGCACTTTTCAGGTTACTGAACAAATCGGTGTTCAGTTAAAATATAAGCAAAATATATTTGTATATCTATAGCGTACAATAGTTTTTGTAATGTGTCATTGAAGCATGAATTCAGAAATAAACAGAATTCTTCTGTTAAAACTAAATTCTGAAATTTCTAAAATGCAAACTGATAATTTGGAAATAAAATTATTAATTATAATAATAATAATAATCTTAATTCGGAAATGTGAACTAAGAAATCTAAAATATAAACACAATTATAATGATGATCTGGGGATTCCAACATCTGAACAGATTTCTGAAATATGAACTGGGAATTCTAAATAGACACAGAGAGTTAAAAATGGAAACAGAATTTTAAAATGTAAGGTAGGAATTAAAACATTTAAACAGACCTCTCAAATATAAACAAAGATTATAAAATATATATAACAAATTCTAAACGGAGCTCTGAAATATGAATTGACAATTCCTCAGTCATATAATTGGTGGCTGTGCATACATTTCATAATTGTATAGTTAAACGTTTAGTCTTTTTTTAGTTTCGTAAACAAGAATCATATATGGTGGCACAATGCCTCAGTAGTTAGCACTGTCGCCTCACAGCAAGAAGATCACTGGTTTGAATCGTGGTTGGGTCAGTTGGCATTTCTGTGTAGAGTTTGCATGTTCTCCCTCTGTTCGCATGAGGTTTCTTCTGGGTGCTCCGGTTTCCCCCACAGTCCACAGACATGTCATTGTGACAATGACATTGAGCGAATGCTTTAGGCACGTAGTGAATGTTCAATAAATAATTTGGCTTCAAATCATCTAAATCGCAGCATTAGGCCATTCAGAAATAAGTTTGTTAGCAAAAGCCTTTAAACACCACTTGCCTTTAATAGCAAAAGCCGCTATGTCCTGAGAAACAATCAGAAGGCATGAATTGAATCATATGTTTTCAATGTAGCGCGCAATAATAAGCCGGCATTTTTGAGGAGACTGTTTTATTCTGATTATAATTTAAAATATGGAGTTTGACTGAATGAGCCTGTTTGACTGTCAGTGAATGGCAAATGAAAACATTCCTTACCTCAAAACTCTTTGCATTATAACAAAAAATGTAAAGTCGAAAGTGTAACATACATTCATAATGCTTTTATGTGCTGCAACGCTACTTTGAATGAGTCAGATTTAGTATACATTAAACAGCAACTCCATTTCAGGAAAGGCGAAGTTAAACAAGATGTCGTTCTTTTCACATGGACACTATGAAATGATAAACAAAAGAGATGAAAAAGAGATGTTGCGATCAAGACCTTGAGTATGGTGAGGATGAATGAATGACAGCTTCTAAAAATGTCTGAATGACATCCTATTTTTGCAACGTAGCCTAATTTGTGTTTTATTTTCTAATGTAAGCTATTTTTTAAAAAGATAAATATATTGTATAAAACATTAAATATATTAATTTATACATTGTCTGATAAGCTTTTAACATAAATGGACATTGCACAGATATTGATGTTTTTGAATATTTGATCTGTTCTACTTGCAGTACACCAAAACATTTGAATAATGTACAATTGATAATAGCATATATGATAGCTGTGGACAAGGGGAATCTGTTTTTGCATGTTTTGCAATGTACATTTTACACTATATTATTTGAATCTAACAAGCTTACAATGTTTGCAATGTTTACATTGTTGTAGTTACATTAAATCTAAATCCCAAACATCAGAAATGGCGATAGATTGTTAAGATTTTATTAATCTCAGTTTTAATGTTATTGACAACGCACTTGCTGATTTATCAGGGGTTCCCTCAGTGGAATGAACCACCACTTAATTGACAGATTTATGTATTTTTAATTTTAGTTGGTTTACGTAATGTGTTTTATGTTTGGTAAAATAATTCCTAATTGCATCTTTAGTGATTTTTCAACTAATTACAATGCTTTGCCCCAATAGGTAGATTTAGCTGGTTTTGATGCCAAAGAAAATCTACCTTATTGAAAGCCAAAGAAATGTCTAAAGTGACATTTAAGAATAAAAGCTATTTTATTTACCAGCTAATAGCCTTATCATTACCTATAAAATAAAACAGCTTAACCTAATCAGCAGAGCCTGATAGAAAAGGCTCATTTACAAGAAAGGAGATCTGGTGGATTTAGAGGGTTTTTCATCCTTACTCTTCATATATATATATAATTTTAACTAAATTAAAAGATAAAAAGGCTTGTGTGATTTTATGAAAGTTAATTTATTTGTTTACTTTAAGTTTAGCCAATTTAATTCCACATTTATATATATATATATATAAAATGTATATACTCTAAATGCAAATCCATGAAAGAGATCGGAATTTTAAAAAATAGACTGTAATATAAACGATTCATAACAACGCTTCATTTTTCATGATAAGGTTTTTATGCGTTAATAAAAAAACTATTTATTAAAAATATATTACTGTTTCACTTCCATGCATAAGAAGCCTCATATTGTACAGTGTCGGAGGGCTGACAATATTAGAAAATATTACACCACACAATAGACTAATCAGAGATTTTCATAGCTTGCATAGTACGCTACATAAGTCAGTAGCACTATACCTTTTCCTAAACATGTCATGTCAATACAAACATGTGACTTGATATGCGGATACAAATTCTGTATACTTTTAAACACATGCTTAATTAACAATGGCATTTCTGTAAGCGATTAGCATTTTAGCAGCAATAGGAGGACTTAAAAGCCCAATGAAGTGCTTGAGCAGAGTGTCAGCTTGTTAATTGCTGGTGCTGTGTGTAATTTGTTGCTGGAAGGTGTGTTTCTCTCACCGCCAGCAGGCATGTTAATAATTCAGTTCCTGCAGATTAAGAGATAGACGTTTCATCTCAGAGGAATGGATGGATGGAGAGCTCTTTTATGGTGCTGGAATGCCTTTTGACGGGATCGCTTTCATTGTTTACAATGTAACAAATGACAAGGTTTTTAATTATATATGTTTATTTTATGAAATATTATTGAAAGTATGTTGTGACAATGTATTCTGTCAGACCTGTTGATTGTTGAGACCTACTAAAAAATAAATAAATAAATAAATAAATAAATATATATATATATATATATATATATATATATATATATATATATAACAGTAAATGTTTATTATTAGAACATTCTAAATAATGTTTTAAACTATTTTAAATGACTCTAAATCTAATGACAACCTAATTAAAATGTACGTTTTTACATTTAAACTATTAGCCATTTAAAAAAAGACATTTGAATAGCCCTTCTATGAAATTTTTATTATTTTTCTACATCATTTGGGAAATGTTAAAATAATAATAATAATTATTATTATTATTATTACAAATTTACAGGAGGTACAGTATAGTATGCAGGGCTCGAAATTTACTTTTTTACTTGGTAGCACCCAGTGCTCCCAACTTCAAATATTTAAGCACCAGAAAAAAATTTGCAGCACCCACCAACCTAATTGTATATTAAGGGTTTATTGTATTTGAAAACAACATCAATTAGGACTAACAAAAACCAGAAACAACTATCTAACTAATGCTGTGATGCAATAATTCCAAAATGAATGTCTAATAATTATAAAATATTAATGATGACAATAATACTAACAATGAATTACATTTCTCATTATCATGCTGCCTTAAATGCGAGTTATGTGCTATAAAAAGTCCTACTGTTACGTCATGAAAAATAAGTTTATGGTTTGCATCAAGCAAAAATGAAGCATTGCAGTAAGAAATATTTATTTTGCACTATTGTTTTTATATGCATGTCATTTTAATAAGTAATATTTCTGCTCCAAAAAAAACTAATTATAATCATTTAATTCAATGCTGAAAGCAGGCAAAGCAGTCATCAGTAATTAAATAGAAAAACAATATACATCAAGAAAGAATCGACAAAAGAAAGGAAGAAAAGGCTCACTTCTGTCACTCTTTAAAAGCTTTGGTTCCGGTTTGTTTCATTTTAAATGCTCAGTCTCGTTATGAGCTGATTTTCATCTTTCTATGTTTGTGGGAAAAAAGCAGGTGAGTCAGCCAACCTAATATATGAGTGAGGATAAGCAGGATTTTCGCGATGACTTTGCACAATACCAGTCTTTGTTATGAGTCGCAGATTCAGTTTAAACTTAGTAAAGGCGAGCTTCTTTGGCGATGATGTGTACAGTGTTAGATTTTACATCTAGCGGCCATTTGCGCTGAACACGCAGTGAATGCAATGCATCGAGATTTGGACACCTTCTCAGATCGCTGTCATCTGCGCCATTATTTGTAACTTTAGGTGGGGTTTGCGAACCTGTGTACTTTTCACCGTTCAGCCGTTTGCATTTCCCACAGTCACAAAACCTCCCTGTCATCTGACAGCGGAAACCCTTGAGTGATTGACAGCTAATATGAACCAATATAGCGGCAGGGAAGACCGATTCAGCACGTTCTTAGAAAAAAAAATCAAAACAGGTCACACTACAACCATTATATGCAGTTGCACAAATGCTCCCAAATATATTTTGAGGTCGAATAGATTAAGTTTCGGGCGTATATCCGACCAAAACGGTCGCAATCTCGAGCCCTGGTATGTATATAATAGTATTGTTGAAATTTAAATTGATATAATCTAGTTTAAAATTAGAAGTGATATATATAAAATCAAAAAGTTATATTCTTTAGTTTTTAATTATATCATTTTATTCAAAACTATAGCAGCCAGGGTGTGAGAGACATTAAAGCTTTTGCTTCCTGAGGACTGGCAGATCGCAAAGCAATGCAGATGCTAACGGCAGAGCCTCAATGACTGTGCCTTTGTCTTTGTGGAATCCAATCAAGCCGAAGAAACTCTTTTTGATTAGAATTGGATCGGTGAAACTGGTCAGTGGCTGGGCAAGTTCTTTACCCTATCTACCTCATTTAAATGCTCTTTGTCTCCACATTTAAACTCTGCCCAATCCTAAAACATTTACAGAGGACAAATTAGATTTTTTAGACTTGTCAGACTGTAAGAGACTCTTGTATTCTTTTGCAGACACATGTGGACTTCTTGAAGATACTGTTTGACTGCACAACAACCAACACATCTCAATGAAGAATTTTACTTGTAATGAGTCTCCTGGTTTGGGTTCAACAAATTCTCAACAATTTGGTGCTGTGACCTGGATAAAGACTGAAATCACCAAATTTTAAATAATTTGGTGCCTTGACCCGATTAAAAACTGAAATCACCCAATTTTCAACATTTTGGAGCCATGACTCGGATAGAGACTGAAATCAACTACTTCTCAACAGCATATAGTATAGGATGTTACAGTGTCTTCAGCTGTATAATGTTTCAGTATATTGTGGTTGTGTGTAGATTTGTTTTTTTGGGGATTACTTAAATTACATAGACTTAATTTGGCATTAAAAAGTATTGCAATAGAATATATAACTCTGAAAGGATGCGTCTCATTCCACTTGCAAATTAACTCGGATCAAAGACATCTAAATGAACCAAAAATAGAACATCATGTCAAAAGATGTGACCATTAAACTCAGAATGCTTAAACATGCCTGATTTAGTTATCAGTGTTCCATTTAACGTGTTGTTTGCAAGATACCACAAGAAGGTGTAAGTTTCAGCAATAACCTACTAGGTTATTGCTGAACTTTGTTTACCTACTAAACCTACCAAACCACCTGACTAGGCTCTAATAAAAGGCAATTAATTTTATGGACAGTTGACATGTTTTTTATACAAAAACTTAATAGGGCTGTTTAGATTTTTTTTTTTAATATAACCCTATTTCTTAAACATGGTTCAATGCCTAATCCTATGAATCACAAGTGTGAAAATATTCTAAAACAAACCCATATGGCATCCAACATAAAGCTGTCATTGAAGTCTGTCACACTTACTGCTTGATAGACCATCAACTGCACTGAGAGCACAGTAATATAAAACATTAAACTGTAGCAGTGATGCTAGAGATCAACGGGTGAGAAAAAAATAACAGAGTGAGAGGCAGGGCACATTTATAAAATGCTGTAATCGCAGCACCAGTCTAGCAGCTTTTCTACACCATGAACAACTGATGAGTTCCGACAGTCTGTTCGTTTACTTCCTTTCTGTGAAATTGATTCAAATATATTCCGAACTGCAACGGCATTCTTGCACCTCAGTTGAATCACAGAGTTTGCTTAATTAATGCAAATTTGCCGCATCTGAGAAAGTGCTGGAAGAGAGTTGAGGAAGTCAAGTAAACTGTGATGGCATCCACCAGCAGCTTAAGGATATACGTGTAGCTTGCGAAATGAGCTGTAAAGATAACAACTCCACAAAACTGTTTCGGAGTATTTAAATTTTAACAAATTCCATCTGTGAATACTGCACGGTATCTCATTAGAGAGTAAGCATTTAATGTGGAAACTAGTTTAGCTCCTACTTATGATGGCTAAACACGTACATTAGCAATACAATTGCTTGCAACTTTGTTAGACCAATTGTTAGAACAACAGTTACGTTTATCTGCTTCGGGGTATTAATTTAACATCATCATTAGAGATCCCTTTCAAGGACTGGAAACTCTTTTAAGAAAAACAGTTAACATAATACAACGAATGCATTCAAATCACAAGGCATTGTTTCCAAAGTTTAAAGCTTTTTGGCGATAGAAACTTAGCATTATATTATTGTCAAAACAAGATGTTGTTAACTTTTTTTTTAAATTATAATATCTTGGTGTTGACATTTTAATTTTGACATGGTTGAGATATGCTTTACAACAGAAAATGGTTTATTTAATAATAAAATGTCATTTTTATTTTAATCCCATGGTGTTAGAGTCACCATGAAATCAAATATTAAAGTAATATTGTTGTATGTCTATTATGATTAGTCTTTAACTTTATAGTCTAATATACAATAATGCTATCCAGTCATTTTACTAAAAACCACATTATATGACAGTTTTAAGATGATTAAAGCATATACACTACTTAACTGTAGTTTTAATGATTAAACCACTTCATTCTGATTGATCTTTTGTATATGAAAGTAAAGTAACTTCATAAAAAGCAAGCTGAACATTGTCAAACATGTACAGCATTCACTCATAATGAATGTTCAATCCACCTTTTTCAACATGCGGACCTTTTTCTATGAATGTATCGGACTTCCAATTCAGTTAATGCTTTAAGAAAATAATGAAAAGTAGCGTAGTGGGTATGCACTTCTAATGGCATGTTAATAATTAACACATTTAAAAATATATGGTAAGAAATATCAGTTTACAATCAAGCAGCCAACAATAAGGACGATAGAAACATTCAAATGAAGTGGATTCAGTGGAGCAAACTTTTCTGGGGTCTTGGTTGTCTTGTTTGGTGTGCACCAGGGTTCAGACAGCAGTATTCACACTTATTAAAATCAACTGCACTAAAAACCCCAAGCGTTAGAGTTATTTTTAATCAAACCAAACCACCAGTGCACACTGAACTTTAATACATTGCAAATTTATTGTATTCAATTATTTCATTTATTTAATAAAATCAGCGTCTGCTATTGATAGACTTAAGCGGAAGTTTTTTTTTTCATGCTACTATTTGACGGTTCTATTTTTTTAATGTGAAAGTGTAATAAATGTCTGCTGCAAACAGAAGTTAAAATAAAAACAAAACATTAGGAATAGTAATTATTGATATGAACTATTGCATAATGATAACATTCCCATTAACCAATATTATCCAATTTAAAGTAATGATAAGTAATTCAAGAACTTTTGGCGAAAGGTAATATGTTTATTCATATTCCAGTCAATGTATTAACTATTATTTGTTCACTGAATGAGAAATATGCACATATCCAAGCTTTAATGGCAAGGCAAGCACCCTATACTTGGAAGCAGCCACTTATGTACTTTTTTTTTTCTTGGAGGTAATCGTGCACCATTTTACAGAAAACTTGTGAATTCAGAAGATCTGGATGAATTTAATGAAATGGATGATCAAGGTTTTGAGTTATGCAGTGCAATATGGCCACAGCACCTGCAGCATTGTTCCCAAGGGAGCCAGTTTTTACAAATGAATGCATAGGCATATGCATTTAATATGATCAAGAGAATTTTACATATGCCATTTGAGAAATACAAAAAAAAGGAAGTTTCCATTGCAATTTTGTAAAATCATATCAAATTATATGAAAAGCCACCTCATGCAAATGTACATTATGTGTGTTTTTGCTAAATGGATGCCTAGATGTATCTTCTATTAACACTTTTGTGTCTTAGTACAGTGATCCTCAACCACCGGGCTGAGGACCGGTACCGGTCCGTGGATCAATTGGTACCAAGCTGCACAATAAATAATTTTTTCCGTTTTACTTATTACCTGTCTGAACTATATTTTATTTTAAAGTCTTTTATTTTGAAAAATGACCACATTCTCTTGATGACATCTCGGTCACTTGAGCACCTAAATTTATCCCACAAGCAGCAAAATGAGTAAGAAACAGATGTCTTTGGAAAATTTCTTTGCAAAGGGAAAAAGGGCCAGTGAAAGACCCATGAACTGCAGAGGAATGGATCCACAGCACATTTGTCAACAAATCAAGTGAATCCAGCATGGTTGTGCAAGGAAATTAACTGATGGAGATCGCAAATGACAGCGGCCTATTAGCGGTTGTTTGCATATCGTGTCATTTCATTATTATCAAAGGAGGTGTGTGTACGAGCAATGTGACACGCTTACGCCTTCCAGACCCACACAGTTGAATGAATCCCGCGAGCGCACCGCGAGTCACGTGACAAGAATTGACCGATAAGCTTCAGCTTGTACAGAATATACACATTTCGGTGAGACTAATTATCTCAGAAAAACACAGAACACCCAAACAGTGGAGTGCTTTGTAAGTTTCTCCATAAATTACACTTCAGAGTATCACTATCAGAGTTACAGCAATGTTTTGTTAGCTTGTCAACCTCTAAGAAAATGTCTGATGGTCAACCTGCGAAACACCCCATCTATGGAGTGTTTCTTTAAACAATTTGACGGATTGAAACAAAGCTACAATCCAGTAAATAATGGAGAGAAAAAAATAAGTCACATTTTCCCTTATCCAGGAATTCATTCCAATCTAGGATATACAATAAAACAAGAAAGAACCGCTACTGCAACTTCCACTTAACAATAACAAGGCGGTTTAAGTACATCTCCTCCTTACCCCTCCACAGTACACGTCCATTCAAATACACCGTAGGCAAATAACACCAGAATATGAGGCAACATTGAGTACACTGTAAAAAAAATCCGTTACTTTGTGCTTAGCTAGGGTGCTGGAAAAAAATGAAAACAAACACCGTTAAATTACCAACATTTAACGTAAAATAACAGATGGTAAATTACAGAAATTCACCGGAAATTTAAATTTAAGGACATTTCTTTAATGAAAATCCGTTATTTTACAGTAAATATTTGTAATTTTACGGCCGCTATTTTAAGTTTTTTTTCCAACACCCTAGCTGCCAGAAAAAAAAAAATTAAATAACAGATTTTTTTTTACAGTGTATGAGATCCATATACTATATGTGTGAAGACATCATGCTTTCTATACAGAAAAATAACATGCTGTAATGTCATGTTGGGCCAGTATAAAATACAGTCTCAGAGAAGCAGTATACACTTGGATTTAAGTATTTAATTTATCTTGTGTATAGTGGGCGTATTAGCTCCTGACCTTTTATAAGATCTGCAATACTTTCAGCTGACAGGAAATTAAGTCTCAATGAACACACAATAAGCTGCCTTTCTCTATTGTACAAAAAACCATAATGCTATTACCAATAAAATACTGAATTTAGGAATTAAATTAAATTAATAAAACAAAAAATATCTAAATAATAATCATTATTAATAAATAAGTAAATAATAAAATTAAATAAATAGTAAAAAAATATATAATAATAAATAAATAAATAAATAAAAATCTAATGAAAACAAAACTGCAGTGTTTTTCTGGGAAATCTAGTACACAGTTCACTTGTTTCTAGTCACCCCTCCATTAAGCTGCAATAGGAGCAAGTCTTTTAAGACAGAAAGGAAAATAACACATTTCAGCTTTAAAGCGTGACACAATAACAGTTATTTCCTTAGATGCCACGAATGAGTGCCGAGTGCCCTGGAAATACTGTTTCTGCTTAGAAAAAAGTGGTAAACAAGCCCTAAACACTCATCATTATCTCAGGTTTACAGCATGGCGAAAGGGAAGAGCATTTAGAGCGCAATAGTGAGCCGTCCATCCGAGCGGAATAGAGAGCTTGTACGTAGGTGTACGAGAGAGAAAAACCAATTATGTTCCAACTCTTCACGAGCATTTCAAACATGAGAATCAGACAGCTGTGCAAACTGAACTAAGGCATTCGTTCTTGCGAGTACGTTTGAGTCCACTACCGCATTTCCTAATGATAGGCTAGTAGTGAAGTCCCTCTTCCTCTTTGCATCAGTACACTCAGATGTACTCATGCACCTTACCGTCATGTGACATTTGTCAGCCCTCATTCACTCGGATGTCAAGGGTTTGTGTTTAATTGAGCAATAGTTACAGGTTTAGCGTGCTGCTGCGCACTGCTTCATCTACTGGAGTGGGCTGAATATTGTTTGGCACAGCAGAGATAAAGTTTTGTGCAACGGCGCAAACTTGCTGCAGGCATCTTTGCTTCACAGCTGTCATGATGTCAAAACAATGTTTACTGCACAAGAATGCCGAATTCCCTCAAGCTCGGCCATGCTCTGAATAATAATCTCTAGTGAACTCCGAAGTGTTAAAAGCAATCCTAAATAGAGATGACATAAGACAGCATGTAAAGAATGTCTAAGGTTTCTGCAAATACATGCATTTATCAGTTATAAGTGGAAGGGAACAGACTCTTAACATAGAAAATTTGACGCTCTTATGAAGATTTATCAATCAGATCAGTTATTTTCTGATCGTTCTTAAGGAAGAGATAGAAATTAATACATGTGAATTGAAATGTTGGTTGAACATTGGTCGGTTGGTCGGTCGGTCGGTCGGTCGGTTGATTGATCAAACACACCAAGCCGACATCAAACAACCATCACAATAAAACCCAACCCACCTCACGTGGGCTCGTGTTTGGGCCAAAAAGCTGCACGTGAACACCAAATGGATAAAAGCCGATTGTCTTTCCACACCATGGGGCAATAATCTGGTTTCTCCTTCCACAAAGGGACATTGAACTTCCAACGCATACCGACAAAGTGTAAACAAAGCTGCATTTAGTACTATAATCAAAGTGATTGTCATTCAACATGAAGGGATTTACTTAAGCAAATATGTCTGATAATATAAAAATCAATATTGTTTGCAAATTTTTGATAAACGTTAAAATTTACAACAATTGATTGATTGATTTAACACACCAAGCCGATGCCAAACAACCATCACCAATAAATCCCAACCCACCTCACGTGGGCTCATGTTTGGGCCAAAAAGCTGCATGTGAACACCAAACGGACAAAAGCCGGCTGTCTTTCCACACCACGGGGGCAGTAATCTGGTTTCTCCTTCCACAAAGGGACATTGAGCCTCCAACGCATACAGACAAAGTGTAAACAAAGCTGCATTTAGTACTATAATCAAAGTGATTGTCATTCAACATGAAGGGATTTACTCAAGCAAATATGTCTGATAATCTAAAAATCAATATTGTTTGCAAATTTTTGATAAACGTTAAAATTTACAACAATTGATTGATTGATTGATTTCTTTGGAGTGAATTTCAGTAAGTGTAAATTATTTGTGACCCTGGGTAACAACCCTGGGTAAGTCTTAGAGCCAGGACACACCAAACCAACATTAAACATCTATCACCAATTAAAAGCCAACTATGCTGTCACCTAGCATTGACTTGCATCTGGTCAAAAAACCTGCGTGTGAAATGGACAAATGTAGACTGAAACAGAGCCACATTCTGCACCAAGCCCTAAGAGAATAGGTCTTTTCTCACCCCGGGGGGCAGTAATCTGGTTTTTAGTTTAATTTAATTTCTGGTATTAACTAAAGACCATCTTCCAGGATTACTTTTTTTGGTGTTTGTCAATTCCAAGAATACAGAGAACGGACTTGCTTTCTTGTGAAGACCAGTCTTGAAGTTTGAACTCAGGAGACTGCAAGAACACAGAACACGTCCTGTGAGAAATTGAGATGCTGCATTCTTCCGGATGGTCACTTGGCCTTCACGCATTTATAACTGAAAATGATTTAAACATTACAGCATTCATACAACGATTTATTGTATTCATTCATTTCAATATTTATAACATGCACAAAAACCTTACAAATATCCTTTGCACAATACAAATAAAACAGATTTTAATACGAATTTCAGCAAATAAACACCCTTTATGTGTTTATACCTCTTTTAAGATTTTCATGGTTATGTTTATTTTCACTGTCTCTTTTAGGGAAACTCCTGAGATAAATAAGTTATATCCCTGAACTTTAATAATAAATCTATATAAAATGCTGCGCTTCCCACCTCCTTTATTCAGTCACAATGACTTCTGGGACTTCTTGAGCGAGTTCGGTGCTTAAGTCTGCATCGGTGCGTCCTTGACATCAAAAACACATGCAGAAACTTTCACACCTCCTCCGTTCTTGCAGTTTTGAGCTTTGCAACTGAACTTTGGCGGTTGATGATGACGTTACACGAGAACACGAGGACGTGACAAGATCGCTGAAGAACGTATATTGAGAAACAGCTATTGTTAATGTCCTACCATAAATATGTCAAACATCAATAGTTTATTAGTCATATGCATTGCTGAGAGCTTAGTTTGAACAACTTCAAAGTTATTTTCTCAGTATTTAGAGGTTTTATTTCATTTTGAAATAGTTGATTCTCCGTCAAACATTGTCATCCTAACAGACATCAATGACTAGCATATTTATTCAGTTTTCAGATTATGTTTAAATCTTAATTTCAGAAACATGGACCCTTATGACTGGATTGCACATCATTATTATTAATATTTAATTCCGTTTCATCACTTCTTTAATGACCTTGTTTTTTTCTGTTGCAAGGACAATAATGAACATCAATGATCTTATTTTATTCCTGATGGACAATTTTAAGTCCCATTCCAGATTTTATCTTGTTTTAAGAAGCTGTTCCGTTCTTCTTATTCAAGTGATGTCCCATGCTGAGTTTAAAGATTATAAAGGCCATGATATACTTCAAAATACACTTTGAAATCAAAGAAAGAACTTGTGTGACATCATTTCAAACAAAATCAGGCCAGATATGAAGTTCATTTTAAGAGTTCAAAAACTTTCTGAAAGTTTGTTTGACTGGTAAACATCTTCAAACTATCATTTGTCGATGGTGTTTGTAGGTAGGCATGGCTTTGGAGCTCCAGCTTCTTTGATGGAGACATTTTAGTTGCACTTTTTCAGTTCAGCACACTCTAAAATAGATGATTTCTTGTAGAAATGTAAATACAAATTCTAACTGAAAGCAACACAGAGCAAGAAGTAAATGCTAGAAGTAATGCTATAAATCTGCTTGCTTTAAAAGCAATACTCTATATAAAGTGCTAACACTTTACAAAGAACAAAATAAAGAAATTATAGTTGACTATGTTGGTGCCTTTGAGCAAATTACCTATTTCATTTCTTTACAAACAAATACAATTCATTAAAAGACAGACAATGCAGATTAAATGTGCACAAGCTGTGTGAATGATAAATAATAAATGTGAGTAAAAAATAACTATATACAAAAAAAGAAACACACTTTCCCGTTTGTGTTTCATACAGGCGATTCCTAGGTTCAACAAACGATGCTGCAGGAAACAGTTGGGAAAAGCATTTGTATGGTTATGGCATGCAAATTAATTTATTGTAGCTAGGGGATAAAATAGACAGCATTTTTCTCTGGAAGAGTCTCTGTTGGCTAAAGGTAATGCAATTCATCACTTTCCATAAAAAAAATCATATGTAAAGCAATAACATGTTTAGTTTTAAAATCACCAAAACTGGCCAAATCTATATTCTGTGGATGACTGCATGATTTACTGCTCAAATGATTGATCAAGTGATTCAGCTTTGCGTGTGTACCTCAGTGACATTCCCAGCTTCCTCACGCCTCTGTTTGTTCCCTATACACTCCGTAGTGTCAAGGTTTTCCTCTCTATAAAACATCTGGCATTGCTAGACACTTTCAAGAGAGGCTGCTTTACATGGTCTCAAGAGGGAGGGCAAGAAAAAACAATGGAGAATCCAGATTGTGAGGTAATAAATCTGTTAAACCTGTTTCATTGTTCTTCCCTGAAGTCCTAGTTGCCATGAATTATGTTGACATAATTACCAACATGCCTCAGAGCAAGTATAAGCTCCTTCAGGAAGCAAGGTTGCATCTCATCGCGCAATAACTCGCCAACAACATCCACATACTGTACTAACACATGGTCCAAAATTTTACCTCCAGATCCATCTCTGGGGGATATTGATAGACAGGTTGCAAATGAAATTGGCTGGAATTAGTGGTTTATGAAACCCAGTAAATCTAAACAACATTGAAGTTAATCATGCAGGTGTTCACTGAAGAGTCAAAATGATAGGAAATCCCATCGTTATCTTTGGGAACTGAAATAGCTTCCAAGCAAGACCAAAGGGATGTGCTGATAAAACTTAGATGATTGCTATACACTAATGATGACCCTTGACCAGTCAAAGGTGAAGCAAATATCAATGCTCATATGACATCAGATATTAAGGTGAGGGTGGATTAAGGGTTAAGCAAACAATCATTTCTCAAATTAATGTAATAGGTGTAGGAGGAATGGGCAGAGAATTTGCAGAGAGACAGTTTGTTATGGGTCAAGGCTTGTGGGTTGCTATCAGTCAACAGTGGTGAGAATTTACCAAAGGTGGTCTGAGGAGAGATATACAGTACACAAACCAGTGACAAGTGGTGGAGCTCCCAAAGCTTATTAATGCACAAAGATTATCCCCATCTTGTCAAGGCCAAAAGAAGACTAGTGTGGCACAACACACAGTGCATTGAATTCTACTATGCAGTTGGCTGCATAACTGAAAACCGTTCAGACTGCTTTGATGACCCAAATCCATTGTTAAAAATCAGAACTAGACCTTGAAGCCATAAAAAAGGTTACCTGATCCAATGAGTCGCATTTTCTTCATGTGGACAGTCATGTCATTTGCCCTTGTTTTATGTTTATTGTGAAAACACTATATAAAGGGCACCGCAGATGCAGTATAACTCTCTTAACCCACAGAGACAAGCCATTATATTTTTAAGTACTTAGACACAAACACTTGGGACTCTTATTTTAAAATGAGACAGGCTTTAAGGAAGAGTAAGCAATTCAGTGTAGGCAACAGCAATGTATGACCATGAAGAATCTTATGTCATCACAGCTCATTGTCAGATCATAAATACATTAAATACCATGCAGAAGAGGGGTGTAAGCCCTCTCCCCGTTACTGGCTCAGAAAATTAGCAGGCCTATGTCTAGGGAAAATTACAGTAAACTTAAAATAAAATTCAGGGTGAGAGGTACGGCCCAATAACTTTTCAACTATTAATGTCTGTTTATCAGTTAGTGATGACAAACCTAGACAGAATACCGGGTCTCAGATATTTGTAGTGTTATTCAGAGTAGAAGTTGTTTACATTATTCTATTAGATAACATAATTCAACTCTCACATTTAAAAAAGTTTCTTTACACATATGCAAGATTATCAATAAACTTTTTAAATGTATTAAATGTTGTTATGCTATGTTATTTTTTTTTTCTCTTCGTTTAAATCACATAAAGCCATATCATCTAATTCACTTTCAGTGACAGCAAAACTCAAGTTAAATGGATATACATAGTAAACAAACATTTACACGACACAAGTATATCATCAAAAGAAAACCCAAAATCAAGTTCTACCCAGCTGGGATTTAATTAGGTCCTTCGTTGGCGCGCATTGGAGCTCACGTGAATAAAACAACAATTATAAGTACTCACAAAATCCGATGAAATGGCGAAGCTTACAAACGCCCGTCCGCGCTCACGAAGATAAGTTGCATAACCGCCTTCACGAATCCACTGTTCACGATGCAAACAGGCCCGATCAGCAAAGCATCGGACTCTCTGCAGTCAATCTTACCGTCCGAGGTCCAACTTTCAAACTGCACGTCAAATATAATAACGTGTATGTTAACAGTCTTTGTAAAACCAGAAACTTAAACACAAATTTGTTTTTAAACTTTAAAATATAAAACTCAAAACACTGGCCTCTCACTTTCTGCACTCCATTCACTTTCTTCCGTGTACAAGCCCCGCCCCCTTGACCTCTAGAGGTAATCAAGCGAAACATAATTTATTAGTTAATATTCTTCTTAATGAACTACAAATTCACACGTAAAGTTGAATTTAAACCCCTTTGTAATGTAGCAGAAAGTGCTCAAATGAATTTGTAAAAAAATTTAAAGAAAAAAACAAAAATGCTTAACACTATATTAGTACGGCTCTACAGGGGTAACATTTATATTATTAAATTTACTTTGCATGGTTGTGAGTAGGGCCAGACAAAATCTGTGAATATTTTTTGCAATTTTTTTGTAAAAAAACTCAAAAATTTGCGAATTTATGCGGAATAATTTTAAGAGTATCTATCTAAAAAATAACTAAAAACTTAATATATAAAATAATAAATAAAACATTTTAAACTTTTATTTAATGTTTACAATGCAAATCCAATTAGATCTACTTATTTGGTAAACAAAGAAAGTCACTCGTATAATATATCAACTAAAAGACAGAAAGTATTACTTTACAAACTGTATTAAAAATAAATCAAATGAACATTTTAATATTACTATTATTATATCACAATAATATTAGTGAAATTAATTAAAAAAACTGAATAATTATAAATTTACACACATTTACACAAGTAAATACATAGACTCATTGATGGGCTGAAAATCTGCGGAAATCTGTGGATTTCTGCGCGCACAGATACCATGTGAACCATGTAATGAGGTAACAGACACTAGTATGTTTGTAATAAAGCAACGAACACATGTAAACTGCTAAATAAAAGTCTTTAATCCACATTTATGCATCATGTCATATCTCTCAACTCCTACCATCATTTTTCTGAAGTGAAAGGATGCCAATAGACTTTATAAAGTCATCTTTTTATGCAAAGGTTGATATTAATACCTGCCTATGATTCATAAATATGAAGACTCCAAAAATACAACTCTAAATACAACTCCGTCAGCCCCTTTTGTCAAGTATAATTATAATTAAGTCTATATTGGCTAGAAAGAAGGTTACCTAGTCCAGTCATTCTCACTAGATAAATAAGATCTAGCCCCAGATGCCAGGTCCAGTCAGAAAATGTCTGTTTCTCTGGGTCTCCAGAGAATACCCAAACCTGTTAACCAGTATTCCACAGAATTATCAGCATTAATCAGACCTTGAAATGTAGACATTCTCTTACTCCTAAAACAAGTGTCGCTTGAATTCACACAGTCATAAGATTATAACAATATGGGAAAATTAAATAATAATACAGACATTTATAGGAAAACATTAATAATAAAATATAAATACATAATAAAATGACAAAAATAATCAATAATAATAATCAAATCATTAACCAATAATCAATAAAATGATAAAATGATAATTATAAAAATGACATATGATTAAATAAAATAATTAAATGTAGAATCAATGATTATAAACAAATGAAAATAGAGCACAACACAAACGAATGGTTGCTTTCTTAAAACAACACACAAATAAGTTTGCTACAAGGTTCCTTAGTTAGATTCTTCAACACTATAAAGGGTACCAAAAAGTGGTATGGTGGTCTTTGGTACCTTTTGACAGTGCACTCTCAGAAATAAAGATACAGAGCTGTCACTGTGGCAGTACCTTTTCAAAAGATACATATTTGTATCTGAAGGGTCCATATTGGTACCTCAAAGGTACTTTTTAGGTACATTGGAACAATAAATGCACTTATGAGGTACCATTGTGCACTCTTTGGGTACAAGTATCTTTTGAAAAGGTACTGCCCCAGTGACAGCTCCTGTATCTTTATTTCTGAGAGTGTGGAAACGACCATAAAAGCGTACCGAACCATACCCATACTGTACCACTCCGTCGAAACAGGCCATATAGGACCACTTAAACACAATTAGGTTTATTACAGCGTACCCAGTATTTCTCATCACAACCCACAGAGACAAGCTCTTTCACGCTTTTGGATTTACATACAAACACATATCATTTTTTCTATTTCACCAAGGCCTTCTATTATATGTTGAAATGTACAGAGTTGCAATAATCTGTGCATTAACTATACATTTGACCTTGCAAGGCTGAGAAACACAAAGAGATGTAACTGCTTATGACTGTTTGAATGACAGACTTACTAAAAATGCTTTCACACTTTTCATCTGTGAGCTGTTTTTAACAATAACAGCCTCAATCAATGGACCTAAGTGCAATTCAGGTTTGCGTAACAGCCACCAACTAATTCACCATATGAGTGCCATATTCATGTTCTTCAGCACATTTTGAAAGACAAAGAAGCCTCTGATGGAACTGCAAGGTTTGAAAGCTTTTCTCAAGTTTTAAGTGTTTTGTCTGACCCTCATAACTGGCTTCCTCTTTCAGGTTGGCCTCCGTGCCACCAAGCCGATGTGATTCTGAGATGTAAACACACCACACAAAAAGCATTGCAGGATCACACCGTAAGTTAACTAGCACTCCTACAATATTCTCAGTTTTCTACAGAACATGCCATTAAGGCCAAACCTGTCAGGATGGTTCCCTGCCGGCATTAAGTCATAGGGGAGATTCCTGATGGATGAAGGTGATGTATGCTCTGCAGGAGTCCGCTGGGAACATCTTCATTCCCTCTTTCTTCTCCTCGCTTGCCGTCTCTCCTGGGAATAGTGCGGTAAGGGTAACATCCTCGGCTGCTTCCAGCGCATTAGCTCTGATCAAACGTCTGCATGCGTCTCCCCTGCCCCTCTCAGCTCCTGCTCCTACATAACAGAATATGTGCATTAGGGCTTGTGCATTATAAATGGAAGTAGACCTATGTTTTCAAACATTGCTACCGAGGCAGAGCATTAGGTTTAAAAACTAATACACATGATCATTTATCCATTAAGGTTTATATAATATATGTAATGGCTAAACAGGGAGCAGGAAATAGAAAACCAAGAATGGGGCTGAAATAAATGGCACTGCAAAAAAACGGGGGCAAAAAGGTAATAGTGACTGGCCTAATTTTGTAAAAAGAAATTATATAGTTAAATGTACACAGGCATCCAATAATATGTTTTGTTTACCTTAAAATAATGTACGTGAATAATGTAATAGCTGGTTGACCCTAGCAATAACCTCCACCAAGTATTTCTGTGAATCCGACATGCCCAAGAGTCAGGAGTAATGGAATTCTTTTTTACAAAACCACTTTTAATCATCACTCTTGGGATGTCCAAAGCGAATTCCTTTTTTTGAGGTCATGGCAAAGCATTTCAGTCGGGTTGAGGTCAACACTCTGACTAGGTCAGTCAGCAGCAACTGAATTTCCTTTGTTAAAGCTGTTCTGTTGTTGAATTATTAATGCACTTTGGGTCGTTGTCTTGTTGGATAACCCAACAACTGTTGAGCTTCAATTAGCAGCCTCAACAAATTTATCTCTGATAAACTTGGAAGTTAAATTTTCCATCACTGATAGCTCTAAGGCAGCAGTTCCAAACCAAAATGAGCTTTTGATGTTAGTCTACTGTGGCTGATCCCCTCCACAGAACACATTTTTGGTTTTAGTCCACCGAATATTTTTCCAATAGGCTCACCCAAAGACTCTTTTGTGATCTTCAAACATTCAGCATTTTTCTCCTTTTTGCTTGTTAGTTTGTTTTGGAATCTGGCTTCTTCTACGGCATCCTCCCATGAGCACTGTTCTTGTTTAGTGCTTTATGAACCAGCGACAAGTCAACAGAGATGTTCCAGAGTGGGACTCATATCATTTTTTCCACCATGCACTTTGAATGTTTACACAATGTGCTCATTAAAGACAAGAAAACATGTAATGGTCTTTGTGAATTTTAAGCAGACCTTTTTTTCTGTTGTTGTTACTGGTTGGCCTAATCTGACCAAGCTGTATGATAAAAAGCACCAAAATGCATCGGTTTAGAAACTTTTTTAAGGGACTACCATTTAAAAGTTTGGTTGTTAATATATTTTAATTTTAATTTGTAATTTATTTCTGTGATTACAAAGCTAAATTCCAAAGCTAAAGTCTTCTACTGTCACATCATAATTTGGTGCTTGAAAATATTTGTACATTCAACAATGTCAACAATGGACCCTTGATCACCAAAAAAGCAACATTTATGTTAAATAGGAATCTTAACATCTTTAACTCTTGTGCACTGCTCAAATTTATTACCCTTTTGTTATGTTTGGGGATGAAAACACTAAATTAAACTGCTGTAAAAATGCATCAGATAAACATTTTTTTTTTTTTGCATAAATCTGTTAATCAACCTCAGCCCTGATCAAAACTACTAAATTGTTTAGAAAATTTCAGGATTAAAAAAAAGACACATTTTCAGTATGAAAAGTAATTGTGGAGTGGATTTTTTAAAACCTTTAATCACAGTCTTGGACATGTGAAAGATTAGTGACAACATTGGCTTCGATGCATTGTTAGATTTTCATTATTTCTCCCTAATTTACTGTTGGTGGCTGTTTTTGCCCAATTGACTTCCATTATAATCACATCTGATTTGAACCTAAATGCATGATTATATGGTGTCATGGTTTTGTTATCAAAAAAATCTTGTTATAATGGAAGTCAATAGAACCAAAACAGAAAACAATAGTAAATTTGGTAGAAAAAAATGAAAATTAATCAAAACAATGCATCAAATGCATGTTTTCATCCCAAACATAACAAAAGGGTAGTAAATTTGCCCAGAGGCTACTGTTGATTTTTTTTTTATTGACAATTTTTTCTCATAATATGAGTCAAAATAAGATTTATCACCAAAAATGATTCTGCTAGCTGAAACATAGAAAGACACAAAATCACCCCAGAGTGGATAAAAGCATCCCCAACAGTACACAAGAGTTAACATTTTTAAATGGGCACATTATATTTGGCAAATGTATTATCTTTATTCAAGTAAAAATATAAATCAATTGATACTCAAACAACTGAAGTTGTCTAAAGTAAATTGTAGAACTTTACAATAATGTGTGAACTTTCAAGTAGATTTTATTTATCATAATTGTTTGTTTAACATGAATTTAGATTATAATTTCTGCTATTCATGAAACCTAGTACATTATCCAGTGTTAACATATTTAACTATAAGCACTTGGTACAATGTGTTGCAAAACTACAATTTCAGTCAGTTTAAAGCATGCTTTGATTGAAATGCTTCTTCAGTTTTTGTCCTGTTTTTCCTCCATTTAGGATCACACTCAAATAAATTAATTTGTAAATAACATAGAAAGTAGCTCAACGTTTTGTGTGTCTGTATGTGTGTGTCATAATTTGCATGACGCAATGAGACAATATATCTTTTTTCAAAATACTTAAAATGTCAGTAAAGTTCACTTTGTTAAACTGCAGAGTTAAATGTTTAACATCAAAAGGTGTCCGAGCACGAATGAAGGTCCCGTAATGCACTCCCAATCTATGATAACTTTCTAAAAATATATAGTCACACAATTGTTAATTAACAGACGTGTTTTACAGTGCATAATTTCAAGCTCATATCTTAATTAAATAGGCTATGTTTTATTAGAAAGATACATAACCTTGACTCACAGATAGGCTAAGGAGAAAAAAAAGCATTTCTGATTTCAGTGCGTGTCATTAATATGTATTAGGAGGCAGCAGGTCCAAAAGTATAGACACCAGCAAAAAAGTTGATCAAAGTACAAGCTGTTTATTGGGGTGGTAATGTAATTAGTCCTGGGTGAATATAGTCTCCTGTCTCCTGTACATTACCTTAACCTGCTCTGGACAGGTGGCAAAGTCAGTGTCCAGGAGCAGGGTCCCGCCAACACTTCCTCATAAATAATGTTTCCCCTTCTCCTCTGCTGATCAAACACTCTGAGACACAGTGGGAGTAAAATATGGGGATGTACTTTCAGCGTTTGTGAGTTTCAGCTCTGCAGGAAGAACTTCGGAGATGCTGAATAAACATAAATGAAGCTTTGCTGCTGAAACCAAGCAATTCTGCTGAGACCCGAGTATAATTTTATCATCAAGTATAATTTTTTTAACATATCCCTTACGAACCGCATAAATACCACAACGGTAGGTCTTTATGTAACTTTAATGGGTCGTTTTAAGCTTGTTTTGTGTACTTTTTCATAACAGATTCAGAGAAACGACAGTAAATGTGGGATAAAATTGCTGAGGATTAAAAACAGACTGGATTTGAGCCAAAATCTCCACTTGAGCACCACAACACAATGTGTCTAAATTTTGTGTCAGTAAACTGCAACCCTGTAGTAATGTTTGATCCATTGTCTGTCAAGAAAAGATTTTAATCCAACTTCAATTAGAGATCATTTGAATTCATCTCAGCGTTCAGTGAAGAACGGCAGTGTAGACTACCTGACAAAATTCCTGTCGCCTATCCAAGTTTAAGGAACAACAAATAATAACTTGACTTCTAGTTGACCATTTGGCATCAGAAGGGGCTTATATGAAAGGCTAAGGCCTCTAGATTACGCTTATTTTACCAAAATAAAATATGATTATGTCTTTTTTTCTGATATTTAATTATTTAATTAGGACACTAAGGTCTGACTTTCCTTAGACAAAAGTCTTGCCACTTACATAACACATCTCTGCAATGACTCAAATAACTTATTAATAAAGTCATCTGGAATAGCAAAGAAAGGATTCTTGCAGGACTCCCAGAGTTCATCAAGATTCTTTGGAGTCATCTTAAATGCCTCCTTCTTCATCTAACACTAGACATGCTCATTAATCTTCATTTCTGGTGACTGGGCTGGCCAAACCTGGAGCACCTTGACCTTCTTTGCTTTCAGGAACTTAGATGTGGAGGCTGAAGTATGCGAAGGTTGCTGAAGAATTTGCACTCTCCTGTGGTTTGTCATGTAATGGGCAGCACAAATGTCTTGATACCTCAGGCTGTTGATGTTGCCATTCACTCTGCAGATCTCTTGCACGCCCCCATACTGAATGTAACCCCAAACCATGATTTTTCCTTCACCAAGCTTGACTGAATACTGTGAGAATCTTGGGTCCATGCAGGTTCTAATAGGCCTTCTGCAGTATTTGTGCTGATTGGGATGCAGTTCAACAGATGATTCTTCTGAAAAATCTACTTTCTAACACTTTTCCAAATGATCAACTAGAAGTCAAGGTATTATTTGTTGCTCTTACAACTGGGATTGATGACAAGGCTTTTGTCAGGTAGTGTACATCTCGTGAGTGTTATTTTACATCAAATGTTCTTTGTTTGCTCTGATTGATTTCCGCTAGTTGGGAGAATTGCATTCATGAAGTGAATCACATTCAAGCAGGTGAGTGAGCTTGACAAACCACCTGTAGAAACACTCTTCTTTTTTTCTCTCTCTAAAAAAAAAAAAAAAATTCCCTACTTTCTTTAGCACTAATTTCTCTGAGCACTAACAGTTGCTTTGTATAATTAGCACTTCTTGTGTGTATTACCTCTTCTTGTTCGCTAAATCGCCTCCTCGATTGTTGGTCGCTTTGGACAAAAGTGTCTGCTAAATGACTAAATGTAATGTAAATGTGAATTTAAAAAGGATTAAAACCCATGTTACCCATCTTACTCATGTTTTTAAAGGAGTCTGCATGAAATATTACATATACACTGCATATATTTAACAGGAATTTTATTTTGGCGTGTTTCACACTTTGTTTCACGCTTCTTTGATAAGAAAGTTAGGGAATGTCTCAGGAATTGACATTTCCTGTCATAGCACCAAGCAACAAACATGTTTTTATATAAAAGGCAATCTTCTGTGTCAGTGATTGCAAATGCTCATGCATATCCGTGTCTTAATTGTTCAGTTTTTAGCAGGTGTCAATGGCAATTTCCTTTTCTGCTATACCTAATCAGGCATTAGAAAAGAACCAGGCTTGGCCCCTGCTGTGCATAATCATATTATTTCTCTTGTGCTGTTTGTGCATCACCCACTTTTTGAAATGGCTTGATTTTATGCTGGGATTTATGGAGAGGGATTTAAAATCTTTTCATGCAGCCTCTGTTTCATGATTTTTATGCAACTAAATTGAAAACTTTAGCAAACTTCTGCCGTGCCCCCTGTTTGACAGTGCAGTATGAACGGCATGTTATCCATTATTTATGGTCTGTTCGATTTATTTCAGAATGGTTCAGTTCAGGCCTTTCAATAATTTTCTTCAACATTTCCCAGCAAACTCTGACTTGTTGGCCAGCCAAAGTTAAGCAGAGTTTTACATTCAGTGGCAGAACTATTGCAATTTTATTGATGGAAAAAAATTACAAAATCAATAAAAATAGCAAACATTAAATTGTTTTGTCATTATTATTACAGTTGCCGTTATAACTATCATTTAAAATGTTGCCTGATGTGTATTTTGAAGGTCTCCTACAATGGATTTACATCAATTAAAAAAATAAAATAAAATAAAAATATCTTACTATATATTGCAGCGAGGTGACATGGTAGCTCACTGTCGCCTCACAGCAAGAAGGTTGCTGGTTCGAGTCCCGACTGGGTCAGTTGGCATTTCTGTGAGGAGTTTGCATGTTCCTACCGTGTTCGCATGGATTTCCTGCTCAACTAACTGAACTTAAACACTACAAACTGAACTACACTGTTCCTATTTACTGTGACCTTTTATGTGAAGCTGCTTTGACACAATCTACATTGTATAAGCGCTATACAAATAAAGGTGAATTGAATTGAATTGAATTCCTCTGGGTGCTCTGGTTTCCCCCACAGTCCAAAGCCATTCGCTATAGGTGAATTAAATAAACTAAATTGGCTGTATGTATGTGTGTGAATGAGTGTGTATGGACGTTTCCCACTACAGGGTTGCAGCTGGAAGGACTGTATAAAACATATGCTGGATAAGTTGGCGGTTCATTCCGCTGTGGTGACCCCTGATGAATAAAGGGACTAAGCCAAAGAAAAATGAATGAATGAATATATTGCAGCATCAGCTCTTTTCTCACAGGTTTCTCAATCTCTCCATTCTTAGGGTCTAATTTACTCTGATTGGTCAGATGATACAGTTTGTGTCGTGATTGGTCTACTGTTTACAGGCTGTGTCAGTAACCAACCCATCATCATTTCTCAGATATTGCTCTGGAAATTTTATAAGCACTTGTAAACACAGTGATACAAACAGCAATGATTGTGTCAGTTTTACAATATCATTTCAAGACCAAGTCCTGATCTTTTGGAAGTGCATTCAAAGAGGATTTTCCTTTGCTTTACACAAAAAAAAATTAAATAAATAAATAAAAAAATACATTTAAAATTTCGACAACACAGACGAAACTTGTCCAGGCCTCAGATACAACAACAGTGTTTGAGGATCAAAGTAAACATTTTTGTGGGCAACCAAGACCACAGGCACATTATGCAAATTTGTAACAAGTAGTATTGTGTAGGAAGTCAAGCTGGAATTACTGATGACTTGTTTCAGGCAGTTCAGAATCAGTTCTTTCTTGTAGGTGACAGTAACTTTGTGCTCTTTTGATCTTTAAAACATTGCAAATCATCTATTCACTAACAAATGTTTTACTTAAAGAGATTAAAATAATTTTATTATGATTGTTATGGGGCGAAACGGTGGCTCATTGGCTAGCACTGTCGCCTCAAAGCAAGAAGGTTGCTGGATCGAGTCCCGGCAGGGCCAGTTGGCCATCCTGCGTGGAGTTAGCATGTCTCCCTGTGTTTGCGTGGGTTTCCTTCACAGTTCAAAGTCATGCACTATAAGTGAACAGAATAAACAAAATTGTCCGTAGTGTATGAGTGTGTGTGTGTGTGTGAATGAGTGTTTATGGGTGTTTCCTAATACTGGGTTGCAGCTGGAAGGGCATTCGCTGTGTAAAACGTATGCTGGAATAGTTGGTTGGTTCATTCCGCTGTGGCGACCTCTGAAATAGAGACTAAGCCAAAGGATAATGAATGAATGAATGAATGAATGAATGAATGAATGAATGGATGAATGAATGAATGAATGAATGAATGAATGAATGAATGAATGAATGAATGAATGAATGTTTGTTATGGGGCATTCAGAACTTCTACTACACAAATAAAATTATTAGAAATAACCAGAATTCAGACGTCTTAAATTGGAAAAAGTTATAAATATATTCATTATTAAATTAATCCAAACTATTTATTCTTTTTCAGCTTTCCAACAATTATTGTTTGCAGATATAATATAAACTTTTTCACAGTATTTTATTGTTATCAAAGCCTAATAACACACTAAATTAAAGGTAATATCTAAAAAAGCATACAATTACTATTAACTGTTAAACAGCCATTATTATTATTATTATTATTATTATTATTATTATTATTAATTTTTTTGTCAGAGTTTTCTATACTTCTTGTTACATTTTTCTAAACCAGCTGTGAGATTGTAGTTGCACATTTGTGATACATGGCTTCACATTCTTTAACCTAAGAATTGAAGGAATGCATGAATTTACAATCTATGTCAATACACAAGAGCACTAGCTTCAGGTCTGCCTCCATTACTCACAATGTGCAATGCATTCTTAGACATTTCTGCAGCATTCGGCGCAGTCTTTTTTCACATGCACTGTTACTGTATACGTCCCTTGTGTAATCAGGCTGTGTACTGTATAATGCTGCTGTTTCACCTGAAGCATTGGAGCAGGTAAAGAATGAGGGTCAGAGGAAAAAGAAAAAGAGAACAGCAATACAAATGCACCATTTCTCACTCTGCCAATAAACCACATTGAAATAGAAAGCAAAAGAGAGAGAAACAAAAAAAGACAGACAACTGGAGAAGAGTAAATAAAAAATAAAGTATCTCCAGCAGGAACAGGACGTCAACATGTACCCCAATGGGAAGTTGCATTTTGTTTGGAAATGAAAATTGGGTTTAGGTCAGAACCCAATGTCAGACCAACATCATTGTCCAACGTCCAACCTAAAATCAACCAAATATCAACGTCTAATAATGTTACAGTTTGGTCATTTGTGGACATTTCCACTATGACGTCTATCAGATGTTGGATTTTGGTTGCCATAACTGACCAGTACATGTCAGTACTTGATGTCAATATGATGTTAGTGTAAGATGTTGGCTCGATGTTGGATTTTGGTCACTTTCCAACACAACTTAAAATCAACCAAATGTCAACGTCTATTGCTGTTACAGCTTATCATTGTGTGGACGTTACCACTATGATGTCTATCAGATTTTGGATTTTGGTTGCCACACCTGTGAGTATGGCAGTATTTGACATCAATATGATGTTGGTTTAAGACAGGGCCGGAGTGAGAGTTTATATTAGCCTTGGAATTTCAAGCCTTAGACTGGCCCACCTCAGTTCACGACTGACTATAATAAAATAATGTCACTTCCAATTCAGATTCAAATGACACTATCACGTCTTTTTCAAGGAAACAGCTGCAGCTGCTTTAGAACTTCAAATGTTTTTCATAAATATGAGAACATTAAAGGTTAGCTAAATCTCCAACACTATTCTTTAAAACACCACAATGTGCTTTCCTATATCTGAACATATATTCTGTGCTAAATTCTTTATGGATATCCAGTCCTTTGTAACGGTTATCGCACAAAAAAATTTAAATAAAATATTTACATCTACATAAGTAACCCAAAGAGTATTATATGTCTTAACACTAAAAAAAAGTAAATTATTTAGGTGAGGTCGTAATGCAACGTGCTGACCACTGGACCACAATGGCGCTGTTATATGGTGCGTCTGGAAAAAAAAAAAGTATTGTACTGTCACTGTTTATTCTCCCCTTTTTGGATTTCTGATCTAGTTATGTCAGATTTATTAACGTAGTGAATCATCTCATTTTTATTGAGCAGGTGTAATATTCGTTAATATTAATTATTCAAATTCTTATTTTCACCAAGGTGCCGCTGTTTGGGGTCGAATGACCTGCAGGCTGCATTTTGCTCACAGGGCTGCAAGAAAATAAAAACAGCGAGGCTGTGGCAAAATAATGAATAAAAAGAGTGAGGCTATGGCCAAATAAATAAATAAAGTGCGTCTGCTGATAGTGCAAGCAGCTAGGGACACCGGCCCTCAGGGCCAAAAAATGGACCGGCCCACCGGGAATTTTCCTGGTCCTCCCGATTAGCTAATCCAGGCCTGGTTTAAGATGTTGGCTCGACGATGGATATTAATCACTTTCCAACACAACCTAAAATCTACTTAAAATCAATCAAAATATCAACATCATTTAATGTCATTATTAGATGTCAAAATAACGTAGTCATTAGATGCTAACTAGACATTAAATTTGGCATCACCTGATGCCACGAATTAAATCTAACCTAATATTAACGTTGTTAATTAACTTTGTCTTAAGACGTTGTGTGCTTTTATTTTAGGTTATTTTAGAATTTTTTGGTGTACTTCATAACTTTCCAAAACAAACTAGTAAGTTTTACAGTGTAACAATACTAAAAATAGACATTTATTATTATTATTATTTTTATTATTATTATTATTATTATTATTATTATTATTATTATTAATTAATTAATTCATTTTCTTTTCGGCTTAGTCCCTTTATTAATCTCGGGTCACCACAGTGGTCATTACCTTTTATATCGTCATTGCCATTTTTGTTCTATTGCTGTATATGTGTTATGTGTTTACCGTATTTTGCATATTCTTTATTTACTGTTAAAAAAAATTAAATAAATGAATAAATAAATAAATGGACCGCCACCTTATCGTGGTGGAGGGGTTTGAGTGCCTGAGTGATCCTAAGAGCTATGTTGTCGGTATCTAATGCCCCTGGTAGGCTCTCCCAAGGCAAAAAGGTCTTTGGTGACAGGTCAGACTAAGTGCAGTTCAAAAACCCCTTATGAACTCCATTTTTTCACACGGAACCTGGCCGGGCTTAGCCCAAAGGAGCGACGTGGGACCATCCTCCTACGGGCCCACCACTGACAGGGGGAGTCCTAAAGGGCCGGTACAATGTGGAACAGGTGGTGGTCGAAGGTTAGGACCAAGACAACCCGATCATCGGGCACAGAAACTGGCTCTTGGGACATGAAATGTCACCTTACTGGGAGGAAAGGAGCCCGAGTTTGTGCGGGAGGTGGAACGGTACCAACTAAAGATAGTTGGGCTCACATCCACGCACAGCTGGGGCTCTGGAACTCAACTTCTTGAGAAGGGCTGGACTTTCTTCTACTAATAATAATTAATAATAATAATAATTCCTTACATTTATATAGCGCTTTTCTGGGCTGGTGTGGGCTTGCTTATAGCTCCCCAACTTTTCCCCAGTGAATGAGAGGGTCGCCTCACTGCGCCTTAAGGTCAGGGATAGGTCTCTCACTGTGGTTTGTGCCTACGGGCCAAATACCAGTGCAGAGTACCCGGCCTTCTTGGAGTCCTTGGGAGTGATACTGGAAGGTGCTCAGACTGAGGACTCCATTGTTCTATTGGGGGACTTCAATGCCTGCATGGATAATGACAGTGATACCTGGAGAGGCTTGATTGGGAGGAACAGCCTCCCTGATCTGAACCCGAGTGGTGTTCTGTTATTGGACGTCTGTGTTAATAACAGTTTGTCCATAACAAACACCATGCTCGAGCATAAGGGTGTCCATCAGTGCACATGGCACCAGGACACCCGAGGGCAGAGGTCAATGATCGATTTTGTGGTTGTATCATCTGATCTCCGACCGCATGTCTTGGACACTCAGGTAAAGAGAGGGGCAGAGCTGTCAACTGATCACCACCGGGTGGTGACTTGGATCCGCTTGGCAGAGGGCACGCTGGACAGACCTGGCAGACCCAAACGTATTGTGAGGGTCCTCTTGGAACGTTTTGCTGAACCTCAACTCAAGGGATTTTCAACTCTACCCTCCGGAAGAGCCTTGACCAGATCCCGAGTGAGGTTGGAGACATTGAGACCAAGTGGTCCATGTTCTCCGACTCCATTGTTGACACGGCCGTGAGGAGCTGTGGCCGTAAGGTCTGTGGTGCTTGTCAAGGCGGCAATCCATGAACCCGGTGGTGCACACCGGAAGTAAGGGATGCCGTCAAGCTGAAGAAGGAGTCCTTCAGGGCTTGGTTGGCTTGCAGGTCTCCCAAGGCAGCTGACGGGTACCAGCAAGCCAAGCGTGCTGCAGCACGGGCAGTTGCATAAGCAAAAACTTGGGCCTGGGAAGAGTTTGGGGAGACCATGGAGGAAGACTATCGGTCGGCCCCAAAGAAATTCTCAGGAGGGGAAAGCAGCTCCACATCAACACTGTTTACAGTGGAAGTGGGGAGCTGTTGACCTCGACTGGGGATGTTGTCAGATGGTGGAAGGAATACTTTGAGGATCTCCTTAACCACATTGACATGTCTTTCATTGAGGAAGCAGAGACTGGGGATGAAGGGGTGGACTCATCCATCACCCAAGCTGAGGTCACTGAGGTAGTTTGCAAATTTCACAGTGGCAAAGCAGCAGGGTGGATGAGATTCACCCTGTGTATGTTAGGTCACTGGATATTGTGGGGCTGTCTTGGCTGACACGTCTCTACAATGTCGCATGGAGGTCGGGAACAGTACCTCTGGACTGGGCAACTGGGGTGGTGGTTCCCATTTTTAAGAAAGGGGACCGGAGGGTGTGCTCCAACTATAGGGAGATCACACTCCTCAGCCTCCTTGGGAAAGTCTATGCCAGGGTACTGAAGAGAAGGATCCAGCCAATGGTTGAATCTAGGATCCAGGAGGAACAATGCGGTTTTTGTTTGGGCCATGGCACAATGGACAAGCTCTATACTCTCACCAGGGTGCTCAAGGGTTCATGGGAGTATGCCCAACCAGTCCACTTGTGTTTTGTGGACTTGGAGAAGGCATTCGACAGTGTCGCTCATGGCATTCTGTGGAGGGTGCTGTGGGAGTATGGGGTCAGAGGCGCTTTGTTAAGGGCTGTCTCGTCCCTGTATGAACGGAGTAGGAGTTTAGTTCGCATTATCGGCAATAAGTCAGACTTGTTTCCAGTGCATTTTGGGCTCCAGCAGGGCTGCCCTTTGTCACCAATTCTGTTCATAATTTTTAAAGCATAGCCTTGGGATGGAGGGGGTCCACTTGCAGACGATGTCAATCTGTTGGCTTCTTCGAACATGGACCTTCAGCATGCACTGGGGCGGTTTGCTGCTGAGTGTGATGCGGCTGGGATGAGAATCAGCACCTCCAAGTCCAAGGCCATGGTGCGCCACTGGAAAAAGGTGGTTTGCCATCTCCAGGTCAGAGGAAAGTCCTTACCTCAGGTGGAGGAGTTCAAGTATCTTGGGGTTTTGTTCACGAGTGAGGGAAGGATGGAGCGTGAGCTTGACAGGCGGATCAGTGCAGCGGTAGCAGTAATGCAGTCGATGTACCGGTCCGTTGTGGTAAAGAAGAAGCTGAGCCAAAAGGCAAAGCTCTCAATTTACCGGTCAATCTACATTCCTACTCTCACCTATGGTCATAAGCTTTGGGACAAGATCTCGGATACAAGAGGCCAAAATGAGTTTCCTTCGCAGGGTGGCAGAGCGCACCCTTATAGACAGGGTGAGGAGCTCTGTCACCCGGGAGGAGCTCGGAGTAGAGCAGCTGCTCCTCCACATTGAGAGAAGTCAGCTGAAGTGGGTCTGGCATCTGTTTCGGATGCCTCCAGGATGCCTACCTAGGGAGGTGTTCTAGGCATGTCCCACCGGGAGGAGGTCTCGGGGAAGACCCAGGACATGCTGGAGGGACTATGTCTCTCATCTGGCCTGGGAATGCCTCTGGATCCGCCCGGAGGAGCTGGAGGAAATGTCTGGGGAGAGGGAAGCCTGGAGTTCTCTCCTAAGACTGCTGCCCCCGCAACCCGGCCCCGGATAAGCGGATAAAAATGATGATGATAATGATAAATAAATAAACAGCATTAACAAAGGTTTTGTTAGTAATGAGTAATCTAACAAATAACTTAGTTTAGGTTAGTTTTCCATGTTACAACACCATTAGTATTACTGACAATAAAATGCATCTTCATATAATTGATATAATTAGCTGTAATTGAGTTCACTATAGCTGTTTTCATCTGAGCAGTCTCTTTTAGATATAAGACCTGCTCTAGTGTGTGTTTTTGATATATTTTTCTTTTAAAACCTATGGAATGTCCTTTAAAACCCTTGGTAATTAGTTTTATAATGGTTTAATTCAGTCACTGTCACTAACTCAGTTACTATTTGTATTGTAAGTAACACTGATCGTGACATAGAATTTATAGCAATGTCTGATTATTGAAGTTGATCTGTTTAATTCCGTTCATATAAGTTTACAATTACACAAATTACTTGAGTAAACACATACTCAAGGGTGGTTTACTCTCTCCACTTCTGATAAAGAGTAAGAGAAAACGGTTTTAAAGGAGAGAAGATCCCAGTTGAGTGTGGTGCTGCGATACCCTCAGCTCTCTATAATCCCAGATCACAGTGTTTTGATAGCATCTGCTCCTCTCACTCAGGATTAACAATAAGACAGCGCAATCCAACCGGCCCTGTCACACATCCGTCAGACATGTGGCTCTTTCTCCAGTGGGTGGCCAACCAGAGCACAACCATGGGTCACTGTGCTCATTACGTGATACACGCTGAGAGTAATTGATGCCAATCTGTTTAAATAGCAATTAAGCTTAAGATATTTGCTCATTGAAGCATGTCACTGAGGAAAATATAATAGAGGAAGAAACACTGTTTAACAATTGAACAATTTTAACAACCTTATTAGTGAAAAAGGAATATATTGAACATAAATGTATATTTAACGATAATATTATTTATAAATGTAATACAACTTTATAAATATAGCAGTGATTGCAATAGTCACTATAGTTTGCAGCTCCTAACTGTGATATAATGTATGTACTGTGTGTATGCATGTATTCTTTTATTTATTTATTTACTTATTTATTCACCAAACACTGCAATATAACAACATAAATATGAGAAATTTAGGTTTTGGGTGGGATAAAATATTTAGAATTTGCAAATAAACAGGCAATATTATAAAAGCTGGCAGGTAATGAGTAGGGCCCAGGGGCAGATTTAACCAATAAGCAACAGTACATCTGCGCAAATGTGTCCCCCATCCTCAATAATGAAGAAGTGCAGCTGTCAAATCAGTTAAGATTTAGTTTAAAAAAAAAACCAAAATAGTTTGTTTATTATTTTTAATTGTGAATTCATTTTAAGAAAACAAATCATTAAAAAAGTTTTACAATATGTTTTACATGTCATTTTTATTTAGCATTATGATAAAATGTAGAAATAGAGCAAAAGGTGAATTTGAGTACTTTTGGGCCCCATTGGCTCGAATTGCTCAGGGCCCCAAATCATTAAATCCACTTCTGGTAGGGCCAGACAGAATCTGTGGACATTTTTTTTGCTATTTCTGCAGAGAATTTTGTAAAAAAAAATATATAAAAAAATCTGCAGAATAATTTTGGGAATATCATAACTAAACACTAAACATATGAAATAATGTTATGAATATGAAATAAAGTAATGTTTACAATGCAAATCCAATTTGATCCACTTATTTGGTAAACAAAGTAAGTCTCTCATATAATATATCTACTAAAACACAGAAAAAATACTTTATTATATAGTCAATACAATTCATTCATTCATTTTCTTTTCGGCTTAGTCCCTTTATTAATCTGGGGTCGCCACAGCAGAATGAACCGCCAACTTATCCAGCACATGTTTAACGCAGCGGATGCCCTTCCAGCTGCAACCCATCTCTGGGAAACATCCATACACACTCATACACTATGGACAATTTAGCTTATCCAATTCACCTGCACCGCATGTCTTTGGACTGTGGGGGAAACCGGAGCACCCGGAGGAAACCCACGCGAATGCAGGGAGAACATGCAAACTCCACACAGAAACGCCAACTGACCCAGCCGAGGCTCGAACCAACGACCTTCTTGCTGTGAGGCGACAGCACTACCTACTGCGCCATTGCGTCACCTGTCAATAATATTACTGAAATCAATTTTAAAAACTGAATAAATATAAATGTACACACATTTACAAAAGTAAATAAATAGGCTAAAAATCCAGTGTGGGCTTAGTAATGAGCCTGTGGGCAATTACAACACAACACAATCACAACACAAAAAGAATGGAACACAACGGAAATGTTTCAAGGGGACCCAAAAACGTGACGAACGCCCCTTTGATTATAGGTCAGTGAAGTTTTAGGTGATCTTAGAAAGGTGAGTTTGTTTGTTTGTTTATTTTAATATCGCGATTCCTTTCTTTAAAATTAGCATTTTTTGGCCTTAATAACTATAACCTAAATTCCTTGAAACATTTCCGTTGTGTTGTGAGAAAATGTAGCACGCTTTATTCATTGTTTGGGTTTTTAAAGTGTGCATGCGTTGTGACTATTTGCAGCATCTATATGCTGTCAAACTGATGAAGATCTTTTCTCAATTTGCCGGCGTTTTTTGCAGTCGCACATGTTTTCTTAAATTTTAGCACGTTAAGCTCTCTCAGCCACCGCATAATTACCTATAAAATGTTATATTGCGTGTTCAGTATTAATATTATCTTTAAATAATTGTAAAAATTTTAATTTTACGTGTAACATAAATGTACTTACAACTTAACATTTCTGTAGTCATAATTTGTTGGATTTAATCAAATATTTTTCACTATAAACTGCAAATATTTTAAAATATATATGTGTATCAGAATGCTCAAAATTCAGAATCAGTGCACATATGCGGGTCCATTTTTAATTAAACTCCTCTTCTAGCAATACATTTTCATGCTGGTTTTATTTGCTACACGGAAAGGCTTACGGAGAAACTGCAATGGTGGCCCAAAGGTTTACTGTGACTGATGAGCGCTTTATGTTGATTAAAATGTGAATGAATCCATAATTTTGCCTGCAATTAAGAACCGGCATCTCAAAAGTGCCACTCAGTACAGACAACAGCTCTGCTTTACACGGCCCTCACAGCTGTGGGCAATTACGCTGTGGAGCACCGGGGCCGACACATCCTCATTTAACTGTGTTCATCAGTTCAGTGAAGTTTAAGGAAAGCTGCTGATGCAAAGCAGTGTGCAAACAAGGTTTCCCCTTATGTTCACACTGAAGAGTAAGTCATAAAGCAGAGGGTGTACAGTATGTATGTGTATGTGTAGATAGAAGGGCAAGCCAGCAGTTCTGATTGCGCTGTCGCATCTGTTTATGTCATAAAAACATTATTTTCAGCATTTTGATGTCTGAGCAGAATGTCCCCGTTACTGTGAAACTCGCATAGAGAGAGCCTGCCTCTGGAGAAACTGAGTGTACCGTTCTCAAGTTTGAGGATGCTTACATATCATGGCTTGTTTCGTAAATTGAAATACTGCTTGTGAAAGTGAACCAAACCAAGAAGAATTCGCAGAATTAGCTATTTACTGTAGTTATCACTGAAACAACAGTTAAAATTATGATTATGAAATCGAATTGCTGGTTAGTCAATTTATTCAATTACATCATTCCATCACGTCATACGTTTTTTGTAAGCACATTTCAAAAATATCTGCATATGTAGGCTTTTTGGGTGGTGCAGTGGCGCAGTTGGTAGCGCTATCTCCTCACAGCAAGAAGGTCGCTGGTTCGAGCCTCGGCCAGTTGGCGTTTCTGTGTGGACTTTGCATGTTCTCCTCGTGCTCGCGTGGGTTTCCTCCGGTTGCTTCAGTTTCCCTCACAGTCCAAAGACATGCCCTATTGGTGAATTGGGTAAGCTAAATTATCTGTAGTGTATGGGTGTTTCCCAGTGATGGGTTGCAGCTGGAAGGGCATCCGCTGCATAAAACATATGCTGGATAAATTGGCGGTTCATTCCGCTGTGGCGACCCCAGATTAATAAACGGACTAAGCCAAAAAGAAAATGAATGAATAAATGTTTGCCTTTTCATCCAACTTTAATTTTATTTTAATTTTATTTAATTTTATTTAATTTTATTTATTTATTTTATTTTATTTTATTTTATTTTATTTAAGATCCTAAACTGAGCACAAAAAATTAAGTGAATGAAAGCTTTTGTAGAGCTTTTGTAACAGTTGCGATGTATACTTCAGCACAGTGATCTACAGGTGTGAAAACACCCTAACACTACGTCTAAAGTAATCTGGAAACATTTGAAAACATTTGTTTTTATGTAGAAACTTTCTTATTCATACATTGTTTTTTTTCTAATGGTTTTTTATGCACAATGAAATCTCTAAAAATATAATTTCCATTAAGCATTTGCTTGCTTTCTGCCTTATTGAGATGTTGCAATGGATGGGAAGAGTGTACATTTGTAAAATACTGCATTTACTGAGTAATTGCTGTAATTCTGAGATGACAGCATATGGCGTTCTTCTCAAAGCTGTTAAAATCTTCAACCTTGGACAAATACAGCAAAATATTACACAGTTTAAAAAAAAACAATCTAGCCAATGACCAACTTGCTGGCAGCTATAGCTCTCTGCTACTATCACATGGTCGCCCGCTAAAGCTAAGCAGTGCTGTGCCTGGTCAGTTCCTGAATGGGAGACCACATGGGAAAGCTAGGTTGCTGTCGGAAGTGGTGTTAGTGAGTCCAGCAGGAGGTGCTCAACCTGCGGTCTGTAATGCCCCAGTGTTTTGATAGGGATTCTATACTGCTATACTAGGTGAGATATTAAACAGTGGTCATTAAAATTTCCAAATTTGCTCACTGACCTCTGTCCATCATGGCCTCCTAACCATCCCCATATCATAATTGGATTCATCACTCTGTCTCCTCTCCACCAATCAGCTGGTGTGTGGTGTGCGGTCTGACGCAATATGGCCGTCATCATGTCATCCAGGTGGATGCTGCACATTGGTGGTGAATGAGGAGATCCCCCAAAAATGTGTAAAGTGCTTTGAGTGTCCAGAAAAAAACACTATATAAATGTAAGGAAATTATTAATTATTATTATTACATTCTCACAAAAGTGAGGTGCTTTTTACAGTAATTCATTTTAGGTTACAGTTACAGCTGGCATTCAAACTACTCCAGCATCTTTGACCCATGAAATGATAATTATAAAGACCCTGTTTTAGCTTGGGAACACTGGTGTTCCATTTCAGTATCCCTCAATATGGATGAAGCGAAATGCAAACTTTTAAAAAATGTGCTCTGATTTGAGCATCTCATATGATTATTACACAAGTGGTAGACTGCAAGTACGGATGCCAGCAAAATGTGCACATGCCCAATGAGCGCGAATGGTCACGTATCATACATTTTAGATTGCACAGTGTTGATGGAGGTCATTTTTCTGAAACACAATACAACTTCAGTCTGGATGAACAGCGTTTCTTTCCAAAAAAGTTTTAAAACTAAAAGCACTATTGTAAAAGTCACCTGAAAGATACTGTACCAGTCTTAAGAAACAAATACTGAATCACATGACTGAAAAAAGTGTCATCGTTTTTAGTCATGTGATTCAGCTTTTTTCAAAATGTTCTGCAAAAGTGGATTATTTAATCCACTTTTGCTGAACATTTTGAAAAAAGCTTTGTTTTCCTTGATAAAACCACTGTGTCAGTGTGGATGTGAGACTGAAAGGGAGAAAGAAGAAAAAGAAGGAGAAAAAAGTAGCATTTTTCAAATGAAAAAGTATTAGTGTAGACAAGGCCTCAAACAGATTGAAAAACTGGCAGGCTGCGCAGTCCAAGTGATATTGACTCCATGCTGAATTCATCCAGACTGTTTTCAGTAACTGGCACCCTTACAAAATAGCCATCAGAGAACTCCCTCCAAAACACGGTCCCTTTGCTCTTGTTAAAAAAGACCCCTGTAGACTAGCAAAATAGTTTCCCCTCAGCATTACTGAGCAAGACGATGCTGGAAGCTCTAACAACCACCGGTCTCGATGCATATGCGGATGGATGTCAACCCACTGCCACACGCAAAACCGCAGCAAGCTAGGGGAACAAATTCGATTCATGCATTTTAGAGTTTCTCATTATGCATGTGCAGAGTGGGTTGAGCTGGAACACTTATGCAAAGCAGAAGCCAATTTGAGCCAAGTAGATGCGAAAGCACAGAAATGTTCTTAAACTGCCTGGTTTGACAGCTATTTTAGCTGAGGGTTTGTGACAAATATATTAAGGATATTAGCTCTCACTGAGTATTTACTTGGTATGGTTTTTAAAGGTGTGCCTGGTCATTTTTCCCACATGATAATTATTAATTGTATTACAAAAAAATAATAGTGATTATTACTATTTGGAAATAATTCATTATTTTTTTTAATTTATTGTTATTTAATTTTTTAAAATCTTTTTTTAAAATTACAAATGAAATTCTGATGTTACAGGGTTCTGCAAGTTTCATAAAGTCAAATTTAAGACTTTTAAGGCCATTATCAATAAGAATTTAAGACTAATATGGGGATAAACACTATAAGGATTTTTTCTAATAAAAAAGGAAAAGATTTTAACTATCTTCATCCACTTATTTCTTAGCCACATATATTAAATACACTGAAAAAAACTATTCAAAGACGATTCCTTGGATTTACTCAATTTTTTTACGTTAAGTGGTTGTAAACAATTTAATTAGGCAGTTGAACATTGCTCAATTTAATTTGTTTGTTTAAATTCAACACATATAAATTGTTTGCAACAGTTTTGCATGCAACACTTTTTTCAGTGTAGTTGGTGATTGGATGACTTTGGCCTGAATGAGTAGCTTTTCATTGACATAACAAAATTAAGACCTAAATGATTTAAGACCTACTACACAATATTGTGGTACATTTAAGACTTTTTAAGGCCTAAAATTTAGTTTTAGGAATTAGTTTTATGACATTTTAAAAATTTTTAAGACCCTGTGGCCACCAAGGGTATAGAATTGGCATGGACGGAGGGGATAAGTCCCAACCAATACCGACTAATTACTGAAATGTCCCAACTAATAATTGAATCGACTTCAAAACAAAATAATTCGGTTACACTTTATAATAACTACACACTATGAATCATTTATTAAGCATTAGCATCTAGTGAATTCATTATTTGTTAAGCATTAACTCTACATTAATAAATGTTAGTAAGCGGTTTATAACTGCTGCTACAGGTGCTGTATTGTTGACTTATAACCACATTTATAATGTGCTGATTAATTGTACTTTCAGAATTTGTGACTGGTTGATTTTTCATTTAAAAAATCGCATTATTTACATACCATTTGTATTTAAGAGTTGTTGGAGGCTTTTAAGATCATTCAGAATGAGTCACTAAATGATTAATAAACTATCCAAATTCATGTTCTATATCTTATTATTCGGGCATATTGTAAGGGTTACTATGTATGTTAATAAATGCTTTATAAGCTCAACTTCATGCAGTGAAGCATGTTTTGCAATGTTTAAACTGTACTATCATTTTATTTTAGATAAGGTTTCATATGAAGTACAGTTTCATCTGTGCATCTTCAAACGAATAGGAATGATTAATGTCATTTTTTCCTGTTTAGAATTTAACTTAGCCTTTAATTGTCATTTATAAGGTATTTATATAGCATAAAAAGTCCTCACTTTAGATTAGGTCACAAAACTGGATGAAGTTAAGTTAATAAAGCATTTATTAACATACAAATTAAATATTAGTATATGCCTGAATAATAAGATATGTGAATGTTAATTTGAATAGTTAATCATTTACTAACTCATTCTGAATCATCTTTAAAAACCACCAACTATGCTTAAATAGCTGGTTTGTAAATAATGCAATACTTAATTTAGTAATGAAAAATAAATCACTAACAAAGTGTGGAAGTACAATTAATCAGCACATTATAAATGTGGTTGAAATTCAAGAATACAGCATTTGTAGCTGCAGTTATAAACTGCTTACTAACGTCTAATAACGAAGAGTAAATGCTTAACAAATAATAATTCACTATTTGCTAATGCTTAATAAATGATTCATAGTGTGTAGTTATTATAAAGTGTTACCAATAATTCTCCATGTCAGTGACAGTGTGTTTGGCTGGGCCTTTTTTTTTTTGCTGACCGCTGTAGTTAAGTTTGGATGTCAAAAACAAGGACATTTCCAATCCTCCTTCACTGTGCAAGACACATAAGGAGCTACTTTTTCAAAGAAAGTCAGGTTTGCTACGAGTCTACCATAATAATATTAACAAAGGATTGGCAATTAATTGTCCCCCACGATTAATTAATTGGATGTCTCCACCAATGTCAAGGGCAGATCTATGGCCTTGGCGGACACCCTGTGTTAACCATCTCAGTGGGAACCAATGTTCAGGCAAACAAAATAAATGTATATTATTATACTATATTTTATGATTAAAAGTTGTATTCAGCAATCATATGGCATTTATGTGTTAAATGACCCCACTAGGAGAAAAATGTAATGTAAAATGTATGAGTATAAATGTAAAACTTACCACCTCATGTCAGTGATGTTCGCTAAAGCTATTTCAAAAGCAGAAATCATTTTGTCAATCGGAAAAACAAAAATGAGGACAAAAATGACTAAGTGCACCTGTAAGTGCTCTGACCTTTCAAAATCCATGAAATGTAAGTATTATATATCAATCATTGCTCAGTATTTGGTCCCTGTCCTTGGTTGCCATGGCTCTTTTTGGCTGTTAGTATTTATCAAAGATGTATATGAAAGAAAACACTCTCTTTTATACCACTATTATTATCCATACCATATCTTGCAATGTTCTACTCCTCGCCAAGTATCCTCTGATCGTAATGACTGTTGTAAATACATTTGACATTTTTGTCAGCCAAAGCTAGAGGACAGCTGAGGATGAAGCGGCCGGCTGACATTTATGGTAATAAACAAGGTAGTGGACTTGCGCCATTGATCCTGTCTCTGGCTCCCTGTGTTGACTATGCAACGCTTTGAAGTGGGATGTTACATAAAAAAAAAGTTAATAAGCGATACAGCAGAGATGAAGCCTGTCAGGGCTGCTGTTCCACATACAAGAGGAAAACAAAAGAACACCATTTTCTCATCAAAAGATAAAGAAGAGGGGTGCGAGGTGCTGTCGGCACACAGGATGGAGAACATAATGGATGGAGTGATGCGTTCTTGACCTGCAAGTTTCAGCCTGCTGCATTTTTCACACAGATGAAAGAAGATGGGGGAATCATTGCACAATCACTATTTTCATATTTTACACAGTAACAAAAGACTTTGCTGGAATGCGATTATTAGTATAGTCATTTGTCCTTGAGACAACTATTTTTTTTAGTATCTTACGCTTCAGAAAATCCCTTATATGGACAAATTCATTGCTATAGCTAAATAAAATGTAGCTAGCAATGTTCTGACTGGTGAAAATGAGGAGAATCAATGCATGACTGCAACAGTACATGCTTTATTGGTGAGTTTGTTTTTGCCAAGTAGGGTGCAATCCTGTATTAAAGGTGCAGTATGTGATTGTCTTCAGAAACATTTTATGTTGTGCTGGTTGAAAGTCTCTTAACATTCCAATAGTACTGATTAAAGTAAATGATCTATATATATTTATATGTATTTTTTTATTTTGGCTATAAAATAAAAATGTTCATCCAATTAAAAATTGTTGGGCGGATAATTCCTATAATTCTGATAAGTAATTCAATTCAATTCAATTCACCTTTATTTGTATAGCGCTTATACAATGTAGATAGTGTCAAAGCAGCTTCACATAAAAGGTCACAGTAAATAGGAACAGTGTAGTTCAAGTGGCCCAAACTGTCTGTCAGCAAATGTAGCTTTTTACAACTGCGCACCTCTGGTCACGCAGATCCGCTAAAGCATGTGCACGCGCGCCATAGTGACTTGGACATGAGTGACAGAGATAAAACAAATGCTGAATTAAAACTTTTTAAAATCCTGAATCAATGTTGGAGTAACTTTTGCATGCTGGAGGAAGGATGACACTATGGCTAAAGTATTTTTTTAGACAGTTAATGTTCTGTTTTAAAAATATTTTAGTCACGCAAAAGTAGATTTTGTTGTTATATGCACAGAAGTGTTGTTCAGCAACTGAAATCTTCTAGCGACCAGTTAATGTGACTATTTTCAGTTTCATAAGATATCTACAGCATCGATAATGTAGATTTTTATGTAGTTTAACAACAAAAGTAAATAGCGCTATTCCGCCAAGCCTGCTTTACTGAGGTGAAGTTGGTTTTATATTCACATTGATTCATTTTTGAACAATGACAACCTGTGACGTGCTCCCTATATTGTCTATCATGCTATTCTGAATATTCAGTCTGAAATAGCATGTAAGTATGGCTTAGTAATAAATGTAATTCCTGGACTCCTGCATTAATCACAACCCAGGCTCATTCTGAGAACGTAGTCCTGTGGATGTTTCTGGAGACCACGAAATACGTCCCAGGAGGTATGTATTTTTGCAGTTTTTGTTTTTGCGAATCCGCGAGAGGCCCCTGTGCGCGCTTTTTCACGTCTTGAACGTCTCTCGCGAGCGCCGTTTGCACCCGCGGCGTTCTCGCGTAAACCCGCCAGAGGCCGCTGTCGAACGACCTTCCGCCTGTCTGCCTGGATGACAGAATGATTGACCGTGCGACCGGCCAATCGGCTGTCCCACCCTCCTCCTTCCCTAAACCCAACCAACGACAATTCACAAAAGCCGTCCAGAAAAAGAAAAGCCCTCATCTGATTTTTACCACGTTTTCGGATTTTGACTACATTCTCACCCTGTAATGAACTAGTTTATTTTTTGGATTTTGTTTTCTTACCTGATTTCTGGAACCGCTCTTTCCCGGACTCGAACCCGGTCATCGTGGTCAGCCTCTCTCTGCGCCTCGAGTCTGCCAACGTACATGAAGAGCTAACTGGACAAACTGGTTGCTGCGGGAAAGCCCTCCACGCGGAGGCAAGCAGCCGGCCGACAAGCGCCGAAAGGAACGGCATCACACTGCCCCACAGCGTTCGCTTAAAAAAATTAAATGCAGCCGTATGTCCCTCCGGCTACGCATTTCGCGGTCTCCAGAAACGTCCACGGGACTACGTTTTCAGAATGAGCCTGGGTTGATTAATCATACAGTAGTCTGCATTAATCATACATACTGCCAAGCATTACTCATACAGTAGTCGCTTTAGGACAAAGCATGTGAGACCAGCGATCCTTGCATGAAACCCATGCATGATATATTGCACATTATGACAAGTTTTGCTTGCTAACTACACAACTAGAAACGTGCTAGATATAATACAGTTTTTCGTTCAGAATTGTAGTATTATAAAGTACTATAAAGTTCTCTAACTGGCGAATGACATGATCTAGTGGGTCTCTTTGATGTGCGCATTCGTGATTTCAGGAGGTGTGGCTTTGGACGGCAGGGAAGGGACTGTGTTTGAAAGATATTATGCTAACCAGTTAGCATTTAGGCAGATCACCCACTGCACCTTTAACATCTATTTTGCATCTGCATTCTTGTTTGAAAATGTAATCCATACCTAATACCTACACCTAAACCTAACCCTAATTATAAATTATTGCCAAAATCAGAAGGGAATAATTGTTGGACAACAATGATACTGATTTGCTGTAAGCCTACACTTAAACTGTAAACTTATCCCTTATATCTGATTGGCTGATTGGAATGCTGTTCCAAGATCAACATAGATGTTGATCCTGGAATATTTACATGGGGAAATCACACTAACCTTATTACTATAATACAGTAAAGAAAATGCTTTTTTTACCTTATTTTGTAAAAATGTTTTGAAAAAAAAAATCTGTTCATAGAAAGGAGCTAGAAAAAAGTAAAATAGTTAGTTAAAAATAAAAAAGTTATTCTCGTAAATTGTCCTTTTTTACGATACTAAAATGGTTATTTTTGTCACCTAAAAATAGGAATTTTACTTCTGTACACATGATAGTATCTCATTATCATTGATTATTTTAGTCCTGACAATCCAGCCTAGTCTCACAAGGAAATGTAACTTCACATGAGAATTGTGTTCTTAATCAGGTGGAAAGATCTTCAGTGATCCAACACATTTTTTGTATCCATATTATGAACTGCTTTCCTCTGGTATGAGATATAAAGTCCTTTGGTGTAGGTTGAACTGATATAAGAGATCCTTTGTACCTGTCTCAGTGGGTTTATTTAACAAAAGCTTATCTTAATTATCAATGGAATTATTGCAATTACGGTATTTTTTATTGTTTTTATCGTTTGTTTTTATATATGTCTGCAGCAATATGGTCATGCTCATAACAAATTTCCTGTCAAAGACAATAAAGTTTACTTCATGTAAGTTTAGTGGCTTTAGTGAGTTCAGTCATACAAACAGGGCATTGCACCAAACCCCACTCATAAACCCAACTGTCATTGGGGGATGTGCAAACAGCGGTGTAAAGTAACAAATAACAAATACTCAAATTACTGTAATTGAGTAGTTTTTCTCGGGAATTGTAATTTACTGAGTTATTTTAAAAATGTGTACTTTTACTTTCACTTGAGTACATTTTTAGTGCTGTATTGGTACTTTTCTTTAACCTGTATCCACTACTTTATTATATTATTTGTCTTTGGTGATTGGCTAGTAGAGAAGAAGTAGAAGTAGAGAAGTAGAATAATCATTATACAGAACAACCTCATGACAAAATCTTCACACGCAATGACTAAATGACTGTTTAGACTTCATGTCATTGATGAGTAGATGGTGGATGTCTACTGTATGATGACCGATCACCCAGTATGGCCAATCAACAAATGGCCAATCACTAAATGTACTATGGAATGTTACGTTTTCACACACACATACACACGCATGTACAAATTGACACATCAACCTTTCACATCGTAATACTCACCACTCACTACTCTAGTGTGCTATTAAAAGGGCTACTTTACTCATACTTTGAGTAATATTTACAACAGATATTTTTACTCAAAGTAATGGTACTTTTACTTGAGTATGATTTTTCAGTACTCTTTCCACCACTGTGAGCCAATCATTCTAAAATGTACGAATGAGATCATACAAATTTAAAGTTAGCCACTAAATTTTAGTTACTAATTGAATTGAGAGAGCATTGGGTAATCTGATTTTGTGACATTCATATTATATAGATAAAAATTAAGATGTTTAAACAAAGTTGAAAAACAAATATATTAAATCAAACTAAAGTCAACTTTTAAATGCTTAGGGAGGATTTTATATTTCAAATAAATGCTAAATGTTATTCTCCAAAGAATTTCCTTTCTACAAAGAATCCTGAAAAAATCATGTACAGCATTTTGCGACCATTTTTCCTTCATTTTTTTGGAGTTTTTTTTTAAAGATCACACTGGTGTGACTGCAAAGTTTACATATAATTATAGTTCAAAAGAATGCGCAGGCGATTATATTAAAGGCTCGTCCAATCACTCTGCACTTTCGCTTCCCCCTCCACCATTCTATCATCCTCTCAGGTACACACGCATGGTAAAATGCTTGTCTGCCGCATTTGCACATACACTTATGGTGTTTTTTAAATTAAATAAATGAATCCTTGGCAAGCACAAGAAAACATGTATACCTTGTGTATACCTGCTCCTCTGAGTCTGAATTGTATAGTAAATATCACTTATCCTTAAGTATGTCTTCAAAAACATATTTTAATTGAAGAGCAACTTCACACAGAATGCAATAGAGTGCCTGCAGCAATGTGCTCCCTGACACTGTTTATGATGAAACCTTATATATGTCTGATGGAATCAATCAGAAATACCACTAAATGAGAGAGCGGCTAAGAGCAAGGCTGTTTGCAGAAAATTAAGTCATCTTACCAAAAAATATATAAATAATTAAAGGGAAGGATGTTTTGTGAGCATAAACGGATTGACCAGAATGCTAATTATCACATTTATGAATGTTTTTTGATTAATATTTGACGCTTTAAAGTGAACCCACCTTACAGCGTTTTACAAAGGACTTTCAAGTTCAAACATAATAAGAGCTTCGCTGTCAGCAGGGGTTTTCAAATATATATATTTTTCGTCGTCTATCTACTTTTCTTTCTTTTTTCAGGAACAAACATTGTATACTTTCCGAAAGGAAACGGTCGATAAGGGTTAACCTCAGTTACTTTATTGCAAAGTGAATAGGTGAACTCGACCAACTTCAAAAACAAACTTCAAACACTTAAAAGAGCCTCTTCATATCAAACAAGAACTGTCAGCTTCCTCAGTAGCTTTACCAACACAAGCAGCAGCCGCCGACGCCACCCTACCTGTCCTCCACCGACACACTCAAGGTCTTCCTTCTTTAACTGATCACATGCTGGAAACTCCTCCAAAGCCTCTGTTCTGCTCCATAAGCGTTTCCTCTGCTTGTCCAGCCGTCACTGTTATAATCAGAGGCTGCCAGGCTCCTGATCTCTAGAACATTCTGTGTTGAAGCGTCATTAGCCTCTGCTCGACCTTCACCTCCCTCCTGAGCTTGCTGAAAAAAGGGAACACGAAGAAAAGAGTGGAAGTGAGTGCTGAACTGACAGGTCTAGGTGTCCGAGACTTTCTCCTCAGGCAAAAGAAGAACCACTTGGTGGCCAACAGCACCAGAGATTAAATTGGTTGCTGTACTTGTTGAATAGAGTGTGGCATTAGCTCATTCTATGAGCTCTGACTGGGCTGAATGGCCCATTCACTGTAAATGGAACCATTAATGGGTCTGTCAGGTAAAGGAGAGAGCTCTTAAACAATTATCTGCCACCACTTGAGAGCAAGGTGGTCCGGTGTAATGAGAGCGCCTGCAATGTCCATGGAACTACTAAGGCGGTTCCACGTGATCCTAATGCTAATGTTGAAATATAATATGATGGTATTGTCATGAGCCAGGGACACAAAACAGCGGCTCTTGCTTCTGCTTTATTGAATTTTTATGATGCACTCAAGCTAAGTCTAATGCAGTGTTTGTTTTTCAGCCATTTTCATTTCCTTCAGCCAGTTCCAAATCACAGTGTGTGACACCAAAAAATAAAATTAAACCTAAAGTGTGCTGGCCTGAAATGCAGATGGGTTCACACGAAATTTCTATGAACTGTTTCTTAACCCTAATCCTATTTGTCCTGTTATTTATTTTTACAAAAACAGTCTAATAGATATTTATAAAAAAATATCTTTAAGGTAATTCAGCAGATATTTATATATTTATTCATTAATTCATTCATTTTCTTTCAGCTTAGTCCCTTTCATCCCCCATTCATCAGGGGTCGCCACAGCAGAATGAACCGCCAACTTATCCAGCATATGTTTTACACAGAGGATGCCCTTCCAGCTGCAACCCAGTATTGGAAAACGCCAATACACACTCATGCACACTCATACACTATGGCCAATTTAGTTAATTCAATTCACCTATAGCGCCCGGAGGAAACCCATGTAAAACAGGGAGAACATGCAAACCCCACACAGAAATGCCAACTGGCTCATCTGGTACTCAAACCAGCAAAATTCTTGCTGTGCCTACAGTGCTAACCATGCTAACCACCGTGTCTTATTTATTTATTTACTTTGAAACATTTAGCAATATTTAGAATATATTCATTTTCATATTCTATTATTATTTATGTATTTAGAAATCAATACACAGCATCTTTTTTTTGTTTGTTTTTAAAAGATGTCTAATAGATGTCTGAACATAGTCATCTTGGATAAAACAAGGCTAAACTTGGGCTGTCAGTGAAAATTGATGACTAGTCTAGTTTTGGGCTATTCTTAGATGTCTATTAGATTTTCACTGACAGCCCAAATTTATTTTAAGTTATTTTAAGTTGAGGTGCTGTTTGTATTTATATTCGATTTTTTTATATTTACTGTTACTCTAAAGTACAAAAGTGAAGAATTGATGTTATTTATGACTTGATTGTCCAAGCTACCTCACAGAAGTGCTCTGTATGTTAACAGAGTTGTTGAATGTAAAAATAAGGTGAATTAAATAAAAAATAAGGAACATCCTGGATCTGTTTCTTGGATCTTTTTTTATTTTTTTTAAATGTACTGTATTATAGAAGTATCGGATCGGGTTTCGGTATTGGTAGATACTCAAAATCAAATGCCTCGGACTCAGATTCGAGGGCAAAAAACCTGATCAGGACTACTTCTCATACCAAAGCACATATAACCATCGTGGTGTTTTCAGCCTCTGCCATCTTACTAAACATTTGCACTAAAAGCTACTTGTATGCTCCATGAACTGAATTGCCCCTATGGGGACAAATAAAGTCTTACTTTAAACTAACTAACTAACTAACTAACTAACTAACTAACTAACTAAATGTGCCATGAACACATGAACTTCATCTCCAGAGTTACTCTGAGTCAATTAACCTGAGAAAAACTGTTTTCATATCAACACACACAGACACTCAAGCACCGTCACAACAACTTATCAAAAGAAATAAGGTTTACTTTAAAGAACCTGTCAGATATCTGTCAACATTTGTACAGTAGAATACTTGTCAAAATCACAATAAATAACAATGTTTAATTTTTTAGGAATAATTACGTAATTGTACTTCCACATTTTGCATAGTAAATAGGAATAAACATGGATTTTCGGTTGGGTTGGGCTTAATTCATACTGGTTCCGTTTGTTACTTCATTCATTCAAGTTAAGTTCTGTATTGATTTTAAAATATTACGTCTTACCTATAAAGCTTTAAATAATCTAGCTCCTGTTTATCTAACCAACCTCCTGTCCCACTACAATCCAACCCGCTCTTTAAGATCTGAAAACTCAGGGCTTCTGGTAGTACCTAGAATAGCAAAGTCGAGTAAAGGAGGTCGAGCCTTCTCATTTATGGCTCCTAAACTCTGGAATAGCCTTCCTGACAATGTCCGAGGCTCAGACACACTCTCACAGTTCAAAACTAGATTAAAAACATTTTTTAGCAAATCTTGAAAAGATTTTCAGCAAAGTATACACTGAATGCATCACATAGCCGCATGATGCATGAATGTGCTCCACGCAGGTTTTTGCATCTCGTTTATATACCCTATGAACAGCAGCTACGCTAATTATTCTCTTTATTCTCTATTTCCACCTGGGGATACTCATCCGAGGTCCCCTAAGATTATGCAGTGCCACTGAAGCGATCCAAGACCTGTGAAGAGATGATCCCAAGGTTTCCACATTCTCGGACCAGGCCGTAGCAGCAGCTGTAGTGGTCATGGAGGAGTAGAGAGCCTGAGATTGATTCCTGTGAGACTCCAGGGACCGCCGAGCCTTCAATGACGTCCTGCATTCTCCAGCCTCTGGCACCTAGACTGCAGCTCTCCACAAGACGTTTTGCCATATGAGAAATGGTCATGCCCAACTGATCCTGGTTTCTCCCAAGGTTTTTCCTTCACTTTCGCCCATTGGTGACGTTTTTTTTCCTTGCCGATGTTGCCTCTGGCTTGCATAGTTTGGGACTTGTAGAGCTGCGCATCAACGGATTATTCTTTAGTGTTTAGACTCTCAGCAGTGAATATTAAAACACTTTGAACTGAACTTATATAATCTAAACTGAACTGAACTTAAACTCTGAAAACTGAATTACTGTACACTGTTTCAATTCACTATAATCTTCTATATGAAGCTGCTTTGATACAATCTACATTGTAAAAGCGCTCTACAAATAAAGATGAATTGAATTCATTCCTGAGTAAATCCTGCTCCTTTTGTTAAAAACTCATGTTTTAGACCATTTTACTGAGCACCGATCATGACTGAGCACAATGGCTCTTAAGCTGTGTATTGGGACAATTCTGTTCTGGCGGTATAGTTTTCTCACTGACCACACTGCATTAACAGGCATGAAAAGGCAGTTACCAGGCATTCCTCTGAGAATAGTTTCATTTCATCCAGTCTTTAGATCCCTAACCTCTGAAGGACCTGTACCACATGCCTGCCACCAGCAGCAGGAAAAACAACAGTTGGATGCCAGTCAGATCTGTTGTAGCTTTTATAAAACCCTATAATTCATGAAGTACATGGGCAGGAGAATTCAGAAATTCGTAAAAGGGTGACATTCGAATATTTGTCAGTGAGAGGTACATTTTGATGTGGATAGACTTTGTATGTGATCTTTTTGTCTGATGTAATATTGATGGAGTCAACTGTGCTTCAAATAATATCCTGGCGTAACGGGATCAAACCAGCATAGTGATAATATACATGAGACTCTATGTGGAAAATTTCCTCAGGGGGCATCAGAGATGGAGATGAAGATATCAGGTTTGACATAATGAGCTCCTGTGAGATTTCTATTTTTTCTCACTCTCTCAATAAAAACTACAGAACACCTCAGAGGACTCGTGGAATACAAATTCTCCTCACTAAAGGATAAAGGGTTACATCACACAGCAGTAAGCAGGTGACAGAGCAAGCACACAGTATCTTGTACACCTAATTGAAGTTTAGCTGGCTTTCTCACTGCATACCAAGAGATGCTTAACATCCAATGCTGTAATTCAATTTAACCGGGATGGAATTCAAAGCATTGCTTATAGAGTTTTATGGGGCCATCTAATGTATATGTCAATGACTATTGAGTTTCCAGTGCTAATTTATTATCGTTAGCTTTTTATATAATAGAATGAATATACTGTATCCCCTTATGCAAGCACTTAATTTACCCAGCAATATTGCTAATACCTTTTTATTATTAAACAAAAAAGCAGCAGATTAAGAATTAAGTCAATATTTCAAGAGTTCACACTTAGCTCACAATTTATACATAGCTTGATTGGCTCAAGGGATCCTCGGGATCCTTCACAGGGAGAGGGGAGATTAAGCTCAGGTCGATCTGAAACTCCCCCTCTGCTGAGGCCAAGGTGAACTACCTGAGAGTAAGACATTAGAAAAAAGATTTAGACTTATTTTATCTATAATATAGAGCACATTTGGATGGTGGGAGGAAACCAGGGAACCCAGGGGAAACCCACGCGGACACGGGGAGAACATGAAAACTCCGCACAGAAATATCAGATGGCCCAGTGAAGACCCAACGCCATTGGTTTACTTGCTGTGAGTGCTAGTCACTGGGCCACCGTACCGCCCATTCTGGATAAAAGTGGAAGAAGGGGAGGAGGAGGGTTTCTTCCAGACGAAGATAGTTGATAGATAGAGGAAATGAGGACATATATAGTAACTTGGGATCCTTTGATTGGAGGATCATGATTAGCTAATGTGGACCAGTTGGGTCAATCATGAGCACATGCTCCTCTCGAAATTAGTTTAAAATTAAACTTGACTTTATTATGTTCTCATCTGTCTTAATTCTTACGCAGTATTAACTTAATTTAAAGTCTCAAAAATGAGAACAAGTTGAGAAATTTGCTGTGCCATTTAAGTGCAGCATTTTCCTCCATTACTGAATATCTTTCATTGCAGATATGCACATTGAATGCAATATGGGGCCGTTGAAGATGTCGTGCACTGTAATGTGACTAATCAATCACAATACAATGCATTTAAAATTAGTTATTTGTGTTATTTATTACATTTGTCTGACAATTCCAGTTTTAAAGCAATGGTTCACCAAAAAAAAAATAATAATAATTCTGTCATCATTCACCTCTCATCTCACATTTTAATTGTTTCAAACCTTTGAGTTTCTTTCTTCTGTTATTCTGTTCTGAAGATATATAAGATAAAGCCAGACACCTGTCAATAGCTGTTTCCATCTACAGATGAGAATGCGCAAAACTGGATTATCACATAAAAGACGTGCAAATAAAGCAGCGTTTCCATCCAACGTGTCAAAGAAAACAAAATCATCACTTCATGATAAACTGGTGCCAGATATCAACTGTAAAGACGGAATTTGCTGCGGTAGGAGAAGCTGCGTGAATCTTTTCTGTATTTAATAAATTATTACGCGCCCCTTAGAAGACAATGCTGACAAGAGCACAGATGCTCTTGACAGTTCTGGAGGTAATTAATAATATAATAACACTAATACTGATATGGTTTATTTCACGTGTTTTATAGTGTGCTCAGCCTGCTGGTTTCTCCATTTACACATTTTTATCATCACATGATCTCTTATAACAAACCTTTTTTAATGCGCATACTGGAATTTGTTCGGTAAAAGTGTTTTCATCTTAGTTTATGCAAACATTCATTCATTCATTTTCTTTTCAGCTTAGTCCCTTTATGAATCCAGGGTCGCAACAGCGGAATGAACCACCAACGTATCCAGAACGTTTTACGCAGCGGATGCCCTTTCAGCCACAACCCATCTCTGGGAAACATCCACACACACTCATACACTACAGACAATTTAGCCTACCCAATTCACCTGTATCGCATGTCTTTGAACTGTGGGGGAAACCGGAGCACCTGAAGGAAACCCACAGAACGCGGGGAGAACATACAAACTCCACACAGAAACACCAACTGACCAAGCCGAGGCCCAAACCTTCTGGCTGTGAGGTGACAGCACTACCTACTGCGCCAAAGCGTCACCTTTATGCAAACATTTTATTATCAAATAAAAATTTTATCCTACTCAGTCTCAGTTTTTATGCACATTTTCAAAACTTATGCGCACCATGGTGTTTTCATCAACCATTTTTTAGGTTAATAAAATAGGCATAAATGTAGCTAATGGTTACAGGTTTTCAGATGTCTTCAAAGTATCTTCCTTTGTGTTCAATAACAAAATCTCAGAAACTCATCAATTTGTGGTGAACTTTAAATATATAGCCTTTTTGCATGTTGAATATATTATTAAACATTTTAAAATAAAGTTTAATTTACATGACAGACAGAATAAGGTTTACTACACTATTTTTTTTTTTTACTTTTTTGACTTAAAATTGCAATCAACTTTGATTGTAAAATATTGCAATAAATGTTAAAATGTTACAGCTGAAATCAGAATTATTAGCCCCCCTTTGAATTTTTTTTCTTTTTTAAATAATTTCCAAATGATGTTTAACAGAGCAAGGAAATTTTCACAGTATGTCTGATAATAATTTTTCTTCTGGAGAAAGTCTCATTTGTTTTATTTCAGCTAGAATAAAAGCAGTTTTAAATTTTTTGAAAACCATTTAAGGTCAATATTATTAGCCCCTTTAAGCTATATTTTTTTGATAGTCTACAGAACAAACTATCGTTATACAATAACTTGCCTAATTACCCTAACCCCCCTAGTTAACCTAATTAACCTAGTTAAGCCTTTAAATGTCACTTTAAGCTGTATAGAAGTGTCTTGAAAAAAATAGTCAAATATTATGTACTGTCATCATGGCAAAGATCAGTTATTAGAAATCAGTTATTAGAAATGAGTTATTAAAACTATTATGTTTAGAAATGTGTTCTTCTCTCCATTAAACAGAAATTAGGGGAAAAAATAAACAGGGGGGGGGTTAATAATTCTGACTTTAACTGTATATAGTTCTCTGCTAAATGTTTATATAAGTATTTCCAACATTGTATAATGCCATAGCAGGAGAGGGCGCTCTCACCCGAATACTGACTGTCAGTGTCCTCTCCACTGCTTCTGCAGACACTTCCTGTTTGGTGGCCATATTAACCTGTCCACGCCAAACTCACCAGGAATGTTGCCTGTTTCGCTGCCTTGTCAACCCTTTTGCCAGGTTGTATTGCTCTTTATGTTATTTGAGTTTTTGCCTTTCTACACGACTATGATAGTGAAGCTGAAACTAGTGGTGGGCTGAGGGAGGCTTCATTATACACTGAAACAGTTGAAGGAAGTGTGTCGAAGCTTTGAAACGTTTCAAAATCCGTCTCTACAGTGACACATAGTGGTCACTTTTTATGTATTGCTGTGAAACAGCTTCAGCAAAGAAACAATTATGCAAATTGAGGAATTATATCCCACATTGTAGAGTTGAGATTTAATTTAATTTAGTAAAGCGGTGAGAGTCCCTAACTAGAATGCAGAGATATTCAGGGTGATGCAGCTATAAACTTTAGTTTTTAAATGCTCTGTTTTTGTAACATGTTTTGTTTTATCATTGGACATCCGAATTAACACTTTGTGAATAAATATGCCTTGTTTTGGTCCTAAAAAATTAACATTATTAATAAACATCAAATCATCATTTCAGGGTAGGATGTCAGGATTCAAATTTGGGACATTTACAGCACTGTAGCTCGGTGCATACGGACGGTCCAGGCTACATGAGATGGAGTTTTTTTTTTTACAACCCTGTCAGTCAAATGCAGATTCGCCAGGTCTTGAAATGCTTCTGAAATGTCTGATGCTTTGAATCGCTTTCGTCACATGGCCTGGTGTTTTGAAACAATTTAGTCATGTGACCTGAGTGTTTCGAATCACCTTAGTCACGTGACCTGGGTGTTTCAGATCATGCTTCGGTGCAGTGTTTTAAAACACTTGCTCTTCGGAATCTCGACACTGTGTCGAAACGTCAGTTTCACTTCAACCATCCCTATTTGACTGTTTAAAAATAACATACACAAATGAATTTGAACTCATTTATCAACACATCCACATCCTTGTTTTTGAGATGGAAACATTCCTATTGCTCAGTAAAAAGTCAAGAAGTCAATTTTAAGAACTTTTACTTATAGTTTTTTTCCATTATTAAATAAACACCCAAGGGAAATGTCACCAGCGATCCTATATACTGTATTTATCTTCCACCCCTATACAGTGCAGCATACACTGCCATCAAAACCAGCAGGTATATTTCAAGCTCTGTTTCCAGGGGTCATATTGATCTCATTTCTTTTGATGATGTAAGCCGACCTTGCTGATCCTTTGTCAGCAAATGCCTGCAATCAAACACAATGTTAATCAAGCACTCAAGATGGCCGTCTGTGTCGTAAGTACGTTGAGTATCGCAGCATGCAGACGTGTCTCGCTGTGACTTTTCCACCCGCTGCTCTGCTTCCCTGACTGAAGCGTCCTCTCCTGCTGAGCAGAAAGGCCTGACGAGGCTTACACGTCCTCTGTGTTTCTTTTCTTTCTGCCCACCCTTGAGCCTGGGGAAAGTAATTTTCATGCTCTGCTGTCTCAATCCAACCCTACTTCACTCCGCAGTCACTGAGCATGTAGAGCTGCTCCGTCAGGGTCAGGGAGAGGAGCATCGCTGTCATTGTCATTTCTTTTTGGGTGCCTGTAAAGATCAGGGGTGTTGCTAGACCCTCAAACATTACACATGAATTCATGTCATACTGGTTTATGAAAAGATTCAGGTTGATTTGGTAAGACATGTTGCTCACATAGCCTACTGAATCACTTGCAATTGTTTCCTGTATCAAAATAGTAATGCAATAAGACAGAAAATAACAAGAGCACATGATAAACTGGATATGTTTATATGTTCTATAATGAGGTTTTATATCATTAACAGGTTCAAAGATAGAGTATTAAAATATAGGGAAATTTAGTTTTTTGATTGAAGGCATTGCCATGGTATTGATAAAAGGCTAAAAGTCCTCTTTAAAGATGTATAGATGCAAGGGAGAGTTAAAATTCTCTGAATTATCTTCTAAATGTTGCAGTAAATATAAAATTTAATTAGGACAGTTACCATGCATGTGTTTACACATGAAACTGAAGTAACAGCATCTCTTGTATAATATAAAATGCTGTATTTACTATGTGAAGAGGTCACTGAAGAAGAGTGATTGGAGTAAATAAAAACAACAGCAGTGTCTTAAAGGTCCCATGAAATTAAAATCTTTTTTTTTTTTTGATGTTCGTGTCAGTACTGTGAGTTTTTAAGATATCTATTAGGTTGTCTGCTCCAAAACAGTGACAAAATTCACTATTCGAAGATATAAAACTGATATAAATATGTAAAGTTTGTAGTTTGTCACTTCCACCTAAATGGATGAATGGTTTTATTCACGCCACCTCATACTACAGTTTCTCATGAAATCATGACCAATCAAATGCGCTCTAGTGTCTGACATGCCCCGCCCCCTTCAAGAAGCTTCTCATTTGATTTTCATTTATTTATAATTTTTAAACAGGAAAATAATAAAAGATAATCTGGCCTGACTAAGCATGAATGCTTTTTTTCAGCTGGTTCCTGCTCTGCAAATGATAAAAACATACAGACACCCTTACCATCTCATCCATCAACACATGAGAACAATACAAACAATCACCAAACATACAATATGAACAATATGAAGAGCAACAGGCTACTATCTCAGTGGCTACAGCAATAGTTGACCATCAGATGACGAGTATGGAATAAAAAAAAAAGTCTTAGTGTTGGTATTTTTTATTTATTTATTTTTTGATGTTGTGGGATCTCATTCCAGGTTTTTGTGATTACATAAAAGAAAGATCTTTGTCCATAACTGTTTTTAAAAGCCGGTAAAGGCAAACATCCATTTGTTGCAGATCTGGTGGAATGATCAGTCCTTGTATTAAGTTTTGGTACTAAAGCACATATGGATACTGCAGGTAGCACTTTTTAAAATGTGATAGTACAGTTAATTCCCTGATTTTTTAAATTATGAAATGATAAAACGTTAGAGAGTGATAGAGCAAAACAGTGATGTGTCCATTCAGAAAGTCTATTGTGGATCTTATAGGCCCTTATTGTACAGTCTAGCTAGTGGCTCCAAGATATCATTAGTTGTGAGTGCCCAAACAGGCAAACAGTATGACAAGGTGGACAAAATTATGGCATGAAGATAAGTTTCTGAAACAAAAAAAAGCCAAATTTGTCCTATTTTTCCCCATAAACAAATAGCTTTTGTTTCAGCTTTTTATAGGATTTTGAACATGCTCACAATAGGTAAGGTGAGTGTCCAGACTGATTCCCAAATATTGATATGTAGAAATAATAGAATGTTTTTGATTTGAGAAAGTGATGGGATTGGATATGGATAATTTTGCTATTTGATGCACTTGAGCTCAACCACTCTCAATGGCAGACACAGGCAGTTTTTTTTAAAGGGGAGGAGCTACACTATGTCTCAATGTCTCTTTGTTTTAATTGAGATTATGTCAAACATCAACTAAAAATGAACATTTCAAAGCACTTTGTGGGACCTTTAAAAACCCTTTTTGTGTGAGGAACTACTTTAGGCAAGGCAAGGCAAGTTTATTTATATAGCACATTTCATACACAGTGGCAATTCAAAGTGCTTTACATAAACAGGAATAAAAGAAACAAGTATAAGAGAAATAAAAACAAATAATAAAAATGGTAAAAATAGAAATAAAATAAAATAAAAGCTGATAAAATGTGTTATAAAAGAATTAAAAAGAAGAGAAAAACATAGTAGTTCGATCTGTCGGACATAGCACAGTGCTCATTCAGTAAAGGCACAGCTAAACAGATGTGTTTTCAGTCTTGATTTGAACGTGCCTAATGTTGGAGCACATCTGATCATTTCTGGAAGCTGATTCCAGCAGCGAGGGGTGTAGTAGCTGAAAGCTGATTCACCCTGCTTTGACTGAACTCTTGGGATTTCTAATCTATTTGATCCTAAAGATCTGAGTGATCTGTTAGGTTTGTATTCAGTGAGCATATCTGTAATGTATTGAGCTCCTAGGCCATTTAGTGATTTATAGACCAGTAATAATAGTTTAAAATCTATTCTGAATGTAACTGGGAGCCAGTGTAAAGTTAGCCACTGAATCAAATCTCAAGTGGACTATTTTAGCAACTGAGCCCAAACCAATAGGTGAAGGTAAATATCTGATGAGTTAGTGTTTTGATTGATTGATTCATTGATTCATCCATTGATTCATTCATTTATTCATTCATTTATTCATTTGTTCATTCAAAATAGTTTTTTTATTTGCTTCAACAACTATTTAATGATTAAAATGCTTACCATAAAAGGCTGTATGCCATGGTTTGATGTCTGTATTGTTCTATTTCAGTGCTGTTCTTTGAAATTTCTTTACCTCAAATTATTTTAAATTGCATATTGTAATTGAAATTGTATTCAAATTATTATTGCATATTTCTAAACAAATATATTCTCTGCTGAGTTTTTCAATAGTATCAAACATACAAATCACTCCAAAAATTGGAATGTGCAATATTTGAACACTCTTGAAAGTCTTTTTGCTCCCCAAAGGCTGCATCTATTTGATCAGAAATACATCTGTTATACTTTTTATTTTTGTAAAGAAGAGCTGAGTTCAGGTAAGCTCTGTGTTCCTGAACTATGGTTCACTGGAGACTGTGATATGCTCTTGTTACCCATATCTCACCTCTTAATGTGCTGAGCTCGGTACTCGGAAACAGATGGGTAAAAGACTGCAACCTGTTCTCCCTCTGCAGGGAAACCTTGACAATTTTATGACAACACTAAATGAGAAAAAGGGCCTTGGACTCAATATAAACCCTCAGGTCAGGTATGTTGAGCAGAGGCAGTGGCACATGAAAAATCAGATCACATCTATATTTGCTTGTGGTTTGTGTTTGAAGTTATTCAGGTCATGTGTTTTACAGCTTGAAAAGCCATTAAGGATTAATGTAGATGCTAATTCAGCTAAAGGCTGTTTGAAAATGCAGCAATGAGATATTGACATTGCTATAGTGAACTTTATTGAGTTTTAATGTCTGAGATCATTGTGATAATTCCTTAGCAGTAAAGTATCAGGATCAGGGAGTTTTTGCAATATCCCATTTAATTCATTTATCCTGTTGTTCTAACATGCGCCTAATTTATGCTATTTTAAAGATTTCAAATATTGCATTGGAGGTCTCCAACATCAAGGTCAAAATATTGATTAAATACTTGATTTTGATTGGTTGGTAAGTGTTCTAAGAAAAAAAGAACAGTTCTCAAAAGAGTCATTTTACATCGTAAAGAAGCTTTTGTATTTTGTTTATGTTTATTATTTTTAATATTTCATTTCATTTTTGAATGTGCATAGGTGTTTATTTTTCAAATGAACTTGTTTCCGGTTGGATTGGGTCAGAGGTCACGTGATCCTCCCTGATTAATTTAACCTGCGAGAGTTGGTAGCCCCTTTCACACAGTGATACCAGTAAATATGCTAAAATTTCCAGAATGACTTTACCGGTACATTCAAAAAAGTGCTATTCACACAGGCAAGGACGTTCTGGAATTTTTCCAGAAAAGACCATTCACACATCCATTCCAAAATATCGGTAAATTCTGACAACACTAACCAGAAATGACCTCTAAACGGCTGCGCTTGTATTTGTAAACATAAAAGGGGTTGGGCTTTTGTTGATGGTTTTACTTTTATTTAAATCTTAAGCATTCATGCAGCTGCTTTGTCCCAGAGACATCCAAAGGCAGAAGCGCGAACCGCAGCTAAACGTTTACACATTTGACTACAAATTCTGTGGACGGATAAGTATTGTGATCAACTTCGATGAAAATGTATGGAGGAACACTTTGAGATGTACATCATATCTGTGTGTGCTGGCGCTCACCGGAGTACTCCTTCACGTGTACAAGCGTCAAGCAACTAAAGCAGAGCTTGAAGGTAAACTCATAGCGGTTTTTCATAAGCATTTTATCGATAATTTTTTGAACAGTTGGCATTAAGAAGAAACATAGAAACATTATCTTACTAACATCTAGCAGCTAAATGTGTTTGGGAAAATATATAAAGGCTTTTATGTTCATAAACAGTGCAGATGTGAACGCTTCTGAATGTCTGAACGTGCTCTTTCCGGCAATTTTCCTTCTGCGTTCACATAGAGCAGCATTCCAGCAAATTACTGGTAATGTTACAACTTCTCCCAGAAAATTGCCGGAACAAATTTACGAGTATTTTCAAAAAGGGCCTGTTCACACATACAGACCTTTGAAAGGGGCTAATGTCTAATAACTGCATTAGTTGCATCTATGTTTTATGCCTACATCACTAACTCTAAAAATACATTTTGGAAGTAGAAACAGAGGCTTAAAATGAGATCTTCTTCAGTGCATTGCAACAACACTTTTGCAACAAGCATTTTCTGTCACAGCATCTGAAACTATTTGTTGAATGATCCAGTGTCTAAACTAGGGCTGCACGATATTGGAGAAATCTGCTATTGTGATATTTAATTTTTCTGTGATTAAATATTGCGAGGGTGGTGCAGTAGGTAGTGCTGTCACCTCACAGCAAGAAGGTCGCTGGTTCGAGCCTCGGCTGGGTCAGTTGGCATTTCTGTGTGGAGTTTGCATGTTCTCCCTGTGTTTGCGTGGATTTCCTCCAGGTGCTCCGGTTTCCCCCACAGTCCAAAGACATGTGGTACAGGTGAATTGGGTAGGCTAAATTGTCCGTAGCTTATGTGTGTAAATGAGTGTGTATGGATGTTTCCCAGAGATGAGTTGCGGCTGGAAGAGCATCCACTGCGTAAAACATGTGTTGGATGAGTTGATGGTTCATTCCGCTGTGGCGACCCTTGATTAATAAAGGGACTAAGCCGAAAAGAAAATGAATGAATGAATGAATGTATACATATTGGGATATGAGTTTAGTTTCACAAGATAGTTTGAATAGCTCTATTTGACAGTTTTTTGGGGAGTCTAACAGTATTCAGGTACAGAAATTGAGTAATCACAATGCATAAATGGTTTTCTTACTTTGCTTGGTCTCGTTTCTACTCCAAATATCTAAACAAAAATCTTGGATAAAGTAAAAATATTGTTTTGTAAGGCAAAATTAAGAGTTTTTCCTTAAAACAAGCAAAATTATCTGCCAGTGGAGTACAATAATCTTGTTTTGGCTTCGAAATGTACATACTGTAGCTATTTGGACTAGACACAAGACAAAAATGCTAAGCAAGTAAAACTTTTTTTTTTTGCATAAATCATATAAATACCATATAAATACAGTAATTAAATAAAAATGTTTAGCTCCTGGTCAATTATAATCCAGACTCAACATTGCATATGTTGCAATGTGACTATTGCAAATAAGAAAATGCGGAAGTAGTTGAAACTGCAATTCATCGAAATTCTGCTAGTCCTGGCTCCATAATAGAGCAGATTTTTATTGAACCCAATGTTAAAATGGCTGACTTTACAGCAGAAAAAAAAGGTATTTACTGCCTGGTACAAAGAACGATTTTGGTTCATATAGCTTATATTACCCTTCATGACAACTGTGAGGGGGTGAATTTTTTTTAGAACTCATCCGTTTAGTTTATATTAAGTTTTATTAAGTCTGCATAATTAAGTGCATGGCCATTTGAGTGACAGCTAGGTCTCGCTGGTCACCGTCACTTCACCGATGCAGAAGCAATATATTGTGCATCCCTAGTCTAAACCCTTCTTTTCTTGAGCCTGCTCTGCTCCGGCTGTTGGAAACCAAACAGCCATTTATAAATTTCAGCTTCAGATGCTTCCTCAGCACTTGTAAACACAGACATAAGAACGACAGTGATGCAGTCGGTTTTCTCATATCAAGCCAGAGTCCTCATCTCTTTTAAGTGCGTGCTAAGTGGATTTGCTTTCGCAGCGCAGAAAACTGTCTTCTCAACATGTCAATAGCACGAGCCAAACACGTTCATGCCTTAGCTACAACTACAGTGTTTGAGGATCAAAGTAGACGCTGTTCACTGGCAGTTAATGAAGACCACAGGCTGGTATTATGCAAATTCATTACAAACCAATGTGGGTTTGAGAAGGAAGCAAAGCTGTAATTACCGACGACTCGTTTCAGGTTCAGTATGGACTCTTTCTTTTAGGCAAAAATACCTCCATTTATCCTGCACTTTGATCTATATTTGCAGACCTTTTATATGCACAAACAGATACATTATGCACTACATGAACAGCAATAATCCAGAAAAAGCATACTAAGGGTACATTATCTGGTTCTAGGCTTGTTTGAAGAATTAATCTCCGCTGAGATAAATGTTTCCCACAATAACATTAGCTAACCACTGTCAACACATTATGAGCCACGCTTTCATATTGCATCTGAGAAGCTTGATGTGTTTTCATCAGCAATATTTTTTCATTTGCACAATTTCACCAACCCAGTCATCATTCTGTCTGATGATGTAGCCAGCAAGATGCATCTTGACATGAGCAAGATGAGAAGTTGTCTTTGTTTTTTTCAAAATGCCGTTCTGCCCATTTCATCACAGGCCATTTCAACCTCTCAAGGAAAGAGAAATTGTGTTTTCCATTGTGCAAATCAAACGAATAAGCTCTTTCTCTCATATACCAGTCACAACATGAATCTGAGTGACAGAGATTGCAGAGGATAAGGTTTCAGACCACAAATTTCTGGCTAAAAACACACTTTGAAAATCTGGCTTAGCGCTGAAGCATGAAGAACTGGCTTTGGAGACAAATTAACTTTCATGGAAAGTTTGTGTCTTGCAAAGGACTTTGGACAAAGGTCTTCACCTTGGAAATACTAAACTTTCAGTTAAATATGCATGTTTAAACACATTAAATTGAAGATTAAAATGATGTTCAGGTAAAAATATTTTTAATAAATCATCTTTTTGAAGGCTCCATTCCCATCTGATATCCCTTTTCGTTAATAGTTCTGTTAATTGCATCATAGAAATAGGTTTTGTGAACAATCCAAGGTGCAATGGAGCCTAATTAGCATAAAAAGGAAACATATTTGCAAAGAAAAACAATCAAATAGCTCTTGAAAGTCTGGATGCAAAATAGTGCAACTGTTTAACGAATTCAGCCCTGTTTGTTTTGCATAAGATGACAGATTACAGCTCCTGGTAGCTTTGCTAGTGATGTGTGGCAGATGTTAGGGCTCTTTCCTTCACCAGGGCTCTGCAGGAAGAGCATGTGTCAGTCTGCTTTTCTTGAGCAAGAGAAGTCACGATGTTCCCTCAATTGTAGTTTCCCGCAGTTTCTTTTTATTTAGTTCCAATGAAGGGAAACCCATCTCACGGCAGCTGACTTTTTCAATCTAATATGATGGCCTGTCAGTAATACAGAACAAACTAATTAATAGAAATGCTTTTACAATGGCTGGAGTTATTTACCGTACTCCATCTATCAACATTCGCTCTGTTTCAGTTTCTGCATTTTCTTTCTCCTTCGTTAAAAGGGGGTCATTCACTGAATGACAATACTAAACTACAAAATATTACAAATTAATTAACAATATGACATGCACTCATGTAGATTTTTGTAGCAAATGCTGTATTTTTTCCTGTTAACAAATTGAAAAAAATGGGGGAAATGTGAAAAAGCGCAGTAGTATCTGGATGCAGCCTTGATGATGCAAGCTGAGCATATTTCAGTGATGTAATGTCAGACACAATGAACTCAGTGGAACTTTTGATGTCACTGTGAGGGGTAGGCTTAGGAGTGGGATGAGGTGAGCACATTAAAAAGCACTGGATGCAGCTCAGATTGCACTGCACCAGTTAAAGACCAATTAAAGACTCGGGTAACTGCTGTTGAAAATGATATTACATGATTATATAAATGAACTAAGCTACAAGTGTATTTAACAATATTACTCATTTATTTTTTTGTTTGTTCATTTGTTTATTTTATGAAATACATCCACTGATTATAAGAAATGTTGGAAAAATAGGATCGAAGATCATTTTTGTTGTCCATAAGATTTATCTAAAAAATATAGTCTATTTTTCATGAAAAGGATCTGTAAAACAAAGAGCAGGTCTACTTTAATGTTTCTAATTATGTTATTTGATTTACAGAGGCTTTCTATGATAATAATTTATTATATAAGCATATGTAAAGCATCTGTAAATCAATGTCTACTTTAATGTTTCTAATTAATAAATAATTATAATTCTAAATGTTTGAAGTATTGTGAAAAACTGAAAACATTTAAAATGACAATTAGTAAGTAATAAACCTACATTTTATGCTCAGAAAAAAATATAGGAATTGAAAAAGCAGGGTTCTTGTTTACAAGAAAAATACAAAAAAGACAATGTTTTGTTTCTTGGAAATAATAAAGATTCATTACTGAGTGACAAGTAATGCATTATAAATGAACCAAGTAACAAACCTCCTTAGTGCTTCAATGTGAAAAGCATAAGTGTCAAAAGTGGAATATAGATTTTGCACCTTTTATTTTTCCCCTTGAATTCCTGACATTTAGAATTATTGTCTAATTTGGAGAGGAGATTAAACTAGTAAAAAACAAACCTGTTATACATTGTCACTTGCAACAAAATAATACAAATTATTAACATGACTTTTATGAGCACACCCAAATAAATGATCAGCTACAACAATAACAAACAAAAAAGGTCATGAGCAGTTTTATTTTTTCTGCATTCATTCAAAACTGCATTCAGATCTGCAGATCCAAACAGACTATACAACATTTGCCTCAACACCACTCTTAGTCTACAGATTTATCTCTTTTGTACAAGCTTTTCTTGTTAAACCACTCCCATGATCTCTCCATCGATCTATTCATGGCAGATAAACAAAAACTCAAATCAAAAGCATCTAAATTAGTCACTACTAAAAGCACACCAATCAGAGGCTTTTAGAATAGTCAACTCTTGAAAACAAACCAATCAGAGGCCTTTAGATTAATCACCTCTAGAAATACACCAATCAGGGGTCTTTCGAGTAGACAGCACAGAAAACACACCAATCAGAGGCCTTTAGAGTAGACACCACTGAAAACACACTAATCAAAGGGGTTTTAGAGTAGCCAGCACTGGAAACAAACCAATCAGAGGCTTTTAGAGTAATCACAGCAGAAAACATACGAATCAGAGGGTTTTAGAGTAGTCCCCACTGAAAACTCACCAATCAGAAGATGTTAAAGTGGTCACTATTGAAAATAGCAATCAGCGGCATTTGAATTAGTCACAGCTAAAAACATGCCAATCAGTGGCTTTTACATAGATTAATCACATCTGAAATCACACCAATCAGAGACGTTTGGATTAGTCACAGCTTAAACACACAGATCAGATGCTGTTATGGCCCATCTATCAGTGGCAGACAGTGCATTTCACAACCACACATTCACACAGTGTTGTCTCACGTGAATTAATCCATCACTTAAAACAACATCAAAATGACACCACAGCAATAGGAACCACAAACATTACTTGAAAATACAGTCTAATAGGGCACTGCATAACTGACAGGTGACTCATGTATTCAAAAAAATGCTGTTACTATCATAAGAAACCCAATTACACAATTCAACAAGTTTAAATGCACATAGCTGAAGCATTTAACACATTGACAAAAATACAGTTCAAAATATGGTCTAGTCCAGTGATTTTTTTAACCACTGTGCCGCGGCACACTAGTGTGCCGTGAGATATCGTCATGTGTGCCGTGAGAAATTATCCAAGGTCACTTTTCTGCAAATATTATGTCATTGTCCGGTGTCCGTGCTGTAAAGACTGGGAGGGTAATTTAATATTCGTCCGTGTGGCAACACATAGCTGATTGCCTCGTTCCTCCGAGAGACTTAATGATGCACGTGAGAGGTCGTGGTGACAGTCATGGAGAAGTTTTTAAAAAGGACAACTGCAAACTCCGAATTGCGCTCTGTACAAGATTCTGACCCGGATGAAGGCCCTAGTATGAGAGGTGGGAAAAAGAAAGCAAAGACGGTGAGCTCAAGGCAATATAGTGAAAGCTATCTTTCGTATGAAAGATTTCAGGTTTTACACTGACTGAGTATAAATAAATTGAGAAATTATATTGTAATTAAATATACTGTCAGTTTATAACATAGTGTCATTTTATAACATTTTGGGTTAGTGGTGTGCCGCAAAATTTTTCCAATGTAAAAAACGTGCCCTGGCTCAAAAAAGGTTGAAAAACACTGGTCTAGTCTATAGTATAAAGTAAATATACAAGTCTAAGGTATAAAAATATAGTTCATAATATCATTGTTCTTACCAAAATATATCAAATCAAATTTAGTGATATCATACAGATTGGTATAAAACAAATTCGGTGATTATATGTATTTTAATGTTGATTTACTATCAAACAAAGCTGACTCGTATGGCATTTCATCGTCACTAATCTCCCCACCTGTCTGGCAGTGCACTGCAGGAGCAAAATAACATAGTTAACACATAATTAACACACAAAATAAATAGTTAACACATATTCTCTACCAAGAAAATGAGCAAGCAATAAAATAATTCATACAAGACAATAAAGAAAAGTATATAAAGAGAAAGTATCATAAGAATACAATGCAGTCAGCAATTAAAATGTCAAAAATAAAAATTAATTTGTGTGGTTGTGTTAGCGGTAAGTAATCTTATTCATGAGTAAACTTACTACTGTTTTACATTTAAAGTTGGCAAAGGTTTTTTTTTTTTTTCAGAATACACTAATAATCTACAATAACGTCTGTGCTAATAGCCTAGTGGTTAGTGTGTCGACATACAGCACCCAGGTGCTCGCGGCGACCCAAGTTCGATTCCCGGCTCAAGGTCCTTTGCTGATCCTTCCCCTCTCTCTGCTCCCCACACTTTCCTGTCCTTAAATCTCCACTGTCCTATCAATAAAGGTGAAAACCCCTATAAAAAATAATAATAATCTACAATAACAATACTGTGAAAATAAAATGCTTGACTTTTACTTGTACTGCCTGTACGGCTATTTTATTTGAGTGAGAATGACAATGATTGCAACTTTTTGGCATACACCATGCCTACCAAGTGGAGATACTGTTGACAGTGGAAACGCAAGCCTGATCAAGGTGACCCATACTAAACTGTACTTTATTGTACTGAAACGTACCACTCAATGAAAACAAGACATTTAAATAGTCACCACTGAAAATCATAGCCATTTTAATTAATCAAGTCGTTCTTTTTCTGAAATTAATTTTTAGCCAACAGTGTTCTGCATTTCGCCAAAACAACATATCCTCCAACAGCTAAGTTGTTTGTCACTTCCATGAAATCCTGATCCATAAAAGCATTTACTGAAATGGTGCCCTAGCACAAATAAGACATAATGCATTGCATGCTTTCATCTGTGCTAAAACATGTGAATAATGTAGCTGGATTGTTGTGTAGTGGCACAGCAATCATGGGTTTTGATGCGAAATGTGTGCCTTGAACTAGCAGTAAATCCTGTTCCTAAGCCTCTGCCAAATGCATAAATGTAAATATCAGTGTTGTCAGTTTGAAAAATAGCAAAATAGTGGGTAGGAAGCCGTTTATAATATCCACACTGCTTTCAAACAAACCTGCATTTTGGTTAGTTATGCCACAGTCGCACATAATTTTATGATGTGCAAAACAACCAACACAGGCTCATTGTGAATACGTTCCCTCAAATACATTTCTGGAGAGTGCATATTACGTAATCAGAGGTAAGTACGGCTGCATTTCGTCTTTAAAACAAACGACATGGCTGACCACTTACCGATGTGTGGATGGCTTTTCTGCTATTACCAGTTTACCCAGTGGTTCACCTCGTACAGCGGCAGACTTGAGACGCAGAGCGGAGTTCTGAGTTCATACTAATTATTCATACTAATTATTACTAAAACATTGATTTACATAAGAGCCTTGAATGGGTCAGTTGGCATTTCTGTGTGGAGTTTGCATGTTCTCCGTGTTAGCGTGGGTTTCCTCCGGGTGCTCCGGTTTCCCCCACAAGTCCAAAAACATGTGGTATAGGTGAATTTGGTAGGCTGAATTGTCCGTAGTGTTTGTGTGTGAATGAGTGTGTATGGATGTTTCCCAGTGATGGGTGCAGCTGGAAGGGCGTGCGCTGCGTAAAACATATGCTGGATAAGTTGGCAGTTCATTTTGGCTGTGGCAACCCCAGATTAATAAAGGGACTAAGCCGACAAGAAAATGAATGAATGAATAATTTATATAAAACTTTTTTTTCTACTATAAACTTCATATTTAGAAACATATGGCTTCATAAAGAAGATACAAAAACAAATATTACAAGAAGGGTCATTCAGAAAGTGGTCATCTGCTTTTAAACATATGCATTCAATAAGTGTAAATCCTGGCTCTAAAATCTAATGCTCTAAGGGAGGGATCACCAAACTTGTTCCTGGAGGTCCGGTACCCTGCAGATTTTAGCTCCAACCCTAATCAAACACACCTGAACAAGCTAATCAAGGTCTTACTAGGTATACTTGAAACACCCAGGCAGGTGTGTTGAGGCAAGTTGGAGCAGAACCCTGCAGTGCATCAGGCCTCCAGAAACGAGATTGGTGACACTGTGACGAAGTGGGCCTTGAAGCAGGGGAAAGTAGATAAAACCTGGTATCTGGCTAGCCTATGTCTCACACTTTGCAGCAAATAGTGTTCATGTATTACTGTCAGACCTATTTTTTGAAAGAATAAAATCTTTTTGGAAGTAAACCTTGTCTCTTGTAAAGTAAAGACTTTGTCTCTTGATCAGTAAGAGTCTCTTAATTAAAAAAAATTGCCATGACAACTATGACAATTGCAGTTCAGACTGCATGATTTTCAAAGTAGTTGTGTCACGGATGTTTTCACACTGCATGACTATCTGGGGTAGCGTTCCGTCTGTGCTGTGTTTACACTGCAAGATGGATCGACGACAGGGGGTTTTACATAGTGTGACTTTACAATAGGAAGAATCGCCAACAACTTTGTCCAAACTATGTCTCACAACCAAACACATGCTAGAAGTGACATGGAAACAACATGAGGTCACGTAGTATATCTTTTGTTTTTAACTACATAATGAGAAATGTACTTGTTTTGCTCCCCTGGCTTTAAAGGCAATTAGCAATTTCTCCTCAAACTTTTTTCTTTATCGAGCCGGTTGTGATAATGCTCAAACATGTCAAACAGACATGAGTGCTCCTGCCAAATTACACACTAGTTTTTCTTTCATTTCTTGGGTCTAAATAAACTGAAAATGAGCGCTTTTAACTTCTCCCCCAACCTCCCACTGGCCTGCAGATACCCATATTAGTGGATGCTGCTCTCTGATTGGCTCTAGGTATCTGCCGATGTTATTTTCAATTAGAATACATTTCACTTGGCATGATTTGAATCGCAGACAGGTCCAGATATTTAGCATCCCAAATATCTGACAGGTGTCGGCGACTTATCTGCGATTCTCTCAGATAGTGTCTTTGTCACACTGTGTGATTCTTCCTCACGTGACCGAGCACCGATTTGCCTGTGATTTCAGGTATTTGTTAGTGATTTCTCAAAATCTGTAGAGGAGAGTCAAAATCAGGGTTTAAATCATGCAGTATAAACTCGACATAAAACAATAGGCAAAAAATGTAATAATCAAGTAAATAACAGCGTGAGAACGTGGAAAGATCTGAAATGTGCTAAAAATCATACAGCTTTTCTTTTTCTGGATTGCTTTTGAAAACACTATCGGTTGGGTTTAGGGAAGGAGGTGGTCGGGGGAATTTACGTGAGAAGACCAGACATGAATGGCACTCATGAGAGAAATTTGAGATCTCAAAAAGCGTATTCAGTGGTCACTGGTAAATTCATAAAAACAGCAAAACATGTACCTCCTGGGATGTATTTTGCACTCTGCAGAAATGTATACAGGGGTATGTATCCATAATGAACCTGAGCTGAAACCGACACTTTTTTTTTCACATAACTAGCGCACTTAGCTTTTAATCATAACTATAGATTATAAGCTGCTTGCCCAAATGACTTATTTGGTCATATTTTTTTAGATGAGGAAACTCTTCACCAAACAGACTGCACAACAATGCACTTGGTCTGAATTGCCTCATCACCACTCCTAATCTGCAGATTTATCTATTTGGCACAAGTTTTTCTTGTTAAACCCCTCCCGTAGTCCCTGCATTGACCTTTGCACGGCAGACACCATCATTAGTGGCAGGCCTGTCCTCACCCAGACACCACCGGCCACACAGAGAGGCTGCCTCGCTGCCTCAGGTGCTAATGACATCACGGCTCTCTGCTGTCCAGCGAAAGGTCACGGATGATATGCATTTCACTGGAGCCTTTTCAGAGCATCCCTGGCCAAATACATTCACACACCCACACAGCTCTCTCTTTTTCAGTGCACACAGTATCGAAAGCCTCCAGACAGACTCTCAGACATACACTTGCAGATGTAGAATGACTGAATAAACAGAGAATGGCAAGATTGGTCCGTATTTGCCACATGCTTGTTTGATTTAAATTATGACCAGCTTAAGGATGGCTCTATGGCTTTGTCATTTAAGTAAAACCGAGTAAATATATCATAGCGAATATAATTAGATACACACAGGTAATCCTGAGAGCATGACTGAGAGTGTGACCCAGTTCTTAGAGAGCAGGAGCCACACAGTGTGCCGCCAGATGATTATGAGTCCTAAGAGAAAGGATGAAAGAGAAAGTAACTGTTTACAAATTAGGCCAATCTTCAAGGATGATAAGTTAGGTAAAGTTGGTGTAAGAGGATGTGGAATAAAGCTGGACAGATTTTGTCTTATGTGAATACATTGACAAAAGTCTCGCCTATCCGAGTTTTAGGAACAACAAATAATATCCTGACTTCTTGACAAATAATAACAAATGAGGTGATCATTTGGTATCAGAAGTAGCCTAAATGAAAGGTAAAGGCCTCTAGATTACGCTTATTTTACCAAAATAAAATATTATCATGCCATAATTTTTTATTATTTTAATTAGGACAGTAAGGTCTGACATAAGGTCTTTGATTAAGCAAAAGTCTTGTCTCTTAACAGAAATAATGTACAGTATAGAATATAAAATCATTGTGCAGTGCAAAAAAGAATGACTCCTGTGAGCTTGGAGGACTGCATCCATACATCTCTTCAATGAGTCTGTAGAAGTCCATCTATTAGCCCAATGATGAAACTAACAGCATAGTCGAAGGTTAAATGCATGTAAGCCTTTTCTAGTGCTTTTGAAAAAAAATGTGTTAGTTATTAGAATTTATCTAGATTTGTTTTTCGGCTCCGAATTTAATCTGACTCCAATTTTTAGTGACCGTCAAATTTAGACTGTATTTCTAATTGTAAGAACGGATCACATTCATCATTTATGTCTCAATTTAGAGTTTTGATTTGAATCTGATCCCATACTCCAGTTATACGTTCATTAGGGACCCAATGCAGCACAGAGTTGTCACGCCCCGGGATTTGCGTACATTCTCACGAACAGGATCTCGTCATTCTGGAGGATGCAGGGTTAACTTATACCCAAATAGTCCGGTTGCCTACTGCTCACTCATACTAAAAGAGTGGGTAATTTAGTCATTTCCATACAACTTGCTAAATCAGCGATAACCAGAAATCGAATAGTCTCTACACTGATGTGCCGACTGCTCCATACAGTGATATCATGTACATAGTTCAAGGTAGCACCAGACTCCACATATTCTACTGGATATAGAAGCTTTCAGGAGAATTCAGAATGAATCAAAACTTAACACTTTATTTTCCAGATGAAAATTCATCATGCTAATTACAAAATCAATAAATAAAAAGCCGATTGAAAGAAATGTACAAAATCAATTACTCGAAGATAAATCCAAGAGTTAGATAAAAAGAAGAAATGAAATACATTGTACCAAATAGGTTTTTGGATTCATCTTCAATGCCTCCTCCTTCAACTTACCCCAGACATGCTCAATAATGTTCATGTCTGGCGACTGGGCTGGCCAATCCTGGAGCACATTGACCTTCTTTAGTTTCAGGAACTTTAATGTGGAGGCTGAAGTATGAGAAGGAGCGCTGTCCTGCTGAAGAATTTGCCCTCTCCTGTGGTTTTTAATGTAATGGGCAGCACTGATGTCTTGAAACCTCAGGCTGTTGATGTTGCCATCCACTCTGCAGATCTCTCGCACGCCCCCATACTGAATGTAACCCCAAACCATGATTTTTCCCTTCACCAAACTTGACTGATTTCTGTGAGAATCTTGGGTCCATGCGGGTTCCAATAGGCCTTCTGCAGTATTTGTGATGATTGGAGTGCAGTTCAACAGATAAATTTACCCTCTGACACTTTTCCAAATGAGCAGCTAGAAGTCAAATTATTATTTGTTGCTCTTACAACTGGAATCGATGACAAGACTTTTGTCAGATAGTAAACATTTAATAGGCTTGTTTCGTATTTTTTTAAAGTCAAACTTTTATTTTCTTTCTTTTTCTTTCATCTATTGGAACAAACACTTGAAGAGTATCCGTTGAGCACAGTTTAAGTAGTAAATGACAGACAAGCTCCTACATTTTTTTTTCTTTTGGCAAAAAGCCATTGGATCAGTCTACAAAAATTTAATAATTAAATAAAAAAGATCATAGAATGCTGATTTTTATGTTTAAAGAGAATGGCAAATCTGATACACATATTTTTTTGGTCAAAATTGGTGTATTTCATCCTGTTTGCAATTTGATATCCTACATTTAAATGTGTTATATAAAACATATCTCTCTAAATTAATACTTCGTCAATTTAAATGTTAGCTGTTTGTTCTTGTAAGATCAGGATTATTGTCTAATGGGAATACATGCAATTTTTGCAATATTTCATTAGTAAATATTGAAATTTACATAAAATATAATTATATATCCTGAACACTTTATTTTAATGTACTTGTTCTGTTTACTTACTATAGTAATAACAGTAAATCATGCATAATTGCGGAATCAAACCCAGTCATTTACAAAGTTCCTGATGTTAATCAATATTACTCTAATATTACTTTAATCTGGGGTTGCCACAGCGGAATGAACCGCCAACTTATCCAGCATTTGTTTTACGCAGCGGATGCCCTTCCAGCCGCAACCCATCTCTGGGAAACATCCACACACACTCATCCACACTCATACACTACGGACAATTTAGCCTACCCAATTCACCTGTACCACATGTCTTTGGACTGTGGGGGAAAACCACGCGAACGCAGGGAGAACATGCAAACTCCACACAGAAATGCCAAGTGACCCAGCCGAGGCTCGAACCAGCGACCTTCTTGCTGTGAGGCGACAGCACTACCTACTGTGCCACTGCGATCAAAGATTGAAACTTAAAAAAAATTGTCATTCATAATTCATGTTAAATATTGTAGAGAACTAATGTTAACAAATGGAACTGCACTGAAAAACATAAAAGAAATGGAAGTACTGGCTATAACATGATTTTAACTTCGTCCATCATGAAAGAGTACTGAAACACACAAAGCCTTCCAATTTGCCTGACAATTTCCTGAATACAAAGGTGGCAATTTGTCTGCGCTATTTTTGAAAACAGTCACAAGAACGTTCCCACACCTTTAAAGTTGCCAAGGCACCAGCCTCCACTTTGAGAGTTGCTTGACAAGGTAATCAGTAGCCGGCTCAGCCGCAAATAAGCCTGACCGCACTCTGTTAATGCTGCCAGAGACATGTTCAAGGTTATTACTGCTGATACAGACCGTGCTCTGCTTTATTCCACTCTGAGAGGTAAAGAAGCTGTATGAGGGGGAGAGATAGAGAGACTTGAGAATCTTTTGTTTCATTCCACTCCCCTCATTTCTTCAAAGTAATCCATTGTCATCAAATAATAAAACAGGCAGAGACACTGGAATCAAACCTATAACTGTGGGATTTTCTGTTCTACACTTCCAGGGTTCGCTGTGAAGCTTGGAAATGCCAGCAGCACTTTTGTGAAATGCATGTCATATAGGCAACATTTCATCCTCAAAATATTGATCGATCTCTGTCAGTCAAACCATGCGTGACTTTAATGTAAGTTAGTGTTTTGCAGTGATGTAAATTCTGCATGTATGTTTGATAGCCAACATCCTTCATAGAAGGACACTGCAGATATTTAGGTTAAAACTGATACATTCTCAGTTCATCTAAAATGATCAGTAGTAACAGACAAAGAAATAGTAAAATTGAAACAACACAATTCTTGAGATTTTACAAGACAACTTAATTGTTTTAGGTTCAATTCACTTACATTTGTAAAACCACTTAAGCAACTTGATTGATTTGTGTTGGGAGAACATAGTTTGAAACCTAGCATGTTTTACAATATAATCAAAAAGGGTTACTCATAATTGTGTGAGATTAAATATAGTTAAACAGAATTGTAAGTTGTGTCTATGTTCCTGTCTGTTATTTTGTCTATCACATTGCTACAGTTCCTATCCTAACATAGATTCATTGTCATTCCTATCTTAACATCGATTCACTTCCATTGGTTCTCTGTATACTGCATCTTGTTTCCATTAGTTGTTTGGGTAACACTTTAGTTTTGGTCACTATTCATGCTATTAACTACTGGCTTATTATTAAGATATTAACTGTTCATTAGTAGTTATAAAGTGTGATCTTATTCTGCATCCCTAATCCTACCCAAAACCTAAACCCAACTATTAATAAACAGCTAATTAGTAGTTTATTAAGCTAGTAGTGTTAGTTAATGGTTTGTTGATGCTGTGAATTGTAACTTAAACTAGATAGTTACTGTTGTTTAATGCCTTGTGGTATCCTATTGTTTATAAGAAAACGTATTTCTAAATGCGATGTTGACTTAAAATTTTCACCCCAAAATTTCAGTAACAACCAAAATATTCTATACATACAACAAAAATATTTTAGAAATTAGGTTATGTGTAATAAAATTAAATCACACAGGGGAAAAGTATTGAACACATGAAGAAAGGGAGCTGTATTTAGTTATGGAAAGCCCAAACTGCAGCTGAAATCTTTCATTATTAGAAGACAACCCTGCTTCCTCATCAGGGTAAATTAATATAAGCTGCTTCAGTCCCAACAACTACATTACCAGATGATGAAGATGAAACCAGGGTGGATATTTCAGCAAGTCAGTGATCCCAAACACAGCCAAGGTAACTCTCAACTGGCCACAAAAAAAGAAAATAAAGCTGCTAGAATGGTCAAGACAATGACCTAAGCTGAATCCAGTAGAAAATAAGAACTAAAGATTGGAGTTCATAGACGAGACTGACATAATGTAACGCCACGCCAGCAGAGGGAGCCCTCGCCCGACTACTGACTCAGCTCCGCTCCCACTGCGGCTACTTCCTGTTTGTACTGTATTTCAGTGAGTGTTCAGGCCATGCTTCTTTGTGAAGTATTGCCAGTTTACCTGTCGTACCAAGCGTTGTTCCTAGTGACTTTCTTGACTGCGTTCCTGTGTATGACCCTGTCTGCCTTGACCACGTATGTTCTCTGTCTTTGCCCTTCTAATCTGTTTTGAACTAATTGTTGTTGCATTGTTCCTCTGCCTGCATTATTACTACGTCTTCTGGATTTGCCCCTTTGCTTGTCGCTTGGTTTGGACTGCTTTCCTGTTGCCGACTATTTGCCTGTTAATACGTTGATGTCTCTGTCTCACCCTTTTAATAAACTTCCGCATATGGATTCATACAAAGTCTCAGCATCCTCGTTACACATAACTGCCAAGATTTTTACAGTAGATATCGGGAGGAAAAATTTAGACCTGTGCGATGCAACCCAATTGCCCATACAAGTTGCATATTGAAGCTGTCGTTAAAAAAAACCTTTTATACAAAGTATTCAATACATTTCAGTAGTTCAGTATTTTCTGTGTCATTCCATGTTATTGATATAGACATTGCTTAACATGATAAAAGTCAAACCTTTTTGACTTTGATTGCTTGACATGTTATGAATTATTTTCAATTAAATTCAATTCATCTTTATTTCTATAGCATTTTTACAATGTAGACTGTAGTGTCAAAGCAGCTTAACATAGATGAACAAAAGAGAGTAAAAGCCATAGTCACTACTGCAGTTGTGTACTAGGGATATCTGGTTGGTTGCTAAGTAGTTGTTTGACAGTAACCAGCATTTCTCTGGTTGGTTGCGAGAGTGCTCTGGGCTTTCCCCATGGAGTCTGTAGCTGGTCTTTAATAAATGTAAAAAGCTAAATGTGTATTAATTAACATTTTAAACTTCATGTGTCAGAAATTATGAGAACAAATGTGTGAACTTAATCTCACTAATTACATATATCTGTGGTTTCTCCTGGCCAGCAGGCACAATTGGCCAGAATGGCCTTTGAAAAAAAAGTCAAAATGGACCAATTAGGTGTAAGTTAATTGCTCCATTTATATTAATGACCCAAGGCCTGTCCTATTTTAAATATGCCCTGAGCCATTAAAAACAAGTGTTTTCATAATTCTCAATTATCTTTTAACAAACCTTTCAACTAAATTTGTAAAGATATTTTATTTTTATCAAAAAATTTTAATACAATTAAAAAGTGGCTGCATAATATGACTTTAAGACTAAAAATGAGCCTCCTTCAACCGGTCTCAACAGTTAACATCTATGTAACATTAGTGATCTAGGACAATTTTTACATTACCCAAATAAGCCACATTAAAGCAACATTCTGATAAACTATTTATATATTGTTACAGTACAAGTAATAATAATAATAATGTGGGACAGTTTTTTTCTCCTGAGAACATAATGCCCCTAAATGTTCCAATGAAAGACAATCCAAATAATGTCCAAACAGCCTGTGACCAGCATTCTTTAAATCCCCCTCCCTAAGAGGCCTTGAGACATGTAAAATTATTGTGTTAGTCATATAGTCACAATGATGAGGAATTTAAGAAATTTGATTTTAATGAAGATGGTTAAATAAATGTCACATTAAATCTCAATTAGAGAGTCTCAGCCACTTGAGAAATGTTAATCTCTAATACTTAAATCATTATTTTATAATCAGCTTTTATTTGTTGTGTGAAAGAAAGCTGGAATGAAATGGAAATTTCATAATAAACGTTATTGATTTTATTGTGAAGTATTTATCCACACATGTCTTTCTTTCTTGACCTTGTCATCACTCAGTGTTCCTCCAATTATTTAATCATCAACCAATAAACAGAATCAGGTCCCAGGAGCACAGATCTAAGCTCTTCCATGCACAAACAATAGACAATGCTTTCAAACATGATGGAAAGAAAGCGAGATGATGGTATTGGTGATGTTAAGTGCAATTATGCAATTGAGAAACTTTTTGTGGAGCTATGACAATAGTACTTTCTGATGGCTAAAAAGTCACTAAATGTCTAATTCTGATCTCATAAATGTTAATAAACACATCAAGCAATGGTTTGGAGGAAACACGCAGTGTGAAATGTTTTTGCTCACTACACAACAAGAATAAGGGATTAAAAAAATACATAATCTGACAAAATATAGTGTCTGAACCTGACATATACTGTAACAGTGGATATACATCACAATGCTGAAGAAAATATCTGTCGCTGCTTGTTACATCTCATATCATTCCAAAGGTACAAGCAATTTTCTTGAAGGAACTGACTGTAGATGTTCAAAAATTAAAGATAATGATACAAAAATGGGGTGGCATGGTTGCTCAGTAAGCCCTGTTTCCTCATAGCAAGAAGGTTGGTGGTTGATGTCCTGGCTAGACCAGTTGGCATTTCTGTGTGGAGTTTCCATGTTCTCCCCGTGTTGGTATGGGTTTCCTCCGAGTGCTCTGATTGCTCCCACAGTCCAAAGCACTATAGGTGAATTGGATAAACTAAATTGGCAGTAGTGTAAGAGTGTGTGTGTGTGAATGAGTGTGTATGGGTGTTTCCAACATAGGCTCATTCTGAAAACATAGCCCTATGTACATTTCTGGAGATTGTGAATTATGTAGCCAGAAGTACGTATGTCTGCATTTCGCCTTTAAAACGAACGCTACGGGGCGGTATTATGCTGTTCCTTTTCGCGCTTACCAGCTGACCACTTATCGCAGAGAGGAGTTGACCATGTCAATGGGGTTCGAGTCAATAAATAACAAGTAACAAGTAAATAACAGACTGAGAATGTGGTAAAATCTGAAAACGTGGTAAAAATCAGGCGAGGGCTTTTCTTTTTCTGCATTGCTTTTTAAAACTGTCAGTTGTATAAAGGGAAGTGGATAGGCGGGTCAATATGTGCTTTTGAAAACATTATTGGTTGGATTTAGGGAAGGAAGAGGGTGGGTCAGTCAAACGGTCAGTCAGTCAGTCGTTCAGTAAGTCAGTTAGTCAGTCGACAGCGGCCTCTGGTGGATTTATGTAAGAACAGTAAATTTGAGATCTGGTGGATTTATGTGAGAACAGTAAATTTGAGATCAAATTTGAAATTTGAGATACACAGTGGTGGATTTGCGAAAACAAAACTGCAAAATGTAGCTCCAGGGACGTATTTGGCATTCTCCGGAAATGTATATAGAGGTGTGTTTTTAGATGAGCCAGAGTCATCTCAATGACATCACAAATGTTAATAAAGACATCAAGCAATTGTTGGAAAACAACACGCAGTCTGAAATGTTTTTTGCCCACTACACAACAAGAATTTAGGATAAAAAAAGCAGAATCTGAATCTTAAAATTGTAATACAAAATATATAATATACTATATTTGCTAATAAAAATGAGTCTTTTATAGTGTCACATGTTCATTTTATTTTTCAATTGTATGTTTCACTTGGACATATGTCACAGCGCTGAAAAAAATATCTATTGCTGCTTGTTACAGCTTACATTTTTCCAAAGATACAAGCAATTTTCTTGAAGAAACTGACACTGTAGATATTCAGAATTAAAGATAACCATTCAAAAATGTCCGTCATTTATGATTATTCATTACACTTGTGTTACTATAATGAAAGTACATAACTCAAACTCTCCGTTCTGAACATGATAAAAACATACAGCGAGAATTAAACTCTCACATAAGTTGCACGGATAATTGCAAACACGACCCCCTGCTGGAATCCCTTTTCTCTAGGTATTACATTTAGTTAATTTTCACCGAAATGGGAGAGCTGAAATTGAGTGTCATTCAGACCCCCTGACTCACTACTGAATTTGTGGTGAAATGTCCAAATTAAACTTCAATGACCTTTATGGAACATGAAATACCATGGGTCTCATTATCGCCCAACATGACGAAAGAGACAGAGAGACTATCCACCAGAGGTCTCACCTCCCACTCCCTGCCAGCTCTATATCTAATTAAACATAATTCCTTTTACTCCGGCCCCTGCTGGAATTACGCATTTGACACATTCTAACAGCACTATGCGCGAAATACATGCACCGATGTATGTGCTGATTACCTGTGGTGTAATTTTATAGGGAGGACGCCCATCGGATTGCCTATGATGAAAAACACACACGATCGAATTTTTACGAGACAGCAAACAGAGCAATCCACCTTGATTACAGACACATTTGCAGTTGGTTTCATGCGACTTTCACATGACACAAGCGTGGATCTGTCAGGATAGTTGGCACTCGCGCGCACAGCAGGTGTGAGACAAAAGGTAGGAAAATGATGGCTTGCGGTCTACGTGATCAACCAAGCTTAGCGGTGGCAGAGCCCATAGCAATTCGCACGATGTGATTGTCGCTAGGCATAAATATTCATTAAACACACATACAGGAGCGAGCTGCCTTGATGAGGTCACAAAAAAATGGGAGAGTATGGCTGCATTAAACAGCAGGAGGTGGGTAGATTTTCAACAGACAAAGAGTTTGTTCCATCTTTGATAGTTTATATGAGGACGGATATGATATTTCTGGGCCACTGGCCAGCTACGAGGCCCACTGGAACCCAAATGCTCTCTAGACAAGACAAATGCTGCAGGACTTCTAAGCACTGTCATTATTTAGTTAGGTTTGAAGAGAGCAAATCGGGATGAGAAATGGTGAGAGGTCATGTTGGGATTGAGCCAGGAGTACGAACTGTCTCTATTTGGTACTTCGAATTGGGATGGCGTTATTGTTGAGTGAGATTAGCAGGCTTTGGTGTAATGCTTACTCAACGGGTTGGTCTGGTTTCCTGAGACTGATTACTTTTCCATGTTCCCTCCATAATGTACATTATGAAGAAAGGAGGTTTAAATTAGTTGACATTGAGCTCATAATCTTGGTATGAATAAAACATAAATGTCACAATATGTAAAGTAAAGGAAATGAAAAATTCATGCGTTTTAAGGACCTTCAGGAAACAGAGCACATCTTCAGAAAAATTAAAAGGCCCTCGTCGTTCTTCTCTGACAGCGTGACTGTTAAATTTCCATGTCCACTGAAGCTAGTAAATACCTTAACGCAGAGCCACTGCTCATTGTTACGGCTGCTAATTGCGTGGTGACTTTTACATGACTTCCCGCAAATGAGGAAGAGACGGAGAGGCTGGGCTGTATGCGGCAAGATGCATTGTCTTCCTTTAAATGCCCCATTAGTCCCAAGCCAAAGGATTATGAGAAGGCTCATTAGCTGGCCTATTCCTCACGGTGACAAACTATCTCTTATGGGCATCTCTTGCCCTAACTCCAGGGAACTCTCTGTGGTCAACAAGGATTTCTGCTGAAAGAGAAAACATGAGGTATTAATGTTTATTCCACCATATTTCTTGGCTGGCTCGGCTGTGCGAAATAGCTCATTTAGCCAAAAATAGCTACCATGAAAATCTGCTTTTGTACAAAGGCTAATTATTCATTCTTGTAAATTCAAAACCATGATTTGTGGTGGAATAGCAACAATTCTTTCTTTGGAGATTTATTAAATCCTCCAAAAATGCTTGTAATTTACAAACACAATGAATACGCTGAACACTAATTTTGGCCATCAGAGTGAAACAACTGTCCTAATTATCACAATGGGGAAATCTTAATTAAAAGAATGAAATTAATGAGAAATGGAAAATATTACAAAAACTTCTGTTCACATTGATAGAGTAATGAGGTGAAACCAATATGTTGGAACATACAGTCAGTAATCAAACAGTCTTACTTACTTACTCCCAGGGCCGTTTATATATGTTGATATTTGTCCGCATTAAGTTGGTGTTTTGTAACATCTCATTTTTTGCTCAACCCCAAACCTGGAGGACCAGGACATACACACATACACTACGGACAATTTAGCTTTCCCAATTTACCTATAGCACATGTCTTTGGACTGTGGGGGAAACCGGAGCTTATATCGAATCGTGATAAAATTTATGTCAATAACAATGATAAGATCTGGACTTTTTTACTCAATATTGATCTAAGAGCCAATCATACAGCAGAAATATGCAACATTAGGAATCTAAAAGTGTGCTGATATTAGAGATGTACTGTATTTTCGCCAACCAAAAATTTATGGACCCTCTAATTTTTGTGGCTTCAGTCATTGTTGGGGTACTCATTTAAATCTGGAAGCATTAACAACTTATATATATATATATATATATATATATATATATATATATATATATATATATATATATATATATATATATATATATATATTGTTATCGTTCAGTATGGAGAATACTTATCGAGCTTGCATTTTTGCCATATTGCCCAGCCCTACCTGCTAATATTGTCAAGCAATATCTAAGTGCGCATTCTTGAAATAGGAATTATGTCACCGAGAAGACTACTACTGCTTTAATTTTGGTAAAAAAAAAACATTTATAAAGAATGTCTGACATTTATAAATATTTACTGCAATAGATGCTGCATCTGTTAGGCCTATATGGTGGATTCTGCTAAAAACAAGAGAAAGAAACTAAAATCTACGGGATATATCGAAAAATTTAAAAGCATAGGTGACTCAAAAATGAAAATTTGAGTGAAAAAATAAAAAAAACAGGGGTTCTTGGTGATTTATAACTCAATGGTTACAGGCTGTTTGAGAGACAACAGATGTGCCATACAGGCAAAACTAAATCTATTGTCTATCTATATCTATTTAGTAGCCCACTGCTGCAGGTGTGTCTTCACAGTGTGTTTGTGTGTTCGCTCGCTGCTTTAAATGTGCACTTGGATGGGTTAAAAGCAGCGCACAAAGTATGGGTAACCATACCTGGACACACATCACTTCACTATGTGCACTGTTTCATTAAAACTGTTAACCATTATTACCTTTAATACACAGATGCTGCAAATGGACACTAGCATCTTACATTAGAAATCTGGGAAAACACAATTGGTAACACTTTATTTTGATGGTCCATTTGAGTTTTAGTTGACTGTCTGTTTAATATCTGTTGATCCTGCTCCTTCAACAGACATTTAATTGACTATAAGACACTTTGCAAGTTCATGTCAACTCACCCTAACCCCAACCCTTACCCCAACATAACAATCTACTTATAATCTAATGAGAATTAGTTGGCATGTAGTTTTAATGTTACTTATATTCAACAAACGGACCATCAAAGTAAAGTGAGACCCACAATCTTCCTAACTGAGAGGGCAAGCTAATCTTACGTTGCAGAATTCAGAATAAGCACAAGTAAGTGCTGATTTGATGAACAACACAACAATTATGTGCATTTTAGGCTGTTAATACCTCACTCTTCATCTTCAGTCCTGCACATTCTTATAGTTAAATTTGCTTGACAACTTTATTTGATAAACAGCACGAATGTGACTATAATCTGCTAATTGAATAACGTTCTTTGCTGACTTTTTCACTTTCCCCTGATGAAAAAAGCCTTTCATGACACACAAGGATATAACAGTGGTAGGCATTCAGAGGAGGATTAGCGCTCAAATAGCACAGAGTTTCAACGTCACGCTAGCTTAAGAGCTTTTACAGGACAAACGCAACAGTGATATTTGCTCTGTTTCTGCGTGCTTCTCAGCTTGACACTAAAGAGTCAAAGGCCGAATGACACACAGAACAGGAAGACGACAGGAAAACCTCCTTCCTTTGGCATTGGAGATGAAAATCAATCAGCTTATTGTTTATTAGAGCCTTCTCAAGGTCATATTTATAACTCAAAGTGTCTCGGTGTTGTACTTTTGCATTTATGGAGTGAAAAATAGCCCTATGCATAGGCGGAGCATAAATATACATTTGTGTCGCCTATTTGTCAAGACGTTTATGGATGTCTGGGCTCGTTCAACATATTGTGTTGTGGCTAGACATGATGTAGTCTTTCAGCTCGTCCAGCTGAAATGACAGATCCACTTCTCTTGAGAGACTCGTCCTCCCATTTGACATTGCACTTTGTCAATTCAAAGGAAGACAATAAGCAATCTCTGCAAAGTAATTTTCTCCCTCGCCAGTGCTTCATTTTTTTCCCCCCTGAAGAGGTCCAGAGTGTCACAGTGATAGAAAGGTGGGCAAAAAATGCACAAAACAAGTAAGAGGGTTAAAAACCAAAGAGAGGAAAGTGAAGGTGCAGTTTTTCTGGGGCAGGCTTGTAATCCCAGCCTCATCAGCTGTGAGCATTGATCGGAGCCTATGAGAGAATACAGGTAAAATCAATCATAGTGCTCAGGGTAAAAGAACGTAGACGCACCAGATCATCCACTCATCAATAAATTCACGCTCAGATCAATGGTCTGGCCTATACACCTTAGCTGAGTTCACTGCTACAGTTGAGACGATACTACTTTGACCTTGGAAGTGTTATTTGAAAAAAAAACATGCATTTTAAAGCCTAAATGAACCATGAGTGAAATGTTTGCTTTGTTTTGGAGGTAAAAATCTATGTATATTCATTGATTGCAAAGAAAGTAGACAGTAATTTATCATTATTATATTAAGTCATATTGACAGACGTTTTTCAGTGCCTTTATTACAAAATAATAATGTTTGAAAGAGATTTAAAAACTTAATTAAAGAGAGCTGTGAAAATATTAATACATTTAAAATATATATAAGTTTTAAAACAGAAGTACAAAAAATATATTTGGGGGAAATTGTTTGAAAAGAAGGAAGGAAAAAATGCATGCCCTGCAAACCCAGATGAACTTTAAAAAATAATAATTGAAAATTAGTTTAAATAGTTTGGTAGTGTAAATAACAATGTACTGTCACATGTGAAAAAGATTAGTTTAGACATTATGAAAAACATAAGCAATCTGTAACTATGTTGGGGTACAATGGAGATAAGAGTCCAAAGGCTGTTTATTTACAACTTCATGCAGGCAATGATCAAAACAGGAGCACACGGTATCATGAGAGTAACCCAAAAGCGTAGCTGTGGTCACAGGCAAAAGGGCAGTGCAGGTGGCAAACAGCATAAACAAGGCAAGGATCAAAAGGCACAGCAAGGCTAGACAGAAATAACACTTGAACAAGAGTGAACAAGACTTAGCAATGTGTGTGAGAATGTGTGGTGTATATATAGTCCAACTAATCAGTCTTCATGAACTATAGCTGTGTGTAAGTAATCAGTGGTGATCCGGAACTGGTGTGTGTTCCCCTGATGGGAAATGTAGTTCAGTTCAGTGGCAAAATTGCAGTTCGGGTATTTTCCAGCAATCTGCAAGGGCTAGATCACTGGTGTTCATGGCGCAAACATTGGACCTGGTATTAATCAACAAAGCAACAGATGTGAACTAACCAGAAACCATAACAACTAGTTCAACCAAGACAACAAAACAAAAGTACTAGAACACAACATGTTTGCAATATATTAAAAATGTAAAAAATCTGTAGAATTTTTTTTAACAAATTAAAATTCATTCATTTTCTTTTCGGCTTAGTTCCTTCGTTAATCTGTGGTTGCCACAGTGGAATGAACCGCCAACTTATCCAGCATACATTTTACGTAGCGAATGCCCTTCCAGCTGCAACCCATCACTGGGAAACATCCATACACACTCATTAACATATACACTGCGGTCAATTTTTTCCCAATTCGCCTGTACCACATGTCTTTGGACTTGTGGGGGAAATCGGAGAACCCGAAGGAAACCCACGCAAACATGGGGAGAACATGCAAACTTCTCACAGAAATGCCAACTGACCCAGCCAAGGCTCGAACCAGTAACCTCCATCCTGTGAGGCCGTTGTGCCACCCACTGCGCCACCATAACACCCCACAAATTAAAATTATAAAATAAAAAGTTTGGCATCCTTCAAGAATTTATTCAAGTGCTTCTTACATCTTGTAAGCTCACAATGTCAGGGTTGTGCCACTTCTGTCTTGTTTATTATTGGTTTTGTGGCAGAGCCTTGACACTTGTGTATTGGCTTTAGGTGTGGTCTTATTTTGTGTCATTGTCTCAGTTATGTTGTCTGTGCGGGGCATGGTGTTTTTGATCCTAGCACTAGGTTAGTTTTTATTTAGTGATGGGGTTTCATACATTCATGCACAGTTTTGCTTTTTTTTTTCTTTGGTAAAGTGCACTGGTGAGCACAAGTTTCCTTAATGTGCACTTTAGTCTTGTGTCTTGATTTTTGTTTTGTTGCACACAACATTTATTGGTTGTTGCTGTGTGCTTCCATGTTGTCTTTTGTGAACACGTGGCTTATGAGTGTGCTCACTGGCTGTGTGTTCTTGTTTCATGCTTTGTCTGAGCACATGGCTTTGTTTTGGTATGTGCCACATGCTCTCCTGTCTATTCTGTGAACCCACTCGTTATCTGATTATTAGTTAATTGGCCCCACTTGTCCTTCCTCATTTCCTGCCTGGTTTGGTTTTATGGTTATATTTATTCTCCTTTTGTGATCTGTCGTGGTTCATTTTGTGTTCTCTGTAAAATCAAGTCTAGTGACTGGTCAAAGTCAAGTGATGTCATTGGTAAAGTGTATTGTTAGATTTGTAGTCTTGTTTGTAGTGATGGAAGAAACAGAGCTTTCCAAAACTTAAAAAAGAACCAATTACAGTACTTTACAAAATTATTTATAGTTTTGAAACGTTTGAAACACCACATATAGGGATAGCTTCTGATCAAAATTGTTTAAATGCAACAAAAACTCAAAACTTAAATTCATAAAATTTCAAACAGACTTATCTAATATCATTAATTAATGTCTGAATAATATGCATTCTGTTATCAGTTTTTGAACATCATATTGTTTGTATTCCATTGTGGGCCCTGCTCAACAGAACAACAAGTGACCATTAACTTACATTATTCCTTTTTGTTTTATAAATTACTCATTAAAACTTGTAAAACTGATACAAGTTCAGATAAAATCTATGCAGCCTAGTGATTGTTTCATTTTGTTCAAGTTTGTGTTCTGTCATGGGTCTTTTGTTCTTCAGTCATGTTGGTTGCTGTTTAGGTTTGTTTTGGTCATGTTCTCTGTAAATTCTAAATTTTGTTAACAGTCTTTTGAAACAATTGTCACCATTGCGACATACCAAGACTACTTTTTAATCCATACTGAAGTCAAGTTTTTAATATATGCATGCATTATAAATTTCAGTACATGTAATATAGTGCAATATATGTGTATACTGTATATATTTAGATGTTGATATACTCTTTAACAAGACCTGAAAGCACTTTCTGTTTGAGAGCTATTTAATTATGCTGACAGTATGACACAAGCAGACTGATCAAACTGAATGACTATATTCACCAACATAGGCTCAGATTGCGAATTATTTAGCCAGAAGTATGTATGACTGCATTTCGTCTTTATTACCAGTTTGTCCAGCTATGTACGTCGGTGGAAAATGGTTACAGAAAGCAGGTAAGACAAAAACAGAAGCCAAACAATACAATAAACAAGTAAATAACAGGGTGAGAATGTGGTAAAATCTGAAAACGTGGTAAAAGGAGGAGGAAGAGGAGGGTGGGTCAGTCAGTCAGTTATTCATTGAGTCATTCAGCTGACATCGGCCTTGATTTACACGAGAACAGCCGGAACAAATGGCACTTGCGAGAGATATTTGAGATCTCAAAAAGCATACAAAGTGGCCTCTGGTGGATTCGTGAAAACAAAAACTGCAAAAAAAAACGATCCTTCTGGAATGTTTTTGGTTCTCTCCAGAAATGCCAGCCTGATCTCACGAGAAAATGTAAGTATTTTACGTTTTGTCAGTTTAGTGGCTAATTCGAATTCATACGAGTTCAGTCATATGAAATTGTACGATTTTAAAAAGGAGGCGTGGCACCAAACCCCTCCCCTAAACCCAACCATCATTGGGGGGTGAGCAAATTACTAAATTGTATGAATTAGATCGTACGAATTCATACGAATTAGCCTCTAAATCAAAATGTTACGAATTGCGGTAAGATTGTGTTGGAAAGGCATACAGTGGTACGTTTTTAGAATGAGCCTGGAACTGGTTTCTTAATTGCATCTTTGCTAACGCTTTAATTTAGTTTCCAATGCCAGCTCACTTTTATTCCTTTGACTGCTGTATTAACTGCTTTACTTGTCCAGGTAAATGTATTGATAGGATTTCATTTCCTTTTTTTAAACAAATAATTGAAACCTCTCACATTAGCAGTATCCATGACCAGTTTAAGAAAGGTCCCGAAAATGGTGGCCTCCACTGACGGGGTCACTCACGCATTCCACCATAATCACAAAGGGCTTCCGCTTGCATTATCCTCCAGTATTATTCGCACTCTTCCCTGAAGCTTTCACAGCCTTGTTCGGTGTCACTAATATGAGAGATATACCGTTTAAAGGAGCCGACTGGCTAAAATATGAGCATTATCACTGCTATGAATAAACCAGGCAGCCAATTAATTACAGTGATTAAAGCACTGACTAACTAGATTGAAGTTAAGAAGATTGAGGTCAAACAGTGTTAATTTATTTTTGCGAATCCTCATTTCTGACTTTTCATACACAAATTATCAAAGGTTTCCCGCTGTGTGCAAAGTGATTAATTCCCCGACATAATTGTTATGCGCCTGTTTAGGAGAAGATGGACAATGAATTATTCCTTTCTCCTTTTATTCTCCTTCGCTCACCTTATCCAATTCTGACCAAATTAACGACTGAAAATATGACGCCCTAAAGGTCTTCCGAGCATCAGATATGAGAAATAAAAATTGAAAAGAGAGGGGCAAAAGTGCCAAAAACACTAAATGGTGAAATGCATGACAAGTCAGCCCACAAGTGAGAAGATAAACAGCTTCTGATGTTCATAATTGTGGAAAATCATCCTCGCTTAGCCAGTGCCACAGATGAAACAGGACAAACCCACAAGGCCAATTATAAAATGCCATGCTGGTTCATCTTCTTCTCTTTTTTTTGTCTTCCCATAAGCTTCATTATCACAAAGCCGTTGTTACAGAGAGTTTGGGAGTGTGAAAATCCTCCATACTTAGCCAGCACTGATACTCTCTGTGAACTCCAGCACATTAATACAGGATTACCGCAGAGAGGCCGTGTTCGCTAGATGGGGGGATTGAGAAAGAATTCCTAAGGAGTGATGATATCGTCAGCGCCCACTTTTTTGTAATTGCAGCTATATTTTCTTATGCTCTTTCAGTCTGGTGCCAAGCGGCTCGGCCCAGACGCCCTGGGAGCCGTCGGGAGAGGATCGGAGCAAATAGATGGTGCCACCGCCGCATTAAACTTTAAACATCTTGAAAAACTTTATTGTCTTCCAGCCAACGTCTGCTTCAGAGTTTCGAGAGGACTTCAAGTCGAGGAGCCGAGCATTAGTTTTACTTTGTCTTTTTTTTTGCAGCTTCCCCCCAAACCTTCTGCTCATTTCTCCTGTGTGAAAATCAGAGCGGTGCTGTTAATCTCCTCTCCAACTCGCCCTCCCGCATTCGGATATTCCCTCAACGTTAATTGGCAGAAAATAAGCAGCGCAGACTGTGAATTGTAAATCATTTCCTGATGTAATCACGCTATCAGTAAGATGAATCTCAGACTTTAGAGACCTCACAGCTGAGGTAGTCCATGCGTCTCATAATGTTCTGCCAATAATGATTGTGGTACAGGAGGAACTAATTATATTACACATTACTCAATGGCCAGGATAAGTAGAAGCCAAATAAATGGATCTATAGAACAATTTTCCACCATCATAAAGATACCTTGCGATTTAAATGAATAGCTTAGCTCATTCTAAATGTCTTTCTAAAGCTATAATGAGGGCTGACTACTAATTGTTTTCTTTTTTCTTTTCGCCCAACAGAATTTATGAGGGATTATGCATGGGAGCCATAGTCATTCTTCATTCTGTTTGGTTTGTAATTATCCTAATTTTGTTTGCCAGGTCACATTCGCTTCGTCCTCATTCAGTTGCATTATTGCTTTTATAAACAAGTCATGATGAGGTCTGTTGTTTTTCCCCCTGCAAACAATCAACAGAACAAATGTCCTCAGATTACCTAGTCACTTCATTTGCATTTAATGGCTCTTCAGTTAACTAGCTTAGATGAGAATGTGTACTGTATGCCAATCAATTTATTTGACAGCTACAAAGGTCTTTTGTTTATTGACGGTTAGACGTGTTCCTTGAAACAGTGCAAATTAAAAACACTTAAGCATTACGAAAGCAGTAGTACATGAAAATTAAAAGGCTGACCCTTATGTTGTTCATTATTATGTTATTATTCCCCAGAGAAGCGGGAGATTTCTAAATAATCTTCACTTTTTCTAAGAATCTACTGCATGTTTTATGGTAAAACTTTGTAATTTCATGCGATTTTTTTTGTTGTTGTTGGTTTGTTTTTATTTGTGAAGTTTTGATTTATAAAAAAAAATTAAATAATAAAAAAATCTATTCCATACCACATGTACATTATTTTAATTTACACATATTAACAATTAAGCCCCATTTTATATATTTTTAAAAATAAAATAAGTGCTTACTTGCCTACTCCCAGTGGCATTTGTTTACAGTATATCGAAGTTGATATTTAGCCACACCATATTGGTGTTTCGTAACATCTAATTTTCACTTGGTGTGTTGTTAGTCCAAGGCTCAATCCACAACCTGGAGGACCAAGACATACATTCAAACACTACAGACAATTAAGCTTACCCAATTCACCTATTAAATGGCTTTTGACTTGTGGGGGAGCACTGGAGCACCTGGAGGAAACCTATATGAACACAAGGAGAACATGCAAACTCCACACAGAAATGCCAACTGACCCACCCAGGCTCAAACCAGCAAACTTCTTGCAGCATGGCGACATCACTACCCAATGCACCACCGTAAATATGATTTTTTTAAATTAATGCATAATAAAAGTATAACATTCTTACTTTGGTTTAGTTAGGAAGACTTTATATGCAGTCTGCAAAGAATTTATTATAAAAAGATTTTAAAAAAAGAGATATTTTCAAATCCAGTTAACTTTCAGAATAACGAAAATGAACTGGACTGATGAACACAAACAGACAAAAATATACCTTTATTAGTAGCTGAAATCCTGTATGGGGTTAAAGCTTCTTTTTTTTTTGGAATGCATTATTTGTTTTCTGTTTTCAGTGATAACAGTCACTGTGTCAAATTTTGTTATTTTGAATTTATTGTGTAGTGGACAAGAAACATATCTGACTACATTTGTTTCCAGTGACAACTGAAGTAAATTAAACTGAATGTCTTGCCTTGATAACAGCCCAAAACAGAATGAAAAATGATAGTGGACAGCCTAGAGATTGTAGAATTCCACTTAGTACCAAAACCAATTTGTTTTGCCATGTTTGAAAGCAGTACAGTAGAGCTATTGATTGACATACACAATAAAATGACTGATCCATGTGTCTTAGTTACCAAATGATATCATGAAGGGTTTTTTTTTTCACTCACATTAGGTGTTGCATATACAATTCCAAAAAGAAATCTTAGTAAAATGATTATGTTTAGCATATTTTGGATTTACAGGTCACCCAGCATTTGTAAAAGTCACATGATCATTGTTCAAAAGTGTTGTTATATTTATTTGTTGATACAGGCTCTCGAGTATGATGCAGCAGGAGCATCAGAGAGGCCCGATTTCATTGTATAATGAAAATATGGTGTATCCAAGACATGCTGAACCCACAATTCCATTCTGAACCCAGAAATCATGTACTATAGCTTCCCACAAGCATATCATAAGTGGAATGACTAATTGAAACACTGTCATCATAATAGTGCAAGAATTATATTAACGATTTTTATGGCCCAGTTTTACACCTGGTATTTTGGTCAGAGTCTAATTTATTTTGAGCCTATCCAATTCTGACCATTTCCATTTGACCATATCTCATGCTTTCATGTTGTAAATAGTCATGTGGTAGGCATATGAAAGATCATAAGAAGCCATAAAAGATCATGAGCAGCCATAAAAGTTCATCTAGGCTACTCTCAAATACCGCTTTATGACAAGTTCACGCTGAGCAGTTTTAGCCATAACTTTTAATATGGATGATCAAAAACATGATCTGAGAGAATCGCCAACATGTCGACGATGCTTGTTTAATATTTGGTATGCTACCTATCTGGACTTGGCGATTCAAAATCATGCTATGTGAAACGAGTTCTGACTGAAAAACACATTGTGATTACCTGCAGCCAATGAGAGAGCAAGATACAGGGCAGCGGGGAGTTTGGGGAGGAGTTCCCAATGTAGACATCGATAACAATGTCAGAAAAAAAAGCTTTATAATAATATTCAACAGAAACAAAGCAGAAAGGATTGCCGCAACAACAGCAAAATAATTTATTAACCTCCAACTCTCAAATAAATTTCACATGTGACCTTGTGTAATTTGCTTATCACTTCTTGCATGTGTTTGCGAGTCAGAGTTGACTGCGACTGTTGCTATAGTCATGCAGTGTGGATCCTCATTTCACTGATTCATCATGTACTGTGAACACAGCTAATGAATGCTAAAAACAACTGTGATCCAACCTTTAAAAACCACACACTGAACTTTGTGTTAATTGACAGATTACAATTGAAAATTGTGGTTTGCATCTACATTCTGTCATTCAGTTGCTTTCAAATTCGCTAGCAACATGGGTTGGTTGATTCAATTAATAGCAATTTAGTATTGCGCAAGCACTCCACACTCCATGATTAAATAAAAAGTAAAGGCTTCTACTATACAAAAGACACATCTGAAAGTATGTCAATACCATGTGGAAACAGTAATGCATCTCAGGAGATCCCTTCTGTCTGATCCCTGAAAGCGCATCTTAATACCATGTTGAAACAGAATCTGTGACGATTTTATCAACATGAGTTCATTCTGAAAACGTAGCCCTATATATATTTCTGGAGATTGTGAATTATGTAGCCAGAGCTATGTATGGCTGCATTTCATGCTACGGGGTGGTATGATGCCGTTCCTTTTCGCAATTACCAGCTGACTGCTTACCTCCGTATGGACGGCTTTTCCTCTGAAAGCAGGTAAGACAAAAACAAAAAGCTAAAAATAAAATAAACAAGCAAATAACAGGGTGAGAATATGGTAAAATCTAAAAACGTGGTAAAAATCAGGCGAGGGCTTTTCTTTTTTTCTTAAAACACTGCAGTTGTGTTTAGGGAAGGGGGTGGGCGGGTCAATCTGTGCTTTTCAAAACACTATTGGTTGGGTTTATGGAAGGGGAAGGGTGGGGGGATAGGTCGGTCGGTCAGTCGGTCAGTCGACAGCAGCCTCTGGTGGAATTTCCGTGAGAACAGCAGGCACGAATGGCACTTGCAAGAGAAGTTTGAGATCTAAAAAAGCATTCACATCGGCCTTTGGTGGATTCGCGAAAACAAAAACTGCAAAAAAAACATAGCTCCTGGGACGTATTTTGCTCTCTCCGGAAATGTATATAGGTGTATGCAATCAGAATAAGCCTGGGTTGGATTTTATAGTGCATGTTGACTAATCACTGTACAAAAACATCTCTCATTCAGATTTGGAAGGTCATGAGTGTAAGAAAACGATGCCATTTTTGTGTGAACTGCTGCTTGAAGTCACTTGCATAAGAACTGTAGTAGCCACAAAATCTCAGAAGGTGTGCAATGGTCTGCCTCTACACGAAGAAGTCCTATTCTGTAGCATTTTAATTTGAAACAATGTCCCAGAGAGCTAAAAGCAGAGAGCAGCCACAGTGAGTCCCTCTCCCCTGAGGAGAGGAGGCGCAGAGAAGGCCAGCGATTTGTCATTCGCCACCAGATATAGTGCAACCTTGGCAAAGTGCAGCAAGGGAGGAACACCACGAATCATCAGGAACTAAAGTTTGGGCGACTTCAATGACACCAGGGACACCATGTCTTTTATTGGGAGGGGCTCATTATTGTGGAAGGACAAGAGGACATTGGCAAAAATATTCAGGCTGGGAGAATTGGAGGTTGGGTTTTGGGGGAAGTCGTCTTACATTTTTCTGTGAAGAGATTTGGCTAATGTGATTCTTCAGATTGCAATTCTGAAAGGTGTCTGGAACGGTGAGACTGCATGTGCTAGTGTGGGAAGGAGAAAACCTCTGGCTTCAGGAAGTGGGAAGGTTTATGGGCTAAAAATGCACCATCTCTGACTAATCCCCAGTTTAGATTAATTAAGAGAATTGATGGGCTCATTGTTCCTACGTTTCACTCTCCCATGACAAGACTGTGCACATACCACTGTGATGTGAATTTGATAACATCTCTTTTTTTTCTTCTTCTTTTTTTATATAAGCTGCCAGAGCAAGCTTTTCCAGATGAGTTGGGGCTTATTGCTGACATCTTCCTGGAGAATGAATGCTTTTTGTTCTCAGGTGCTTTCTACTGTACCAATTTATCAAGTAATATAAATCAAACATAAGATTAAAAGCGGAACCTGGGATCTCTTCCAGAAATGAAACAGGTCAGATTTATGTCCCACCACATTTGGAATTTCCATGCATGTTTTCAGTAATTACCAATAAATTTGCTCCAAGTTATCATCTTATCTCTCGAAAGTTTGTCATCATGTGATATTGTTTGCACTCGGTATGAATCAATCTGATAAACGGCCTATAAAATCTCACATTACTTTCCCAAAGAATAGAGGAGATTGAGGATAGCTGTAACATAATGTCTGCAAGTTTATTTTTTTTCTTGCACTATATCTCAAATGTTGACATAATTCTCAAAAATCTACAACTAAACTGTTCCTTAAACTGTTTAAAACCAAGTTCAAAGAGTTCAAACAGAAGAGGATGTGAGTAGTAAACCATTTTAAAAACATGAATAGTATTCATAAATTTATTGTAATCATTTTTTCATTCATAAACCTTCTACTTCATGCTAAGCCTTATAATTTAAACAGCAACATTGTATTCTAAAGCTGCACACAAATCGAAAGATCCTTGAACAAATACAAAAAACAAAAATGTGACAATAAAACTGGATTAAAAAAAATTATGCCATAAGACTATTATTGACTTTTATTTCATGTAAAGTAAATGGGAAGTTCATCATTATAACCTTAACGTCAACTAATATATATCTAAGTTTTTATTTTTATTTTTTTATTTTTGTCATTTTATTTTATATATTGAACTAAAAGTATAAGTAAATGTTACACTACCATACATAAGTGATGTGAGGAGCAAGGTAGGCAGATAGAGCTGAGAATAACTAAACCGGTGTATAAAAATAAAACCAGCCATTTTCATATGAATGTTATTGTACGCATTCATGAAAATTAACCAATAGTATGCCAAAAAGTTAAATTGTTGTATTTCTTCATGCGATCTCTTTAGTGAATTTTAGCGGGGTGGGTGTTATATATATATATATATATATATATATATATATATATATATATATTTTTTTTTTTTTTTTTTTTTTTTTTTTTTTTTACCATGATGGTAAAACATGAACGGCGTTGTGAATGTATTAAAACATATGGTTGTTTGTTGTAAAAAAATTGTAGATAGTGTCTTCTGGGACATTGTACCCCTTGGTTTCGAGTGTGGTCCTGAAAAGTTTCAAAAGCTATCTAACCCTTCCCCTTAGCCCTACGCCATCAAGTTAAAGAGAATTGGGACACCCCTATCCTTTCACGTGAATGCGCAAAAGGGGTAAAGGGTAAGGGGAAAGGCTAAAGGGTAGAATTGGGATAGGGCCTTAGTCATTAAAAATTTAAAGCCAGTCTTAGGGCGTACTGACAGCATGCTATCCGAACCGTGCCCAGGCCCATTTCCTGGATCATTTGAGAAGTGTGAGTGCTCTGAATCAGGCTCAGGCAGTTCAGTTGGCCGGCCCTGGCCCGGTTGTAAGAGGTGTGCCAGAGCGCGGTTCACTTGGGCTTTGGCACAGTATGCTTGTAGTGTGAGTGCAAAGCGTGCCTCAGCCCGAAACTGAAGACGAGACGTGACTTTCAAGGGACTATTTCATATTTGTTTATTAATCATTCTTACTGTTCAATGAACGCAAACTGTCATACTGTAGATTAATAAAGACGCAAACCAATCGCATGACAGCTGCACCTTCAGCAAACTTCCTAATTTCTGCAGCACAATGACTTTATGATTGTTTATGAGCGTCAAAAGTGGCTGATCTGTTTGGCAAAATATTTGACTGCGTGTCACCGCATCCCAAATGACTAAAACGATGTAACGATATAAAGAAGTCTCCACTGTGATGAGCGAGAGTGCCTCCTAAACTGAACAGCGCATCATCAATGACTTAAGTGTGCTCAGGCATGAATGCATTGTGAGTACGGGCCGTCGGGGGGGACATGCGTGCTTCGGCCCGGTTCAAGGCAACTGTACATAGTGTGCATAGTTTTCTAAAAGGGAAAAAAATCTTGACAAACTCTTTAAAACTAAGCAGTTTACACAACTGATCCATGGTAAATTACACCTCGGGTGCAGACTGGAGTTAATTATTGTGCATATACTGCGGTCACCAAACCTAAACACATTGTTCAAATATCGTTTTCAAGACATTTGTTAGGTTTTTGCCCTTAAACCTCTACTGTGTAAAAAAGTTCCTGTGTAGAACTACATTATCTGTGCATTATCCTAAAAATAATTCCACAATTTAGGATGTTTACCACCTAAAAAGGACTTTAGCATTCAGCAGCACCAACTGATTTCATCCTTATAACCAACTTCTTACTGTACAAGTGGAATCGACTGTTACAACCGCATTTTAGTTGTTATTTACTTTGGCAACTGAAACTGTACATTTCTCAGCAGCAGCTTAAATGAAATCCAATCTTCATTAGTCACTTGTAAAGGCTGGGTTACACTGTACATGCAAACCTGTCGTAGTATTACCAGGCTGACAACACTGCTTACAGTGCCCGCATTCCGACGCATGGCACTAACTTGTTCCCATTACACTTTTGACTCCTGCAGACATTAAATAATTGCTTTCATCCCCTACAAACCATAATCCGCTCACCAGCGACAATCTTCATAGCCAGAGGAGTCCAAAGGAAGATGGTCTGCCATCTTACATTTCTTTAAGCTTTAATCCGATTACAATGCCTGGTTAATGGAAGAAGCTGCTGCCTTTTTCCTCACCAGACCAGCCAGACTTGCAGGGAGAGCAAATATGAACGCGGTGGGTACCTTTTGTTAATGAACACATTTGGGTGAATTGTGCAATTGGTGTTGATGCTGAGAGAGTCTGTAGGGTTGACAGGGTTCCCTCAGCGCTTTGGCTCGCATCTTTTGTTCACCTCCTTTTGAAGATGTAAACCTGGTCTCTGGAGTTTCAGCGTTTGTAAATCGTGATAAAAAAAAATCCATAAATTATCACCGTGTTACAAAAAGCGGCTAAACCGAGCAGAAATGCTATTGAAGATTAACATTTTTCAGTCATAAATGGAGCGAGACTGAAAGCAGGCTGCTGAATTCAGGAGGTGTAAAGCCTGTTCCATGCTTGGTCGCTGGTTGTTTACTTTTTGATTATGATTTTCAGACAGTCATAAGTTCAGCTTTTGTCATTATAAGCAGCGTTACCGAAGGAGATAAGAGGGATGTTTACATGTTCAGGAGGATTTGTGATTCCTCTTTTTCACTCTCATCCAGGGAAAACCAGATTAAGCCACTGACTCAACATTGCTGTATGGAATTGAATACTAGAATACTGCTGATTTATTTATTACAAATCCCAGATATTACGCAATGAAAGACATTTCATGACTTCATTTAGCTGCAGTCACACTGGACTTTTCTTCCCATAGACTTACATTCATATGCACGCGAACGCGTCGGATGGGAAACGTAAGGTCATGTGTCAAGTTTCCCAGGTCGCTGCGGTGCAAAGTTCACTTGACTGCATGAGACCAATCGAGGATCAAAACACGACCTCTCTGGACAGAAATTTAAAACATGGAGCAATCGCTCGCTTTTTTAAAATATCTAATCATCTTGTTTAATCCCGCTCCTTTTCACAGCGATGTATGACAGAATTTCGCACACACAAACTCTACTGTGACTGCAGCTTAATGCTGCCTGTCTAATACAGTTGTTTAGTCATGACTATGATGTGAATTTGTAGGCTAATTCTACTTAGACTCACTCTGGAAAAGCTAACAGTTACTCTACAGTAAGACGTTATTGTAGTACAGGGGTCACCAAACTTGGTCCTGCAGAGTTTAGCTCCAACTTGACTCAACACACCTGTTTGGAAGTTTCTGATAAAACTAGTAGGACATTGATTAGTTTGTTTATGATTGATTAGGGTTGGAGCTAAACTCTGCTGAACACCAAAACCTCCAGGACTACGTTTGCTGACCCCTAGCCTAGTAAGACCCGGATAAAGTGGCTCACTGTGCTTAATGTAGGAGCTAAAGTCACACGGTGCATTTTTAATACCCCTTTGCGATTGTAGCTTGTCAGACTAAGAACATGATCTTCATGTTCATGATCCCAATTATCATACACTGTGAAAATTGCTTCGTTCCACACAATTCCTTCATGTTGTCCCAACACAAATCGATTAAGTTAACTCAATTGTTTTTACAAATTTAACTAGATTGAACATGAAACAATTAAGTTGTGTTGGTTCAACTCATATTAAATAAGTAGTATGACCATGCAGCAAAAGTATTGTCTAACTGAATGACAATCAAGACATGCTAAATACAGACTTGTCTATTCAAAGACACATATCATTCCGTCCTCTCTGTATTTCTCTTTTCTGGGTGGCCAATCGTTTTAGGGGCTTGAAAGAGTTTTTGAAATTATAAAAATAAAATCATTTAAAAATCACAAATTTTAAGTGAACAAATTCTCTTGCTATGATTGAAAATGGTTTGCCTTTGACCTTCATCTGGCCAACCTGCTGCCTGAGAGTTTCAATCACTTTATAACGGCCCACCATCTTGAAAAGAGAGTAAAAACTGGAAAATTTGGGCTACCAGTTGAATAGTCTTTGTCATAAATTACCTCATGGTGCCAGATAAACAAAGATATCTGAGAGGTAAGTGTTCTCTAATTATGATCAGGGTTCTCTTAAAGTTTGCAAACTGTGCTTCAGAATGCATAGTCAAACCAAAAATTATTCAGACACTGCATAGTTTATTTATGTAAGTGAGGATAGCCAAATAAACAAATCAATTCGTCACACATTGGACTAAATACCAGCAGGAACTGAAGAAACTGCTGCATTGAGTCTGGGAAAATACTGAAGCTTTGCCTGAAGCTGTTTGACAGCAGAGACTAGAGCCTGTCAATGAGGCTAATAGTGATCCAGTAAACTATTGATAGTAGAATCATTATACTGATGTTGATAGTGGAAATACTGTAATGCTAACAGTTTGAATTCCTTTTGATTGATTGTAATCCATTACGTACTGGCCTACATATAGGCCTACAATATGTACTGGCCTTATAGACCTACATTTCTGTCAAAATTATCTGACATTATCAAGAGGAACTTGTTCTTTCATTTGAAATTTTCTTTTTCTAAAGTATAGCAGATTAACTGTGCTGATGTAAAAATGTTGAAGGTGCCTGAATAAGGTTTGGTTTGACTTTTTGTAACTCCTGAGATATGCTTCAAAACAGCTTATTAAACTTCAAACAAGACTAAGCATTGACCTCAACATTTAGGAAACCACATTTTGCCAATCAAATGACAAATCAAGAAGAAAATGGAGGGTCAAATTGAATGCAATGCATTTTAGGAAATATCCCAGCCGCTGTGCACTGCTGTATACTGCATTTGAGAGAAATAATGATAGAAAACGTCTTGCAATGTAGTTGGTGTGTGTCCTATTAGTTTGTATGTGACCTTGAATTACTTTATATGCTTGACTGATTGAAAATTGTTGTGCACATTGCAAACTGATTGCGTAAACAGCCCTCACTTCCGTCATTTTAAACAAAAACAGTCTGTCTTTGAAATGCCTTACATATTTTGCACTCAAATGTTAAATATCAGTGTTAATTTTGTATATTTAATACATTTTGATTTAGTCTTAGCCCTGTGTCAAGTATACTGTACATATTTTTAGCATTTATCTTTTTTTTGGTCACCCTGTCTTGTTTGTTGTTTGTTTATTTATTTATTTATTTAATTTTATTTATTAAATGTCAGTGCATTTTAGTCTAGTTTTGGTCAATGACAATATTTTGCATTTCATAATGCAGGTTAATGGTTAAACTGGTGTTAATTATTATTTTGCAGACAATTATAATAACATTGTTTGTCATTTAAGAAAAAAAAAAAGTTTATTACAGTCCATCATTACACTTGTGCTGGAAAGGGTTTTTAACTACAGCGGTCCGATCTGTAGTTTTGCAGAATGACTAAAAAGTTATCAGTATGGTGGTAAAAAAACTACATTTATAGTCAAACCATCCTTCTGCAACCTTATACCAAAAACAGAAATAAGGGCATCATTAATAGCTAAAATTGTGGGAGAGCATTGCTATTATGTGATTGAATTGTATAACAATATGGAGCAATTAAATGTTGATGTTAAATCATAATTAATTCACAAATACTTAAAAATTAGATGATTTAATGACAATAACTTTCTATGGTTACAACTGAATTAGTTACAAATAACTAAAAAACTTTTGTGATAAAAAACATACGATAATAATTGTTCCCAGCTTAAATGTAAAATAAAGTTATCTCAGAAAGAGAAAGACAGGGGGAGGGAGAGAGAAACAAAGAGAGTAGGCCACGAAGATAGCCTGATAGCAGTAGAGTCAGAGAAGATAGACTCCAGAGCTGGAAAGGAGCAGAGCAGAAAAAGCACAGAGCAGGGATAAAAACAGACCAGGAATAGAGGAAGTTTAACATCTATTTTGTATCTTTCTTGACCATGTGACCAAAACCCACATACTGAGACATTCAAACTGACCAATCAACATGTGACCACATCATAAAACCCCCAAAGTCCACACACCAGGCCCTGATCAGTATCTGCCTTTAGAGTCAGTATGGACCTTCTTTGGTGAAAAAGACATGTTTTGCCACGTCAACAAACCCATCATTCACAAAACATTTGTACAGTCACCATCCCCACTTAAACTTATAGAAACACGATTATGTGGGAATGTTGACAAAGCAGTTAAAACAACAACTGTTTATTAGCAACATCACCAACATATTAGCTGTCAAAACATGTCCATGACTGCATGAATGTATTGTGCCTTTAAAAAAAAAGTCGATATTGTGGATGTCTATAATCATACACAAATTGTACTAAATTGATTGTACGCGTTTGTATCTAAAACGTCCTTATCAATAAATGTTCTCTTTGAACCACCAGCAGGTGACAGTCTTCGTACTTTTATTTCGGAGTGCAGATTGCATAAGTTTCATTAATATATATTTTTTTACTTTACATATATAGTTAAAAAATTATAATTACTATTTTCCCAAGTGTATATAACTACTACTGTAAGAAAATATCAGAATTCGGTACATACTTTAAGTACTATCTTAAGTACAGCTTGAACTGACCCTGATTATATGAAATGAGCCTGCTCCCAAGCACGTTTGAGCTACCAGAACTGTTGCTATGATATCAACTCTCGCACGAATTGTGAAGAACAAAACGATCCTAGATCATGTCAAATCGTCAATAACCAAATTTAGCTGAGTAATCCACATACGAAGAACGAACCCCAGGACTTGAAATAAGCTGCTCAAAGTGAAATTTTATTAACAAATTTCGATAAGAGCACATGATATGATTGATCGTCGCTGGTCTACCATCCGTCATCAGCAATAACCTAATCAGATTGATCCAAGCATACAATAAATAGACGATTTCATCCTACTGCCTTGGAAGAATCCCTCCTTCTACCCTATCTCCACCCTTTCCTCTTTTACCAGAGGGAGCTCTTGAGACCTACCTGATCTCGGGAGCCCTGGGCTCAATTATCTCAGAGTTCAGGGTTCTCTCCCGGGACAGCATGCCAAATCTGCTAATAGTATCAAGCAATATCTAAGTGTAAACTCTTAAAAATTAAATAAAATCATTGTATACACTAGGGTTAAACAGCACACTTAATATTTCCTACTAAGGATGTCAATGGTTACAGGTTTTCAGCTTCTTCAGACTATTATTTTTTGTGCGTTCGACAGTAGAAAGAAACCCATAAAGGATTGAACCACTTGAGGGTGAGTAAATAGTGAGTACCTGAAAATTAGTTTTAGGAATGGTAATGAAGTAAATAAATACTTAATTACTTTCTACCACTGCTAAATGCAAAAAGGCATACAGTGCTCAGCATAAATGAGTATATTTCATTTTTTTATCAATTTCTCAGTAAATATAGGTTATATATATCGGTGCATTTGAAAAAAAAAACAGATTTATCGAACGGATATTAATTTAAATAATATTTTTGTCACCGAATATCATTAGAAATAGAAAGATGATAAATTTAAATGAATGTGAACTAGAATGGGAAATGTTTTTTTTTTTTATTTAATATTTTTCTCGGTCCCACTTTATATTAAGTGTCTTTAACTACTATGTACTTGCACCGAAATTAATAATTTGTTACAATGTACTTATTGTGTAAATACATGTATTTACTGTGTACTTATGCTTGATTAAATATCTGTATGTAATTACATCTGTAATTAAATTCTGTAATCACATTTGTAAATACGCTGTTGACTATTCCTTACACCTTAACCCACCCTTAAACCTACCCATACCACCAAACCAGTCCATAACCCTACACCTATCCCAACTCAAGAGCACCACAAGTGTTCTCAAATACATAATGAACACAGTAAGTACATTGTATTTATTTTTTGTTTCAAGTACATAGTAGTTAAGGACACTTAATATAAAGTGGGACCTTATTCTCTACCATATAAATTTGCATGTACTAATTTTGGACAGATTTGGCTTCAGTACTGACTAATCTATATGCACAAATATAATATTATAAAGCTTCCAATAGAAAATATTATTTAAATAAGAGATTTGTGAGCGGTGTACTCGTATATGTTGAGCACTGTATATAAGTAAATAAATAAAGACCATTTCCAAATCATCCTTGTTCAAATCTGACTCAGGCTGTTTTCACCTCTGTTTGAATGGTGGATTTGTGACAGATTGGACCTTGCACTTTTATATGCCACAGTTGGAACAGCGATGGGCTTCACTCATCAAATTGCTCATTAGATGGCAGAGAGGCATCCAGCATGTCAGCAGCACAGGTGTGGCAGCCCACCTAGTGACCCACACAGCCTGAAGTGCTCAGTTAGCTGATTAATTGCTCTCATTGTTCTTCATGGCCTTAAAGCTGTTTGCCACAGCTGATCATTTTACAGGTGCAGCTGTACGATAAATACTACTTCAGAAAAGTGGAACTACAGAGCAATTTTAACGTACTTCACATGAATCACTCATTTAGTTCGAATGTTATGTTTGGTTGGCTAGTTACGAGAAGCAGTAAACTCAAATGTTGTTGATGTTTTGTTTTTTCTGGTTGTGTTTTATTGGAATGCCTTTGAAGTAACCTCTCCATTGACTCACTTTTACAACTTTTGGTCCTGAAGAGAGATGTAGACTTAAGATAACTGACAGTTCATTTAATAGATTGAGACAATAAAGAACTGGGCAGACACGGCTCTGCCTTTCCATCAAAGAACGTGTGTATTCTCCACTTTCGCGCTCGCAAACAGACATGTACACGCACGTTTCCAGCACCTCGACTTCTCAAGGACAAAAGAGCTGTAGATCACAAGCTCCGATTCATAAGCTCTGCCCGACTCTTGTATGTGTCTGCCAACTTCCATCTCCCTGACACCTACAATAACATCAGCTACTCTAACAACACGTCATACGTACCTACACACTTCATGCTCCAGGAAACCCAATCACACGAGACAAAGACACAGTACAACGCTCCAATTTTCTCTCGCTTGGAGGTGAGATAAATCACATTCTCCTGTCCTGGCTCTGACCCTGCCTCAATGTGATTGCAATATGTGCGCAAATTATATTTCATCTCTACTTAGATTTATAAAAACTGAATTCCTGTTGAGATGAATGGTATTAAGGTCAGCTGATATGACGCTTATTCCTTAGTTTAGGGTCTAAAACTTTTCTTTTTTTTTTAACTAAATACATTATGTAGTATGAAAAATACTTCTAATATGTTTATTAATCTTAATTACATTATTTTCAGCATTATTAAATAATCTTTTGATTTTAATAATTTATTAGTAACTTTTATTTAAAGAGCCCATATTATACATGAAATAGGGTCATATTTAGGTTGTAAGGGTCTCCAACAACAGTCTAATATGCATGCAAGGTCAAACAACACTTTGATGGTCTTATAATCTGCATTTATTTTTACCTAATTATTCCAGCGACTCTCATATGAATCGTTCAGTGATTCATTTGTTCCCAAACCCCTCCTCAGCGGACCGATGACAGCCTGCTGCGATTGGTCGACGACACTGACAGGCTTCAGGGCGAGACAGAGTGAAATGCCCTGCAGCTAATTAACAATATAAAAGTAGTCACAGTGCATACACGCTTCATAGTGGATTTTGGCTGCCAGTGGGTGAATGTAAACACAGACGATGGACTAGAAAATACTGACGACTAACTATTTCATCAAGCAAAAAGTCCAAGAACTGGCGAGGAGATCTCCTAGCCTGTCACAGTCTACTTGCTCTTTTCACACACACACATACACACACACACACACACACACACACACACACACAGACACACACACACAGACACACACAGGGCCAGCGCGTCCAGAATAGAGACGGCGCGGTGGCGACACCTCCCTCACCACCCACGTCCTCAGTTATATCCGCGATTATCCCCCCACCCCCCCCGGTCTTCGATTTCAACCGCGACACCCCCCCGGTCCTCACTTTACAAACGGGTCCTTTTCGTTTTCACTATCGGGTTGAGGGCGGCGTGATCACCCTTTGCCTAGAGCGTTACCCTCTTCAGAGGAGACACACACACACACACACACACACACACACACATGCACACACATTAACCTCCTAAGAGGAGACACTCACACAAACGACCGTCCTCAGAGGAGACACACACACACACGACACACATTACAATCCTCCCCGAGGACACGACACACACGCATAGAGCGCCAGTTCAGCTTGCTGGGTGCAATTTAGACACCTCACCTCGAACCTGAGCTGAACTGTTTTGAAAATTGTCCGTTGCATGCGTGTAGCAACAGCTGACGATCCGTAAACAAAGCGGCACGCGTCGTGTTTTCAACGTGGCTTTACACGCGATATGAGAATATAAAGAGTTAACCTGATACAGTACATGCGGTTACAAGTAACAAAACACAACTAAATACATAATTTGCAAGCTAGAGTAAACGAGGCAACTATTTTAATCGCATGTACTTACACTTGTGAAATGGGGGAAGAAACTGATTCATGATGCACTGATCCATGTTCTGACAGTCTTTACTGATCCTTCCTTTAACAAACGGATGAAGTCTTCTTTGTAAGCAGGTAGTTTGCTATAAGGCTACAAGGCTATGCTATATTGCTAAGGTTTCATCTTTGGGTGAACTGTCAATAATATCCATCTGCACAGCGTGACTTCATTCGACTGGCGTCTGTGTGTGTCTCTGTGTGTGTCTGTGTGAGTGAGACTTTTTTTTTGTTAGTGGGCGGGGCCGCAGGTTTCAAATCTCCCGGGCTTGCGCGTGCAACTACTTGTGTTTCGTAGCTGCGTCATCACGAAACACCTAATGACTCGTTATCAAGACGACTCGTTTGAAGCACTATGAGTTGACTCTTTTATAGATGAATCAATAGTTTTAAACACTGTACACTTACAAATTTAAGCCTTAGCTGGATATTTCACTTCACTTAGAGCTGTGTTACACACTACATGGAAGGGCATTTTCAAAAACCCATAATATGGGCTCTTTAAGAAAATGGAGCTACTATGAACTAACAACGAACACCTGTATGTTTATTACCAAATGTTAAAATTATTAATCCTTGTAACCAACGTATTCATCATTACTTATATTAGTTGCTGCGCCCAGGGGCGTTGCTAGACATAAAGCTCTACTGGGGCACGCACCCCCTTCCCCCATCTCCCCCACACACTATATATATTTTTTATCACTCGCTCCCTTTTCTTCAGCTTATCCCCTTCTTTATTAGGGATTACCACAGCAGTATAAACGGCCTTATAAACTGTTAAAACTATTAGTTTATTTAAATATATATTCATTAATAAATAAATTAATAAATGCTAACTACATGCATTGTCAATTAAACAAATAAAAAGTAAATAACTCAAATTTAAAAGCAAATTTTCATACGTTCATGTACTTCTTAATTATTATATTTATTTTAATAAATAATTGTAATATTTTTGGAATTAAAGCAGAAAGTAAAGGTTATACAATTTTCTTGATACAATAATAAAATACGCCAATTTGTCATTATTATTAATAGTATAAAAAATATAGTTGTATATTTTTTACAGTGCTAATATTTTATTACTATACTTTTGTCTGTCAGTCTGCCAAATTTCTGTCAGTCTGAAAATTTAATAATAATAACATAAGTTGATCACACTTTATTTTAATACGATTCGCGCTGTTAACAAACAATTAACAAACCATTAACTAATTGTCATGCTATAACCGAGAAAAAACTCGCAAATGTTTATTGACCAAAGGTCATAAATCAAAAAGGTGTAAAAATGTCCAAAACAAAATAACAACGGTCAGTGCTGTAGCAGAGCGTGAATCAAAGTAACGGATTCACAGTTAAGAAGCGTCCAACAAGACTCCTTACAAAACACAGAAACTCCATGAACAAACATTAACGTACAGACCATAGATATATACAATAGAAATCGCATACAGACCTTGCATGCGTCAATAGAACCATCACATTTGTACTGTGCTCCCAGGACAAATCTCATTCAGCCGCACTGGTCAAGATTAAAGCCAAAGTGAATATAAGAGCCATAAGTTCATTGGTTCATTTATGTTAAATTAATAATAATGTGAAAAGAAAAACTCGAAAATATTTTACTAAAAGTAATTTAATTTTTAATATAGAGTATATGCTGATGTCACTTCCAGGAAGGAAGAAGTTGTTGTTGTGTCATGAAGATGGAAGCAAGACTGTTTTTTGACCATGTAATATAGTTCAGTTAAGTTGTTATTAAACATTTTCGAAATGACATCACTGGACTGTCTTGTGTTACTTGCGTTCAAACCCTGCTAATTTAAAGAAAGAAACAAGAAGAGAAGAGACGGATTGATGGCACATATAGTGAAGATGCTGGACTTTAGCGCTGTGTACGGATGTAATAACGAGCAACAACAACAACAAAGCACAGAGGCAGAACATTTTATAGGTAAGATTTCGTTTTTTACATTTTTGTTTGTTATGAACTTTTGTGCTAAACAAGTATTCATGAAAATTCAGGCTCTTACTGCCCTGACCATAAGGCAAAGTAGCACCAACTTGCACTAAATACTAAGCTTATGCTAGTTTTGTTGAATAAAATAAGCAAACAATGTACAGTTGAAGTCAGAATTATTATTAGCCCCCCTTTGATTTTTTTTTTCTTTTTTAAATATTTCCCAAATGATGTTTAACAGAGCAAGGAAATTTTCACAGTATGTCTGATAATATGTTTTCTTCTGGAGAAAGTCTTATTTGTTATATTCCAACTAGAATAAAAGCAGTTTTAAATTTTTTAAAAACAATTTTAAGGTCAATATTATTAGCCCCTTTAAGCTCATTTTTTTTTCGATAGTCTACAAAACAAACCATCCTTAAACAATAACTTGCCTTATTACCCAAACCTGCCTAGTTAACGTAATTAACCTAGTTAAGCCTTTAAATGTTACTTTAAGCTGTATAGAAGTGTCTTAAAAAATATCCAGTCAAATATTATTTACTGTCATCATGGCAAAGATAAAATAAATCAGTTATTAGAGATGAGTTATTAAACCTATTATGTTTAGAAATGTGTTGAAAAAAATCTAAAGTATTACCCATAATGTATAAATAAAATTCATATTTTTACATTTTTAGAAAATGAATCTTTCAATAAATGATTAAGAATATAAAAAATATATCACTTTACTTCAGCAGAACACAAAAGAAGATTCTAATCTAAAACTGTGGTCCTTATGATTCATAAAATGTGCATCAATGGCTACTGGTACTCTTAGAGTAAAAATAAAACATACAAAGAAAACAAAATTAATGCAAAATATATGAAATCATTATCAATATAAAAAGTAAAATTCTAAAAATTCTTTATTGCAGCTACTCTTATATAATTTCATCCTATTAACAGCTTTAATTAGAGTATCAATTGAAATATTTATTAAACGCCTTAACCAGTATGCAGATGTTTTACAAAGTGTGTAGAAAGAGAAAGACTTCATTCACACCATATACCAATTTATTGCCTTCAAGGAAAAACAAACAGTGCTGAGGGAGACGCAGGAACATCAATTTCCCATCAGCCCCCCGGTCCAGCGTTTAATTTGCTCGGTGGCACTGAACTCACACTGAGGGCCAGGGGCCAGGTCTCCCTCATTTACCAGCCTGTGAAATGTCAATATATACTCAAAACAATGGTATTCTGCAGCACGGCCAGGCCTAAGTTCTTCTCTCTCATCTACTGCAGAAACTGCGGTCTTAAAAAAAGAGAGGCTAAAATCCCATTAGGTTTGTTGTTTTGGGCACCTGTTTTCTATCTTTGAGAGATATAAGGCCTGAAGGAAGACCTAAGTGGCCATATTGGCTCACAATGAGGTGAGTTTCTGTCAGTGCAGTCTCAGATGAACAGGTTCTGGGTGACGTTTGACCTGGTTGATGAAAGTGCTAACAGTCCTGTTTATTAAAGGCAGAGATTCAGAAGGGCAGTGGGGCAGAGGCGAGACCGTGAGGGGCTGTGCCAGAACGCTGGTGTAGATATATTTATATTTGTTGTGAACGCCATGTTTAGACATAACACCTACAGTGACCTTTCATTAACATTTTCACCTATCCTTAACGTAATGCCTGCTTAAATTCTTCATTGTACTGGACAAATTGGGTTTAAATTGGTAATGGTGGTTGGAAAAGAAACATTATGAAGTCAACTAGTGGGTGTTGTAGACAGTGGAGATCTAAATTAGAGAGCAACAAACATTTGTCTTAGTTTTTTTTCCCCTTGAAAATAATGCATTCTTCATAGTTTCAGTTGTGGCTATATGCTATGCTAGTAGAGCAGGGTTTTTCGAAATAACCAAGGCACTTTAACAAATACTCTTTACTTTGTGGAAAATACAGTGATCACAATTAGAGAACAGGAATGACTGTAGCATGAATAAAGACTCTGAATGTTCATTTATTCATTCATTTTCTTTTCAGCTTAGTCCCTTTATTAATCTGGGGTCACCACAGCAGAATGAACCACCACTCTAAATGTTATATTAATAATAATAATAATAATAATTAATTAGGTAATTAATTGTTTTATATGATGCTTTCCTGGGCGCTTAAAGCTCTGTACAGATGTTGTAGGAAATCTCTAACATATGCTCATTCTGAAAAAACAGCTCTATATATGTTTCTGGAGAACCCGAATTATGTAGCCATAGCTACGTATGGCTGCATTTCATCTTTACAATGAACGCTATGGGGCGGTTTGATGTCGTTCCTTTTTAAACGCTAACCAGCTGAGCGCTTAACTTCATATAGACAGCTTTTACACTGTTACCAGTTTGTCCAGTAGCTCGAAACGTACCTCGGTGTACATGAAACGCAGAGAGGAGTTGACCACAACAACGGGGTTTGAGTCCTGTGAAATGCGGATCCAGAAAGCCGGTAAGACAAAAACAAAAGCTAAAAAACTAATTAAACAAGTAAATAACAGGGTAAAAACATGGTAAAATCTGAAAACGTAAAAGTCAGGAAGCTTTTCTTTTTCTGGATTGTTTTTTAAAACTGTCAGTTGGGTTTAGGAAAGGGGGTAGGCGGGTTAGTTGGTCCTATTTAAAACACTATTGGTTGGGTTTAGGGAAGGGGGGGTGTGGGGCCATCAGTCATTTGGTCAGTCCTTGTCCTCTGGTGGATTTACGTGAGAAGAGCAGGCACGAATGGCACCTGCGAGAAAAATTTTAGATCTTAAAAAGCATACACTGTGGCCTCTCATGGATTCGCGAAAACAAAAACTGCAAAAAAAATGTAGCTCCTGGGACGTATTTTGCTCTCTCCAGAAATGTATATAGGGGTACGTAATCAGAACGAGCCTGGGTTGGGAATCTCCCAATCCACATAAATCACACAAAGACAGCCATTTTGTTTCAGAGCGCACTCCATACACCAGCTTTTTGGTAGACAGGAGATGCGATGAAACAATTATGATATGGGGAAAGCCAAGGCAACATCCTCTTTTGAAGGACATTCTGGAAATAATTAATGACCACAGGGAGTCAGGACTAACGACAGTGCTCACTGACAGTATAGAGTTCTCATCACTATACTGGGGCATTGGAATCCACACAGACCATATGGTGAGCACCCTCTGCTGGCCTCACTAGCAACAACAGCAACCAAGGTTTCCCGTGTGGTCTCCCATCAAACTACTAACCCAGCACAGCCCTGCTTGTAAGCGACCATTTAAGAGCTACAGAGAACTACAATATTTGCAGCTGGTAAAGTGAAGCAGTCAAAATAAATACATCTGCAGGACATCTCTAGACTCTCATTGCTCTGCTGTGATTTACTCTTCTCTTGATTGTAGAGAGTTTCTTAATCATAACTTTGTGATGAGGCTCATTGGCCTGCATGGAAATTGCTGTCTGACTGGGCAAAGAAGGAGCTTCTGATAAACTGGTGGCCCAACCAATAGCATCTGGCTGCAGACTTCCCAACTCCTACTACAAAAAACATCCACCAAACCAGGACTCTTCCTTCTCCACCTTTCAATGACTTCTGTACAGTTTGATGACAATCATTAAACATGCTTTTATCACTAATATCAAAATACTTTTTTCAAATATCTCATTAAGCTTTTTTTTACCGTGATTCAGATTATAAAATAAAACTTGCTAAAACACACCTCATTACAATACGAATAATTTACTATTTTACTGAATTTACTAACATGAAGAATGAACAATCCTTGTACAGAATATATTAATCATAGGTTTACATTTACTAATGCATTAAAATCTAGAGATATGCTTGTCAACACAAAATAATTAGTTCACCTAAAAATGAAAGTTTTGTTAACAATTACTCACCCTCATGTTGTTCCAAACCATTCTTCAGAACACAAATCAAGATCTTTTAAATGAAATCCAACAGCTCTCTGACCCTCATCCGTCATAGACAGCAACAGTCAATAGATATTCAAATTAACAAAAACCTTGTCAAAATATTCTGTGTGACTTAAGTGGTTAAACTGTTATCCTATGAAGCTCCAATAACACATTTGTGTGTCAAAATGCTGTAAACATGGTAATGCCCATAGTAAACACAAACTCTGATGCGAGAGAGAAGAAAAAAGCGATCAAAGTTGTATTTACTGTTTTTCCTTCCTTTTCTGGACTTTGAATGTCTGTGCAGGATAAGGGAGCTCTTGAATTTCATCTAAAATATCTTTATTTGTGAAGAATTCGAATGACATGAGGGTGAGTAATTAATAACAGAATTCTCATCTTGGGCAAACTAATCCTTTAGTGTACAGTAATATGATTTAACAAAGCCTATCAATGAACAACTGTATTATATGTCAGTAAATACATTATGGAACCTTATTGTAAAATGTTATCATATTTTTGGCTTTGTTTGAGATATTTCAGCCTGATCTCACGAGAAAACGTTTGTATTTTACGTTTGTCGTATGAAATTGTACAATTGAGGGATGAGCAAATCGTACTAAATTGTACGAATTAGATCATACGAATTCATACGAATTAGCCATTAAATCAAAAAGTTACGAATTGCCGTGAGATTGTGTTGGATATTTAGATTTTCAGCAAGTGCTGTTCCTCAGGTCTGCCTATATGTAAAGCACTCGTCTCTGTTTAGTTATTCCGGCGGCGTGAAGTGAATTCCTCACTTGTCTTTGATGTTACAGGGATTGGCAAGAGTCTATACCCCTTTATGATCACTGTGGGCTGCATGATTCAGCCTCATCTCCTCAGGGATTCTCCTTCACTCTATGAAAGCTAATATGTTTGCCATGTTTAATGATGCAAAAAATGTTCCAGAGTAGCAGTTATTTATCTTTATCACGCTTCTCTCCTGGAGCACTGTCACTTATGCAGCCGAGACTCTACACCTGCTAAACGCAAGTGACACTGCATACAGTCCAAGCCTGGACAAACCTGGTAAACATAGCCACAGAGTAGATTTTAAGACATAATTATTATAAAATATATACATATTAAATTGTGAATGCATCTAATGTTCTGTATATAAAAATGTTATTTAAAATGAGCGGTATGGTGCGGTTAGCACTGTTGCCTCAAAGCAAGAACGTCGCTGGTTCGAGTCCTAGCTGTGCCTGTTGGCATTTCTGTGTGGAGTTTGCATGTTCTCCCCATGTTTGCATGGGTTACCTCCAGGTGCTCCCCAACAGTCCAAAGACATGCACTATAGGTGAATTGAATAAGCTAAATTGGCCATAGTGTATGAGTGCGTGTGTGATTGTGAGTGTGTATGAGTTTCCCAGTGATGGGTTACAGCTGGAAGGGCATCCGCTGCGTAAAACATGCTGGATAAGTTCATTCCACTGTGGTGACCCCTGATGAAAAAAGGACTAAACCCGAAAGAAAATGAATGAATGGACTAACTATATTAGATTAAAATTACAATAAAATATGTATTTTATATTAGTGTTGTCCCAGTTCACTAAAAGTCATCATAATTAATTGAATTAAATCAAAATGTAACTGTATTTAAAATATTTTTACAAGATTATACTTTCATTCATTCATTTTCTGTTCGGTTTAGTCCCTTTATTAATCTGGATTCGCCACAGCAGAATGAACCGGCAACTTGTTCAGCCTATGTTTTACGCAGCGGATGCTCTTCCAGCTGCAACCCATCTCTGGGAAAGATTATATACATATTTATTATAATTACATCAAACTGCTAAAACTTTACATTTAAAATATGTTTTATATGATGGCTATTATAATTCAGCTGACATAAATTGAATGAAAAAAATCATATTCCAACTATTTAAAAATTAAATATGTAAATGTAAATTATAAATGTATAATATTATGTAAAAACAAAAATACAATTAAAACTGTATTTTAATATATCTGGTACATTAAGCAAATTGTGGTTAACTAAATAACATTAAATACCATATTTGTCCTAATGTTAAATGTTCCAAACTAAAACTATTTCAAAAAATGCACTACACCGCGACACTAACTGACGCTTTCATTAGAGAAAATCAGCATACTGAACACTCTGGAGAGCTTCAAAGAACTTTGATAGGTCTGATCCCATTTGGTTCATGTCTGTGAAATGCTCTTCTTGGTTTTACAGCTCATAATGGCCCCGTGTCACCTCATTTTCATATTCTATGACACCTCTTCCTTCCCTTATCCTCTCATTTCTGCAGTCAAGTGTGACACGGAGATGACTGATTATCTAATCACCGATGGGCAAGAATCAGCTCTGGATAAGGCCATTAATCATGCTATAGCCTGCCCTTTCAGCCAAATCAGCCCCTGATTCACAAATCCCTTAAATTTAATCAGCCTCAGGCTAATGCACAATCACCACCACCACTGCTAAGGATTCATAAACCGGACCTCTTGCAGATCCAAAGGTGCATTCTAAGGGAGTTTAGAGGTAAATACAGTAGCACTTCACTGATCCTGCACGTCAAAACAGCAGTGTTATAACCTCTGCATACCAAAATCACACCATAATCGCATCTAGTAGCACGGTGAAGTGCAAAATTGTGAACATTCTCGCAGATGACAGCACAAGAGAGGATGTGTATCTAGTCAATTGCTCTCTGGGGAGTAAACTTTGGCTTAGCGTGATGGTGTACGGTTGCTTTTCAACAGAGAGCAGCTCTTGGTGCGCCTGTGGCTGTGTTGGATCCTCATCAGAGAAAAGCTGATCTTAAAAACACGATGGGGGATCGCAGAGTGCATCCGCTCCACGTCTTTCGGATTCAAAACAATCGATACGCATCTCATCTTCATACCACAACATCACCACTCACAAAGAAGCTCCCAAAACCTCCAGCTAGTGAACTCTGTGTGTGTTTTAAAGCTACAAACAGAATTATTTACGGCCATCAAGGTGGTTTTAGAAGGTAAACAAGATGTTATTCTTTTTTACGGCTTACTTTAATGGGCCGGCATGTCTGCGGGTTCTTTTTTTAAGGTTCTTTTAATGTGATATTCAGCATCTAACAAGCATTCTGGAACAATGGTGACAGCACTTAGAAGTTGTGCAAGGAAATAGAAAACATATTTCGATTATAATGACCTTAGGTGGCATAAAATCAAAGTATGTAATGATTCAAGACACAAAGCTTATGGCGAAGAGCAACGTATAATAAAGAAATAAAGCATGCGCATCTCTGACAACAAAGGCCAAATTTGCAGACTATGAATACAGAATGTGGAATATAGGAGCATTTACACAGGATGCACTCCTGCATTCTGCTGTGCTGCTTTTCCCCATGCAGTAATCCGACAAGTGAAGAGGTCAGTAAAAACAAAAAAAACATGTCTTTAAACATTATTTACAACAAACTGTAACCACATTAATGCAATTTTGTTCACACCAAGGTCAGAAATCATCCAAAAAATAATTATAATAATTCATATAGTGATTATTATTATGATTAATTGGTAGAATACATAAAAAAAATTTTCATAAATAAACATTTAGACAAAACTTCTATATCAGTGATATTAGTCTACTTTGAATTAATCATTAATTTTCCTTCGCTTAGTCCCTTATTTATCAGGGATCACCACAGGGAAATGAACCGCCAACTATTCCAACATATGTTTCATTCATCGAATACCCTTCCAGCTGCAATCTAGAACTAGGAAACACCTATACACTCTCACATACACTGCAGCCAATTTAGTTTATTCAATTCACTTATAGTGCATGTCTTCGGACTGTTGGGGAAAACAAAACACCCGGAGGAAACCCATGCCAACACAGAGAGAACATGCAAAGTCCTGAGTTAATCATTTGTACAGAAAAAATAATAATTTATAATTAGAAGCTATGTTCGTGAAACTGATGCAAAGAGAATTTGGACAGGAAAGCATCATGCAGCTGCTGCAGTTCTCTGGCTGCACATTCATAACGTGAATCCCTCATTCCTTCTCATCCAAAAAGTGCTCTATTGGATTGAGATGTGATGACTGTGGGGGCTATTTTAGTTTACTGAACTCACTGTCATGTTCAATAAAAAAATTAACTGGCATGGTACACTTTTCTGCTAGTCATCGGGCAGGATGGATCCATGCTTTGTTGTTCTTTCCACCAAATTCTGACTCCAAAATGTTGCAGCAGAAATTGTAACCCATCAGACCAGGCAACCTTTTTCAATCTTTCAGTTTTGGTGAGCTTGTGAGAATTGTAGCCTAAGCTTGCTGTTTTTAGCTGACAGGAGTGTGGCCTATGCTCTTCTTCTGTTGTTGTAGCTCATCTGCTTCAAGGCTTGTTCAATTCAATTCAAATCAAGTTTATTTGAATAGCGCTTTTAACAATAATTATAGTTTCAAAGCAGCTTTACAAAATGTGCACATTATAGCATTACAATCAAATTCAGAAAAGTTAAGGTTATTAGGTACCATAACTTTATTAGTAACTAATAACTTTAACTAATTAACTAGTAATTAATAGCTTTTAACAGTCAAGGTTATTATAAACACATATACACTGTAAAACCCAAAAAGTTAAGGTAACTCAAACCATTTAAGGAAATCGATTGCAACTAAACCATTTAAGTTTAAAAACTAATCCGTTACTTAATCCATTTGAGTAAACAAAGCAATTTGAGCACAGTAAAACACAATAAATGAAGAGAACTCACACCATTTGAGTACTGTAAAACCCAATAAGTTAAGGCAACTCAAACTGTTTGAGGAAACCGATTGCAACAAACCATTTGAGTTAAAAAAAACTAATCTATATGAGTACTGTGAACTTACTCCATTTAAGTTAAAGTAATGAGGTATTTAATTAACTCATTACCTTCAACACTGAGTTTAAAACTCTTTTCAAACGAGTAGAATTTGAGTTAACTACACTCATTCATTTGATAAAGTTGACTGTTGGGTTTTACAGTGTAATAGCTTGTTATATATAGCTTGTTGTCATATTGTGTTCAGAGATGCTCTACTGCATGCTTTTCTATTAGTTTGATCAGCATTTTTACCCAAAGAAACTGATATTATTTATCTTTCGCCCCATTTTTTGTAAATCATAGAGATGGTTGTGCATGAAGCTCCCAGTAGATCAGCAGTTTCAGAAATACTCAACAACCAACAACCACGCAAAATTCAGTCACTAAAACCACCATTCTTCCCCATTCTGATGCTAAGTTTGAATCTAAGCAGACTGTTTTGACTAAATTTACACTGTGTGTGTGTGTGTGTGTGTGTGTGCGCGCGTGTGCGTGTGTGTCTATATGTGTGTTCAGAATGGTGAACTTCATATAACCCTACATGCTGCACAATGTTGTGGCATCTTCATTGAAAATGCATTTAACAGTTAGTGCGATTGTTGAACAAAAATGTTCCAAGATGGCAGACGCCTTGACGTGTGGAGGATTCAAATGAGTCTACAGTACGTACAGATATCTGTGGTTGTCAGTCCTAAACTGTTTGTCTCATAACAATGTCACAGAATGTCTACCATCGTGTCTTTTTACACATAACCACAGCCTCAGCACTTACTTATCTCTCCTTGTTAGCCCTTCATAATTTACAGTCCAATTTGAAATGAAATATGGATTCTCAGTACGTCTATGATTTGTCGTCTCTGCAGTCTGCACTGAAGTTTTCTCTCTCTTTTTCTGTGAAGGCTTGCTTCTGATTAGTCTCCCTGCTTCGCCAGTAGCGCAGCACTCTGAGCCAGATGCCTTATTTTGCCATTCCCTTTCATGCCTGTGGAATAAACTTATCACTTTAATGCACTTTTCCAGATATCACGTTGATTCGCATCCCCTCTGGCTTGTCAGGAAACTTCAGCGCAAGATGAAAAGGAAAGCGTATACACTTTTAAATATGCACTCCGCTCAAAATCAACGCAGACTAATGGCAGAAAGTTCAGCAAAAGGTCAGGGGAGAATAAGAGCTGAGAGAGCACCAATACAGAAGAAGATGCATGCGGCTATCTGCATATGATAAGAGAGCATAAGGCTGGATGCACTCAGGACAAGTGATAAATATAAATATGTGTGTGATTTTAGTGTGGGATGTTGTGGAACATATGGAATATATGCATTAACCAATATGCTAGAAGTCATTTTATGACTGTTAAATATTGGATTAAAATTGAAAAATGGCACAGTAAATATTTTATTAACAAAAAAATCTAAACACATTTGAGAATTTGCATACATGCTCAGTTGTATATTGTATACATAAATTTATCAAAATACTGTATTGTATTACTATTATATTTTTTAATTCACACACACTTACACGTCCTTGGACCACAAAACCAGTCATAAAGGTAATTTTGTTTTACATTTACATTTATTCATAATATAAATGCTCAATAAATAGGCTTACCATTGATGTACAGTGCATGTCATGATCACCAGCGATCTAGGATTTGCAGATTGCTGGAAAACATGCATTATCATCCGGACTACAGTTCTGCCACTGTATGAACTGTATGAACTACATACTGTATGAACTACAACTCCCTTCAGACACCACACACACACACCTGTTACGGTTCTCCATTGATTACACATACAGAACTGGGAGCTGCTCACGGACTAATTACTCAGACTTTTTAGACTGCTCCCTTTGTCACACACATTGCTGAGTCTTTATACCCTTTTAACAGGTTTATACCCTGTAACATCACGAAGCATTTTACCAGTCTCTCCACAATTGACCCTTGCCGTGCTCTTTTGTTTACATTGTCTGCCACCTGTATTAACCATTTGCCTGTGGCCTGACTACGCTTCTGGATTCTCTTGTATATACCCGTTTGTACCATACCTGTCAATATTTGGATGTGAAAATGATCATTTTATGCTCATTTAAGACAAAAATTGTTGTGTTTTAAAGTAAATCCAACAAGATCGACATGTTTAGATGTTGTTGTTGTTATTATTATTATTATTATTATTATTATTATGTGTATATGTCTGTTCAAACATGCACCCAAAACCCAGAGTTTCCACTTATGCTCCACTTCAAATCGCGTGTACAGAATCCGTTTGGGAAACAGCATTTATTTATCACTATGGAGCATGTCTGACAGTCACACAACAATACATGAACTGACTGTTTTGAGGATTGCATAGGAGGGGCAACGGCACCTGTTAGGGAAAGGAAGGGAATACAGACATTTTTATATTTATTTTAAAGTGTTTTCATGCCTCAATAAAATGAAAGCACAGAATAGATTCACATTTAATAGATTCACATCACCTGGTGGTTCGGCGGTACGGGTTGGGTACAGGGAAGATCAGCTCTTTAATGTTAATCGCCACCCTTAACAGAAGGTTAAACATACAGGAGAAATACAGGAAAATACCTTTATGGGATGATGGCAGGATAGAATTGTAAAATACAGGAGAAATCCAGGAAAAACGGGACGGTCAATAAGTATAATTTGTACCCGTGTCAGACAATTGCTAACTACTTCTTAATAAAACTACGTGGATCCTTATCTCTATTGTCCACCATCCAACAGTTACAGTTTAATAGTAAAGGACAATATTTGCTAGAGATTAATTCTTTGAAAATCGGGAATTAAAGTCGGCTTTAAGGTCAAACAAATTAAATTCTTAGCCATGCAAATTACTAATAAAAAATGAAGATTTTATCCAAGATTTTCCAAATATTGACATTATCTTCACTAAATTTTCTGAGGATTTTTGTCATAAAAGTAAAAACAATCATTTTGACCCATACAATGTATTTTTGTCTATTGCCAAAAATATAGATGCATCATAAGACAGGTTTGTGGTCCATATTTATATTCTCTTCTATTGACGGAGTAAGTTTTTTGTATTTATTCATTCATTTTCCTTTGGCTAAGTCCCTTATTTATCAGGGGTTGCCACAGCAGAGTGAACCGTCAACAATTCTGGTATACATTTTACAAAGTGGATGGAAACTGTACTGGAAACATACACACTCTTATTCACACACACACATACATACGGCCAATTTAGTTCAACCAACAATTCATGTATATTGTCTTTGGGCTGTGGGGGAAACCGGAGCACCCGGAGGAAACACACACGAACATGAGGAGAACATTGAATCAAACTCCACACTGAAATGCCAACTGGCCCAGCCGGGACTCGAACCAATGATCTTCTTGCTGTCAGGTGACAGTGCTAACCATTGAGCCACCGTGCCACCTATATTATATTATATTATATTATATTATATTATATTATATTATATTATATTATATTATATTATATTATATTACATTATATAATATTATATTATATTACATTATATTACATTATATTATATTATATTATATTATATTATATTATATTATATTATATTATATTACATTATATAATATTATATTATATTACATTATATTATATTATATTATATTATATTATATTATATTATATTATATTATATTATATTATATTATAAGCTTTTATGCTTAGTCCCTTTATTAATCCAGGGTCACCACAGCGAAATGAACTGCCTACTTATCCAGCACGTTTCTACGCAGCGGATGCCCTTCCAGCCGCAACCCATCTCTGGGAAACTATATTATATTATATTATATTATATTATATTATATTATATTATATTATATTATATTATATTATATTATATTATATTATATTATATTATATTATATTATGCATTTTATGGTTTTTTTTATTGTCAGTAATGCGCTGCTTACTCAGGCTGACTATAACAAGAAACCTTCAGTTTAAATTCAGTAAATGTAATTATATGTGCACATTTGGACTTAATGCTTCTCTTCTTTTTGCTTTTAATTTCATTCCACCCAGTCGCAATGTTATGGAGATCTGATCCACTCTCACGGTGAGCTCATGCAAGTAGCAGACTCCATCATACAGCAAACAATGACATCAGACTCAAACAAACGTCAAGCTTGATAGACACCGCCGAAAGATGTTTCCATGGGAATGACTCCATTTCAGGACTGTACTGTCATACGCCGGCATATTTTCAGGAAAATGAATGAGGATTGCTGTACATCTGGCAGCTCCATTCCTGACACTAAGCAGACTGCCAGCTTCATCCCATGGGTATAAGAATGGGTTGCCAGGTCCAGGTCAAAGAAGATGGCACTGTCTATTAATTCATCCATCAGGTCTGCCGGGATCTTTGTGACCGGTGACAGTTTTTCTACAGCCTGATGTCTTCATTATATCCATGTGTGCAGGTAAGCAGCACATATTGTACGAAAACAAGCACAGATCATTTATTTAATTACTCATTTGTTTGCTAGTTATAAAAAAAATGCAGAATTCAAAATTAGATGCAAATGAAGTCTTAAACGAAAGGCGCAAAACATTCACTGCTGTCTTATTAGCAATATTAGCAATATCTTCATTTCTGAGGAGGAAAACAGCATCCAATTAAAGCTCAATATATCGCTAATAAGGAGGCTGTGAATATTCCTCTTGTCACATGTTATTATTAGGACTAACTTGAGAGCTGGAAGCTAGATTGTGTAATTCCATTAATTCATTAGGTGCCACATTTGCATGCCATGTGAGGTGATTTTATGTAACAGTCCATATGTACTGAAGTATTTTAATATACAGTTGATTCCTCTCTGAATTGGAAGTGTTTCTCCTGGCTATGTGTGAGAATTTCAGTATTTATGTTTAATATCTCTTCACATCTCTGGAGCCCTAGGCTTGTAAAATCAATTGATGTCCTTTTTTATTTATGTGATTTTATTTTATTTTTATACAGTATCAGAGAAACCGGGGCTGCTTTTGTCAATGTGTTTACTGGCCTCTGAAATATTAGGTAATGTTGGTCGTAATTTTCCTGAGTTTCAGATTAGGTTTTGGACACATTTGTCTTTGCACAATTACTAAATTGCAGCCAGGGGCAAAGTTATGTCTCAGAAATCAATAGCTCATGCACAGGTTGCAATTAGCTCAGAATTAATCAGAGACCGAGACCTGCAGTAATAAATAATACGAGCACCGGTCTCAGGAAACCACAAGTCTGGAGAGTCCTGTGAGTTAAGGGGCAATTTGAGAATCAATCACACTGTTTTTCCATGGAAAGCTTCGGAGTATATGCAGAAGGATTTCACTGTCATCCAAGCGAACACTTGGTAATTCATCTCAAGCGTTTTAATTGCACTTATTTGAAAGCAATGTCGTTTGATATGTTTACTTTAATATTCTGTTAATTTTTAAGAGGGTTTCTGGACATAGCTGATGTCCAGTGTGACAGAGAATGAAAGTGTTTATGAAGTTTTGCCAAAGCTTCTAATGCAGTGCCAAAATTCATGAGAGAATCAATTCTGTCATCTGAGCTAAAACCCCTCATAATTACACAATGTGTCAATAGCCTTTTCGCAAGCAGTGTAATTTCAAGGCTTATACAAATCAATGACATAATGAGATCATTTGACTTGATTACAGCTATATTGAAACATTATATACACTGATTGGCCATCACTTTATGCCCAAAATATAGTATGTATTCTAGTACTATAAAAGCAGTCCAATAATTTCCGACAACGTGTTGATTGTCAAGCCAGCACGGTGGCTCAGTGGTTAGCTCTGTCACTTAACAGCAAGAAGATCCTGGTTCGAGGCCTGGCCAGGCCAGTTGGCTTATGGAGTTTGCATGTTCTACCCATGTTTGTGTGGGTTTCCTCCGGGTGCTCCGATTTCCCCCCAGTCCAAAGATATGCACTATAGGTGAATTCGATAAACTAAATTTTGTATAAGTGTGTGTGGGAATGTGAGGGTGTATGGGTGTTTCCCAGTACTGTGTTGTGGCTGGAAGGGCAGCCACTGCTTAAAACATATGCTAGAGAAGTTGGCGATTCATTCTGCTGTGACAACCCCTGATAAATCAATTATAAACTGAAGGAAAATGAATGAATGAATGAATGAATGAATGTAAATTGTTAAGTGCAGCTTATGCATTCACTTCAAATTGTTTTTGCACTACTTTGTCCACAAGGTCTCAAAACTGTTGTTTCACTATTGAAAAAGAAATGGAGGAGACAAAATAAGGACAACAAACTACTAAAAACATTTTAAAAATGAGTAGCTGACAATGACAACTGTGTTCACACATTTGCATCCACAGGATCAGAAACTTGATATTAGGGTTGGGATGGTTCACAAAATTGTCGGTTCGGTTTGTGTTACAGTTCTGTGGTCACAGTTTTCAGTTTAATTTGGTTAACATTTAAAAAAAATACTTATTGTAACTTATAAATACCATTTTGATATACCATACATCAAATCAAGTCTTTATATACTATATACAGTATTTTAAAAACATCTTTACTCTCAATCATACCTGTCAACCCTCCCGTTTTTCCCGGGATTTTCCCATATTTTCTATCCCGCTATCATTCCGTAAATGGATTTTCCGGTATTTCTCTTATATTTTCAGTCTTTCTCTGAAGGGTGGCAATAAACATTAAAGAACCGATCCTCCCTATACTCAACCACCGAACCACCAGGGGCTGCCCCTTACTCTTAAATGTGTGTCTGTTCTGTGCTTTAATTATATATAGGCATGAAAACACTTTGAATAAATATGAAAAAACGGCAGGATTCCCTTTCTCCTATGCAATCCTCAAAACAGTCATATAGCAGTGTGTGACTGTCAGTGGACGCGCTCCATAGTGTTAAATAAACGCTGTTTCCCAACGGATTTTATACACGCGATTTGAAGTGGAGCAAAAGTCTGGGTTTTGGGTTTGTGTTTGATCAGACATATACAAATAACAAAAAAATAAATAAATAAATAAATAATAATAATAATAATAATAACAACAACATCTAGATGTCGATCTTGGTGGGTTTTTTCAAATACAACAAAATTTGTACTAAATGAGCATAAAAATCCCTTAGTGGGCATATCCCTATCATTGTGGGCATATCTCTTATTTTCACATCCCAATGTTGACAGGTATGTTCTCAATGTCAAGGTTTTCTAATTGATTAATGGTAATGACGACAGGCCATTAATTTTGTCTGCTGTCATTTAAAACAAAATCTTCTTAAGTTATTTTACATGCATAACACACAAAGCTGTGTGAGCTGAGAGACAAATGTGCACTAGCATGAGTACTGAGTTTCTGCCTTGCCTTGCACTAGAATCTTTAAACTGATATAGCTTGAAGCATGCCAGTTAGGAGCATTAACTTTGAAAGAGATGCTGTAAACTCTGAAGAAATGAACAAAGTTAGACCGTGATGGGACAGAATACACTGTGGTGGGCCAAAACCATAGTAACACACAAACAGACTGCTTCAGCTATCTGAAAAGCACCTGCACTGAGTGAGTGGTTGAGGAGGCACAGACATGAGAAAGAGAGAGAGCTGCAGCCGGCAGGTATTCATACTGTGGGATCATATATTTCAGTCAGATACCAAAACACTTAGATAACAATCACTCGAATTCCTGTCAAATCATAAAAAAAGGATAAAAAAATAAAACAAAACATGTACTGTCCAATACACACACATATCAAACCGTCACAAGTGAATTAAACGGAAACTATGTAACATCAATTAGCAAATAACCCATTTGTCATCAACCGCCCCATCACAACTTGATAAACCTGTGTGTACATTAGAAAGATTCATCTTACTCTATTTTCTCATATCTGTGATTTTCCTCTCCAAATGTTATGAATGTTAAAAATGTATTTGTATAAAGCAGAGGTGGGCAAACACTGTCCTGGAGGGCCAGTGTCCTGCATAGTTTAGCTTCAACTCTAATCAAACACACCTGAACATGCTAATGGAGTGTCTCCAAAATCACTAATTATCTATAAGTAGGTGTGTTTGATCAGAGTTGGAGCTAAACTGTCCAGGACACCGGCCCTCCAGGACCGAGTTTGCCCACCCCTGGTATAAAGGGACTAAGCTAAAAAGAAAATCCTGAATGAAAAATGTATTTGTACTTTGTCAAACTAACGTTGCTTTTGGACTGTTAAACAACAACACAGTTTAGTTTTGACACTGACAGCATTTATGTGCATACCAAAATGTGAATATCTCTTCTCTCCTGTTTCCATACAACTTTCCTTTCTGATTATTTACAAAGAAGCGTGACTATAGCCCCTTTCACACAGTGATACAGGTAAATATCTGGAACAACTTTACCGGTAAATTAAAAAACACAGGCAATTTTTCCAGAAAAAACCTTTCACACATCCATTCCAAATTACCGGTAAAATGTGAACAACTTCAATGAAAACATATTGAGGAACACTTTCGCATGTCGAGCTTGAAGGTAAACAAACAACGGTTTATCATAAGCATTTTATCGATAATTTTTTACACAGTTGGCATTAAAAAGGAACATAGAAACGTTATTTGACTAACATCTAGCAGCTAAATGTGTTTGGAAAAATATTCAATATTTATTTTCATAAACCACACGGATGTGAATGCGTCTGAATGTTTTGATTGGCTGGAGTAGAAGCCAATTCTGGTTCTAAGCGTGAACACGCTCTTTCCTGCAATTTTACTTCTGCGTTCATACAGAGCAGCATTCCGGCAAATTACCGGTAATGTTACAACTTCCCTATACAGAAAATTGACGAAAGGAATTTACCGGTATTTTCATAAAGGGCCTGTTCACACATACAGACCTTTCGGGAAAATTGCCGGTAGTTTTCTGGAAAGGTTTGTATGTGTGAAAGGGGCTTATGTTTGCCATATTTTTATGGTCTTTTTATGGTTGTTTTTTTAGGTCTCTGCTTAAACAAAAATTCCACACACAATTCCATAGATGGCAATTTGTTGCAACAAGAAAAATTGCAATAAATGCACTGTATCACTTTCTTAATGCCAACACATACAATTTTATTTAACTTGTATTTAAAGATATTGGTACCAAATTAGTTTTTTATTATTGGGGTCTTTTTTGTCATAAAATATAATAAAAATAAATGTATTTCCAAGATTCTTATGGCTAACTAAACTATTAAAATAGTTTTTAAATAAACCTGAAATTAAATATAAATATGGAAAACTTTCAAAATGAGAAAATTTTAATGAAACTTAATACAATCACTGACTGAAAATAAACCAAAATTATATACTATTATAATTATAAAAAGTACACATTATTAACAAAGAATAACCAAAAATATATGCAAAGAATTAATGAATTATAATAATAATAATAATAATAATAATATTAATAATAAAGTGTGCTGACATTTTATATTATTATTATTTATTTTATAATTATTATTATTCACACATCTTTATATGCTATACCTCAAACGAAATTAAAATGATCTACTTTTTTATTTATTTCAGTGAGCAAATGCGCATTGGTTGTCATGCTGTAGGATTCATTTTGGAACTGTCTGGTATTTTCATAAAGGGCCTGTTCACACATACAGACCTTTCCGGAAAATTGCCGGTAGTTTTCTGGAAAGGTTTGTATGTGTGAAAGGGGCTTATGTTTGCCATATTTTTGTGGTCTTTTTATGGTTATTTTTTAGGTCTCTGCTTAAACAAAAATTCCACACACAATTCCATAGATGGCAATTTGTTGCAACAAGAAAAAATTGCAATAAATGCACTGTATCACTTTCTTTATGCCATTCAGTGAGTCAGAAAGACACATAATTTGACAGAGTTCATCCGTGGAGTTTAATTATGAGCACATAAACTGGACACTATTTGGATGGAGCAGGGGGAACTGGGATCTTCAAATTGCTTCTCCACTTGCAGACTCTGGCTCCAACTGACATCATCATTGCAAGATGGCGACAGTGTTTCTGTGATGTTTTTCCTTCACTCTTATATAGTGGCATAAAATAAAGATCTGTGATATCCATCCTTTTTTGTTTTTTTCTATGATAATAACCAAGGTATATAATGGGCTTAGCGTAGCCATTCCCTTGTGACAATTTAATAGATTTATAAATAGGTCTTAGGCGTGCTTGTATCATTATAAATGAGCACAAAGTATGATATAATCACACACAATGTAGATAATTACAGAACTGAAGTCTTCCTAAATTGTGCATTTAACTTGTAATGGTTCTGCAATCTGTATAGCCGTGCCCCTTTAAAAGAATGAATGTCAGTAGGTGTGTGTATGCTCATTACTCATACTTAATAAGGTTACATTACTTGTATAATATATTCCTTCTCTTCAGTCTGAACTTGACCTTTCACACAGTAAATCACATAGCCTTCAGAGCTCCTGCGAGCCCGTATTCCTGAAGCAACACAAATGTGGGCGCTTATTGCCTCTGAACCCTGAGTGCACTTAATCATATTTCCTCCCACAGCCAATAATCGCACGCAGGTTCTGTACAAAAGCTCCACTCGTATACACCTCGTCTGGTGCATCATCTGAAAGAGTCTCAATTCCTGTTACTTTTTTTTGCTCTCGGAAACGAACGTGTGACTTAAATGGCTCTCTCTTCCTCACAGGAGGTCTGAGGCTATTTATTTCTGCCGAACGTTTTCTGCCTTTCCTTATCCGTTCTGGAGGTAGTGGGATATCAGAACAGCATTTTGAGAGGAAAGCAGATGCAAAAACACAATTGCAGATTGACAGACGATTGTGCAGGAGCGTATTTGTATTAAAGGAATATCTCATCCATAAAATTAAAATTCTGATATTATTCATTCATCCTCATTGTAAGGCAGATCTGAATGATCTGCCTTCTGTGGAAGATTCATAGCAAAATGTTATTGCTTTTCTTCTTCTTCAGGAATTTATCTGAAACAACACACTACTGAAGAAGGCAAAAACAGTAGATACAATGTTTGCACAGGTGAACACACTTTTAAAGTATCCATTTGACAGAGTATAATAGCAGAAAGATATATTTTCTCTTTCTTTAGAGCAAAATTTAAAGCGTAAAAATAATCATTTTAATTATTGATGGCACGGTGGCTCAGTGGTTAGCACTGTCGCCTTACAGCAAGAAAGTCGCTGGTTCGAGTCCTGGCTGGGTTAGTTGGAATTTCTGTGTAAAGTTTGCATGTTCTCCCCGTGTCTGTGTGGGTTTCCTCCAGGTGCTCTGGTTTCCACCACAGTCCAAAGACATGCAATGTACTGTAGGTGAATTGGATGAATTAAATTGGCCATAGTGTATGAGTGCATGTTTGAATGCAAGTGTGTATGGGTAATTCCCAGTTTACATCAATAAAATTCAATAAAAACTGTACACATTATATTACTACATTACATACACACTTTAAGTTTGATTAGCATCATATTTAATGTAATAAATCTTCTAAATATACTGTATAGATCAGAAATGCCCAAACTAGGGCCCGCGAACCAAAGTTGGCCCATCCTAACCTTTAATTTGGCCCACCATTGCATCAGAGAAGAGAGTGATGGGGAAGGTTGGTGCCTTTAACAGAGATTGTCATTTCTAATTTAACATAACCTTTTGTTTGTTTCTTTCTTTCTTTCTTTCTTTCTTTTTTTCTTTGTTTGTTTGCTCAGCTACAAAAAAAGCGAACTGAAATGAAATGTTTCAATTAAATCTAACTGCAAATGAGTCCTACACGGACAGGCAGAACGGGCAGAAGCCAATGCAAAAAGCATTGGAAAGCAAATCAAGGCGAAATATTAACAAAACTATTTTTGTTTTATAGTATAATAATATAATAAGTTAATTATAAAATGTAAAAAAAATTGTACTGCATTAGGTAATATAAAGCAATATATAAGTAATATAAGTTTCTAGTTATTGCTTTTATTATTATTATATAAATAAGGAAATTACCTATTTAACTTTAAGGTAAGACAGCTTGGTATTGTCACTATCACCAGCAATCCAGCCTGTGCAGACCACTGGTAAACACACAGTATCACATAGAACTACAAATCTGCCATTATATGGACTATAAGATCTAGTCATGCACTGCACACACACCGGTTCCTAATACTGGCTGATTGTTAACTCACACAGCTGAAGCTTTTCAAAGACTGATTAGTTGGACTAATGGACTATAAATTAGTTGGACTATTTATACAGCACACAAACACACAAACTTTGCTGAGTCTTGTTATACTGCTTGTGAATATTACGACACGTTTTTCTTGCCTTCTGTGTTTGTACCTTGCTTTGTTTTGTTTGTTTACGTTGCTTGCTGCCTGCCTTTTGACCCATTCTCCCCCATTCTCATTACAGGCATATTTACCTTTGGCCCACCACCCTCAATCAAGTTTGTTTGTTGGCCATTCATAGGAAAAAGTTTGGACACCACTGGTATAGATGGATAACAGAACTTTCTAGATATCTGTTCTCTTTCTAATTTAAAATGTAATTTATTAAAAAGTAATATAGCTGAAAAAATTATATAAATTTTCTATTTATGGCTATGTTAGAGAGCTAGGGTTTTGTTGGGTTTATTTTTTTTTCTGAATCTTTGTGAATTAGTATTTTTGTATGGATATTTTTAATGTTTTTCTTAACATGTTTCAGAACTTTTGAAGCATGACAGTTGCTGGTCCCCCATTACTGTCATTGTATAAGGCAAACTGTTAAACAAAAGAAGAAATGTGAGTGGAACAGCATGAAGGTGCATAAATGATAAATAAAGGGTTTATGTCTGGGTAAATCTGTTCTTTCCTGAATAGTGTAACTTGCAAAATGATTTCAGACTAGCCCTGAAGAAATATATCTGTTTGCTGAGTCTTTGTTCCACTTTTATCCTTGCCGAAAAGAAGTTTTGTAAGTCTTTGCTTTCCCACTATCAGACTTATCTGCTTCTTCATGATTAGGTCCAAACAAAAGTGATTGCATTGGAGAGAATGGGATTGTAGATGGGCCATGTTTTTGATTACCTATTCTATTACTGTTCTGTCTTCTCTGGCTGTAAGGTCCTCCTCAGTCTCTGTCATTCCGGTCTAGACCTTTAATTTTTGTCTGTATAGAATGGCTGTATTTTGTCTGTTGATGGCTGATGAAACAGAAGCAGGGAGGTGAAGGCCATTCACAGTATTACATCACAGGAGCTACTATATCAGTCTGTTCCTTCAAGCATTTTATATTACTGTCACTTCAAGCCACTCGATGTAAAAAATACATGTCTGTTCAGGTGAGAACAGAGGCCTGATAGTTCATGGCATGTGCATTTATGTAGATTTAAGCCAGTTTTCTCTACAATGTGCTTTTTAAGACAGACAAAATGTAATGGTTTAATTTAATTAATATTAAGTGTTTAGCAGCTGTCAAAACTAGAGATATATTTATGTGTTTTTTTTTCTCCACTCTCAGAAATAGAGGTACAGGTTGGTACCGTTTAAGACTTTTTAGATCATAATATGTTGACATTTTAAGTACTATTAAGTACTTTTAAAGTATCAATATGTACCGTTAATGCAAACACGAAAAGGACAGTTTGTACCCTTCTTTGTACAACACATAAAATTGTATTAAAATTGTATTTAAAGATATTGGTTCCAAATTTTTTATTTTTTTTTAATTGGGGTCTTTTTTGTCATAAAATATAATAAAAATAAATGTATTTCCAAGATTCTTATGGCTAACTAAACTATTAAAACAATAAACCTGAAATTAAATATAAATATGAAAAACTATACATCAAAATGAGAAAATTTTAATGAAACTTAATACAATCACTGACTGGAAATAAACCAAAATTAAACTAAGCATAAACTACAACAAAATAATATAACATAATAATTTATACATATTAATTTTTAGAAATTAAAAAAATAATTATAAAAAGTACAGATTATTAACAAATAATAACCAAAAATATATCCAGACAGTGAATGAATTATAACAATAATAATAATAATAATAACAATAATAAAGTGTGCTGACATTTTGTATTATTATTATTTATCTTATAATTATTATTCACACATCTTTATATGTTATACCTCAAACGAAATTAAAATGATCTACTTATTTATTTATTTATTTATTTATTTATTTATTTATTTATTTTCAGTGAGCAAATGCGCATTGGTTGTCATGCTGTAGGATTCATTTTGGAACTGTCTGACTGCGGGGAGAGATCTGAAATCTCTGATAATTATAAGTAATCGAGGAGCACAGAGTGGAGCACTGTGGGAAGCCTCCCGCCGAGGAAAACGGGGATGGCAATATTTCAAACGAAAAACCTGCAAAAGGCCACCAGCACAGCCCCGCAGCAGTAATCCAAATATGGAAATGTGAAGCAAATTACCTGTGAAAAAAAAGGGCCAAGCGCGCTGACCGCCGCCAGCGGACTCTCTCTCTGCTCCGTCAGTCAACGTTGTGTGGACGCAGACGGCATTACCGCTCAAGCGGAGCCGCCACAGCTCTTTTAGGTCAGATATTAGAGGGCTTTATGCAAATTGTCAAATTGTTGAAGGCGGGTTTGACGTGCAAAGGGCCGACTTTTTGTCATTCATACATGTTTTTACTCTTTTTACATAATTTATCTCTACCCCTCTCTGGCGCGCGCGCATTCATCAGGCAAACGAACACTTACAAACACACACACCGGTAGCCTTTAGAGGTGGCAGAAAGACGTCATTAGCTCATGCTCGTCTGCTCCATTTTTTCAGCCCTGTAAATGACTTAATGGGACCTTTCATTTACAGCTTCCCGTGTAAGTACCCCAAACTGTGACCCCCTCGGAGGGGTGAATCTAGATAAATAGCCCCGGGTGGCAGGTGACTGGGCAGGTTAGACACTTGTATTGTGCTTTTTGTTGTCACCTGGCGCTTGCAGTTTGGGCATATTGCGCCCCCTGTATGCTGACAGCAGAACCGCTGGTCTCCTTGTTTGGCTCTGGCAGGGTTATCTGCGGTGCTGCTGCTGCTTCTGATGCTCATTTTGACTGACTTGATCTTATTGTGCTGCTCGTGCTGTACGTGCCGATCCACTGCAGCCAGACAGGGTAAATCAGATCTGCGTTCCTGTGTTTTCTCACAGTATTATTAAGCAATAACGTATGTGCCACTGTAGTTTTCAGCAGCTTGATGTGTATTATGGGTGAAACAGTAGTGCAAGATGGTGGAGGCTTTGCGATTCAGTTGATTAAAGGGAGAAATCACCCCAAAATGAACGTTTACTCCTGATTTACTCAGGCAAAATTAAGACATAGACTATTAAAAATAAAGTTTCCAAAGGTCACTTTTCACAGTATTGAGTTGACAGAAATATTTTTGGTTCCCCAACAAACATTTTAGGGAACATTGCTTTAAAGACACATAGTGTAAAGACATTTTAATAATGATAAAGAACCTGCTGTAAAGAATGATTTGTGGAATGAAAAAGATGTTAAAGTTTCTTCCTGGTACCATCTGTGCAAGGACCACCTATTTTTAAGAGCATTGATAACATTTTCCATCAGTATGTCATCATTATTATTTGCATATATTTTTAGCTGAAAACGTAGTGCTTAGTGGAAGCATTCCAAAGTCGGGAAGGCATCGCTCTTTCAGTAAAGACAATTTCAGTAAAGTTTTTGACCAATGTTTTCCACTTTTTATGGCGTTTAATAGTTAATAGTTACTAAACAAATGCCCCATTAGTTATCATCAAAGACCTTTCTAATCTGTTGTACAGGATTAAATCATTATGCTGTCTCAGGTGTCATTTTACGAGGTGCATTCTTGTAGTAACACTGCCTCTATGGGCAGCTTTTCTTAAGCTCAAATATACTGTAACTTTAAAAGTAAAAAAAAAAACATATTATATACAGACAAAACTAAATTATTGCAGGCTTTTTGTCTCAAGGCTTTATATTAAAGGTAATAATGTTGTAAATAATGTACAGTTTTATCCACATAACAATTGTTTTGCTTAAAAAGACCTCACTACAGACCATTTTGAGGGATGTAAACAGTAACAATGGTCCTAATGTATGTCCTGTATTACATTTATAATTTCCATAGCTTCCAAGAATCCAAAAATGTCCACTTATTGCTAAATAATGTTATAATGGCTTTTTTATTGTTGAGATATGATTAAATTGCCTCTCATTATAGTTACGAAAGGGTTTGACAACAAGCAGGAACTGTTCATAGGCCAGTGACATCGCCACATTAAAATGGTCTATATCATCTGTCAAATGCCAGTAGCCATTGACTTTAATTTTATGAATCGGATCAGAGTTTCAGCTATTTTTTTCATAATGCCGAAGAAAAAACTTGAGGTTGCCTGACGATGAGTAAATATAGAGTTAATTTTCTTTTTTTGGATGAGCTTTCCCTTTAATTTGATGTTTTTTCTTTTTAAAGGCATGTTTTTTCAGTGTGTGTTCTACTCAATATGCATGCTGCTTTTTAAATAAGAACCAGTCTGGAATTGTTTTGTGACAAGTTTATGTTCTCAGCAATTTTAAGTGACAAGTCAACAAGCAAATATGTAGAGGGACAACATCATATACCGCTAGAGTCACCACTGCAAAGGCAATTTTGTTAAGCTGTTACAGTCTGAACACTGATTGTGTGTGTGGGCCTGTTGCTGAAGCATTCGCCTGCTCTTCCTGTTTACATTTCTACTTGGTTGAAGTGATTTTCTGTCAAAGTGCTCCTCTGCTTTGGCTTTTACATTTCAATATGATGTGAGGTAAAAATGTGTACATACATATTTACATCAGCAAAACTTCTCAAGCTTTCTGTGTCTGACAGATACAGGGAGAAGTTCACTTTAAGGATACACTCACAATAAATGGTAAACCCATTTCTGAATTTATGTAACATAATAAAAGTAAAGAATAAATTATAATTTATATATATGTATTATTTATGCATGTGTACATGTTTAAATAATAACGATGTAATAACAATAATAGTGCTATTTTTTGCTGTTGTTATTTTATTATGTAATGTTATTAGTTTTGTTATGTAGTCATAGAAAATGCAGATGAAAATTTGCATTGGGGAAAATTATTAGATAGTGTTCAATATATTAATTTAGGATTGCATACCAAAATGACTACATTAGGTGTATTACTCATATGTATTATTTTTACATGTTTACACAAATAAACAATAACAATAATGTTAATAATAATTATTATTTTATTATTAATATCATTAATTTATCAATGAATACAGAAAATAATTATAAGAATATTATTAATTTGTGTAATTTAATTGCTTTAAGACTAAATAATAATAACATTATCATTATTACAATTATCATCATTATTATTATAAATATAACTATAAGAATAGTTTTGTAATTCTACTTTATATGAAGCTAATAATTTGCCAAAACAGTCTTGTGTTAATTTGAATTATTGACAATTGTAATTTAATAAATCAGAATTTTTATATGCCGTTAAAAATGGTTTTAAACTTGAATTTCTCAATATGAATTAAAATGTCATAACTTGAATATCAAACATCTGAAATTTAAGACAACTGGATTTTTCAAGGTTGATTTTTTTATAGACGTAATTTCAAACTTCAGATTTTTTGTAGTCTGAATACACCCTTGACCTACTTTCTGTTGAGTCTGAATTTCACAATCTGAATTTCTGGTTTTTAATTTTAGAATATTAAATTTGATGTTCTGAATTTCATCATCTTGAAAATTTGAAACTGTATTTTTACCCAACATCTGCAATCTAGAAATTCAGAAGACAAAAAATCTGAAGTTTAAAAATACGTCTTTAAAAATTCAGCCTTGAAAAATTCTGTTGTCTTAAATTTCAGATATTCAACATTCAAGTTATGAAATTCAAAAAAATAATGGCATATAAAAATGCTGATTTATCTGATTTATTAAATTACAATTGTCAATTATTCAAATTACACAATTCAAATTCAGATTGCTTTGGCATATTATTAGCTCCATAACTATGTACCTTTTTTATGCAGTCATGGGAACTCTGATGAAAATTAGAAAAAATATTAGCCTTCAAACTTTTGCTTTTGCCTAATTTAGCAAAGTTAGTAAGCATATTTGACATTTGCACTTTCAAATTTCTCTTTGAAGCGAAAAAGAGAAGCGTCAACCATCAGCTGTCATCCATCCATTGTGAGCTTGTCTAAGAGGCGTGATGGCTTTGAATCAATGAACTCTGTTTTATAGTGTTATAAACGAGTACTTCACTGGATTTTGCCTTTGTTTTTTTCAGTGTGTGTGTGTAATTCACATGTTGCCTGAAACTAAAACTAGTCTGGAGTCAAGCTGTGAGATACTTTCTTGGGTGATGGTGTTCAGTTTCACAAGAACAATCTGCTTTAATTTCATAGTGAAAGTTTCAAGGTTACTGAGGAACTGACAAACTATTATGATTACATGAAAGCATTATATTCCATTTTTACATTTAGCGGTTGAATTCAAAAACAAAAATATTATTCATATTTAAAAAAAAACAAGAAGAAGATGCCTACTGATCAGAATGACAAATGTTTTCTCACTCTCTATTTTAACCCTTTTCACATTTCCAGGTTTCTCTGTAGTGGAAGTAATCATAGTTGCGTAAACTTAGAGCGCAGTGAATAGGAAAATACAACAAATCATTTTTTTAATAATCTTATTTGCTCAAATAATAAAAGAAAAACTCCTGGAAGATGTTATGAAGATGTTTAGAAAAAGGAAAAAAATTGTGTGAGACTAATAACGGCAGTCAGAGGGGAGATTAATGTCAAATTTACTGTACTGTCACATAGACGCTGCATTAGAAATGCCTTGCACAAGTGGTAATTTGTTTTTATGTAATTTGAAGCAAATATGATATAATACATACAGAAATACATATAACTGATCATACGTTGTTTTTTAAATCTATAAATATTAAAAACTTTCAAGGATTTAAGATGCTGACGACCGTTAAACGAGTCATAACAGGCTTGTGAAAAGGGTCCACTGAAAATTGAAAATGAGGGTTATTCAATATTAATTTCTTAATGCTTTTATAGTTAAAACATTTAGTATATATACAAACATTTGTTATGTATACACATTTCTGGAAAATAAACTAAATCAATAATCAAATACTGTTAATGACAATATTGTTATGTGTTTGGGTAAAATATTATTTTCTCTAATCTTGTAAACTACAGATGAAAATTTGGTAACACTTTAAAATAAGGGTCTATTAGGCAATGTTAGTTAGTGTATTTATTAACATGAGCAAACAATTAGTAATTCATTCATTGTGGTATTATTTATATGTCTTAGTTAACACTAGTCAGTTGTGGAAAAAGTACTGAAAAATTGTACTCAAGTAAAAGTACCATTACTTTCCCAAAAATGTAGTGCAAGTAGAGTATCTGTTGTAAATATTACTCAAAGTATAAAAAGTAGCTCTTTTAAAAGTACTCAAGAGTAGTGAGTATTACGCTGTGAAAGGTAAATGTGTTTACATGCAGTTTGTGCATGTGTGTGTGTGTAAACGTAACATTCTGTAGTGCATTAGTGGTTGTTTAAGGCCATTTCAGTCATTATATAATAAGCATCTGTCATCTTCTCATCAGTAACATTAAGTCTAAACAGTCTCTGGGTCATTGCATGTGATGATTTTGAAAAATTCTGGACACTTTTAATGCTTCCAAATGGTTTGCTGCATTTATGAAGCATCCCCATGTCTTGAGGTTGTTCAGTATGATGCGATTTACTTTCTATGTGTGATTTGATTGGACAGAAATCACAGGACTGTTATTTTTACTTTAGCCAATGCCCATAAACAAGAATAAATCAAGTAGTGACTGCAGGCTAAAGGAAAATAATGGAGTAAAAGTACTGATACAGCACTTAAAATGTACTCAAGGGAAAGTAACAGTACACGTTTAACACAATTTACTTAGTAAATTACATTCCCAGAACAAAATTACTCAATTACAGTAATTACAGTGTTTGTAATTTGTAACTTTAACTATTTGTAACTTTACACCAGTGACAATAGTTAATGTTATTTAAGTAAAATAATATTAGTTCAAGTTAGTTCATGTTAACAAAAACAACTTCTAATTTTAATAATGCATTAGTAAATGTTGACTAATACATATTGTACAAGATTATTCATAGTTTATGTTAGTAAATACATTAACTAATGGGCCATAACTTTTAAAGTGTTACCAAAATGTCTTTAAACATTTAAAAAAAAATACAATTTGACAATTTCCATAATTTGTTCATTTAAAAGGTAATTGTTAAAACAACTTGCCTTCTCGGTTGTCCTTTCTATTATTTGTGTTTTTTACTATTAGAGGCCAGTGCTTGTTAATCATTAGCCTGCTCTACACGTTATTAAGATTTCACCTTAATTATTTTCCAGAGAACGAAAACTGTGGTCTGGATTTTCTGAACAATCACCTCAGCAGGGCCTTGCTTAATCCTGTTTCAAAATGTGAGCCGCCAGTCAAGGTCAGTCGGAAATGTGTTATTAATTTGCCCCATGACAATAACTTCCCGCGGTACGCCATAATATCTCTCATCAAAGGAGAACAATGATTTGTCCCAAACTACTCACCAAAATAGACTGCAACAGCCTCCTGCTGACAGCCAATTGAATTCCTTTCCCTCCTGCATCCATTGGAAATGAGCATGCCTGATCTTTTGATTGGAGGAGGAAGCGTTGGCCTTGGACACGGTAACTACGGGAAGCGAAACAGCAGCATAATTTGATTGCATCACATTGTTCATTTACTTGCTGTCGGATCTATTATGAAATTCAATTTAAATCATAGCGATAAGGAAATTAACGTTAATTTAGTGCTAATGAGAATCTGAATGATGAATGCACACACACATACACACACAAGCAGATGGAGACTGGGAGGAAATGCTTCTTTCTTATGATGTTAGTGTGGTATATTGTTAGTTCATCAAGGCGGTATTTTTCATCCGGCTCATAGAGCTGGCAGCAGATGGCCAGATTCGGACCACACTGATACCGCTGGCTTTCAGATACACCGCAGTCACAGGAACAATGCGGTCGACCTGTCAGAACCTATTTAAACCAGTTCATATGGCACAGACACCATATGAAACTGCGCCATGACATGCTGGAGTCCAGCTGAAAGAACTGGGTGAAGGCCAGAGGAGATGTATTTAAAGAGATAGCATACACAGTAGTTGACACATAAATGAATATTCTGTTATTGTTTACTTGCACTCATTTACCTCAATGTTCAATAGAATGTTTCAATTGGGAATATATAATGATGATGATGATGATTAGGGTGGCATGGTGGCTCAGAGGATAGCACCATTGTCTCACAGCAAGTAGGTCGCTGGTTTGAGTCTTGGCAGGGTCAGTTGGCGTTTCTGTGTGGAGTTTGAATGTTCGCGTGGGTTTTCTCTTGAGTGCTCCGGTTTCACCCCACAGTTCAAAGACATGCAGTACAGCTGAATTGAATAAGCTAAAGACCAAAGAGTGTTTATGTGTCTGAATGCGAGAGTGTATGGGTGTTTCCCAGTGCTGGGTTGGAGCTGGAAGGGCATCTACTGCGTAAAACATATGCTGGAAAAGTTGGCTGTTCATTCGATTATTATTTATTATTATTTTGAATGTAGCAAAAAAAAGTAATAATATAAAAAGTATATATTTGGTTTGCTTTTCTGCATCATTTGATCAGAAATATGTGTATTTAAGTTGTATGTGTAAATTAGGCAGTTTTTTATTAATAATATAATAACAATAGTAATAACATAATTAATAATCTTGCTGTTGTTGTTATTCCTATTCTATATTTTTATCGTAAACAAAATAATTATAAATGACAATTGGAATATTTCACTGTAAAAACAAACACAGAATTTATAAACAACACTGCAATTTTGGATTATTTTCATAAAAGACACATATGCTGCATCCCAATTCACATACAATTCATCCTAAATACTATTCAAAAATAGAATTAGTATGTCCCAAACTGTAGTATGTTGAAAAGAGTATAGCTGCGTCCCAAATGGCACACTATACACTTATGCACTATGCACTTACACACTCAATAGCATAGGATATGTATGTAGTGTCATCCCCAATGGAACACTACTGTTTTTTTACAAAGCAGAAATTCAAACCGTTTCCCTGATGATGTTTGACGGTCGCCAAATTAACAAAATAAACGACCAAACCACCAAATAATACCTGCCATTAGTATAACCGCATTCACCATCAGGAGGTGGTATAATTACTCACATAGGAGAATTTTGCTTTCTTAGTCCAGAATAAATAAAGTAATCCATCATCAGTGCCCGAAAGCTCCATCCCTTCCACTACGTAAGCAAAGCAGCAGCCATTGACAGTGTGAAGTGTCTTTTTTTAATGCACACTTTATTTAAACGGTCGAATTTGTGCATCATCCGGGTATTTAAAGTGCACTTATTATTTTTAGAGTTTTCAGTGTGAATGCACTACTTACAATATTTATACTACACTGTAAAACCCCAAAAGTCAAGGGAACTCAAACCGTTTGAGGAAACCGATTGCAACAAACAATTCAAAAACTAATCCTAATGAGTACTGTGAACTTAATCCATTTGAGTAACTGAAGAAATTTGAGCACAGTAAAACCCAATAAACGAAGAGAACTCAAACCAACTGAGAACTGTAAAGCCCAATAAGTTAAGGCAACTCAAACCATTTGAGGAAACTGATTGCAACAAACCATTTGAGTTTAAAAACTAATCTATATGAAAACTGTGAACTTACTTCATTTAAGTTGAAGTAATGAAGTAACCTTCGATACTAAGTTCAGAATTCTTTAGAAGTAGAATTAACTTTTAGTGAAAGTTAACTCCACATTTGGTTTTACAGTGTACAAAATAGTGCATAAGTATGATGCATGACCAACAATTTTCTTTGCTTAAACTCAGGCAAAACAGAATTATTACTTATTGGGCCTAAATCTGTACACAGCAGATCTCACAACTCGACCTACAATTAGAGGGATACAAAGTTAGCGTCAGCTCTACTATAAAAGATCTGGGTGTCACACTAGACAGCAACTTAACTTTTGAAAATCATATATCCCATGTCACAAAAACTGCCTTCTTTCATCTGAGGAATATCGCTAAGTTACGAAGTATGCTATCCATCTCAGATGCAGAAAAGCTAGTACATGCTTTTATGACTTCAAGGCTGGGTTACTGTAATGCTCTGTTTGCAGGCTAACCAGCATCCTCTATTAACAAACTTCAACTTGTACAAAATGCAGCTGCCAGAGTTCTAACCAGGCCTAGAAAATATGATCACATCACCCCAATTTTATCCTCCTTACACTGGCTGCCTGTTAAGTTTCAAATTGAATTTAAAATATTGCTTCTTACCTATAAAGCTTTAAATAATCTAGCTCCTGTTTATCCAACCAACCTTCTGTCTCGCTACAATCCAACCCGCGCTTTAAGATCTCAAAACTCATGGCTTCTGGTAGTACCTAGAATAGCAAAGTCGAGCAAAGGAGGTCAAGCCTTCTCATTTATGGCTCCTAAACTCTGGAATAGCCTTCCTGATAATGTCCGAGGCTCAGACACACTCTCCCAATTCAAAACTAGATTAAAGACCTATCTTTTTAGTAAAGCATATGCTCAGTGCATCACGTAGCAGTATGATACACGAATGTGCTCCACACAGGTTTCTGCATCTCGTTTATATACACTATGAACAGCAGTTACGCTAATTATTCTCTTTATTCTCTATTTCCACCTGGGGATACTCATCCCGAGACCCTCAGACCACGCAGCGCCACTGATTCGATCCAAGACCAGTGATGAGATGATCCCAAGGTTTCCATATCCTGGACCAGGCCGTATTTAAAACGTTTTGCCAGTGGAGAAATAGTCGTGCCCATCTGAGCCTGGTTCTCTCGAGTTTTTTTTTTTTCTTCACCTTCGCCAATTGTTGAAGTTTTTTCTTTGCCACTGTCGCCACTAGCTTGCATGGTTCGGGATCTGTAGAGCTGCGCATCGATGGATTTGCTCTTCAGTGTTTGAACCCTCAGTAGTGATTATTAAACCACACTGAACTGAGCTAAACTGAACTGAACTTAAACTTTGAAAACTGAACTACACTATTTCAATTTACTATGATCTTTTTATGTGAAGCTGCTTTGACACAATCTACATTGTAAAAGCGCTATACAAATAATGGTGAATTGAATTGAATTGAAAAAAGTATGCATTTTGGGATGCTCCTTATGCCAAAGTTTCCTGGATGGTTTACTATTTCTGGTAAAATTTTGAAGTGTAAAAGTGTTCATACTCTAACTGCACGTGAATTTGATCATAGCTACAAACTCGGACGAAAGTGTAAACAAACTACAAACATGGCAGATGCATGAGACCAACCGTCAAGTACAGAAGCTTCAGTAAAGTTGTTTGAATGACTGTTAATTAATATATAGCCAACTGGAACAGACATGGAACCACGTTTCACATATTTCATCAGCATCAACAATGTGAAGGTATATCAAGATATGTTTGGACATTAACTTCTGACTAAAGATTAAAGACCTGAGGAGATTTCTCTGCATGAAAGACTCATGAATGGCAGATTATCCTGCTGCTGCTTCGCCAATAAGGTAGGTAATTAAATATGAAAGAAATGTGGATGGTGTGCTGAGATGATTGACAGGGGACGTAACTAGCAACATAACAATATGTTAACGAGGAAGTAGTATGTTCCAAAGCTTGCATACTGTTCTGTTACACACTCAAAAGTATATACTTTTCCTTTACAAAAAAGTACATACTTTTAGGGTGTAGTATAAGTATGTGAATTGGGTTGGGACAATACATTTTATTTTTAGAAATCAATAGGTTTATTTGAAAAACATTTGCGGTTTATGTTATTAATCACAGAAAACTTTCTAAACTTTTTAAAAGATTTATTCATCCACTTCACAGCTCAGTGTCTCAGTGATTCAGTCACAGTGGTTAACAACAGTGCAGTTTTCAGTAAATAATGATTTCAGTGGTGGTCTATATCTCACACAAACCTATTCTAACTTCAGCAGCTACGAATGAGTTACAGTATCTGGACCATTTTACAATACAAGTTCGTTCTTGTCCTTTATAAAGCTTGAAAGTTCCCTTCACTGCATGAAAAAACTTCTATAAAAAGTCTCATTTTGGATTTGGAATGACTTAGGGGTGAATAAATGGAGGCTGAATTTTCAATTAAGTTGAACTACCTCTTTAAAGAACAAAACAAAGACAGGAGAAGAAAAGCACAATGTAAAACACAAGCACAAGATGGAGAAGGTGAAGCGGACAGTGCACAAAGAAAATGAGAGTAAGAAAAGATGATGAAACACAGGGGCGTGAGAGAAAGAGCGACTGAAAGACAAAGTGAGTGCTCAAGAACAAGAACCACAACATCCATCCGTTGGCGAGTGCTTTAACTCACCGCCGTCCATAGGAATCTGAATTGAAGAGTGAATGGGAAGCTGAAGGGCATCGAAGACCCCTCTCAACTCCCTCCATCTACATTCCACATCTGTCTATTCAACAGTATCAAGCGCAGGGAATCAATGACACCTATGATGGCACAGGCCGGAAGACGGTGGGGAGATTGCTTCTCTCCACAAAAGCAGCTTCAGGTGAAGTATTCTTCAGCCGACCGCAGAATCCCGCTGTGAGAGCCTTTCTGAAATGATATCTATATCCCGAGCCGAACATGACTTTTTTTTAATACATTTATGAGGCAGCTCCCTGAAGAGTGGGTAGAGGATAGTCTCATTTTGAGCAAAAAATTTTAGCGAGAGCCGGTTCTCCCTATACACACGGGACTCCAAAACCACAAGGGGGCCTCTTTGCTCCCAAAAATGAAAGATTGACTAGATTTTAGTTTTAGTTATTCATTTTGTATTACAATGAATGTGGATGCATCTCAATCGGCTCCCTAGTCCAGTAGTTCAGTACTCCCTGAAAAGTGACAGTGCAACATAAAAACCACAGAGCATCACTTTCCTTTACAGAAAATTGGAAGTGCGAAATATGAGTGAACCAATTCACCAAACATATTGATACAAGCTATAATATCTGAAAAATATCACTTCTGCTGTTGTTTATTAATACTAATAGAGGCATTGTACAATGTGGACATTTTCATGTTACCATCAGGGTCCCAATATGTAGTAGAGGTCTGCGTGGGACTGTTTTTTCAGTCCCGCTCCAGCTGGGTTTAATTCCACACCTTAAATTTATTCACTTTTTGTTCGCTGTCTGTTTAGAACAGGTTTACTGTCCCTTTATTAATCTGGGGTCGCCACAGCGGAATGAACCACCAACAGCATTTGTTTTATGAAGCGGATGCCTTTCCAGCCACAACCCATCACTGGGAAACACTTATTCACACACACATACACTACGGACAATTTAGCCTACGCAATTCACCGGTACAGCATGTATTTGGACTGTGGGGGAAACCGGAGCACCCGAAGGAAACCCACGCAAACGCAGGGAGAACATGCAATCTCCACACAGAAATGCCAACTGACCCAGCCAAGGCTCGAACCAGCGACCTTCTTGCTGTAAAGCAACATCACTACCTACTGCGCCACTGCGTCACCCATTCTCGCTATATTTAAATCTTATTTCGACAATCTCACATTTACACTTTCACCAGCCGCTACCCTACTAAAAGAGAAGGATAAGAATTAAAAAAATAGGTTGTGCAATTTTATTTTCACTGATGAGATGTATTAAAGGTGCTATAGAGCAGGGGTTTTCAAACTGGGGTCTGCGGACCCCTGGTGGGCCGCAAGAGAGCGCTAGGGGGTCCGCGAAAAACTTGGCAGAAACAAAAAATTATTTACGAGATATTTTTTTACAATCTTAAAATTATTATTGACCATAAATTATTAATCTCTATATAGACTATGATTTATATAAGTGGATACTTAATTGTAATGTGTTTATCCCAAAATCCTTTGCGCTCTTTAAGGTTTTGCATACAGTTGAATGGAGCAATTAACAGCTGTAAGTGCAGTACAGATGATGGAAAGATTTTTTAAGAATTCCGCAAGCAGTTCATGCAAATCTGACTTGGCGAGCTTTAAAGCAGAAACCAGAATATATGACAAATCTTACATTGCATTTGGTTTTACCTGCATGTTAAAGCAGGGAGTCGATAGACTCAGTGTGTTCTTTGTCAAGAGATTCTCTCCAACGAATGCATGAAACCATCCAAGCTCAAGCGCCATCTACATTAAAAACATCCCAATGAGGCAGAAAAATCGACTGACTATTTTAAACATCAGGAGTTGTGTTTGGCCCGGCAGGCTAGTATTTTTCGGCAGCAAGCATTAGTCTCGAGAGGTGTTTAAAAGCGTCATATTTGGCATCACTCCACATTGCGCATTCTAAGAAGCCACAAACAGTTGGCGAAGCATTGTTATTACCACCTACCAAAGACATCGTCAAAGAGTTATTTGGAGAGGAAGCTGCACGAAAGATAGATTGTGTGCCTTTGTCGGACAACACAGTATGCAAATGCATTAGTTCAATGTAAATATTTTGCAGTTTTCCATAAATACAAGACAGGGAAAAACAACTACAGAAACTTTTCATCTACCAGCGCCCTATTTAGAAAAGCTATCTTGTTCAGTTAATGTAATTTGTTGTTGTTTATGAAATATACAAATTTTGAAAATCATTTTTGGCTATAGTTAGTTGCCAACTAATAAAATAAATAGTTTTAAAAACAATACCATTTTGTATGCCTGTGAAATATGAACTATAATGTCTTTACGTTATACCGAATTTTAGTTCCCATATTTATTCTTGAAATACATAAGTGCCTTTAAACTTTAGGCAAAGAGGTCCCCTGCAAGGAATCATCATATTTGGGGGTCCCTGAGATTAAAAAGTTTAAAAAACCCTGCTATAGAGTGCATAGTTTCAATATGTTCAAATGTTCTCTAATATCTATATTGTAGGTATGTGGTTTTAATAAGTTAAAAAAGCTTGATTTTAACCATATTTGGAATGGTTGTGAATATTAATGAGCTTCGCAACTCTACCACACACAAATATACAGTGTGATGTACTCTAAAATACACACATGCAAAATAATCGTACTTTATTTGTTTGTACTAAACAAATTTAGTAGATGTCTAGTAGATGTCTATTTTTAGAGAGGTTACTTTAGCTACCAGAGTAAACTAGTTTGCTTCTGAGTTGTGTTGTGGTTGAAATATGGGCTACAGAGATATATTTAAAGTTGCATGAAGCATTAACATTTATGAAAACAAGCAGTCCTTTTATTTATGAAAATTCCCAGAGCTGAGTGATATAACATAATGCATAAATGCAACAAAGGAAAACGTAGCCGTTTCTGAAGATTGCGAATTATGTAGCTTATGTATGTTATTATGTAGTTTTTAAAACAAACGTTACGGGGCGGTATGACACCGTTCCAGCTGATCGCTTACCTCCCTGTGGATGGCTTTCCCGCTGTTACCAGTTTGTCCAGTTAGCTCACCATGTATGTCGGCGGACTTGAGGTGCAGAGATGGTGGGTGGGTGGGATATTCGGTGCTTTTGAAAACACTATTGGTTGGGTTTAGGGAAGGAGAAAGGTGAGTCAGTTGATCAGTCAGTCATTCAGTCAGTCGACAGTGGCCTCTGGTGGATTTACGCAGGAACAGCAGGCCCAAATGGCACTCGCAAGAGAAATTTGAGATCTGAAAAAGCATACACAGTGGCCTCTGGTAGATACGCAAAAAAATAAAACTGCAAAACATGTAGCTCCTGGGACGTATTTGGCACTCTCTAGAAATTTATATAGAAGTATGTTTTCACAATGAGCCTAATAAAAACAAATATATTTAGCAATACTTGTTGTCACATAACAAAAATATGTGGCACATTTCACAGTATACAAACTAAAAAACAGACCTTTTGCCTCTTCAGAGTGGTACTGAATTAATGTAAAATCCGTACATCCTGCATTTTGTGTTCTGACAAGCAAACACTGTTTTCATACATGGCTGCCGGGATTACAAAATTGCTCCTTTTTACTCTCCCTGCATCTCTCGTTTTCAAAATAAAAGCCCCACATGCATTGTATGCAAAAACATACAATAAAACTTAATTTCAATATTTATTTTGTTTATACAGTCTGACACAAAACAAGCTGGGAACTAGAAATCAGCTTCTAAATCAATGTTCATCTAAACACAATAACATTATTAATACATGTAACTTCAAGTTTCTTACTTTTCAAATAATGTTTTATGTTAATAAATGGAAAATGAGAGAATCACAAGAAAACAAGAAAATCATTCACTGCTCAGAATATTTAGAATCGATGTATATCTACTTCATACTAATCAGAAAAAGAGTAAATAGATTATTTGATTACTCGATTCAATGTCTTTATTTTAGGATATTACTTTAATAGGCTAAATTGATCATTTAATTAGCCTATCACATTCTTTTATTACAGTTATCCTATAATTTCTTCTTTTTTATTGCATTACTGTTTCAACTTGCTGTGTTGACTGTAATCTGAATGAACAGAATAAAGAGTTTAAGCACTTTTATTTACACACACTGACAGCTGTCAAGAAATTTAGCTTAGGGCCTCTAGGACCCGCTCAAACTTCAGTTTTTCATATGGGCGAGCCAATATGCAATGGAAAATAAACTAATTAACAAGCCTGAGTTGCTTGCTGAATCTCCAAATGGCAAGAGTAGGAAGTGATGGAAAGGAAAACTCTAAATTTAGTGCGAAGACAAGATTAAATGCATAACTCGTCTGAAAATGTTGTAGCGGCTGCCAGACACCGCTGACGGTAGTCATAATTCTGGCCCTGTTAAGAGATGAGAATTATTTTAGAACTGCCTCATCCCTGCCCAACTGGCACCTGTGCCCGCTCATTTTTACAGTGCTGTGGTTGCCGCTTGGCCAAGTTTCTCCGTGAGCTTATGGAAATAGCAGGTAGTCTGAATATATTATCAAACTAATGCACTCTGATGTATCACCAAAGAGTTTCTGATCTCTTAAAGGGGCAAGATCTGGAAGAGCTGATATCTTTATGTATGTCTGTTTGTTGGATCTGTATATTTTGGCTAATGAGTTTGTTTATTTTATTTATTTTATTTAAATTTTTTTGTGAAACTGTATTTAATTGTTAGTATTACTGTTTCTGTGAAAATTACAAGAATTTTTTCAATTATTTGGTCTACTTTCGTTATCAGAAAGAGATGCTTTTGTTAATTATTTGCTTGAGGCATGTGTTATTCTTTTACATTTGTACATTTGTTATGCAATATTTTCATAGTTCCTGCAATGAGTCTAATTAATTACGTTATGAGCATTTATGGTATGGCATTATGTTGCTACATTTGAATATTTATTTTAAATCGCTTTAACAAAATTAAATGGCAACTCTGGCAACTTTTTTTATTTTTATTTATTTTTATTATTTTCTCTCATTTTTATTTCCAAGCTCATTGGATATATCTGCCCAGAGCTATATTTTTGAGAACCTAGAAATATGTTTTCAATATACGACTACAACTTACATGTACATGTACATTTCTGACAATCTCTAAGACATCACTAGCTATGTTTCCATCCACCTATGTTCATGCACATTTTGGATATGCGCATAAAAAATTTGATGATGGAAATGCCAAGATGCGCACAAATTTTGAAAATGCATATAAAAAATTTATGCGCATAAGTGAGTAGGATATATGCACATTAAAAAAGGTCATGTGATTTTGTTATAAGAGATCATGTGATGATAAAAATGTGTGTGAATGGACAAACCAGCAGGCTGAGCACACTGTAAAATATCTGAAATGTTGTTTTGGTCATTCTAAAACCTTAAGTATTAGTGATATTAAATTATTAATTACCTCCAGAACTGTCAAGAGCGTCTGTGCTCCGCGTCTCAAACGCCACCAAGTGTTCATTGCGTGTCGGTATTTGTCTTCTGAGGTGCAAGTAATTTATTAAATAAGAAAACAGATTCATGAAACTTCTCCTACCACAGCAAATTCCATTTTTACTGTTGAGATTTGGCGCCAGTTAATCATGAAGTGACGATTTTGTTCTCTTTGACTTATTGGATGGAAACGCTGCTTTATTTGCAAGATGCAAACAAATCCACCAGTGGCCGCTGTGTACATTTCTGAAAATCCCAATGTCCTTCTTCCACAGGGCTGCCAACTTTTGGTTTTAGCTTGGAGTGAGAATTTATGCCCCGCCCCTATGCCCCCAAGCCACGCCCCATTTTTATATATAAAAATTATGAAAATATTATTTAAATTTTTTCCTATTTTAAATATTTATTCTAAATAAAAGGATTGCTATTGGTGGCGCAGTGGGTAGCACGTTTGCCTCACAGCAAGAAGGTCGCTGGTTCGAGCCTCGGCTGGGTCAGTTGGCGTTTCTGTGTGTTTGTATGTTCTCCCCGTGTTCAAGTGGGTTTAATTGGGGTGCTCCAGTTTCCCCAACTAGTCCAAAGACATGCAGTACAGGTGAATTGGGTAGTGTATGTGTGTGAATAAGTGTGCATGGATGTTTCCCAGTGATGGGTTGCAGCTGGAAGGGCATCCGCTGCGTGAAACATATGCTGGATTAGTTGGTGATTCATTCTGCTGGGGCGACCCCAGATTAATAAAAGGGACTAAGCTGAAAAGAAAATGAATGAGTATTTCTATTATTATCCAATTATATTCTAAATAAATAAAAGAAAAATAATCTATTCTAAATGTAACTGAAAAACAATATAAAGACACAACTGAAGTGATATGCTAAGATCATTTAAGAAATCTTTTGCATAAATATGTTAATTTCTTTAGAATGAAATTCTATAGACAATTTTATAGAACACAAAATATATGTTTTATAGAAACATCTGTTGTGTTGTCTTAAACCCGACTCGTTTATTAAGTTTAAACTTCTTGACTTCATCCCTCCTTTCTGCTTCATACAGAAATTTATCAGGAGCCATTAGTCAAAATAAGATCATCATCATATTATTTAAACTTTAGACTTCAAAATAATAATAAACCAAATAAAAAAAAACAACATCAAAATAATAATCAATTATGGCCTTTTTTTAAATGTAGACTGAGAATCCTAATGAAAGTCTATGTAAGGGATGCATTTTATGGCAGAGGTGCATTTCTCGGCACAAGACAACGCATGAGAGACATCATAGCCACATACTTTTACCATATTTCACATTGCTTTTTTGCGGGGTTTCATTAGTCCAACATCCAAATTGGGATAATTTTCTTTCCTCCTCTGTTTAATCATTCTTAATCATGTGCTCAAATTATTTCACAAAAAAAAACTTTAAAGAAACTTACCAACATCTCTCATTATTACCTTTACATTCAACCTCATTCATTTAACTTTGTTTTGTTTTCTCATTAATTGATAGACATTCTGTATGTATTCAGAATCAGTTTCTTGTATTTTATGTAAGATTTTTCTTTTATATCCCTTCGTGTCCTACTTTGACTTGGAAAAAAATAAGAATAGTAAAGTAAAAAGACATCAAAATGTTACAAAAGAGCAATTTGTGAAACATTTCAGGAAGTGTTTCTTCTATAAGCAGTCTTGAAGAGAAAATCAACGGTTATAGGGCTTAAAAACAAAAATGATTGGTTGCTTCTGTATAAAGACCACCTTTTATTTGCAACAATGCATTACGCTGCCACATAACTACAGCATACCATAAAGAGTATGTCCGCTCTATTTTTGGCTCACTCAAACCTATGTGACCTTTTAAGGTGTTGGGAAAGTAGTTCTCTGACTGTGACTCCCAAGATAGAAGGTTCATGCCACTTCTTGCCACTCACTTTCGTGACACATAAAGTCCCTTGTCTCATGGAAACACTTTCTGAAGCACTTTACCCAGTCAGTAATGATTGGCAGAAAACTGCATTGCAGCCCTGCAGAACCTATTGCAATTGTTTTGGCTTTTCTTACAAAGCAACTAATGAGACTAGTCAATAATATGACAACATACGGAGGCATCTCCTCCATCCGCTTACATTTGATCCCCAAAGCATCTGGCCTTCCTGTTGGGATCTTGCTGTTCTGAAGTTTTAGTAGTCCCTCCTGTATTTGCAGTTAGAAAATGAACTCGTTAATGTTCAATGAGAACTATAGTAACTTCCAGCGACAGCATGAGCGACAGAGACCATTGGCAACAGGATGCGAATGCGTTTAGCGACACATCAAAGTTGTAACAAGTTTCAGTGTGAATTTGCATCAAACTAGCAACTACCAATGAGAATGCAGCAATCCAATCAGGCAACAAACCCTATGATTAAAAGGGGCATGTTTTTTGTGCACACCGTTTTGTTGTTTCTTTGTGAAGCTCTGTTTTGTGTTTGCACTATTGAAGAGTCTTCTTATGGGTCGTCTTACTGAAAAAGTCCTGCTGTTTGTGTATTGATTATCATTTGGACCCTCTAGCCATGTCTAGTACACTCCTTGAATAAAGAGACATGGAAAAACCTCTCCACCCCTCTTCCACTATTGACTTCTCTAAAAAAATAAGGAAATAATTTGGAATCAAAGTCAAGGCTGGCAGAAATGAAAGTATAAGGTAACCCTCGGCCTGACTGCTGCATCCAAAACAAGACTTCAAAAGATTTATAGCTGAAATGTTGTGCTGCTAGTCGCGTATGTTATTGGGAGAAGGAGCTGCTGGGAGCTGTAGTGAATATGTTGTGCATGCACTGAAATAAAGCTCTACAAGTGAACCGTCTGAGATACAGTCAGTGTGTTTACATGTACAAAATGAGCGGAAAGCTATCAAAAGTTGGATTATTTCGGAAGCTGTTTTTTATTTGTTTATATGCAAATCAGTAAACCGAATACTATGCTTATGTGAGATTTTAAGGTAGCCTGTCAGAATATGTGCTGTTGTATGTTATCACTTCTTATATGACTTTTGTTTTGATGATTCTGTATCAACTGCGTGAGTCAATGACACAGTTTCATGCTTTATTAAGGCAATTATGCATCAAAGTGATTAAATATTAAAATATATAAAATTAAATATTACCAGCGTCCCCTGTCTAACAATGCCCACTCGAGCTGGATGCACTCGAGTTGGATGTATGTCTGTCTAATTGTGATTAGGTAGTCTTGAAGGAATTCACAGATAACAATTAGTAACTGCAATATCTTCTATCTTACTTCTGTGTGTGACTTGTAATGTACCTCACGTGCAAAATCAGACATGCATATACTGATACATATACAGATACAGTATGTATATACTGCTAAAATGCTGATACAGTGAATGTGTTTACATGCAACATGTATTGGGCAAGAAAACTGCCTGTTCCGATTGGACTTTGTTTTAGCCATTTTTGACCTTTAACTGAATAAAGAAATACAGGTAATGCATTTGCATGACATTACACATATCAACTCTTTAAGGCCCTGTTTACACTAATACGTTATAATTTTAAAACAGCATTTTAGAATGAAAATGATCCGCGTCCACACTGGAGTTTCACCTAGCATTTCTGAACAGCTCTCTGTCTACACTACACTGTTGAAAACGCAAATCACGTGACCACACACACACACTGACATGCACTGCAGCATATCTACCCATATGAGAGCTGTGCAAGTCAAGTCAGACTGTTCATCAAGGATCTACCGCTGGATCTCATCTCACTAAATGTGTTAAACGTGATATTTAATTCATCTTGTTGTCTATATCTAACGACATATTCCCCGACTTTAGTCTTTTGAATGTGTTTTGGCTGACCGCAAAGAGTTAATATATTAATTAATGTAACCGCGTACACTGATTCTGCACATTTGACTGATTGCTCGCATTTATTTTCCTATAATGTATAAACTTTTTGTACGTTATACTTTTATAATGGTCATTATTGATTATTAAAACTGATATTCAGCAAAAAAGAGGGTATGGTTCGTATTTTCAATGAAAATGAAAGGAGGCAGTTATGTTATAGGCTCCATTTTGTTTCTAAATATGCATACAGTGAAGATGACATATAAATATCATATAAATATGTAGCAACACGACTCCTCAACTGTATTGGTGTCTGTTAAATTGCTAATATCAAAATGAAAATAGGCAGTTCCTCATATCATGTTTTTATTTTCATGAAACAGCAAAGCCAGGGTGACTGTTCATCAAGGATCTACCGCTGGATCTAATCTCACTATATTTGTTAAACGTAATATTTAATAAATCTTGTTGTCTATATCTAACGACATTATAACGACATTATATTAAGGAGGCAGTTATGTTATAGGCTCCATTTTGTTATAAATACGCATACAGTGAAGATGACGGTTATATAAATATGTAGCTACACGACGCCTCAACATTTTTTGTGCCTGTTAATATCAAAATGAAAATAGGCAGTTCCTTATATCATGTCTTCATTTTATTGTTAAGATGGTGAAACAGCGTAGCCAGGATGATGTGAATGAGGTTATAAAGTACACTGTTCCCTTTGAAGATTTACCCAACGTGTCCTCGGAAGTTTGTTTTCCATATCAAACTTGTGAAATCTGAACTTACAAGGAGAGGATGCAAGACTGAACTGTGTGTAGGCTACTTAATATTGAGGAAAAAGCCCAATCAGATGGAGCAGCAGCGTTTTAAAATAAAAACAGCCTCTTCAGCGTTTCCAAAACGCTCGATTTTTGGTGCTCAACAACTCCTGAGTAGTGTGGACAAAAGGCGTAACTGTAGCAAAACATATGCGTTTTAATACTAAAACCTATTAAACAGGGCCTAAGGGGCCATGAAACCCCCCTGTCTCAGCAGGGTGTTTTCACACCTCTAGTTTGAAAAAAGTCATGAATATGGGTGAGTCCAGCTTTGCTTAGGTGTAAGTGTTGAGTGGCGAAAGAGGGAAGGGTTTTTCACACTGACAACTCAAACAAAGATGTAGGGGAGATAGACAGTGATTCAGAGAGCAGCATTTACAGCAGATCTGAGAGCTGTGTAGAAGTGGTGGATTTTCAGTTCATATTATTGTTACTTAGTAACTAAATAATTTTGACTAAGGTATGTCTTTAAAAACTGAAAGAATACTGCTGATAATACCAACTAACTTTGCCATCTGAATAAACATAAACAAAGAACACTGATCACACACTTACCAAACTCGTAGAGACAGGACCACTAACACCTACTAAAACCGCATTTATTTTTAAAAGAAGACGAGTGGCAAATCTGGATTTCACCATTTCCAGATGCGAAAAGCTCTCAGGTAAAAAATGTTTCTTACAAACATATTTTTGTTGCATGTTAGCAGACCACTGTAATCCACACATGTGAGTCCACACGCCAGCTGTGCTCTTATCGCGGGGAAATGGAAACAAAACCTTAGTTGTGGCACATTTATAAACACAACACTGATGACCCTCTGAACAATTCTTCTACTACTTGTTTGAATTATAGTTGGCAACACAACGTAGCACCTATCTGAACACTGTAAATGAGTAAAATGAGTCTTCAAAGCTTTATAATGCATATTCACAATAGAGAACGCTGATTGGTTCGAACCAAGTCTTTCTCATAGATAAACAGGTGTGCTGAAAACTAAATGACGTCACTTTGTACCAGCCGGTACAGACAGCCAATCTCCACGTTGGAAGTTACACAGTGATCTCATCACCGTGACGTTGCTTCAAAATTTCTTTATAAACCGGAAGAACGAATTTGCTTGAAACAATGCAAAAACAACCAATTTACTCATGTAAGCTAAATATATGTGTCCTAATAGTGTTTTTAGCAACGTAGGATATGTAGGATATGTCAATGAGGATGTTTAACATGCACACCAATTAAGTGACAACTCACAAAAATCAGTTTACTGTACTGACAACCAATTAAATATTTAAAATCAGCAATGAACGTAAACCATGTTTTACTAATAAATTTAAAACTGTGATGTAAAAATTTAATGTTTTGTGTATTTAATGACAAATATACATCCAAATATACATTTGCAGTGTAACACGGGGAGTGACAGAGACAACTGAGGTTTGGATCCACGTGCAGGTTTATTCCAAGTCAGGCAAGCAAAGGTCAAACAGATGTATAAAGGCAGTCCAGAATCGTAGTCAAATGTATCAGGCGAGAGGTCAAAAGGCAGGTGGCAGGCAGGACAATAAGATAAACTAGGCTAAGGTCAAAACACAGGGTAACTAGACTAGGAGAAATGCGTTGTAATGTCACAACAAGACTCAGCAATGGAAGTGAGAGTGTGTGCTGTTTAAATAGTGTCTGTAATCAGTCTTTGACAATGCTCAGGTGGTGCGAGTGTAATTAGTCATAATGAGGAAGCATGTGTGTTTGTGAACGGAGTGCATGTATGAAAATGTAGTCCATGAATGGCGGATTTGTAGTCCATGTGAATGTGTGTGAGATCCAGCGATATAGGAGGTTACGATCGTTGGTGATCGTGACATGCAGTTTCTATTGATATTGTAGAATTTAGTTTTTAAGTTTCTGTTGTCATATTTTGTGAAGTCATTACCCTTAAAAAATATATTTTTGTGATATATACTGTAATTGTGTTGTCCAGAAAGCAAAGTTTTTAGTAAAATGTAAAATTACTAAAAATGACTGCCTCAGTAGTTCTACTGTTAAAAACAAAATATAAGTATTGCAACATTAGCAGAAAATCTACTTCATATATTATCCTCTCAAAATGCAATAATTTGATTGAGACACTTCTACCTCTGATGCATGAGATGAGAACGTATTTTTATAATTGCTTGATTCAAGAAAGTGTCTAAGTTTCTGATTAATTTCCTCTTCCCTTACTACAAAACTTACTATTTACTATTTGCTCGGTCTGGTGTGATTAAATCTGCAGTAAGGATGAGTTCCTGTCACATATCACACATGCGCACTTCAATAAACTCATAAAGCAGGTTAATGCTTTTAAATGGTGGGTGAAAGGTGCAAAAATCTCTAGTAGCTATGATCAGTTTATGCTATGTATGACCTCACACCAATAAAGGAAATCGGGTCAACATGTTTAAAGACCACACGTATTGTTGGCTTATTAAACATACGGTAATGGGGTTAAGATTATGCATCTACTTATTGGAGCTATCAGTAACAGCTTAAAGTACATTTTTAGAGTGGCTTGTATTCATTTAGTCTACTTTCCTTCATAAACATCCCCATGCAGCTTTATTTGGTTTAGCAGTTTGATTATTCTAATCTGAGGCAATTTACTTGATTGCACACTGTGGAGGATCATATAGAGTGCAACACTCAAGTTCTAGAAGTAAAAACTCCACTCATTTTCTCCATAGGGGAACGGAATTTGAACAATATCTTATGAACCTTTAAAGACTCACTGAGCTAAGAGACTGTTAATAGACAATTTATGCTGTTGTTATAACAATTTGCATGCATTATTTTCAAATAATCATTTTCATTTGTTGTATTTAGTGGAAAACTACAATATGCATGATTTTGGACAATCTTGAGATTGAAATAAACAATCTTGCTTACAGAAACTTTGTCTTTTTGTCAAATATTTACATTTCAGTCAGATTTATAATGTTGTGATTTACCACAAAGCTTGATTGTTTTGGTTTGAACTCCTTCACTTTTTTATTTATTCATTATTATCATTATTATTTGAAACTTCATAGGGAAAAATGCCTACAAACTGCTTGGAAAATTACTGATATGCAATTCACAAAAGAATCAAGCAAAGCAGTCTGGAATGCTTAGTGATTCAGTATAATTTACTCAAACAGTTCAATCACAAACTGACTTGATTGAAGTGTTTTTTCAGGGTATGTTTGCAGCAATGATGAACTAAGAACTGAAAAGTATTTTCTTTGCTTTTTAAAAAGGCCTAAAAACAATAAGACCTCAAAACATTGTAATATATTGTAATATCCGAGAACAAAGTAGTAAGCTGCTTTAAAATGCAGAAAACATGTTGGTATTTGTGGTTTACGAAGACTCTTCATTGACATAATGTATTTTATTCAATAAAAAATTGCTTCCTATATGGCCCTACCCCTAAACCCAACCCTCACAAGAAACTTTGCAACATGTGCTCATTCTGAAAACGTAGCATTTTGGTAGATGGGGTGTGGACCACCCAGTTTGTTATTTCTCAAGGAAATGTAACTCCTATCAGGTAAATTACTCTGTTATTGAGAAAGAGACACTTGCTTTAATATGGGCACTCCAGTATTTTGAAGTTTATGTTGGAGGTGGTTCTCAAGTTGTTGTTTTTTCAGATCATAATCAGTTAATTTTTCTACATACACTGAAAAGTCCTAGTCGGGATTGATGCGGTGGGTTTTGTTTTTAACTTATGAATTAAACACATAAGGGGTAATGTGCTGGCTGAATGTTTGTCTCGAGCTCATTCTGTGTGATGTGATTGTTGAGTGAGTGAGTTTCTTGTTTGGTGGTAGTCTTGTTATGTCTTTTCTTCTCCTTAAATGCTTTCAGGATCTGGTTTGCTGGAGGAGAGAAGATTATGCAGGGGTATGCCAAACTGTAGCTTTACTTGACACTTTTCCATCCCAAAGAATTTTTGTAGGCAGTAATAATGTTTTAAGGTTTAGAGAGAGAGAGAGAGAGAGATAGATAGAGAGAGAGAGAGAGAGAGAGAGAGAGAGAGAGAAAGAGAGAGAGAGAGAAAAAGAGATGTTTGAATATTGAAGAGAAATTATTGGTATTGTTTGTGATTTTTTTTTTTTTTGGGGGGGGGGAGATGTTAGGTCCCATGTGGGACCTGTTTGTTGTTTGTGTTTTGTGATTTGCAGAGCATGATTGCAGATTGGTGGGTGGGTCATCTCACCTGAGACCCATTATGTGGTGCCTATAAAGAATCCAACATTCTTTCTGAGCAGGAACTCAATTAGCTGGATGCCCCTGCCTGGCGTGATTTATTTTAGTTGGTTTTGGATCATGAGCTCAGTTCACTACCATACACATGCTTTTCACTACTGATTTCCATTTATACTGACTTTGATTGCTTTAAATACTTTTGTTAATTATTCTTTTTGTTAATAAATCCTTTCTCTTTTCAATTTACCTGGTCCGTATTGTGTCTCTAATGTTGCAACTTTGAGCTGGTTGTAATAATCGGTAATTATGAAGCCAGAGGTACTGCATTTTATCTTTAAAACAGGTCAATTGGTGCTTTTGAAAACACTTTTGGTTAGGTTTAGGGAAGGAGGAGAATGGGTCAGTCGATCGGTCAGTCAGTCAGTGATTCAGTCAGTCGAAAGCAGCCTTTGCTGGATTTACTCGAGAACAGCAGGCGCAAATGGCACTCACTAGAGAAATTTGAGTGGTGTCTACCTCTGGTGGATTCGCGAAAACAAAAACTGCAAAAAAACGTAGCACCTGGGACGTATTTGGCGCTCTCCAGACATGTATACAGCAGTATGTTTTCAGAATGAGCCTGGGTTGAAATTTGGCAAAATTTCAACCCAGGCTCATTTTGAGAACGTAGTCCCGGGGACGTTTCTGGAGACCACAAAATACGTCCCGGGAGGTACGTATTTTTGCAGTTTTTGTTTTCGCGAGTCCGCGAGAGGCAGCTGTGCGTGCTTTTTCCCGCGCCGTTCTCGCGTAAAGCCGCTGGAGGCCGCTGTCGAACGACCTTCCGCCTGTCTGACTGGATGACAGAATGATTGACCGTGCAACTGGCCAATCGGCTGACCCACCCTCCTCCGTCCCTAAACCCAACCAACGACGATTCACAAAAGCCGTCCAGAAAAAGAAAAGCCCTCATCTGATTTTTACCACTTTTTCGAATTTTGACCACATTCTCACCCTGTAATGAACTTGTTCACTTCATTTTTTGCATTTTGTTTTTGTTTTCTTACCTGATTTCTGGAACCGCTGTTCCCCGGACTCGAACCCGGTCGTCGTGGTCAGCCCCTCTCTGCGCCTCGAGTCTGCCAGAGTACACGAAGTGCTAACCGGACAAACTGGTTGCAGTGGGAAAGCCCTCCACATGGAGGCGAGCGGCCGGCTGGCCGGCCGGCAAGCGCCGAAGGGAATGGCGTCACACCGCCCCGCAGCGTTCGCTTAAAAAATAAAATGCAGCCGTACGTACCCCCGACTACGTATTTCGCGGTCTCCAGAAACGTCCACGGGACTACGTTCTCAGAATGAGCCTGGGTTGCAAAATTTGAATGTGATAAGACAATAACCCATTATTATGTATGTCATTATGCAAATGTTAGTCTTTGTAAACCACCGAAACCAGTACACACAAACCACACACACAGTGACACAAAACTACAATGAAAAGAAGCAATTTTTTATAGCTGATAGTATAATAAAAAAGAAAATTTTATCATATTATTTGATAAATTATGAGCTTAGCACAATAAAACAAGTTGAGTCAGCTAAATATTGTAATGGAACTTGCTGCAAAACTTTTTTACATTTACATTGTCATTTAGCAGACACTTTTGTCCAGGTGACTTACAATAGAGGAGGCATTCAGCGATTCAACGAGAAGAGGCAATACACACAAGAAATGCCAATTATGCAAAGTATCTTGTTTGTGTTCAGAGAATTTAGTGCTAGAATAAGAGTGCTAGAGTTTTTTTGATCATTTTTTTTCAGAGAGAGAAAGTGTTTCTGCAGGTGGTTTGTCAAGCCCACTCACCTGTGTGAAACACATTTTATAAATGCACAGTTATTGTGTCAGTTAATGTGTCAGAGAGATGACTGAGTGTGTTTTCTACAGGTGTTTTTTTAAGCCCACTCCTCTTTGAAAAGCCTCTACTTAAAGTCAAGTGCAGTAGTTGGGTTAAAAGTTGAGTCAACTCAAAAAAGCTGTGCAGCAAGTTGCCTTACAATTTTAGGCATTTTTAGCAGCTTGCATAATAAATGTGGAGACTCAAAATATACATAATGCTTTTAATTTGAGAACTGTTTATCTGTGATTTTAAAACCAAGTTTCCTAAACAGGGTATTTAAAATATCATTTGAATGTTGAATGTCTGGAATAGATGTGATGAGCGGCTGTAAGAAAAGTAACTGTTAATTGATGGATGCAATCAGCAGACTGGTTCTTCCCTTCCCAAGCTGCATTGCAGTATCACTGTCTGTGCCTAATGCTCAAGTACAAATGGCATCGGTGCCTAATTGTCAACCTACCAATAACTGCACACTCGACGGGTATAATTGGCCAACAGGTTTCTCCCTGCAGATGGTGGGATGGTGTGTTTGTGTTAAACAGCTGTCCAATCCGACAGAAATGTTCCCTCCGCAGCTGGTGAGGAGTGATGAGTTTGCAGGGTGGTGCAATACACTGATTTTACAATGCTTAAAATAGACTTTTTTTCACACCATCATTGCAGAGACTCAAGCGTGGAAATGATTAAGTGTTACACGTAAACAGCACGAGTCAGCGGGTGTTTTTCTTATTTAATTGAGCTGTATAATGTAGGCGAAAGGGTGAAAATCCCAATGACATTTGGCATCACCACTATCAAATTAGTTGTTACACTTCTTCTTTTGAAGTTGGAGGGTAGAAACTTATTTTAGACCAATAAACAAATGCAAATGTAAGTGCTCTGACAGAGGCACTTCCAGTAAAATAACATAACTGCCACATGAGTGAAGTGAGTCTTGTCAATTACAGTTTTACCCATACTCAAAATTTATGCAAGCATTGGGCATCTATTGCTTGCTGTATTTGGGGAGCAATTAGGGATTAGGTGCCTTGCTCAGATGCACTTTAGCTGGGAACTGAAGATGGAAAGAGTGGGGTTCATTTACTCCATCCATCTACAATTCCTTCTGGGAATTGAGGAATCGAACCTGCAATATTTCAATTAAGTCCAACTACCTAACCATTAGGCCACAACTATGGTGTCAAATCAGTCTCAACACATTTAAAAATATAATTCATAATTCCACAACACAATTCACAAACACAACACAAGTTGAAAACACAATTTTGAAAAATACACAGATCCAGTTCTCAAATTCAAAAGACAATTCAAAAATACACAAATCCAATTTATCTGGCGAAATTATTTATGATTTTTATTTGTGAGTTCACAAATTGTGTGTTGTATTTACGAATTGTGTTTTGAATTTACAAATTTGATTTTGTAAATGTATTATTTTTGAGACTGATCTGGCTCTATACACAACTGTTCCCAAAAACAAATCCAGTGAAAGGAAAAACAACCCCAAGAGTGGCAGTTTGTGGCAAAAAAAAATTCTTGTTTAGGCCGGAAGTCAAAGGAGCACAGCCAAACTGGTTTAGCAAAAAAGTTAAAATAGCAAAATAGCAAATTTAAACTTGAAGCAGATGAGCTACAGCAGCAGATGGCCACACATATAGTTCATTTCCATTGTCCATCCATAATAAACAGTGTACAGTGTGCATGTATTTACGTTTTCACTTTCAGAAATAGCAAATCAAACTGTACCACTTTTTAAGACACTGTTGTAAGGGTACGCTCAGTGGAAATGAGGCATTACAAAACCTCAAGGTGTCAAAAAAGTCTCTGTGCCATTAAAACAAAATTGTTTTTTTTATTAAAACACAATAGCTGTGTTGCTAGTTTTATTTACTTTATTGACAGTGGGCCACATATGTGTGACCAAAATGAGAAATGCAGTGGGTTCAGACTGATCATTTGTGTACTGACATTTGACAGCTGTTAATACACAATCATCATTTTAGATTGACCACCTGTAAAAGTGTATATGTGTATATTTGCCCAGGAACATTTCCTACTTGTTATCAAACTATTCCATTTCTGTAACAAGAGGCAATTCAATCATAACTTAACATTTAAACAGCTATCATGACATTTGTTTATCAACATGTGGCTCTTTTTGGATTCTTGGAAGCTCTGGAAATTAAAACTGAAAAAAAGGAAATATTTTGGGACCCTTTTTGTTGTTTACATCCCTCAAAATGGTCTATACAATGTCCATCTAAACTGAAAGCATAACATTTGTGCTATGAAGTGCTGGTTTCACAGCCAAAAGCAAATCTCTGACATTAAAAAAAAAGCTTTAGTTGATTTACACCCATGCTCTATTCTAAAACCGCCAGCACATGTAGTTAAAAAAAGACAAAACATCCTCAAAAAACATTGTGTACCAAGAACTATGGTCTCCCTGCACTTCAAGAGGGATGTCACCTTATGAACACATGCTGATTTCTCTGTTATTTGGCTGAAATGCAATATCCACACAACAATACAACTCAGCCACCCTTTCAGCAATCAGTTCCTGGCAAGTTGTACTCATACACATAAACTGTATTCATTATGTGCTTCATCTTGTGTTTATCTTGGTTTAATTATTTACTCACACCTCCTGAGTCGCAACGAGGACGTTACTTCCCCTCTGCTTCAACAGCTGCTCAGCACCAAGAGAGCACCAATCAGCTTAACTAACCGCTCTCTGACCAGTTCTGAGCTTTCATCCTTAATGATTCAGCCTGATTTAGATACAGGAAACAAATCCTAAATCAGCTCCAAGTGCCTGCCAACACCTTTTATCTACTAAGCCGTGGCGGTATTGTCACGGACTGAGTTTTACAGCCCAGTCTACGGCTTGGCCCTTTCGTTTTTATAGAGCACATTAAAACTCCATCCATATATCAGGTCTGGCCTCTGCTGAAACTGCTCCCCAGAGAACCGGCGGGTTGGGTTGTTAATGAGATAATTCTCTGCTAATGACCTCTACTTTATTTGAAGGTGAAAACTTGAATGACATTCTGAGAAAAGCCACTGCACCTCTTTTCCGCTCCAGTCTTGGTCTTTAGCGATGCCGGCTGCTGGGGGCAAAGGCTGCCCTTAAACTCAGAGTCATCTCTGCTTCTGACTTCTCTCACGGAAACTGCCGGCGCCGCACTGAATTAATCAGGCCGTTCCAGAGGAGCAGATCTTCAGAGCATTCAGAGTTGAAGACGGAGCCACGGGTCCAGGTGTGACTCTCGCTGTTGGAACATGAATAAAGCGACTATTCTCGGCGCAGTGTAAATTGAAGCACTCAAGCTTAATAAAGAATTTATGCAAACGCGTAAGTGCCATTAATCTAGGATCTGTTTCCCTGGCGCCTGTTGCATATGGAATGAGGAGGTGTTCTCCTGTGGCATTTTACAGGCTTGTGTGATGCTTTAAAGTTATAGAAATGGAAGCTGTTTAAGGTCTATTAACAATGCTCGCATGCATTTGCATGGATTATTTCTGGTGTGGGGTGTTGATTTTACACGGCTTTTTATAATGAAGTGTAATTTCTAAATGGTAACAGATTAAATAATTCACAATTATTCTTAAAATTTATACATTTTATAGACAGCGGAGGAGAACGTGTAAGAACAACCTACAGTTTCCTAAATTTCAAGATCTCTGCTTACAACTGCAAACACATGCTTTTACTACTTAGATTTTTTTTTGTCTTATTACTAGTCCAAATATCTTACAATTATTCAATCAAGAAGCATTTTCTAGACAAGTAAATTCATAAATAACATGTAAAATTAAGTGAGTCTTTTGTTAAACAAGCAAAAAAATCTACCAATGGGATAATCAAACTACTTTTCACCTCAGGCTTATTGTGGATACATATCCAGGTCTACATTTCTAGGGACAGCGAAATACATAACCGGAGGTATGTCTGCTCACAGTTTTTGTTTAAGCAAATCCACCAGAGGCCGTTGTGTATGCATTTTGATGATCACAAATTCCTTTTACGCATCCTCTTCTCACGTAAATCCACCAAAGGGCACAATTTACACTTGACTGAATGACCCACAAACCCACTCTTGTCCTTACACCCAACCGATAGTGTTTTCAAAAGCAATCTAAAAAAAGATAAGTTGTAGTGGTCATGTGATTATACCACATGTTCAGCCTGTTGTTAATTTATTTATTTATTCATTTATTTTTTGCTTTTGTTTTACCTGGTTTCAGGAACCATTCTTCGCCGAACCCAGTCAACACAGTCAACTCCACGTCCCAAGTCTGCTGACATACGCGGTGAGCTACAGGGCAAAATGGTAACACTAGAAAAGCCATCCGTACGGAGGTAAGTGGTCAGCTGGTAGTGCTAAAATGAGCTGAATTCAGCAGCGGTGTAATACCACTCCATAGCATTCGTTTTAAAGATGAAATGCAGACAATTTGAATGCGAGGTGTCCAAATGAAGGCTAAAGGTATGACCCCTTTAACCATAGCAAGATTGTTCATTCCAAGTCAGTGATTTCTACAGGATTGTATTTTTACACAACTGTCACAAACTCATTCAAGAGAACCTCAATGGACAATCAGTTCAACACTGCAGCTGGAATTGCTCTTCAGTTCAGTGTTGAACAGGGTGAGGATCTCTCTCTTGGCACATAGTGACATTAGAACTAAATGCCCACTTTGCAATGACCAAACCTCTCACCAGCAGAAAAAAATCTAAAGACAGAACTAACCTTTGCTTAAAAGCATGTTTTGTGCACAGAGAACTGGTCCAACATCAATCCATTTTCATATAGGAAAATTGGGAAAATTTAACACAGCAAAACAGCAGTTCCTTAAAGCTAAAAACACTGAAATAATGAAATCTCTGCTCATATAGTCCTGATCCAAACCTGTTTGAAAATCAAGCATTTTTTATGTCTAATAGATGTCTAAACATAGTCGTCTTGGCTAAAACAAGGCTAAATTTGGGCTGTCAGTGAAAATCTAATAGACATCTAAGAATAATCCAAAACTAGACTAGTCATCAAATAAACAGAAATGAATGACTATACATATAAAGTGTGTCTAATCTGTCTATATGATGACTAGTCTAGTTTTGGACTATTCTTAGATGTCTATTAGATTTTCACTGACAGCCCAAGTTTAGCTTTGTTTTAGCCAAGCTGTCTACATTTAGATGTCTATTAGATGTCTATTAAACACAAAATTGTTTGCTGGGTGATAAAGTTGGACACTGGACCAAACTGTGGATGAGACTGAAGAAGAGTGGAGTAGGAGTGTGTTAGAGTAGAGTGAGAGATGTTTTCCTCATCCTTCTGGACACTTATTGGAAGACTCCTGGATTAATGTTGTAGTATTAAACATACAGACAGCCTAAAAACGTGAACTTTAAAGATGGAAACAACTATCCTTGCGTTCAGTTGCATAAAGTCAAACGGACGTCAATAATTGTTTTCTGTTATGGGAGTTCATGTGTCAAATTTCCAAACGGCTGTCTTGGAGAATCTTTTGCAATAACACAACACACCACTGACACCACATATTCAGTAAGCAAGAGATAACAAGCCACTATAGCCAAAGCGGTTCACACAGCTCTTTTTTAACCAACAATAGCCATTTTTAGTCCTGCATGAAGTAACTTCAGCATTCCTAGCCGAGTAAGAGCACTTATCTTATAGACAGAAAGCAGGGGAAGAGGGCAGACATGAAGACAACTTCTGAGTTTCTCCTATTTCAGAGGCTGTCACTAAACTAGCCGATGTCGTGCTTATCCCTTGTTCCCGTCCTCTTGCTCCTCAATTCCCTCATTCCCGGCGTCACACGAGCCACCGCTGAAAAACATTCCATTCGCAACTCATTATTTTTTCAGCCTGACAACGATTGTCACTTTGGCTCCCCTGAGTCAAAAATAAAATACCTGCTTTTTTCTTCACCCTTTTATCCCTGCTTCATATTCTCTAGCTCTGTCCTGAGACATCTTCATTACTCACAGGTGAGTCTGTGGAAGTGCATGTGTGTGTATGTGAGGAAACTACTACTGACAGCCCACAAATACTTTTAACGTTCAAGAAACATCAACACAAAAAGTTCCTCGCTTAGAAATAATAAATATACAACTGTCCTGCTCCAAAACCTAGTAAGAAAACTTTAAAAGGATAGTTCACTTTAAATAAAAAAATCATCATTTGCTCGCCTTCATGTCATTCTAAATCTGTATGACTTTCTTTCCTCTGCAAGAAGGTCATTTAAAGTGTGTTTCTCAATGAGGTTTAATTCTGTAAAAAGTAATTAGTTGACTTTACTTTACAAAATGTGAGTAAACTTGTTGTCTTAAAATTATTCAGTAAATGAAATGGGTGCATAATCATTTAATTAAATCAACTTAACATTTAAAATCAACGTAACAGGTTAAATCAACGTAACAGGTTAAATCAACTTAACAGGTTAAATCAACTTAACAATTCCAAGCTACAACAGATTTACTCACCAAATTTAAGTAAAGTCAATTTGTTGGCTTTTAAGGGAATGGGTTTACTCACTTTTCTAAAGTAAAGTTACTAATCTTTTTTTTCAGCATGGCAGTCCACTGGTATATGGAGATAGATCATAAATTAAGACAAACTGAGGCCACAATTGAATAAAAGCATCAAAAGGAGTGGAAAGTTCTGTTGGTGGTCAATACAAAAATGTAAAACTACAGATACTGCAGCTCAATTATAATGACCAATGCAACCATGAGCAGCGCAAATTGGCATAGGATCACAAACCAATAGTGCTGAAGAAGTTCTGCGTTCACACTATGTCGTAATTACAATCCAGGCTCATTCTGATACGTACCCCTATATACATTTCTGGAGAGTGCCAAATACATCCCAGGAGCTACGTTTTTGTTTTTGTTTTGTTTTTTTCTCAGTTTTTGTTTTCGCGAATCCGCCAGAGGCCTCTGTGTACGCTTTTTGAGATCTCAAATTTCTCTCAAGAGTGCCATTCGCACAGGCTGTTCTTGCGTAAATCCACCAGAGGCCACTGTCGACTGACTGACTGACCAACCAATCACCCCACCCTCCTTCCCTAAACTCAACCAATAAAGCTGCAGTCACACTGTACTTTTCTCCCCATAGACTCATACGCACGCGAATCTGTCAGACCGGAAACCATGTTTATGCATCGAGTTTCGCAGTTCACTGCGTTGCAAAGTCAAGTTGTGAAATCGCATCACTTGACTGCGTGAGACCAACTGAGGATCAAAACATGACCTCTCTGGACAGAAATTTTAAATATGGACCAATTGCTCGCTTTTTTAAATGTCTAATTATCTTGTTTAATCCCGCCCCCTTTTGCAGCGCCTTATGACAGATTTTGCATGCTCAAACTCTAGTGTGACCGCAGCATAAGTGTTTTAAAGAGCACTGATTGACCAATACCCACCTATTTCCCTAAAACCAACCGCAGTGTTTTAAAAAGCAATACAGAAAAGCCCTTGCTGCAGCCTGATCTTTACAACGTTTTCAGATTTTACCACATTCTCACCTTGTTATTTACTTGTTTATTTTATTTTTTGGCTTTTGTTTTTGTTTTACCTGCTTTCTGGAACGATTCATCACCAGACTTTAACCCCGCCGTCATGGTCAACTCTGTTTTGCATCTCAAATCCTCCGATGTATACGGCAAGCCACTGGACAAACTGGTAACACCGGAAAAGCTGTCCATAGGGAGGTGAGCATTTGTTTTGAAGATGAAATGCAGCCATACATTCCTCTGGCTACATAATTCGCGATCGCCAGAAATGTACATAGGGATACGTTTTTTCGAATGATCCTATGTTGCAAAATTACCATAATTTTAACATGACAATCTTTTCACTATCAATCTACTTAAAATTATTTCTTTCGGGCAGCATGACGGCTAGCACGTTCGCCTCACAGCAAGAAGGTCACTGGTTTGAGCCTCGGCTGGGTCAGTTGGCATTTCTGTGGGGAGTTTGCATGTCCTCCTCATGTTCATGTGGGTTTCCTCCGGGTGCTCCGGTTTCCCCCACATCCAAAGACATGTGATATAGGTGAATTGGGTAAGCTAAATTGTCCATAGTGTATGTGTGTGAATGAAAGTGTATGGGTGTTTCCCAAAGACAGGTTGCAGCTGGAAGGGCATCTGCTGTGTAAAACATGTGTATTTCTGCTGTGGCGACCCCTGATTAATAAAGGGACTAAGCTGAAAAGAAAATGAATGAATGAATAAATGACTTCTTTATATGGCAACACGATCAATGACTAAATTACTCAGCAATGGTCATGAGATACAAGCCAGAATTCACAAGTGAACTGTTTTAACAAGTTAGAACTTCATAGCTATGTAATTACAACAGGCTCTACCTTCACTAACAACAGATGCGAATTAGATTAAGACATGATTGAAGTGGGGAAAACATTCATGCATGATCTTCGCAACCCACTAGAAGCTTCTGTACAATGTTGGAGCTTCTCATTACAAATGCACATTCAAAAAGTTTAGGCACAAAAATTAATATGGTGAATCCTGGAAGTAGTCTTTATGCCAAAGAAACAGTTTCCACTGATCAAGTTGTTCCTAAATTTAGCCCTGTTTAGAAGTGTTGCAAAAGTTAGATTTAGCTATGTTTATGTAAACTTGAGATACAAAAATATTATTTGTCATTTCAAAACCGGAATACATTTCTTTCTTCTGCAAAACATTATGATTATATACACAATCTGTTCAGAATGCTAGATTTTGTAGCATCTATGCTAACTTCCCTTACAAAAATTAACCATGGTGTCCCAGCCAGACCAAGTTCTCCCCTCACTCATTCACCATCATCTTCACAATCACATTCACCTGAATACTAATCAGCCCTGCACCTGCACATCATTCCCAATCATCACTCCAGCACCATAAAGTCGCTCACCATTCCTCAGGCTGTGTCCGAAATTGCCTACTACTCAGTAGGTACTGCATTTGAATGTAAACATACTACGCAAGCATTTGAAAAGTTCGTTCTATACAGTGTGAATGTCAGTATGGAACTCAGATGTACTACATCTTCCATTTTGTCATCATCACTAGACCTACCCTTGTCAGTTCGGTCACTTCACGCTCATGCATGAATTATCTTGCGGTGCATCATGGGATATCATAGCGTCCATCCAAAGCGCACTTCAGAATCTCCCCGGAAGTAGTAGGTCATATGGGTTCTGGACATAGTATTAACACCATGGTATTTTTGGTAAAAATATGATTTATTATTCTTTTATTAAATTATATTTAGTTTAGATCTGCAAAGATGCTTTTGTAACCCCGCTGGTCCTACACCACCAAACCCACTCCGAGCTGGTATCGAACCAGCGACCTTTCGCATGGGAGTCGGTTGCTCTACCAAGGAGGTTAAAGACCATGGCCTCTAGCATCTGTCGCTAGAGCACCTTTAGAGGTCAGAGGAGTGAGGTTTACCTGTACAGCACTTACTAGCTGGCCTCCGTTACACTTTCACACATCTGGTGTGGATCAAATCCAAACCCAAGTGTTTTTCTTAAGACCTCCATCCATGTGTTTTTAAACTCTGTAGGATTATTTTGTCTCCCTGATGATCACAAGATGGCGGATGAGCAGGAAAAAAATCACATAACTGGTGTGGTCATAAACAATCAATCTTGAGGCCTAAGTAGACTGTTCCAAACAGGTCACTTATGAGGCTTCACTAGATGCTTCCTTTAGCGAGGCAGCTCATTAGAGCTAGCGTAAGCTAAGATACACAGCTGCTTGACAGCGAAGCAACACATTTATCAAATGTTGCAATGCATGTCAATTCATTTAATTTAGTGATGTTATTAATCTTTGGAGCATGACAAACAGCTTAATCTATCACGTAGCTTGTATTAATGTCTTGGATGGTCGCACTCAAATGATATAATGATTCGCTAAGTCATAATAGGCATCCCGATGTGACAGATAAACTTTCCGTGGCATCCAGCGGAACGTAATTACTCAGAATAATGCTAAAACAACTGAGTCTGCCATTTTTTTGTTCACCTGGCAGAATTGATGCTTTCATAGGTAGTCTGTGCCATACTGCATTATGGGATAGACACTTTTCAGCTCCCCAGACAGAGCTGAAGCTTTAATTAGCATTGGTTTCAGTTTGGGTCGCTAGGAAAGACATCTATATATGTGTGTGTGTGTGTGCTCAATATTTAATTAAATGGCGCTTGCTTTACAGCATCCTGCAACCCGACACATAATTCCCCCATAACACCTTTACAGCCGAAAAGACTTCTTCATTAATCAGGCCAAATTAATGAGAGAGCCACAATCAAACTCACTCTAAACAATGTTCTAAAAGAGAGTTTATTAACTGCTAAGATTATCCCGAATCGCATTTGCATTTCTGAGTGGAAGCTGGACAATTTGTATTCCCCGCAAATTACTGGTTGTACTTCACAATGCACTTTCGCTTTATAGAACTGCTGAATAATTTATACTTACATTTGCAAGTTATTCGCTAACCAAAAGGCCAACCAGATAACAAGGCATAGGATTTTTTTTCTCTAAAGCTGTCAGCCTCACATTTGCCTATATTTTCTTTTTTCTTTTTCTACATATCAAATTCATGTCAATATTATATTATATTATATTATATTATATTATATTATATTATATTATATTATATTATATTATATTATATTATATTATATTATAATATATTATATTATATTATATTATATTCCAAGGTGGTGTTGTGGCTCAGTGGCTAGCAGTCACTGTGTGTTTTTCTTTCAAAATGGTTCTATATTTTAGCTTAGAAGAGGGTAATTACATCAATATAAGATTTTACTTACATACTTTCAAAGATTAAAAAAAGTAAATGAAAAATATTGAGTGGAATAAAAAATACTTTTATCCTGCAGAAATGTTTTTTCCTGTGTTTTTCATCCAAATTTCGCCAAAACTTTTTCAGCAATTGTCAGGAAGACATCTGCCGACACTATGGTGAAAACCTCAGAAGCATGCCATGGTTAGCCCTGAGCAAATACCTTAAAACTCTTTGAGTCCCGAGCTCCCCTTTTTTACATTTCTGGAGACCACCAAATACATCCCAGAAGGTATTGCCGTTTTGTTTTTGTTTTTGTTTTTGTTTTTGTTTTCGCAAATCCACCAGAGGCCGCTGTGTGCGCTTTTTGAGATCTCAAATTTCTCTCACGAGTGCCATTGGCACCTGCTGTTGACTACATGACTGACTGACTGACTGATCCACCCTCCTCCACCTCTAAACTCAAGCAAAAGCACAGTCTTTAAAAAGCACAGGTTGACCCACCCACCACTTACCCAAACCCAACCGCAGTGTTTTAAAAAGCAATCCAAAAAAAAAAGAAAAGCCCTTGCCTGATTTTTATCATGTTTTCAGGTTTTATCACATTCTCACCCTGTTATTTACTTGTTTATTAAATTTTTTGGAATCATTTTTTTTCTTACCTGTTTTCTGGAACCGTTCTTGACTGACTCAAACCACGTCATTGTGGTCAACTCCTCTCTGCGTCTCAAGTCCACCGACCTATATGGCAAGCTAACTGGACAAACTGGTAACAGCGGGAAAGCCGTCCATATGGAGACAAGTGGTCAGCTGGTAAACGCGAAAAAGAACGGCGTCATACTGCCCCATAGAATTCATTTTAAAAATGAAATGCAGTCATACGTACTTCTGGCTATATAATTCACGATCTCTGGAAACATATATAGGGCTACGTTTTCAGAATAAGCCTATGTTGGTGAGATTCAATTGTTTCATTGTTTCTAGAATGTCAGAAAACTATGGAAAATCTGCCCTTTTCCGGACAGCAGCAGCTCATTTGCATTTCATATGACACAAAAAAAATGAAATTTTTCTCACACAAAACTGGACAAATTAAAATAAACGATCTGTAAGGGAATTTTGAGCTGAAAGTTCACAGACACATTTTGGGATGTCAAATATTTATTTGAAATCTTACAAAAAGAGGATAAAATATGTATCTTTTAACAAATCGCAATCCAATTAGAAGAAGAGTATAGAAGAAGCCTCAACCTACAGCTATAAAACTTCTATAAATGGTTTACTTTTTTTTTTTTTTAGTTCTTCAGGCAGTGGAACTGAAAGCATGCACTCGCTCTCTCTTGTCTAGAGCAGACTGTGCTTCCGGTAAATTAACTCATCAGAAGTTGAAGAGCTTGAATCTCAACACTTTCTGTCTGACAGAAACACGAAGGTGACCGAAGGCTGAACCAGGAAGAGCACAGAACAGATGAGAGATTTAGGAGAGGAGATGCTGATGTAATATTGTTCTTAACTTCTTAGATATGAAAATGTATACATTCAGTTGCCCTTCACATGAGGTGCTGAGGATGTGGATTTCTCAAAACATTAATATTAATTCTTATGACTGTGGATTAATACATTTAAAAGAGAGAGGTGTGAATTTGTGTCATTATCACTTAAAGATCAAGCCGAAATGTCAGATATTGTATATCTAAATGTAACGAAGGCCAGCTAGTGAGGGGCTATGCAGGTAAACCTCACTCCTCTGACCTCAAAAGGTGGTCTAGCAACAGAGAGGTCATGGTCTTTAACCTCCTTGTTAGAGCAACCAACACCCTTGCAATGCATGGGTTGGGTGGTGTTGGAACTGTGGGTTACATAGATATATCAGCTATTTGTCAGTGAAACGAGAGGTATATATGGTCATACAGAAACAATCTTTTGAATAATTTTAGTACCATTTAACTTGAATTGTTTACTGTTTTTCGATTTTAGTTTATTCACTCATTCATTCATTTTCTTTTCGACTTGGTCCCTTTATTAATAAGGGATCGCCACAGCAGAATGAACCACCAATTTATCCAGCATATGATTTATCCAGTGGAACACTCTCATTCTCTTTCACACACATATACTACGGACAATTTAGCTTACCCAATTCACCTATACACGCTCAGAAACAAAGGTACAAAATCTGTCACTGGACTTTTGTACTATACTGGTGGATATTAGTAGCTTTAGGGTGCACTTTTGTATCTTTAAGGTTGACTTTTGTTCTTGTAAGTTACCTCGAGGTACTCAGTTGTACTTTTTAGATATTAATATATACCTTTTAAGGACTTGTTAGGAACAATAAATGTACCTTTTGAAAAGCCCCAGTGACAGATTTTTTACCTTTATTCCTGAGAGTGTAGCGCATGTCTTTGGACTGTGGGGGAAACCAGAGCACCCGGAGGAAACCCACACCAACACGGGGAGAACATGCTTATTCCACACAGAAATGTAAACTGACTCAGCCGAGGCTCAAACCAGCAACCCTCTTGCTGTGAGGTGACAGCGCCCACTGCGCCATGCTAATTTTAGTATAATGTAGTATAATTTCTTCTGTATTTTCAATCCAGATTTACCATTAACTTGTTTGCTTGTATTAATATTTTTATTAGCTTTATTTATTCTACAAGTATTTTTGATTTGATTTTAATATTAGTTTCAGTTAGTATTTAGTTTCAATTTTTAGTTTAGTTTTAAGTTAATCTAATAGTAAATATGTTTTTATATATTAAATACGTTTTTATATAGAAAAGATGAAAATACTCCAAGGCACCAGTGTGATTAAGATTAAAAAATAAATAAATAAATCCTTTGATTAAACTGGGTTATAAGTCTTTAAAAATGATAATAGTGTAGAGTTGTATTGCCACACCAGGAGAGGGCGCTCTTGTCCGAATACTGACTATTAGCACTTGATCTGCTGCTTCTACAGACATTTTCCCTTTGATGGCCAGATTAACCTGGTCATATAAAAAACACACTTTGCAAAGTATTTCGTCTATCTTCCTTACTTTCCATTGCTATTTTCTTGCCACGTTCATGACCTATTTAAATATTTATCTTGACCTTGCATTTTTTGATATCCCTTTTGCCTAATTATTTGTGTTTTTGATGTCTTGACTTTTTTCCCAGAGATGGGTTATGGCTGGAAGGGCATCCACTGTGTAAAAAACGTACTGGATAAGTTGGCGGTTCATTCCGCTGTGGCCACCCCGGATTAATAAAGGGACTAAGCCGAAAAGAAAATGAATGAATGAATGAATGAATGAATGAATGAATGTCTTGACTTTTTTTGGATTCACATTTTGCATCATGCTTCGGCTTTGTTGTTTTGTTTTCAATGGAACAATTGAAATGGATTGATTGGAATACTGTGTTGATAAACAAACCACACATGGGTTCTAACTCTGCTTCATTATAAGAGTATATAAGAGTATACTAGTTAACATTTATTAAGTGGTAAATTGTTTTAATGTACAAACTATTTTTAAGGATTTATGGATGAAATATATGCATAAAAGTATTCATTCTTCTGGGGGAATATTTTATATATATATATATATATATATATATATATATATATATATATATATATATATATATATATATATATATATATATATATATACACACACACACACACACAAAAAGTGTTTTTTGTTTATATATATATATATATATATATATATATATATATATATATATATATATATATATATATATATATATATATATATATATATATATTTATGTATATATATTTATATACACTTGAAGTCAGAATTATTAGCCCCCTGTTTATATTTTTCCCCAATTTCTATTTAACGGAGAGAAGATTTTTTCAACACATTTCTAAACATAATAGTTTAAATATCTCATTTCTAATAACTGATTTATTTTATCTTTGCCATGATGACAGTAAATAATATTTTACTAGATGTTTTTCAAGACACTTCTATACAGCTTAAAGTGACATTTACAGGCTTAACTAGGTTAATTAGATTAACTAGGCAGTTTAGGGTAAAGGGGCTAATAATTGTATTCTTAAAATGGTGTTTAAAAAAATTAAAACTGCTTTTATTCTAGGTGAAATAAAACAAATAAGACTTTCTCTAGAAGAAAATAATATTTTCAGACATACTGTGAAAATTTTCTTGCTCTGTTAAACATATTTGGAAAATATTTAAAAAAGAAAACAAAAATCAAAGGGGGGCTAATAACTCTGACTTCAACTGTATATATATATATATTATTATATGTCCTGTATGATATTGCATCACATCGCTTCTCATCTCAGGTTTAACAACAACTGCTGCTGTTGAATTGGCCTGGTTCAGTGTTTGATGGCTCTGTCGTCCCATTCTCAATTATGGGGGATTCAGCTCAGCTCACCACATCTCCCACCAGTCGTCCGCTATTCAAAAGACACAACATCTGCTCTCTTGCTAACAGAAAACCAGCGCTTGTTTACGTTCATTTCAGAAAATAAGACACTTTGCTGTCTTCCTGCTCTGTCAAAACACTACATAATTACACTGAATAAGGCTCTGCAAAGCGGAAAAATGAGAAGATGTTTGTTGCTATCTTTAAAGCTGCAGCTGCACTTGTTCATGTTTTGTAAGTGTTTGAATCGGGAAGCGTTTCGCTAACGAAGACGGGTGGAAGCGAGAAAAGCGCAATCTTGGCCTTGATTGGTTTTAACAACTTTCTCTTCATCGCTGGAGTGTGCAGAAAGTGGAGGTGTCTATTTTCGACGCTCGTTTAATGGAGGACTTCGATGCATGTACTTTTAATCAGCTTCCTCTGTGCAAATGATGCCAGGGAGAGTCTATTTTGCCTCGGCTTTGAGGAACATAAAGACCTCAGGGAACAGTCTGGTTATAAGATACACAAGTGAAAACAGGAAATTACACCCAAAACAAACAGATTATGCTTTTGCTCTGCTGTTTAACTGTTTGAACATTTCGCAGGAAAGCTAAATTGTAATTGCAGACTGAATGTTTTCGAGTTTATTTGTATGCGAGTAACAATGGCAAATATTTTAGAAATAATAAACTGTATAATTGTATTTATTTATGTGTTTCATTTCCTACTCTATCCCAAATCACATACTTATTCACTACTCTACTCATTTTAAAATATAAAAGTGTAAGTAGTGCATTCACACTGAGTATTCTAAAAAACAATAAGTGCACTTTAAATACATGGATGATGTAATTATTAAATGGATAGTTAATGGATAGACAGAAGTGTGGAAGGAAACCCTAATCCTAACACTTCATCCACTCAATGGTTGCTTTTATTACTGGTTGCAACACAGGCTCATTGTGAATATGTAGCCCCGTACACATTTCTAGAAAGTGCAAATTATGTGGCTAGAGGTCTGTATGGCTGTATTTCTTCTTTAAAATGAACCCTACAGGGCCGGATGACACTGTCGACTGCTTCTGTTTCTGTTTGAGATCTGAAAAAGCGCACACAGCGGCCTGCAAAAAAACAGCAAAAAACATACCTCCTGGAACGTATTTCGCGCTCTCCAAAATTGTATACAGGGGTACGTATCCATAATGAGCCTGAGTTAACTTTATTATGTCCCACTTTATACTTTATAAGTGGCTTTAATTAACAAGTGGTTTTAATTAATATATACTTACATCAAAATATAAATACAATGTACTTAATGGGTTAAAATTGTATTGCAGAACACTTCTGGTGCTATTGAGGTGTGATACGTGTAGGGTTAGGGAAAGGGTTGGTGGTAAGAGTAAGTCTAAGGGTGGGTTAAGGTGTAAGCAGTGTCTAATTTGTGAATTGCGAGGTCCTGGAACAGACCGGGGCAACGGATCCAGCATGATACACAAGGATGGAGGTGTCGCGCACAAAAGTGGAGAGGCGGGGTATTGGATGGCAGAGGGTATAATGGACGAAGGACGAAAGTGAAGAGCGGGGGGTTGTCGCAGATGAAAATGAAGAGGGTTGGGGAGTCGCGGAATAAAGTAAACACCTGACAGGGGAGGAGGGCGGTTGAGGAGGGGGATTGGTAGAATCAGGTGCCCGATCAGATTTCAGAGGTGCCGGATCCGGCATGTTCCGGTACAAATTAAGCCCTGGGTGTAAGGGATGGTCAACAGTGTAATTATAAATGTAATAACACAAATTAATTACAGATGAAATTACATGCAGGTATTTATCCAAGCAAGTAAGTACAATGAAAATCAAGCAACTGCAATGTAAAAACATCTATTTAAACAATAAGTACATTGTATCTATTAATTTCAGTGTAAGTATATATTAGTTAAGGCCACTTACAGTAATATAAAGTGTGACACTTAATTTATTTTGGATTGTGTGAGCGAAAGTGTGATTATGCATTTTTTTTGTTTGGGTATTTATTTTACCAATTTGGCAAACAATTAATTGTCGATTTTTAAATAGTTTTAAATTCCATTAAATTCCACTGTATTTTGTTTACATAGTTGTGAAATGACCAGTGCTTACCTTCTTCCCTAAATCCAACCGACAGTGTTTTGAAAAGCAATCCAGAACAAGAAAGCTTGATTTTTACAACACAGGCTCATTCTGAAAACGTAGCCTTATATACGTTTCTGGTATGACACTTTTCCCTTTCGCGCTTACCAGCTGACTACTTACCTCCGTATGGACGGCTTTCCAACTGTTACCAGTTTGTCCAGTTAGCTTGCCATGCACGTCAGTGGCCTTGAGTCACAGAGGACTGTTGCTAGATTGGATACATTTGCGGTTGGAAGTTAATGAGAATTATTTCTATTATTTATAAAATTTCCCATTTATTTTAGTTTATTAACGTCTACCCCTACCCCAACCCTAAACCCAACTGTCACAGTAACATAAAAACAGTTGTTGTACCAAGTATTATTTATGTTATCTATTAAATTACCCAATAAATTGTATTTTTTAATGCCTACCCCCACCCCAACCCTAAACCTAACTGTCACAGTACTGTAAAAATATGAATTATTGTTATATAGTGTCATAAAAAAAAATGCTGCTTTATTAATGTGCATAATCGCACTTCCGGCCGGCCGCATATCTGATCTAGACTTTACTGTTACAGAGAGGGGCTGACTGTGACGAAGGGCTTCAAGTTCGGCAAAGAATGGTACCAGAAAGCAGGTATGACAAAGACCTAAGCCAAACAATAAAATAAACAAGTAAATAACAGGGTGAGAATGTGGTAAAATCTGAAAATGTGATAAAAATCAGGGTTTTCTTTTTCTGGATTGCTATTTAAAACCGCCAGTTGGGTTTAGGGAAGTGGGTGGGCGGGTCAATCTGTGCTTTTGAAAACACTATCGGTTGGGTTTAGGGACGGAGGAGGGTGGGTCAGTCGATCAGTCACTCAGTCAGTCAGTCAGTCCGTCAGTCGACAGCAGCCTCTGGTGGATTTACATGAGAACAGCAGGTGCAAACAGCACTCGCGAGAGAAATTGAAACCTGAAAAAGCAAACACAGTAGCCTCTGATGGATTCGCGAAAACAAAAACTAAAAAACATAGCTCCTGGGACATATTTCATGATCTCCGGAAATATATATAGCGGTACGGGTCACACTTTACTTTAATGGTCCGTTTGTTGAATTTCAGTTACATTGCAACTAATTCTCATTAGATTATAAGTAGAGTGTTAGGTTGGGGTGACGGTTGGGGTTAGGATTAGGGTAAATTGGCATGTTCTTGCAAAGTTTCTTATAGTCAGTTAAATGTCTGTTGAATGTCTGTATCAACAGACAGTCTACTAATACTCAAATGGACCATCAAAATAAAGTGTTACCGCAGTACGTTTTTCAAAATGAGCTTGGGTTGAATTTTTACCACATTTTCTGATTTTACCATATTCTCACCCTGTTAATTACTTGTTTGTTTTATTTTTTGGCTTTTGTTTTTATCTTTCCTGCTTTCTAGAACAGTTCTTCACCAGACTCGAACCCCATCATGACAGTTAACTCCACTCAGCATCTCAAATCCTCCAATGTATGCAACGAGCCCCAGGACTAACTGGTAATAGTGGAAAAGCCATCCATACAGAGGTGAGCGGTCAACTGGTAAGCACAAAAAGGAACGGCTTCGTACCACCCTGTAGCGTTCATTTTAAAGATTAAATGCAGCCATACATACTTCTGCCTACATAATTCACGATCTCCAGAAATGTATATAGGGCTTCGTTTTCAGAACATTAGACACAGAGTAAGCTGTTGAATCACATAAGAAAAAATGGTTTTGAAGTCTACATGAGGTTCCTTTAATCGACCTCAGTGGATATAAGTTTCTTTTCATCAGAGAGAAAAATGGCTACAGGTTTCCATGAGAAGGTTTCTGGTTAAGTCCCAAAATTTTTCAATTAGAAAGTTTGAGGGACCCTGCGCTCTTTTTGTATCACATTTCACACAGAGGAAGCCGCGAGTCTCTGTTTCCTGTCCTCTAATCTCAAGTATCTCTTTACTGCCAGCCACATGATAGATGTTGGCTGGATCGCTTGCAGTCTGTGGCTTTGAGAATTACCCAGGCCTGGCCCACGGCTTCAACCCCCAACCCACAAAAAAAGTCCAGCAATCATGTCGCAAGAGCCCTTGCCATTTTTCACGGAGATAGTGTTTTGATTGCCTGGGAAGAAAATAATACCATTTACTTCTCTAAATTGCCAGGCTGGATTCCCATTGGCTGAGAAGGAAGCCCCCGGAGTAAACACAACTCTCTCCTTGGCCTTTCACTTCCTCTGCTCCTCATCCAGGTGAAGCTCTATTTAGCCCAAAGAGCGCTTGAAAGCTGAGATCTCCGGGCCTGGAAAACAGTCTTTAGGGCTAAAGGACTCCCGGATAGACGGGCACGGCAGTGGAGTGTTCGCAAACAGCAGGTGTTTGCAGACGTGTGGTGTGAAATGAGACTCTCTTTCTCTCACCGGGATGAACTCAACAGTGTCTGAGGAGTTTTAAAGGTTAACTCTAAACGCCGTTTGAAATCTACTGCTCTTTAAGGATACAGCTGAGCTTTGTATGGAGACACTGAGCAAACATGTAGCTTTTAAAGAGATCGTTCGTATTAAAAATACATTTAAATATTTGAATAGATCATTTCTATGTTTTGAAGCTGAAACCGACTGAGTCAATAAAATACAGATGAAACTAAATTAATGTATTGTCAGAAGGACAATGTGTACAGAAATTAACATATGATCGCACCAAAAAAGTCATTATTATGATTAATTTAAGCACAATTCAAATGGAAGATAATGAATGATTACTATGTGAGTCTTAATATTTCTATTAACTATATTACTTATATTACTATTAATTCATTTAAAAAAAATACCGCAGAGTGTTAATAAATACATTAACTAACAAACATGTTCTAACATGTAAACAAGGTGGTCATAATTCACACATGAATTTATATAACTCACGACTATGCCCACAAGAAATCTGTACTGGCATACATTTTTGAGCCTATTTATCTGAGCCAACGTATTTATCGACTGATTGATTGATTTCATTGATCTATTTATAGATTTATTTATCTATTTATGTAGATGTGTAAATATTAGTTCAATTATTATATTAACTTCAGTGATATTACTGATTATGCAAATGTTTAGATTTATTTACAATGCAAACTTTTGTACAGTGATATTTTCTACATATTTTAGTGGAGAAATCTGCTCTAGTTTTAAAACAAACAAGTGATTCTAAATGGATAAGTATTGTAAATCTTAAATAGAAGTTAAGAAGATATTTGCATTTAATATGCTAAACTTTCAGCTCATATTAAATTATTCTGCATAAATCTGCAGTTATAGTACTTTATTAATACGTGCTTAAACTCTTTGTTCACAATACAGTATTTTATTGTAATTTTTGGTGCATGATTAATTACACACTGGTACTATAATGTTTTACTTGTACTTTCAGTATTAAAGGATAGTTTACAAGTAGTGCATAGTTCACTTTTTTGAACAAAGCTTCTTCTGTTGTTGTTTTTTTTTTTGTTTTTTTTTTGTTTTATATACAATAAAACTTAAAATATTTCCAAACAAATTTGGCCTTAAAAGCACATGGGTAGAAGATAAAAGCTCTGAATTATGCCAAACATATTCCAAAAAATGTAAATAGGCTCATTCTGAAAACATAGGCCTATGTATGTTTCCGGATATGGCAAATTATGTTGGCAGAAGTACATATAGCTGCATTTCATCTTTAAAACGAATGCTATGGGACGGTATGATGCTGTTATCAGTTTGTCCAGTTAGCTTGCCATGTATGTCGGTGAACTTAAATTGCAGAGAGGAGCTGACCATGAAGACGGGCTTCAAGTCCAGCGAAGAACGGTTCCAGAAAGCAGGTAAGACAAAAACAGAAGCCAAAAAATAAAATAAACAAGTAAATAACAGGGTGGGAATGTGGTAAATTCTGAAAATGTGGTCAAAATCAGGGGGCTTTCCTTTTTCTGGATTGCTTTTTAAAACTGTTTGTTGCGTTTAGGGAAGTGGGTAGACGGGTCAATCGGTGCTTTTGAAAACACTATTGGTTGGGTTTAGGGGAGGAGGAGGGTGATTCAGTCAGTCAAACAGTCAGTAGACAGTGGCCTCTGGTGGATTTACATGAGAATAGCAGGCGCGAATGGCACTCGCAAGCGAAATTTGAGATCTGAAAAAGCATACACAGTGGCCTCTCGTGGATTTGTGAAAACAAAAACTGCAAAAAATCGTAGCTCCTAGGACATATTTGGCGCTTTCCACATAATTAAAGTGATTAATAAATCTTTTATTTCATGCTAATATTAATATTTCAGCTTTTTTGTAAATTGGCACCTGCTTTTCTTATCATTTTACAATGCCTGCAAACCAAATGAAAACAATATGATTCAATCAATCGCAGTCAATCTTTTCCACAACATAATAGGTTATTGCTAATGAAATGGGTGGCGTTCGGGTCCATCACAGTCATAAGCCCATGAGCGTGATCATATTTCATCATGTAATTAGAACGTCCTGTGTCAAAAGGTTCCAGCGATTACCGTCCAATCACCCACTTTAATAATCAATATCAATAAAGTTTGGAACAACCTTCTTCGCTCCCACCCCTCTGGCGAAACCCCTCTCCCACTTAACATTCCACCCATGGAAATCAACTGGCAATTAATTCCTAATAAGTGTTAGAAAATGCCTAATTGCTTCTCGTGCTCATTCTAGTCAGCTGTAGCGAGGAAATGAGCTCGCTGCTAATGATGCATTGCCTCTCCACTGCACGGCTTTAGCCACTGTCTTTTAATTAAATAGCTTGTGTAATGCAACATCTTCTGCCACCACTGGCTCCTCTGCTCCCCATGGGTTTGGGGCCCCTGACAGCATGTGCAATCCCCTTCTGAGCCAAATTAATTAAAATATGTGGCCCGCTTCGAACCGGAGAATCTTACCACTTGTAAAAGAGAGAGAAAGAGGAGGAGAAAGAGAAAGCCCAATTCCATTATTCAAAGCTCACAAATTTGCAAACGGCTTTATATCATCTAAACGAAGGCTGTGATGAGATAAGAGACATCTGTGGGAAAAGCCTTTCATGTTATCTTGCATGTATCTTTAGAAAGTGTCACATATTGTTCGCAGTGTCAGGAATCAGCAATCTTTTGTCAACTTCTATACATCATGTATATGTTAAACTGGTGGGTGGCTAGTGAGTAAAACATCATTACTGCACTTCATTACTCTAAAAGTGGCACTAAACTTATCATATGTATGGTTTGCTGGCAAAAATATTAATTTGGATGCTGCAAGTCTTGAATTTTTGCAAGATGATCAAAAAATGGCACAAACTATAAGTGTTTTCCTATCAAAAATGACAGTTCTTGAATTTTAGAGTGTTTCAGAAAGCAATCACAAAAACTAATCTTATGTTGCACAGGTATAGTTATGACAATAACCAAAAACATATTGTATGGGTCAAAATTATCTATTTTTTGGTATGCCAAAATCTGTAGAATATCAAGTAAAGATCATCTCCCATGAAGGCATTTTGTAAATTTCCTACTGTAAATATATTGAAACTAAATGTTTAATTAAAGATATGTATTGCTAAGCACTTCACATAAAGAACTTTAAAGGGCACCTTTGATGAAAATCATCTTTTGTAAGCTGCTTGGACAGAACTGTGTGTAGGTATAGTGTCTCCAAAGTCATATTGGGGTGATATAAAGACAATAAGTCTCTTTTTAGGATGCAAATCTCTCCCATTTTGAGGCCCACCACAACATGACGTAGGAATACGGCTTCCCTGCCCACCGAATTGACTGACAGCCGCCTATTAACATGTCTCTGTGGTAATGCGTATAATCATATCCCCAAGACAGGATGTGCAATCTGAAATTAGGTCTGTTGAGCTCGCTGTGATCATCCATCATCATCAAATGTGATCAAGAATGAGTTTTACAAGTTTAAAACATTTTAAAACAGTGCATGTTTGTAATGAATTACAGCGATTTTACCCTTCTTGTCTGTCATTGTGCTATTTATCTGACGCAGCCGAAGCGGAGATTGAGGCACACACTGACAGACACCTGGGAACGGTAGGCGGGGAGAACTAGCATTAAAGGTACAGGCAACAAAAACAGCTACATTGTGTTCAGAGCAGGAAATTTTAATGTTTGGAAAGGTCTAATAAATATTCTGATGGGTGTTTTGAGCTGAAACTTCACAGACACATTCTGGAGACACAAGAGACTTAAATTTTAAAACAAAATTTAGAAAAAGGGGTAAAATAGGTGCCCTTTAAATGTGGTTTTCTCAATATTTTTATTTAGTTTTATGTATATAGATTTTTTGAACCCTCAGGTTCCATATTTTAAAATAGTTGTATCTTGACCAAATATGTTCCTCTCCTAACAAACCATCAAAGAAAAGCTGATTTATTCTGTTATTCTCAAATCTCAGTTTCCAAAAACTAACACATGGTTTTGTGGTCCAGAGTCAATGAACAAAAGACCCTTTTTACAACCTTTTTTATGACACATTTAATGGTCATCAGCATCTTAAATCTTTAAAAGTTTTTAATATACAGTTGAAGTCAGAATTATTAGCCCCCCTTTGATGTTTTTTCTTTTTTAAATATTTCCTAAATGATGTTTTACAGAGCAAGGACATTTTCACAGTGTGTCTGATAATATTTTTTCTCTGGAGAAAGTCTTATTTGTTTTATTTTGGCTGGAATAAAAGCAGTTTTTAATAAAAAAAAAAAAATTAAGGTCAAAATTATTAGCCCCTTTAAGTTTTATTTTTTTTTCGATAGTCTAACAAACCATCATTATATAATAACTTGCCTAATTACCCTAACCTGCCAACACTCTCGTTTTGTATGCTGGTAAGTGATATTCTAAGTCGATCTCTCTCTTTTGTATGTTGTAGTGCTGTATTTATATCGATTTCTACCATATAATTGTAGTGTATTGAGTGTGAGATGGGAATCGCATATCAGGAATGTGTGTTGTGTAGGCAGAAAGAAAGAAGAAATGCCCGCATGTGTTTGGCATTTTTCCTTATCGCAAACACAACAGCTTTTTTTGCGGTTAATGGCGATATCCCCATTGCAACAGAGAAATACTGTAGACTGTAATGCTAAAAGGGGGTCTCTCTATAGACTGATGTTAAGTTCAGTCTTATAATCTTAAAATGTCAGCAAAATCACCTGTTTTGTCATCACATAGACTTTACGCTAGAGAATCGTTCAAACACTGGCTCTAAAGTGATGTTGGGGATTTAGTAACGGTTTCTGCTGTTCTGATGTCAGCTGCAGAAGTGAATGAATGGCGGAAGAAAGTAGTTCCTAATGCAAAAATGTTTTTAGACTCTCCGTGTTTGATTTTCTTTTTTAAATACACGATTGTGCCGTCGAACTGTTGTATAAACACAATATCACACTCGTAGCAGTGCGATAAGGCTGTATATCGGCACTGGTGGGACACTGAGGCACTTGACCTGCGGCCTCTTTGCATGGTTACAAAAAATACATTACCGCTTAGTGTCTAATGCAGCGTCTATGAGCAAGACAGTAAATTTGACATTGATCTCTCATCTGGCTGCTGTTATCTGTCTGTCTGTCACACATTTTTTTTTGCACTTTTTTGAAAGTCTTGATAACACTATCATTGAGTTTTTCTTTTATTATTTGAGCAAATAGGATTGTAAAAAAAAACAATTGTTGTACTTTCTCCCAATCACTGTGCTTACACAAATATGATGACTTCTAATGCTGAGAAGCCCAAAATGTGCAAAATCTTCCTGACCATCTGAAATCCATTGAAACTGTATTAATTCACCGAGTGTAGTTTGGATTGTGTCATTTAAATGCATTTGGCACCTAGCACAAAAGTCTCTATATGAGTGCTTTAAAAAAAAGAAAAACCTTATTTCATTATTCAAAGATCACAAAATTGCAAATGGTTTTATATCAGCTAAAAGAAGCCTATGATGAGATATGAGACGTCTGTGGTAAAAGCCTTTCATATTATCTCGTGTGCGTCTTTAGACGGTGTTTAAGCATATATTGTTCACTGTGTCAGGAATCAGGACTTACACATCGTCTTCTTTTGTCAGCTTCAACACATCATCATGCAGAGGAATATTGATAGCAGGTTGAGCTGTAATCTGACAGACTGAATCATTTTATTCATGATGGTTTATGAGCCTACATGATACTTATGCAGGAAATAATTTGGCCCTTCGGTATGCAACAGAAATCTTCCAGACTGTCTGAAAGAAAGGGGATAAATTGAATGTGCTGATAGCACCATTTATGTTGTGGAATTTAAAAACATTTGACACAAGTACATTTTTTTCTGTAAATACTTAAACCTGGCACTAAAATCTCTACATGTATGATTTGCTGTCAAAAGATGAACTTGCAATAATAAGATATTTTAAGTTTATTTCATTTACTAAAATAAATAAAGACTACACAAAGCTGCCAGAATGAACCAGCAATGGGTGTTTTATAGTGATGTTATATAGAAAGCTCTTCAAATGACCATTTATTTCACAGTGTAAAGAAACTTTTGTGTAATAAAAAAATTTTGGATGTTAAATGTTTAATGCAAATATAAAGAACCTTTATTTTTAAGAATGTATATTTTAAACTGGTAAATGGTTTATGAGTAAAACAGTTTATCTTACTAAAATACTGAAAAAAACTACATTTGTATGGTTTGCTGTCAAAAAGATTAATTTCTTGTCATCAGGCTATTAGAGTTTCAAGAGTTCACACTTAGCTGATGATTAATTATAAGCTACTTTGGCATGCTGTCCCGGGAGAAAGCCCTGAGCTTATAAGATCCTCGAGCCCGGGTCTTCCTCCCATTGCAAGGCGAGAGGGGAGTTTGAGCTCAGGTAGATCTCGAGAATTCCCCTGCTGTAGTAACTAATGAACAGATAGTGATTGCTCTGAAGAGATAACTACTTACTAGAAGCATGTCTATGGTGCCGATTCGGATTAGTCAATTAACTTAAGTTGCATGTTTTTGGATGGTGGGAGGAAACCAGGGAACCCAGGGGAAACCCATGTGAGCATGGGGAGAAAGTGCAAACTCCACACAGAAACGTCTGCTGGTTTGGTAAAGCCTGGAACCAGAGACGTTTTTGCTGTGAGGTAACAGTGCTAAGCACTGGGCCACCGTGTCACCCATCTAGGAGAAGGAGGAGTAGGGGTGGAAGGGGGATTCTTCAAAAAGAAGATAGCGGTGGTATGTAACCCTGGGTATTTGTAGTGGCTTAGGAGTCATCTGATTGGTGCATTGAGAATTGGATAATGCGGATCCAGCTGTTAGCAATCATAATCACGTGATCCTCTCGAAATTAGTTTATAAATAGTCTTCACCTAGAAGGCAAGGCAAGATTATTTATAAAGCACATTTCATACACAATGGTAATTCAAAGTGCTTTACAAAACAGGAATAAAAGAGACAGATATAAGAAAATAAAAACAACAAAGAATAAAAAAAGATTAAAATCATATAAAAATGTGTTAAACAGGTTTTAAAGAAATGAAAAAGAAAAGAAAGACATAATAGTGTGATCTGTCAGACGTAGCCCAGTGCTCATTCGGGAAAGGCACAGCTAAACAGATGTGTTTTGTTTGAATATGCCTAGTCGTAGAGAGTAGTAGAGAGTTGAGTAGGCTTCATTCACTAAAATTAAACTAAACCCAGTTATAGCATTTGCAATGTGCAATTAAACTGTTTTGTTGGCAGTTTGTTAATAAAATCTCTTTTAAAAAAAAATACCTCAAAAGTTTCTAGAAGTGTTTTGCTGACTAAAACAGCAACCTCTGTTGCCATTGGAAATACATGCCTCAGACAAAAATATTGTGTGAAAACATAATGAACATACAAAAAGTAAACAATACAGGGCAGTATGCAAACAACTCTTTCTCATTTTCACACTAACGATTTTTGCTTTATTTATATTATTAATGAATAAAGGACTATTTTGGTGCAGTTTTTGCACAATACCAAATACCACAAAAGACTGATCCATAATTTGTAATCACGTTTGCATCATCTATCTATCTCCATGAACAGCATTTCTGCTGCGGTCAGTTTACTTGGTAGCTCTTGGTGTGCTTTTGAATGCTCGGGTTCGAGTCTGGTGAAGCACACTTCCAGAACAGAAATAAAAGGAACATAAAATCAAGATTAAACTACTTTTCTCTTATGTTTGCTCTTAAAAAAACAATATTGGTTGAGATTAGGGAAGGGTTTAGGTGCAGCCAATTCGAATGTTATCACTTGATTGAATGGGCATTATCAGTGGTTTATCAGCTGATAGATATGGGCCAGTAGGGGCCTTCTTCACCTACTGGTAGGCTATTATCATCCATCCACATGGTTAATCAGCTATAGATCACAAACAACTGCGGCCAGAAGTTAACAAGAATTATTTATATTATTTATTAAATTTCCCATTAATTGTATTTTATTAACGTCTACCCCTATCCCAACCATAAACACAACCATCACAGTAATGTAAAAACAGATCTGGATCTGGTGTCTTCACCATTAGTCTAACTGATTAACCATGTGGATAGACGACAACAGGGCAGCATGGTGGTGCATTGGGTAGCACAATCACCTCACAACAAGAAGATCGCTGGTTCGAGTCCCAGCTGGGTCGGTCAGCTGACATTTCTGTGTGGAGTTTGCATGTTCTCGGCGTGTTGGCATGGATTTCCTCCTGGTGCTCTGGTTTCCCCCACAAGTCCAAAAACATGTATAGGTTATAGGTGAATTGGGAAGGCTAAATTGTCTGTAGTGTATATGTGTGAATGAGTATGTATGGATGTTTCCTAGTGATGGGTTGCAGCTGGAAGGTCATCCGCTGCGTAAAACATATGCTGGATAAGTTGGCAGTTCATTCCGCTGTGGTGACCCCTGATAAATAAAGGGACTAAGCCGAAAAGAAAATGAATGAATGAATGAATTACTATCTAAGGCCCTACTGGCCCATATCTATCAGCTGATAACCACTTATAACGCCCATTTAATCAAGTGATAACAATCGAAGCGGGTGTTATTTCAGTGGTTTGTTGATCTACTGTAAGTGATCTTAACGACAAACCCCTGCCTCATGGATGTGTTCACAAAGAATGTGAAACCTGTAACAAAATGTACACTAAATAACATATTTCAGAGCTGAAAAAATGTATAGAGTGCCCTCTAGTGTATTTGTTATCTGAAATGTGCAACAAAATGTACCTAGGGTGATGTATTTTAGGTTTTACAAAAAAGATTTTAGGCATTTTAGGTTTCAGGGAAAAAAGTGTGTATTGAAGTGCATATTTTGAAAGAGACTGGGTTGCAATAAAGAAGAACTTAAAGTCCTTAGATGCTGGAGGTGACTCATTTAGGTTTTATGAAGAAAAAAATGCTTTGACCCTTCAGTATTAGAAAAAAATTTGGTTTAGAAAAAGTGTAGCAATTTACCAACAATGATTTGAACTTGCTAATAGTCCTGTTTGAACCCTTTATACTGGATTGCAGTATGCTTTTTAGTGCTAATAAAACTCAACAAATGGCACAACAGTCTCAATATTGGTCTTTTGATGCTGAAGAAAAGAAGACCTTACAGTCCTTAGATGCGGAGGTCCCCAATTGTAGCCTGTTTCACAACACATCCACTTCAGTTATTGTCTTTTATGTCTGTTGACCAGATTTTGCCTTGGATGTGGCTGCTCTTTAACTCCATTTATCTCTCTGACTCTCTTCTTCTCTCATCCAGTCATTCATCCACCGCCAATATAATGAGAAGTGCTGTGAAATCTGAAGTGAAGCAAACAAAAGTGGCTGTCTTGTTGGGTTTCTTTTCTTAATATTTCCACTAGCCAACAAGACAAAGGCATGGCTAGACTTTTCTCTCTTGCTCGCTGTGCTCAAACTTTGTTGTCTACGGATAGTAAAGTCAGCGTACTTAAATTTTAGGAAACATATTATGCAGTTAAAATTTCCCAGTCGGAAGCATGAATGAAAATGTTAGCATTTTAAATAAGCAATTTATATTTCTCATTTCCTGTGCTGTAACATGCAGAGGGAAATTAATGAGTGTTTTGAAATGCAGGAAAGAGGCAATCGCTGTTTTCTAGACCTCATCTTAGCAGTCTAGCGGCTAAAGGTGCAAACCACTGCACATTCATACTTGACTTTAATGTACAGTATTGCCTTGGGATATCAGTGGCAACCCCATAGGCTATTATCACCAGTATCAAGCCCATAGGCCATTATCACCTATCACTCTACCCATTCTGTGGGAATACATGTTTTTAACACTTATATAGAACAAAAATATGGTTGGAATGTCAAAATGTGTGATTTTTTTTTCTTTGGTGGTGAGCCAAAATACATTTGGGGACTATTTATGAGGACATGCCATTTATATATAAAGTGGTCAATGACCTAATGCTATTTTTACTTAATAATATATATTATTATAATGAAATCTGAGGTTGTAAAAACACTTAATGATATTTATGAAATATCTGTGTCATGATCTGCCAACACTTTCTGCAACACTATCAAATGGCAAACATGTTTCTATGACATTCTGTCTAATACAGATCAGCACAAAGTGTGTTTAAAAAGGTTTTAACAGTAAAATATTCAAATGTACAGTTTATTATTTCTAATTACGATTCATCTACTTGCATAATTTTTAATGTGAATTTGTATTTAAAGACCACCTATTATGCCCCTTTTACGAGATGTAAATCAAGGATCAAGACTTTGGTGTCCCCAGAATGTGTCTACTCAAAATAATGATCAGATCATTCATTAAATTCTGTTGAAAATGTCCATTTTGAGGCAATATAAGCTGTTTTGTGCCTGTGCCTGTATATTAGATAGGTTTACTTTAACAAATGTAATATATTACATAATTTAAAAGTGGCCTAAATAACTGCCTCAGTAGCTCTAATGTTGAAGGTACATATTAGTTCCTACAAAAATTTAAGAGGTGCACTTTTTTATTTTGTAGGTACTAATATGTATTGTACTTTTAAGGGACCAATGTGGACCCTTTAGTGACAAATGTGTACTTTTTGAAAAGGTGCACCCCAGGAATATGATATGGAAGACTATAAGTAGACAAATATACAACCAAATTAGTAGAACACAGATACCATCAAAACCTTTTTTTTATTGCATCTACGTGTTCAAATTGTCACAATCTGGTGTCTTCGTTGTGTTGTGCGTCATGTGTTTGTTGAGTTATGTGTTGTGTTCTATGTGCTTTCTGTTATTGTCATGTGATTCCTTTATGTGATTCATAATATACAATGTTTAAAAAAAAAAAAGAAAAAAAAAAAGAATACATAAAAATTGAGTGTGTGTATGCTTTGAAAACAGTTGTACTTAACCACTTTATATATATATATATATATATATATATATATATATATATATATATATATATATATATATATATATATATATATATATAAAAACCACTAAATATATAAATAACATCTCAATAATACTATGAAAGCATCAGCAATAGACAAAATAAATCAAGCACACTGAATAAAAAACGTACATAGCATATTATAACACGGTAAATAAGGATTCTTTCAAAATAACATTCAGTTTTGTTTCCACTCTGTCCTTTTCTTTAATAATAAGCCTCTGCATGTTTTGTTGTTGTTGTTGTCGTAGAGTGCAAGTGTCAAGTCAAGTCAGTTTTTTTTCTTCCCAATTTCACAGGCTTCATCAGCTTTAGCTCTGCTATACGGTGCTATAAGCACAAACATTCTTGCCTCCTTCACTTTTGGTTTGGAGTAGGTGAGGAGGTTTTTCGCGGGCAGACTGAAGCAGATGTGAGAGGGGGCGGCAGGATGGAAGTAAAGCACAGGGAACTGTTTGGAAAAAGTTACCTGCAAGGACACGACGCATTTTCAGTGAGTGGGCGCAATCCCTTAAAACTGCAGTGAATCAGCAATGGAGTTGCCTATACCGGCTATGTCATGATCTGCCAACACTTTCAACAACACTATCAAATGGCAATCAGGTTTCTATAATGACACACTGTCTTTACAGATCGGCACAAGGGGTGTTTAAAGATTTTTAACAATAAAAAAAATTTAAAGGTACAGTTTTTAATAAACGATTCATCCACGTACATCTTTCTTATGGGAATTTCTTTTTTTAAAGACCACCTATTATGCCCCTTTTTGCAAGATATAAATCATCTATTCCAAAATACTTATTAGATCATTTATGAAACCCTGCTGAAAATTTCAATTTTGAGGTCAGAGTTAATATAAGCTGTTTTGTGCCTGTATATTATATGGGTTTACTTTAACAAATGTAAAATATTACATATTTTAAAAGCGGCCAAAAAGACTGCCTAAGTAGTTCTGTTTTGTAGGTTAGTTTTGTAGGTACTAATATGTATTGTACCTTTAAGGTACCAACATGGACCCTTTTAAGAGTTCAGGCTTAGCTGATGATTGATCCCTTACTGTTTATAGCTAATGAAAAAATAGAAATTGCTATGAAGAGATAACTGCTGACGATAGGAGCACATCTATGGTGCAAAGTGGCGGATTGAAGCTGCGGTCACACTTGACTTTTCCTCCCATAGACTTCCATTCATACGCATGCGAATGCGTCAGACCGGAAACGCAGGGTCATGCGTTACATTTCGCCGTTCGCTGCAGTGCAAAGTTCAAGCTTGGTGAACTCTGACCTGCGAAATCGCATCACTTGACTGCGTGAGGCCAAACGAGGATCAAAACAGGACCTCTCTGGACAGAAATTTAAAACATGGAGCAATCACTCGCTTTTTTAATGTCTAATCATCTTGTTTAATCCCGCCCCTTTTCGCAGCGCAGTACGACAGAATTTCGCACACACAAAGCCCAGTGTGACTGTAGCTTTAGGCATGGGCAATGTGGGCGATCGCCAACGGCAGCTTCATGCAAGGAGCAGCATGAAGACAGTGAGTTAAGAATCATCTGATTAGTGAATCATGCGTTAGCTAATGCGGGACCAGCCGTGGTCAGTTATAATCACATGATCCTCTCAAAATTAGTTTATAAATAAACTTCACTTAAATGTGTACTTTTTGAAAAGGTGCACCCCAGGAATATTATATGGAAGACTACATAAGTAGACATAAATACAACCAAATTAGTACAACACAGATACCATCAAAAGCCTCTTCTTTTTTTTGCTCCTGCGTGTTCAAAATGTCACAATCCGGTGTCTTCGTTGTGTTGTGTGTCATGTGTTTGTTGTGTCATGTGTAATGTTCCATGTGCTTTCTGTTATTGTCATGTGATTCCTTACAGTTTTCCCACCGTTCATTAGTTCATTAGTTCCACCTGTGTCTCTCCCATGTTTGTTATCAGTTCAATCATGTCTTGTATTTATATCGCTGAGTGTGTTTATTTCATTGTCCAGTATTGTGTTGTCAATGCTCCCTGTGTTTGACGTTCTAATTCCTGTTGTTAATAAATGTGTGGTTTGATACTTCCTGAGACCGGGGTGTTTGTGAGTGAGTGAGTGAGTGAGTAAACCACTGTGAACAATTAAGTATTTGAGTACAAATGCAAATAAACCTAATATTAACCTAAACGGTTAATTAATGGACCTTTTTGCAGTTAAGCTGCGGTCACACTTGACTTTTCCTCCCATAGACTTCCATTCATACGCACACGAATATGTCAGACCGGAAACGCGGGGTCATGCGTTAAGTTTCGCAGGTTGCTGTGGTGCAAAGTTCAAGCTTGGTGAACTCTGACCTGCGAAATCGCATCACTTGGCTGCATTAGACCAATCGAGATTTTCGCGCACACAAAGCCCAGTGTGACCGTCGCTTTATTCGCATTGTTTTCTATTTAATGAGATATTAAATACTGAATTTTAGTGTCATTTAAGCACAATTTTTAGCTGGATTAGCTTGTCAGATAGTCATTATAACTACTCGTTTTGATGTACCAAAAATTTTTCCAAAATATTTAGAATAAATAAATATGAATAAATGCTTATTTTTTACCATAAAAATTTGTTACATATGGAGTTTATTACATGAGGAATCTGTTAAAGTTTTAAATTAAAAACTGTAGCCTATTGTCATTTATTAGGCAAATAACAAACTGGCCAGCACATCAGTCAGAATTTGGCCATTTGAATAATAAAAAATGTAAACATAATAATAATAATAATAATAATAATAATAATAATAATAATAATAATAATAATAATAATAATAATGGTAATGTAGATCTTCATGATAGCCAAATTAGTATTAAATTTTAGAATAAAAGTTAGTGATAGAATGTTTTCTCCATTTAAAAGCAATACAGTAGGGAAAGATGGCTTCACTTTGGTCAGATTGTATGTTTTCTTGAACAGCTGGATGTTAGACTCATAAAAAATAGCCATATGTTTCTCTGGCTACATAATTCGCGATCTCCAGAAATGGATATAGAGGTACATTTTAAGGATGAGCATGTGTTGCAAATAATTATTTGCATTAGCCAAAACTGATTAGCCAAAATCTCACAGAGGTGACAACCAACAGAGGATTTGCTTGGCCTTGAAGCCTTTTTCCATGGGTTATTTTCACAATTTATGATGGCATAGCAGTCAAAATAGGACAAATGAGCTCATGTATGTGACAAATTCTGGACCTTTGTCAGTGAGGGGTGGGTCTTTCGAACCACCCCAATCCCCCCCTGGCTACAGGCCTGCATTTGTAATGCAAGCAAAAATTTAATACAATAAATACAAAAATACGAGGATTAAAGTAGACAGTGAAGATGTTATAAAAACAGTTGACAGTAGCCACTGACTTCTATAGTAGGGAAAATTGTGATAAAAATTCAATGAATGTCATCAACTGTTTGTATAAAACATTCTTCCAAATATTTTCTTTTTTTTTTCAAAAAATGAAAGAATCTCAGACAGATTTGGAGAGTAAGGAAATGTTCTACTACAAAATAGTAGTATAATATTATTTTTCTTTTCTGATGGTGGTCCCAAATACCCTTTTATTTTGAGAGCTGCTAACTATAAAGCAGGATAAGTCCTCTATACAGCTGAGATGTGATTGACTGCTGTTGCATTGCCCTGATTGTGATGTTTCACACACGTCTGAATTCACAGTGAGTGACAAGCTTCCTGGAAAGGTCCCTACAGCAGAATATATTAAGGCACTGTCCAGGAATGTGGAAAATGAAATCATCAGCAAAGATGGCAGTCAGTCAATCCGCTTGTCATCATAACTGATGAAGAAGAGGAGAAGTTAGTTTTCTCAGCTGCCCTACAAAAACACTGCATGACATTGCCAGTATCTGTCAATCAGAGATGAAAGACATAAATAATTAAATAATGTAATTGGAATAATACAGGATTCCTATTCGCTTCATAAACATATGATTCAATTGCAGTCTAGAATAAACGTTTTATTCAGCAGGATCCTATTTGGTTATTTTATCTGTAAAATTACTCACTAATGATTATGAATATTTTAATAACTGTTAGTCTTCATTCACTAATTCATTCAAGAATATTAAATACTTATTATTTAGATAAAAATAAAACAAAATTCCTATGACATTCCTACAAAGCGTGCTAAGTACAAAAACATTAACAGCATCAAACACTACCAAACATCAGCCAAGTTGAGCCAACTGTCAAATAAAATAAACTGACTTCTGTCTCTGTAGGTTGGACTTCAAGCAGATGACAAAAACTGTCTGAAATTAGAGCGAGGTTTCAAACTGTGTGGCCTGAAGATGCATTCGAGACAGAGCACTTCGCAGATCCATCTGTGCTAATTGACATTTATTTTCCGTTAGCAGCAGGGTGAGATCTAATGCTGATGAAGCGGCCATATTGCCGCAATATCGCCTGTCTGTCAGGTTTGTGTGTCAACGCCAGCACATATGGGACCCCGGGGAGGTTCATGCAGCAACTCCTCTTGTTCTAAATGAGATTCATTGGCCTAATCTAATACAAAAACAGCTTTTTGACCAAATTACTCCGTCCTTAGTCTCCAGACAATCTTGGGGATCTTCTGGAGAATCAGCAGTGAGCGAACTGCACTCTCGAAATCAATTAGTTGCCTACCAGGTTCACTGATGTGATTGAACCTGTGTGTAATGGAAAATTCAAGCTAATTAAATTGGCAAAGAAGAAATGAGGGTAAAGAGAAGAAAGGGCGAGGGAGATTTAGAGACTTTAGCATTTTAGTGAGATTGTGCCTCGCGGCGGCTTGTGCTGCGTATTGGCATTTTAAAACTGAGAATTATGCCAGCCATTTGAAACGAGTAAATTAGAGAAAGCCAATCGCAAAACAGTGCCGCCCGGCAGCGAGACCTTTGGCGCACGCGGCGAAACAATAAAACTTCAGACCTATGAAGCGTGCGACTTCAGAACAGGGTGGATCTCTGCTAAATACCTGTCAGAGGTTTTTCAGAAAGCAAATAGAGCACAGTAGCTCAATCGATTTGCTCTTTGCTCAGTTATCACAGTCGTGTTTCTCCTTGTTTGAAAGAGAGACGTAATGTATTGACTTTGTTGCAGACTCCACGTGCTGCCGATCTGACAGCTTCTTTTCAAACCGTTGATTTATGGCTTGTGCAAATAGAGGGGAAAATTCACATTACAGCCGGCATCACAGGGAATGATGCATCCGGGTGAAGAACAGAAATGAGTGGTTCGGGGACGCCCGCACATCGGCTTTCCCTTTCTTTGACCTCTGTTTGGCAGTTTTGCTGATGTGTAAGCTGGCGCTGGCAGGTATAAATGAATCTCAATTTCCTTTATTAATTTTGCATGTCACTACAAACTTGTTTCTGAGGAGACCTCTCTGGGCGTTTATGCTTGGCGGAGTGCAAAGTTCTACTTGAGTAGTTTTTTAACGTTCATGATTGTGCGTAGCAGCTATTGACTGTATTTCAAGTTTTGACCAAGGCCTTTTTTGTCTCTTAGTGAATTTATTCACTGTAACCCACAATGCTTGAATCATCAGTCTAGTAAATTCTTGTTTTGGATTATTCCAAAGTCAGCAAAATGTGATTTTAATACTTGACGTTTGCACATCTGTGTGTTCAGGAGTGACTTGAAACACACAGCATTGTTCAATGTGTTGACATAATTCCAGCTTAAACAGCAAGGGTTAGCTTCTCCTCTTTTAGCATTTTGTCAATATAAAAACTCAATTGACAACTTATGACATCCACAATGTTACGTCCCTTTTTGTTTTAATCCTGTGTTTTCTTTGTTTGGCAAGTGTTATGTAAGCTGATTGGTTTCTGCAGTCCAATTGGTGCCACACCCTTCCTGGTCAGCTGACTCTTGGCTGCCTATAAAAAGTCTTGAAGTTAACTGCATTCTGCTAGTGAGACTGAGAAGGTGTGTCCCAAATGACATACTTATGCACTATTCTACGCCATTGTGTAGTATAAATAGTGTAAGTAGTGCATTCACACTGAAAACTCTAAAAAGAATAAGTGCACTTAAAATACCCGAATGGTGCACTAATTCAACCATTCAAATGAAGTGTGGAATGTTGGACACTCCACGTACTTAACGGCCGCTCCTTTGCTCACATAGCGGAAGGGCCAGAGTTTTCGGGCTCTGATGTTGGACTACTTTATTGTGGACTGCGAAAGCAAAATTCCCCTACGAGAGTAATTATACTGCCTCCCGATGGTGAATGCAATTATATTCATGGCAGGTATTATTTGGTAGTTTGGTCATTTATTTCACTAATTTGGAACCGTCAAACGTCACCAGGGAAACTTTTCTGAAAATTCAGCTTAGTAAAAAACATTAGTGTTTCATTTGGGACGACACTACATATATATACTATACTGTTGAGTGTGTAAGTGCATAGTGTACAGTGTGCCACATTGGGACGCAGGTAGAAAGTTGACTAGTTTGTGTTAGCCATCCTAGCTAACTGTTTTGAAATACTTATTATTTTTCTCCAACTTTTATTTTCTAATATTCTGTGTTGGATTTGTTTGCGCATAATTTTAAATTGCTGTACATATGATTATTTAGCAACATAATGAGTTTGATGCCATTTCTATTTTTTCTCTCTCTCTTTTTAAAAAACTTTAAAATCTTTTATTGTTTTTGAACAGGCAGTTTGGGAAGAAATTTTATTTTTATATCATTATTTTAAGAATTAGGGAAAAATAGACTGAATTTAGCTGATATTGTTTATAATTTTGCCCTTGTTGGCTTAATCGAGTTAAAGGCGCAGTATGTAATTTTCGCCATTAGAGAGTGCTTATTTACAACAAACAAAAGTGTAGTTTGATGAGCACTGACTGAGTGTGCAATCATGGGAATTGTTGTCTTCATCACATCCTATGGGACTCCTGCAGAAATCATAATCATAGATAAATTAAAGTATTCAAGACATGTTATAGTAGTATGGAGCAGAGTAAATCTGAAATCTGTAGAAAAAATAGACCACTGAAGAAATTGCAGATGAGAGATGAGCTCGGCAGTGGGGCTTTTATTATGCCACAGTTGACCGCTTCAGGTTCTTGATCACATGGGGAAGACACGCTGCTGTTTTATCATAATAAATACATTTTAGGGTTCTATTATAATGGTGCTTGGTGCTGTCTTATAAAATTTGGTGTTGCCACACAGTCAGGAATTAAGTACAAAAGCTGTCACTGGGGCAGTACCTTCTTAAAAGGTGCACGTTTGTTCAAAAACTCCATATCAGAAAAATTAAGCTTTCAAACAAGTGGAGGATGGGTATTTTTGGGCTATCCCTTAAAAGGTTATTAGTATTAAATGAAGTGTTAGTGACCCCTGCAGGAATGATGTCTGGGTCATTCAACTTTAATTTTGAGACCATGTCCTACCAAATCTTTTCCTATGGGAGAAATGATGTGTGTATGCACTGGAAACCTAGTTTCTAAACGGCAGAGGGAATATTAAGTAAAAGTATTCTGTTTCAGGTGTTACTGGATGCTCATCAAGGCACACTATTTATTAATGCTTCTTTTAGACAAATTGGAATCCTGCTGCACACTAGTCTTGAGTTCTCTGCCTAGAGATACGTAAACCTGGACCATAAAACTTGTTGCACGGGTATTTTTTGACAATATCCAAAAATGCATTGTATTTGTCAGTATTATAGATTTTTATTTTAAGCCAAAAATCATTCAAATATTTAGTAAAAAGATGTTCTATGAAGATGTTTTTTGTAAATTTCCCATGCTAAATATATCAAAACTTAATTTATAATAAAAATATACATTTCTAAGAGCTTCATTTAGACTTTTCATTTAAACTTTAAAGGGAATTTTCTCAATATATTTTTTTTAACCAGATTTTCTAATAGTTGCATCTTAGCTGCATGTTCACCGATTCTCAGGGGCAGACTTAAGCAGGTTGCACACCAAAAGCACCGATCGGCGGCTCGCCGCGTAGCGCCATGCAGCGCCATACATTTCAGAATTCTAAACATAGGTTTCTATCAGGGTACACACACCGGCGCCACAAGTCGGCGGCTCTCCGCGGCGCCCAGCCACGACTCAGAACACTGTTCATTTCTCTGCCGTGCCACAGACCACCATCTGATTAGTTTCATGTTAAATATCATGCGAATGTCCGCGTCTGGTGTGTGATACTTTTAACTGTATGTGCGCCCCGTGTCGCGGCGCCGAGCGGCGCTTCCGGTGTGCGACCAGCTTTAGTGATTTGGGGGCCCTAAGCAATTCCAGGTATGGGGCCCTAGCATTGTTGAAAAATAAACTGCATGTTAAAAAGTATGTGTATACATACACTACTGGTCAAAAGTTTGGGGTCAGTGGGATTATTTTATATTTTTTAAAATGAGCTTACACTGCTCACCAAGGCTGCATTTATTTAATCAAAAATACAGTACAAATTGTAAAATTGTGAAATTTTATTGCACTATAAAATAACTGTTTAAAAGTAGTTTATAATTTAATTTAATAATTTATTCCAGTTATTTTAAAGATAATTTTAGCTTCATTATTCTAGTCTTCAGAGTCACATGATCCTTTAGAAATCACTCTAATATTAATTATTATTATTATTTTTATTATTATTAATATTATTATTAATGGTAATAGTAAAAAAAGCAATAATGACTGTATAATAATGTTATTTAAATGTTATATAGATAGATAGATAGATAGATAGATAGATAGATAGATAGATAGATAGATAGATAGATAGATAGATAGATAGATAGATAGATAGATCTTCTATCTATAGATAGAAGAAACCTTTATCTTCTTTGTGTAAAATTAAAAGAAATAAATTCACAAAAAAAAGTTCACAAACTATGTCATAAATCTTTTTTTTTTCCAAATATTTTCAAAATTCTCACGGTTGCGCACTCTACCTACCTCTATGTTACTCTGAACGCTGGCAGACTGGTGTCAATAAAATCTCTGTGATTGTAAACAACAGCAAGAAAATAATAAACTGTCCATTTAAATTATTACATTTATAACAGAGGAGAAGCTGATCATTTTGACTGTACCTGGGTAATACCTCATGCTTGCTGTGCTGAAACATTTGCCGTCAATATGCAGAGGAATGATCTGCTCTCAATGCTGCAGGTGTAAGAGATGGCTGTGAGGCACTGTGCGGCCTTTGAGTGTTCTGAGGCGGGGGAGAGACCAACGGCATCACCCGCAGCTTGACGCGAAGAGTAACGTTAGGAACGATACAGCACGGACACATAAGACTCTCTAAAAATCTCCAGTAACACCTAAAAACATTTACTAGTCACTTTTTTAAAAAAATTGGCAGTAGGTGTGTCTGAAAAGTCGCTAAGTTATCAACACTGGCTGGCAGTAGTGTCTTTGATTGAACTGAAGCATTCACACCTTGCGCATGTGCAGTATGGAAGGAACGTTCCATTATTCATGGGGTTAAGGTTAGGGTTAGAGTTGAAATAAGTAATAACGTTTAAATCTTAACAGTAATAGACAGATTTTTACAACATATGATAGAAAATGTATAAAAGAGCTATATGATTAAAATAGGCTTCTTGGTATTGGTCGAGGCCCCCTAATTCCCTGGGGCCCTAAGCGGCTGCTTACCTTGCTTATTGGTTAAGTCCACCCCTGCCTATTCTAACAAACCATAAATCAGCAAAAAGCTTATTTATTCAACTTTGAGCTTATCTAAATCTCCAAAAATTGGCACGTATGATGGTTTTGTGGTCCAGGGTCACATATGCAAATGATTACTGTTTAATATATTAGACTAATAAATGTAGTCTAGGGTATTAAGAGAATTCCTTAAAAAAATAGCTATTGAAACAGCGAAGTGTTTATTCGTTTATATCGCAATTAAGGTTAAACTGCAGCACCTTACATATTTTACTGCAATTATGGTTACTCTAATTATAAGCATAATCACATTACCATAATTAGAGTATACTGTTTACACAAGCTTCAACTTAATCATATAGCAATGTTTTAATAGCATCATAAGAGCCCATGTAAACGTATCCACTATCAGGTGAGCTTTCCTCATCAGATGAAGACTTCATGTAGCTATATTCCACAGATGTGCAGCGTGTCCGTACATATGGGCTGTGCACCTGCATCTCCAAGCATTCGGTGTCATGCCTCCCTCCTTGGAGAGTTTTGTTAGCATCTGGTGTCAAACACGTTATCTGACTTTCATACTCAAATCATGCGTGCATTTTAATTTAGCCGCACCTGTTTACAAACAAACAGATAAACAAGCCCTAAGATGAGCGTCCTTAGCATTAGCCTCTGGCATTTGACGAGGAAATGCAGCGGGCGAGAGAGTGAGTGAGCGAAAGAGAGAGGGGAAGAGACAGGAGGAGAATAACTTTATTTGAGATATGATGGCATGTGTCTCTCAAGCAAGCAGGCTGCTCATTACAGGCACTTTCTTTGACTGGCTGCTCAGATGTCAGCTGTCACAGTTCATCACGGTGTGCTGAGGTGAAGAAAAAACAAACAGCTGCCATCTCTCCCTTGGCAGGAACCATGCAGGTAAACACTGAATAATAGTCAATTCCCCTTCACCGCTGTGAGACTCCACAGATCCAAATATCTCCACACTGCATTGACTCCATTATTTTAAGAAATGAAATGCTTCTCGGAAAAGGTGAAAAAATCAAGCGGTAAGCGGTCCCTCAGCACAACGGTGCAGTTACTGAAAGGAAACTGAGCTTTTCTACAAAATGGTGGACGATGAGTAAATGAGGAATCACTGTTGCTGCATTTACTGTATGCTCATGCAGCCGCTTTATTTGGTTCAGTTTCTATACTGGACCCAGTTTTGCCTTCAGAGTTGCCTTAAATGTGATATAGACTCAACTAGAAATATTACTATGGGATTTTGCTGCTGTAGATGTTTCTGTAGATTTGTTAACTGCTCAATTTGCCATTCCAGCATAACAAGCTTGACCGGATTGATATCTAGTGACTGTGGAGGATATTTTAGTTTAGAGAATTCACTGTCATGTTCAAGAAACAGATTTGAGTTTGAGATTTTGTTGTGTATTGTGATATGACCAAGCAGCAACCTCCTGCTCTCCCTCTTGAAGCAAATTCGCAAGTAACTGAAACTGCAGTTCATCGAAATTCCACTAGTCTTGGCTCCATAATAGAGCAGATTTCTATTGAGCCCACTGTTAAAATGGCTGACTTTACAGCAGAAAAACAGGTGATACAAAGAATGATCTTGGTTCATATAGCTAATATTACCCTTCATGACGACGTCATAAGAACAATGCTTAGTGGCTCAATGTAGTTCAACAATTTTAAACTAAACACTTTATTGCTATAGTATACAACCAAGCACATGTGGTCAGAACACAAAAGAGTCGCGGCTAATGACGTATTAAGCTTTCTCCCAAAGAAAAGACTGTCAAAGCAAAATGCTAGCAGGCGTCTGTAGCTCCGCTCAGCCTCCGTCTCCTTGCCCTTGTTTGGTATCCACCGAACAAAATGGTGATGATTGGCCATGATTACTTGTAGCTTCTTTTGCGTTCTTCAGAAACCTATGGGTAATGCCACGGATGTTATGTCCATATCTTTTACAGTCTATGGATATGACGTGATTTCCTGTTGGTAGCTGTAATAGCCTCTGCTACTAGTGATATTTTGAGCTGCAAAATTTCTTATTATTTTCAATGTTGAACACAGTTGTGCTGCTTTTTGTGGAAATAAAATTTATTTCAAATACTTTGAATACATTTTTTTAACTATTTAAAATCTTAATTTGCTGTAACATTATTAATGTTTACCTGTCAGTCAGTTTTGATCAGTTTATCCCTGGTTGTGTCAATTTAAATGTACAGGTCATCCAAAAATAAAGTGTACTTGCTCCCAAGTGCTTCCAAGCCTTTATGTGTTTCTTATTTCTGTTGAACACAAAATGAAATATTTTGAACACCGCTGATAACCAGAAAAATAAATGCAGCATTCTTCAAAATATCTTATGTTCAACAGAAGACTGAAACTCTTGAGGGTGAGTAAAGGTAAGTAAAGCTATAAAAAAACTTTCACAGACAGATCTCTGTTTTAGTCCTTGTCTATTCATTTGAAAGATGTTATCAAATTAAAAGCTTATTTAGAAAATCCCACTGCTGTTTATATGATATTTTACACAAAAAAATATTAGTTGCCTAAGTTTAAAGTCTTGAATGCAGTCTTATCAAACTTGATGATGAAGAAAGATCCCTAATCCTAATTTTGATTATTTATTTATTTATTTATTTATAAGAAAAAATACCACTTTTTTCAAAACAAGAATTATTATGCTAAATTGCAAAAAAATAGGTCAATTAGATTGACAGACAGACAGACAGACAGACAGACAGACAGACAGACAGACAGACAGACAGACAGACAGACAGACAGACAGATAGATAGATAGATAGATAGATAGATAGATAGATAGATAGATAGATAGATAGATAGATAGATAGATAGATAGATAGATAGATAGAACTAATGAAATTGTAATAAAATAATGAGCTTTATGCATATGTGGAGTATTCGAGTTTCAATGGGGAAATTTTTGTCCATTCCTTTTCGCGCTTACCAGCTGACTGCTTACCTCCATATGGACGTCTTTCCGTCTGTTACCAGTTTGTCCTGTTAGCTCGCCATGTACGTTGGCACACTTGAAACACAGAGTGGAGTTGACCATGACAATGCCATTTAAGTTCGGCGAAGAAATGTTCCAGAAAACAGGAAAGACAAAAACAAAAGCCAAAAAATTAAATAATCAAGTATATAACAGGTTGCGAATGTGGTAAAATCAGAAAATGTGGTGAAAATCAGGCGAGGGCTTTTCTTGTCTGGATTGCTTTTTAAAACTGTCAGTTGGGTTTAGGGAAGGAGGAGGGTGGGTCAGTTGACAGATCAGTCAGTCAGTGATTCAGTCAATCGACAGCAGCTTCTAGTGAATTTACTCAAGAACAGCAGGCGCGAATGGCACTCGCAAGAGAAATTTGAGATCTGAAATAGCATACACAGCGGCCTCATGTAGATTCACGAAAACAAAAACTGCAAAAAAAAAAAAAAAAAAACGTAGCTCCTGGGACATATTTGGCTTTCTCCAGAAATGTATGTAGCAGTACGTTTTCAGAATGAGCCTAGGTTGCTTTTTTTATACTAAGGGCATCCGCTGCGTAAAACATATGCTGGATAGGTTGGCAGTTCATTCCACTGTGGTGACCCCAGATTAATAAAGGCACCAAGCTGAAAAGAAAATGAATGAATGAATTTTCTATCATTTTAAATTGGACATCAAATAAAATGCCTATAATGTATATATACATTTGTTTTATTTCAGCTAGAATAAAAAGCAGTTTTTAATTTTTTAAAAACTATTTTAAGTTCGATATTATTAGCCGCTTTAAGCTATATATTTTTTTTTCGATAGTCTACAGAATAAACTATCGATATACAATAACTTGCCTAAATACCCTAACCTGCTTGTTAACCTAATTAACCTAGTTAAGCCTTTAAATGTCACTTTAAGCTGTATAGAAGTGTCTTGAAAAATATCTAGTAAAATATTATGTACCGTCATCATGGCAAAGATAAAAGAAATGTTATTAGAAATGAGTTATTAAAACTATTATGATAAGAAATGTGTTGAAAAACTCTCTTTTAAACAGAAATTGGGGGAAAAAATTAACAGGGTGGCTAATAATTTAGGAGGGCTAATAATTCTGACTTCAACTGTATATATGATAAGTATCTTGTAAAAGACTCTCCATTAAACTGTTCTTTCCCCTAAGAAGGTCGAAAACACCTTCATTATTACACTCACGTGCTCACCTCCCGAAAACCATAGAAGTCATATACAGTATAAGACCCTTTACATCACATTTATGACTTTCAAACTCCGTCTTGACCAACAGAAAGCAGTCTGATTCCCATTGTTGACACCCAATCACCAAAGGCCTGGCTTTACCTCCAATACATTAAACTCAGTGGTCAGCTATAAGGACCGAGAGCTAACAGGGTGGCCATAATCCTGCCAAATCCCCCAGTTTCCTGCACACCTGACCCAGTGGCATTGAAGAGAAATGAGCTGTTCTCCTCGCCTGATGTCTTCAGCCATATCCAGCCGCACAGAAGCCTCCTCTAAAAACCACCTTTGAGTCGCCAGCCTTTTTTTTATCACCCCATTCCTCCACAGAAAGCAGGAGAGCAGATAGCGGGAGGAATAATCACAAATAACAAGAATGTCCTTGATCCCTGTCTGTCTGGAGCAGAGTATGAAAGAGCTCTTTCCCTCATAGCAGGGGGTTCGGCAGCAGATGCAGACATTCACCGCTTTATCCAGAGAAGCCAGACACGACTCTCCTCCACTTCTCTCCACACTGCTTTTTATTGCAGCTTCTCTCCGGCGAGTGCTCTTACCCTCATTACCAATGCGGCTCTCTTCTCATCACAGAAATGGGCCTATGCCTGAATAAAGTGCCAGTGACCACAAAATCTGAGGCCTTGGCAGAAGGACGCATTTCAGGCCACTCTGAGGCCGATGCGCAGCCTGGGTTTGACTGACAGCATAATGAGGGAGAAAGAATGTCACGGAGAAAGGCAGAAAGTGGCACATTAGTGCTCGGATTTTTGTCTTCCATTTCTTCACATCGATAACTTTCAGACTGGCACAAACCATATGGAGGCTGATCTGGGCTGAAAAACTTTTGCAAGATGTCTTGGGTGGGTTTAGTTAGTGTATGGCAAGTATTTAAAGGGATAGTTCAGAGAGTAATGAGAGCTATTTCATTGTTGACGCACCCTCATGCCATTCTATATACTACATTACAATAACGACTTCTAGTTGATCATTTGGAAAAATGGCAGAAGCTAGATTTTTACGATGAATCATCTGTTGAACTGCATCCCAATCATCACAAATACTGCAGAAGACCTATTGGAACCCGCAAGGACATATCAGTCAAGTTTGGTGAAGGAAAAATCATGGTTTGGGGTTACATTCAGTATGGAGGCATGTGAGGGCTCTGCAGAGTGGATGGCAACATCAACAGCCTGAGGTGTCAAGACATTTGTGCTGCCCATTACATTACAAACCACAGGAGAGTGCCAATTCTCCAGCAGGATAGCGCTACATCTCATACTTCAGCCCAAAGTTTCTGAATCAAAGTTCCTGAAAGCAAAGAAGGTCAAGGTGCTCCAGGATTGGCCAGCCCAGTCACCAGCAATGAACATTATTGAGCATATCTGGGATAAGATGAAGAAGGAGGCATTAAAGATGAATCCAAAGAATCTTGACGAACTCTGGGAGTCCTGCAAGAACGCTGTCTTTGCCAATGACTTTATTAATAAGTTATTTGAGTCATTGCAGAGATGTATGGATGCAGTCCTCCAATCTCATGGGAGTCATACACAATATTAATTCTTTTTACACTGCATCATTACTTTATATTCTATACTGTACATTATTTCTGTTAAGTAACAAGACTTTCGTATAAGCAAAGTCAGACCTTACTTTCCTAATTAAATAATTGAAAAGACATGATCATATTTTATATGGTAAAATAAGCGTAATTGAGGTCTTTGCCTTTCATATAAGCCACTTCTGATACCAAATGATCAACTAGTCAAGTCAAGTTATTATTTGCTGTACCTAAAACTTGGATTGGCAACAAGACTTTTGTCAAGTAGTGTACAAGCTAAGATGGTTTTGTCTGTCTTGTTTTTTTTTAACGCTCTATAAAGGAATTCATTACTGTATAAATAAATTCACAACTCAAAAGGTTTAATCCAGCTATTCTGAAACCACTGGATCTCTTTTGTATAATAAAGAGCAGAGTTATTCACTCATATTCATTCAAACTCTTGTATATGAATGCTAAATCAAAAATGGTGACCATTACATTTTTTCAAGTGACCTTGGTAACAGAAGTGTTTTCCCCATAGGATTAAAAAATAATAGTATTAAAGAATTGTTTAGGAGATAAATTCACAAGATATAAGCCAATATGTAACAAGGTAAACCATTACATTATCTTTGATTTGAAATTAAAGTCTGAAAGGAGACTGTACTTAATGGGATAAATAAGGAGAAGAACTAGAATCCACAGATTTTGTTTTCCCATAATCAATAGTAAAGTGCTATTAACTAAAAATTCCACTGCATAGATGATCCCTTTTTATTTTTGTTTTAAACATTTTTAGGATATAATTTAAGCAATACCAACTTAAACTCAAAAAATGTAATTGTTTTTTTTTTATGTTTATTTTTATATTTAAAAGAAATCAGATCTGTGACACATTCTTGCTAATAATACTGTAAGAAAAGTAAATATGAGGACAAATAATTTTATAATTATTTGTTTAAAATAATATATTATTTTTCTATGAAATACTGTATGTTAATATTTTTTATAACATAAATACAAATAAATAAATAAAAACAAAATTATAAACACTGTTTTTAAGACTTCTTCTCTACATCGGCTTTCTAAATATTTTACTAAGTGCATGCATTTATTAATTTACTTTCCTTCAGTTTACTCCCTGATTTATCAGAGGTCGCTACAGTAGAATAAACTGCCAACTATTCCGACATATGTTTTAAGCAGTGGATACCCTTTTAGACACAATCCAGTACTAGGAAACACCCATACACTCTCGCATTCACACACACACTCATACACCACGGCCAATTTAGTTCAACCAGTTCACCTATAGCACATATCTTTGGACTGTGGGGGAAACCGGAGCACACAGAGGAAACTCACACCAACACGAGGAGAACATGCAAACTCCACACAGAAATTCCAACTGGCTCAGCCAGGACTCGAACCATCAACCTTCTTTTGGTGAGACAACAGTGCTAACCATTGAGCCACCATACCGCCAAGTGAATGCATGCTAATATAATAAGAAAAGGTTGCAAATTAAAGGTATTTTTGCTGCCAGATCCAGACTGTTGCACTCAGCTTCTTATGTGCCATGTGACTTTAGCTCATAAAGCAACCATGATGTTCTTTTTTGGAGTATTTTGGCCCCCTTGGACTTTTATTGTATGGATAAAAACAGCTGAAATGTGTGTTCTGCTCCAAAAGCAAGACAGCTTAGTTAAGTGCCCAAGCCACAAATCTCTTTATTCAAAGCTACTGCAGCCCTTACGTTACAATCACAAAGAGTCATTTATTCAGAGTCAGACTGACCCTGAAAAAAAGAAAATGGCTGACCTCGGGGTCCCAAAAAAAGCGAGTGTTTACTGGGCTGAATCCCTCGGAGACTACTTTAAAGAGCTAATCTACTGCTCTGGACACCATCCACATGGCATAAATCACTTTTTAAAATGATTGATCGTCTTTGAAATAAGATGTAGGCACTGCATAACAAATGGAGTGAAACTAAGAGAAAAAAAAATAAGCAAAGTGTGTCATAAAGAACAGAGCACCGTGACTCACAGATATTCAGCAGGCCTCTTTCTGTACCACCGCTGATAATGGTAAGGCTCTGGCCCCTAGAGCTCATTACCAGACAAATACAGCTCCTTTGGTGCGCAGCGTTCTTCTTTATCCGTCCTCTCATGAGATCATTGTTATTATTTTGTTTATTTTTGCACTTTTCCATTGCATCATTATGAGATACGGTTGCAGGACTCATACCTTGCTTCTCAGATGCAAATGTCTCGCCTTTGGCTATAAATGCTGATGAAAAATTATTCATAAAAAGGGTTGATTTGGTTCGCAAGATGGTTGTTTTTTTAAGATAAACATTATTAAGATAAATGCAATTACACTTTAGCCAATTTCACATCACTTATTTCCTGAGAGAAAATATGTTGGCCCTTAATGTTTCTTTTTTAGCACGGACCTCTGTGAAATTTACATGACAACATTGCATCAGATAAGAAGTGCGACTCGCTCCATTCTTTCAGATAAAAAGGTTTCAGTTAGTCATAAACTAGGGCACTTGAGGATAATGCGCTCATCTACTTATATAAATCTTTTAAAGATTAATAACATCTGACGCCTTTGATAGAAAGGCCTGGCTCTGAAGTGGCAATGCAGAAGCCGTAACTGACAGAAAAGGTCATTCCTTGTGCTGGTTTAAACTTTGATTGACAAATTATCACAGGAGCGAGACAATAGAGCTGTTATCGCTACGATCTGCCTGCCGTGAGTGAGGTGTTGTGGTACTGCGGTAATTTTTTGGCCCCTGATGACCCCCCTTCTCGCTTGGCACTACTTATCAAGCGGAGTGTCCCCTATCTCGGGTGGAAGAATTGGGAAAGGTCAGTCTCAGCTGGTCCCCGTTCTCAGCAGTGGGTCTGTTTGGCTGCGCAGCCCGGCTCCAGCTGAGAGCAGCTGCAGTAACTCTGTCACCCAACACCCTGCAGGGACGCTGAGCCTGAATTATGCTTCGCTGAGGGAGGACAGGCCATTTATTCAAATGCTGTTATGAGCATTCAGATAACCACGTTCAATGTGAAACAGCAATATCATGAGCTGTGTGATATATCTTTGTTCGGCTCACACCGTAAAAATGCTCTTTCACAAAATAAAAGCGTACAATCTTTTATTTACTACAAGAGTAGAAGTGACTGTCTTTATATGCTGAATCATTCTTTCAACTGATTTGTTCAAAAAGACAACTAACTTAGCAATCATCATTCATGAATACATCAGGGAATGAACAAATATATTTAGACATTGAATAACTTCAGTCAAACTTTCTGTTAAAAAAAGCACTGATTTGGTCAGAAACAAATAAAATCTGATTGCATTTTTGAGTGAGAAACTAAATCTTATATTTATTTGATACATTCATAACCATTAATTCATTAGAGATCAAAAATACTGATTATTATTGACAAGCCACTGAACAGGTTCATCCAAGTTCATGTAGATAAAAACAGTTAAAACGTGTTCTGCTGCAAAAGCAAGACAGCTTAGTTGTCCCTGAGCCACACCTCTATTTATTTGAAGCTACTACAGTCCCTATTTTAAAATCACAATGAGTTTATTCAGAGTTAGAGTCACCTTGAAAATGGCTGACCTTAGAGACCTACAAAAAATGTGCATGTTTACTGGGTTGAATTCCTTTGAGACTACTTGACTAGTTTAAATGTCTTTGTATGTTTGTAAATGCGTAATTTCAAATCACTGATTTATTCAGGAACAAAAAAAAGAGTACCTTTATGAGTGTAGAATTGAATCATTCACCCAAGCAGTCTGTTTATATACAGTAATTTAGTCAGGAATTAAAAGGGTAATTCTTTATGAATGAATCTTTGAAAAATAAATCATTAAAATGTGAGTTACTGGTTGCCGGAACATTGGTAGCAGTCAAAAAAATGCAGACAAAAGAAAACTAGATGTTCCTCCAGATAATGATCAGTCTGTGTGCAAAACTCAACATTTTTAAGAAAACAATTGTGAATTCTGAAATTGTGCATTCATGAGCGTCTGAATCATAAACTTCCAGTCTCATCATTACATCTGATTCACTTAAGATTGTCACAGACATGCTCAGGACCGTATGCTGATAATGTGGGTTAAAATTAATAATGCTGTAAGTAATGATTAGTTTCTTCAATCAGTTGGCATCATGAGACCTCAATGTATTTTCTGAAGGCATGAGACATAATACTAATTTAGTTTGGTCTGAATACTTTTTTTTTTTTTTGATTCCCAAAAGTGGTGACATGGTGGCACAGTGGGTAGCATGATCGCCTCACAGCAAGAAGGTCGCTGGTTTGAGCCCCGGCTAGGTCAGTTGCCATTTCTGCGTGGAGTTTGCATGTTCTCGCCGTTTCCTCCTGGTGCTCCAGTTTCCTCTACAATCTAAAGACATGGGTAAAGGTGAATTGAATAGTGTATGAGTATAAATGACTGTGTATGGATGTTTCCCTGTACTGGGTTGCAGCATGGAAGGGCATCCGTTGCGTAAAACATATGCTGGATAGGTTGGCGGTTCATTCCGCTGTGGCGATCCTTAATGAATAAAGGGACTAAGCTGAAAAGAAAATGACTGAATGAATTATTGCCAAAAAGTGCTCTCAATATTGTCATTCTAAAGTCAAAAAAGAGTGTAGTTAAGTTTTTTTTTAAGACTTATTTTTGGCATTTTGCCTTTATTTATTTAAGTTCACCAGCATGGTCCATGCCCCACTTTGAGCTACACTTTATTGTAGGCATGTAGGGATGGTAAGGGAACGGGGGGGGGGGGGGGGGGGGGGGGGGGGTGTAAGAGGATAAACAGTGAAAAGCTAGGTAGGTTGAACGGGCATCCTACAATGATGCCCAATAACCCAGAGTAGGGGTTCCATCTCTGTAATATTTTGGTAGAGGAATTGGACCCTTGATTCAACCTAGGAGGGAAGAGAGGGTTATAAGGATTGTTAATGGGAAGCAAGAAAATAGAAGGAGGGTGGCTTCGAGAGAATGAGTTGAACAGTGCTAGATGCTGGTCTGCCTTAAATAAGTTTTAGGGAGTAGGTGATTGGTTAAGAGGGCAAAGTAAGGCATGGTCCCGCCGCCAAACCTTTGTTAACAAGTTAACTCCATTGAAGTGGGAGAGAGATGGGGGTAGGATCAGGAAAGGTCCATAAGCTGGGATTTGAATTCAGGACACCATATCAGAATCAGAAAGAGCTTTATTGCCAGGTATGTTCACACATACGAGGACAGAGCTTCTACAGTGCAACAGAATTACAGAGACAGGACAATAAACAGTTAATATTTTTTAAAAATACAAGTAAGTAGTGAATGCAAATATACAAATTGACAAGTGTATGTAAAGGTATATTACTACATACAACGTTATATGTGCAGCTGTTATGTGCAAATTGTAAAGTATGTTGTTAAATAAGTGTATATGTGTATTGAAAGTGTATAACAATATTTGTGTGTAACAATATATGAGTGATATTTGTTTTACAATTACTATTATCAAGTGTTCATGAGATGAATTGCCTGAGAGAAGAAACTCTTTCTGGTTGTTCAGGTGCACAGTGCTCTGTAGCATCGACCACTAGGTAAAAGTTCAATGAGGCAGTGTGCTGGGTGTGAGGGGTCCAGAGTGTTTTTGGCAGCCCTTCTGGTGTCCCTGAATACGTGCAGTTCTTGGGGAGTAGGGAGGGTTGTACCAATGATTCGCTCAGAAGTCCAAACTATTCGACGTACTGTGAAAAATGGCAGTGATTTCAACGGTAAAAAGCTGTAAAAATGCTACAGCAAAAATCGGTAACCTGGTTAACAGTATGTTTCCTTAACATATATGGCGAAAAAACGTAAATTGACTTACCCATAATTCCCTGCATGGCACATCACTTTTTATGCTTTTTGTTGACATTACTATGGATCTTTTTAGTTGTTTCCCCATCAGTTATGTACATTAGAGGTTTATGTTACATCTAATGTTGATAAACAATGTTTATTTCATGACTTTAATTTTATGCGTGTTACCATACTGGTGTTTAGTAGCTGTGTGAATGACACTGAGCACCTTCTATACAATGATACAGTTTTCTACTTGTGGGAAAAGTTGTTTGTGATGTGCATTGGTTCATTATGTAACTTACTCCTCATCACTACCAGCAAATGGCTGTGATAATAAGTCAAACTGTGTAACAATGTGTACATGTTGGCAGTTCAAAATACAAACATGTTACATCTATAAATAAATGAAATGCGGTAGATTACTGTAAAAATGAGAAATTACTTTTGCGATTTGTACTGTATTTTTAACAATAAAATACTGGCAAACACAGCTGCCGTTCTTTTACCGTAAATTTTACGGATTTATTTGGAGGTCAGATTTGGTAGCTGAGCTAAACCAGACAGTAACTGAAGTGTAGAGGACTGATTCAATGATGGAAGTGTAGAACTGTTTCAGCAGCTCCTTTGGAAGGTTGAACTTTCTCAGCTGACGAAGGAAGTACATATGTCGGTGCACTTATTGGGCTAAATCAGCAACATTATGAATGTTATTTAAATGTGAATTACCCTCATCTATTTTAGGAAGTTTACAAAATTCACCACACACAAAAAAAAGTGTTTGTTAAAGATGATAACATTTGTATATATAACATTTCTGGGGAAAAAAGGCTCCTCTGTGCATGATGTCAATCTCCACTACAGATACAATGTGTTTATTTTGCTCCAGGCTCATGCTGTATAAAACATAAAATGCAGCAGCGGCACTCAGTGAGTGTAGCCATTGCTCACAGGGCTCTTTTATGTACGTGCTCACTGTTACAGCAGCAGCAGTAGACTAGGACTAATCAGCTTGTTGGGTTTATTCTTCAGCTGATTTATTTTAAGCGTCACACAAATCCAGAGCAAATGAATGGAGCATTTAGATAGAGTTAAAATTCCTTAACAAAATGACTGCACACAGTCCCCTGATGCTCACACTCTCTCTCACTGTGTTTTGCTTGTCTTGCTGCAGCAGAGGGAATTGTTCTACTCGCACAAAAATGATCTGCATGAATATTTACAAAGAACGGCCTTTTCTCGCACCCCACACACATACACACTCATCCTACTCCAATTAAACATTGTTTGTCTTATTTGGGACATGGATATTCATAATGCCAAGCTTAAGAGCTTACGGCATCTAAAAAGCCATAAACGAAAGACAAATGTTTGTCAGCTGCAGGAACATTACGCAATCAATCAACTTATTAGAGGCAAAAGATTATTTCCACTTCAACAGAGTGCTGATACGGGCAGAAGAAAATTAATGAATTTATTCTAATTGTATCACAGCAATGCATATGTACCTACGATGTGTTCTGCGGCTGCTTCTGCACTTTATCATAGTGAAGGTAATGGAGCGCTTCTTCTTGGGCATGCCACCCTCAAAGAACACCAGTGCCACCATGTGGTTCCACTACAAAGTAAACAGCATCGCCTTCCATGAGACCTTCAAAGAAATCACATATAGAGTTAGTATTGTGCCTAATAAAGCTTCAATTTATTTGCTTTGTTGATGGCAAAGAGCGCAGATGAACTCTCACTATGGTTCTTGTTAGACAGAATGATGCCTTACAAAATATCAAGCAGATGAGGGCAATGTTGTGTGTCTGAGGGGCAATGCTGGATGAAGACAACCTAGCAACACAAGGTAAGCAAATATCATCTGTTCAGAGCGCAGATCCCACACCATATGCCTACCCTTGTAGTTTGTCTGAGACGAACGTGGAGGAGCATTTTAATGAGCCATTTGGCTTTATCATTAAGCCTAATTATTACACGGGGATATAAATGGTACCTGCGTGGCCACAATTCAATATATCCGTTCAGCTTAATTACTATCACTGCATCATCATAATGGCATTATGTTTAAAAGAATTGATTGCATTCATTATAACGTACCGAAAACTCTGTCTTGGATATTTATGGAGGAGTGTTGCTTTATTGATTTTTGTAAACAAGTTCTGTCTTGTTGTAGAGATTTCCATAAGCAATATTATTAGTTAGGGAGACTGGGATGACAATCCCAGTGGATCAAAATTGTTCATCAAATTTGTCCAAAAACTATTCAGCAACACCTTTTCTTGTCTTAGGACAATTTTGAAAAACTTTTTTGATCCTCTTCAAATGTTGACTACTGTACAGTGCCTATAGATAATCATTGCACCGCTTTGAAATAATTACTTTATTTGTCATACAGTCTGAAATGCTGTCAAATCACATTCCAAATAACCGTTCCAGCCTTTGAAATGATTTTAGCCTTCTCCTAACCTGTGCTTTTAACAACTTTATCCTGAAAAAGCAGGGTGTAATGCGAGTAAATGAATAGATTTTCACAAGGTACAATGATTTTCTATAGGCACTGGATATGAGTAAATATCGGAACTGTATCTTTTTCTTTTTCATTGGATGTCAGCAGAGTTTAATTCAATACTTATTTAAGTAATTTTATTTATTTATTTAATGTAAATGTGTTTATTTATCATTATTTAGTACATTACTAAAGGCAGGTAGAGACTGTGTCCTGTTTTAGTGTCTGCATCAAATAAAATATATAATACAAAAAGCATATTAACTGCTAGAGGCTGGATTTTATTATTTGAAACATTTGAGAAGATACTGTAAAATGTCAAAATATGGGTGAAATAATGTTCTATTAGTGAACTTGTGTTTGTACAGCTATTATGTTTATGTATACTGTCTTTTGTATTGTACATTGTGTTTGGAAGCATGATTAGGTATGCTCTTTTGACTGGTGCTGTACTCAGTGGTGGAAAGAGTACTGAAAATCCTACACAAGTAAAAGTAAACCATTAGAAAAAGAAGTACAAGTAGAGTAAACGTATCTGTTGTAAATATTACTCAAAGCATGAGTAAAAAGTATCTCTTTTAAAAGTATCATAAGACTATATAGTCTGTTGTTTGTGTTTTAATGACTCATGGGTTATGAGTGTTTCAATGTGAAAGATTGATGCATTTACAAGCAATTTATGTGTGTATGAAAACGTAACATTCTGTAGTGCATTTAGTTACTGTTTAAGGCCATTTAACGATTTCAGTCATCATACAGTAGACACCCTTCATAATGATCAGTGACGTGGTCTAAACAGTCTCATGGTGACTGCATGTAAAGATTTTGAACATGTTCTTGGGCACTTTCCAAACATGTCTTGAAGTTGTTCATTATGATGCAAAATTAATTGTATTTTATTGGACTGGAATCGCAGGACTGTTTTTTTTTTTTTTTCTACTTTAGCTAATCCCCATAGACAAAAAAAAATGAAGTAGTGACTGCAGGTTGAAGGAAATAGTGGAGTAAAAGTACCGATACGGCACTAAAAATGTACTCAAGGGAAAGTAAAAGAACACATTTTTAAAACTACTTGGTAAAATTCAATTCCAGAGAAAAATTACTCCATAACAGTAATTTAAGAATTTGTAATTTGTTACTGTACACCACTGACTGTACTATAATATGCATATAAAGAATGTCAGCCGATATATTATGTGAAAATGTAACATTTATACCAAGCTGTGATTTTTTATTTTTATTTTTTAATGTATCAAATATTAAACACTAAAATTACAAATTTGTTGCTGACAAATGGGTAACGTATTGGCTTGAAGGCTAGTAGCAACATATAAAAAAGGAAGATCACTGTGATACTAAAATATGTCATAAGAGGATTTTTATGTTATGATACACTGTTAAAGATTTTTGTGAATTAAACAGTATTTAATTGTAATATGAACTGTATTTAACAGTTTAGTCTTTTAGGACAGATATGCAGTATGTTACTTTATTTTTTAAGTTGCATTGTGAAAATTACTGTATTTCTTACAGTAAAGGTATACATACATACAACTGCATATACAGCAAGATAAATGGTGCTGTAAATGTAAATACAGTGTTTTTGCTCTAATTGATTTACAGTGAGTTACTGGCGAACTGCTGCCAGTAAGTTACTGTAGATTCGACAGGAAATTGTTAAAAGTGTAGTCTTTGCTCATGAACAATTTTTAAAAAGATATTCTAATGTAATTGTATTACGGTTTTAATGCTAAAAAAGCCTTTTTATCTTTGAAAAAATTCCAAAAATTTAATATTCAAAATAAACCTTTTAGTAATTACATTTTTTTTTTTTTTTTACTATTTATGAGAAGTTTTCATTTATTAATTTGGCTACGTTCTGTATCCCTCTTAAAACATCCAGAGGGAAATGCCTTAAAAGATGTGAAGGTTATTAATTAGGGGAGACAAGGATTTGTTGAGTCAACTGGGATTTTTGAGTCAAACCCCCAATATTCAGAATTGCTTAAAAGAAACAGAAAAGTCAGAAGTTTAATGCTTCAATAAAAAAAAAATTCTACATATTTAATTGTGTTGTGCTTTGTTATTGCTTATATTTAATTTTTACTAATTTATTTATTTGTATTATTTAAATTTAGCTGAAAAACCCTACAAGCAATTATAAGGAACTGTTTCATCTTTTTTTAAGCAGATAATCTAAAATCAATAAAATATTCACCGGGATATAAAGTCTGACCAGGCCTTGTCTCGCCCACTTCCTATCCAAATAAAATAAAAAGAGACAGACCTGCACCATTACTCACTGCATGGAAGTCACAGTGGAAATGATGTCAGTGGGTCCCCAGAGAGGAAAACGCACCGCTGAAAAGGTTACTTCATCTCAATAACCTTGTTTGCATATGAACAAATGTTGTTTATGTTTTTCCAGCAGTGTTTCTTTCCAATGATAAATAGGGATCATTTTCAGCTGTCATCAAATGATGGCTGAAATTCTGCACTTATATTTAGCTGGTTGAGGGCATGTGATCAGGTTGCTCAGCAAATTTGATTTGTTGATCGGTTTGATGACACAACATCGTACAAATAGACTTACATAGATGGGGATCACAAAGGATTCTCAGACCGGGGTTAGTACAAGTGATAACATTTTCCACAATTAACTAGACACCTGCATAAAAAAACATTTTAATTCCCTGAGATACAGTATGAAGCATCAATAACAATTCTTTGATTTGGTTCATTTTTACAGAAATTAAATAATTATTATTTTTAAATAAAGCTAGTCAATGAGGAACTCGTTGAAGTAAGCTGAAATTAGAAATAAAGGAATCGCCATACTGTTGATATTTAAATCCAAGCCTTATTCACAGTTTCCCACACCTTTTAATAAATAGGTCTGTATTTTGTTTTTAGAGGTTGAAGAACAACCACTGATTCACAATGTTTACTATTGTTGTCAACAAAAATATACCATGTCTTTAAAATATATAATATTTTTTATTATTAATTGGATTTTATTGTTTTAAAAACTATACCCGTTTAGTTATTTTTAGATATTTGACCTAATTGGAGCTGAAAATCAGTTTGAGAGTTCATTTGACACTGAATAAAATGTTAGACGTGTATATATTTCTAAAAATTAATTTTGTAAAATAATTCTACATTTAAAAATATTTAAAGCTTTAGATTGGTGGAGTACAGCATTTTATTTTATTTCATATTATTTTCATTCACTCATTCATTCATTTTCTTTTCAGCTTAGTCCCTTTATTTCACTACGGCAAAATGAACCGCCAACTGATCCAGCATATGTTTTACGCAACGGATGCCTTTCCAGCTGCAACCCATCTCTGTAAAACACCCATACACTCTCATTTACACACACACTACAGACAATTTGGCTTACCCAATTCACCTATAGTGCATGTCGTTGGACTTGTGGGGGAAACCGGAGAGAACATGCATGCATACTCCACACAGAAATGCCAACTGACCCAGCTGAGGCTCAAACCAGCGACCTTCTTGCTGTGAGGCGATAGTGCTACCCACTGTGCCCCCGAGCCACCTTTATATTATTTTATTTGATATTACTTTACTTTTCATTAGATTTGTTGTGAAAATATCCAAAAATCTTGGCAGACATGTTTAGAACAAGAATTGTTTGATGACATATTAAAAGACCTAAAATAAATATTGATATTTTTAATCTTTGCATTTTGCCACTATTCTTCAAAGCTTTTTACCTATTTAGTTAAGGATTTTTGTTGTCCATTTTTTATTCATTTTAAATATAAAAAGAGATCATACAATTATATATATTTTTTTTAAAGCATGTTGTTCTTTTATATATATATATATATATATATATATATATATATATATATATATATATATATATATATATATATATATATATATATATATATATATATATAAAAGAACAACATGCTTTAAAAAAAAAAAAAAATATATATATATATATATATATATATATATATATATATATATATATATATATATATATATATATATATATATATATATATAATTGTTTAATTTCTATTTGCAAAGTTATGCTAAATGGTGACAGAATATTATTTCTCCATATTTTGTCCTTTTTAACTCAAGAAACATTGCAGCAATCCATTGATTGAATATCAAATTTTAAAAAATTGGTCAATGTTGTTGTCTTTTTCTCTTTTTTAAAGGCCTTTGTGCAACATTATGGTTTTACCTGGTTTAGTAAAGAAGCTACTCAATCAGCACAATGAAATAGACCAGATCTTCTTCGAACTCTTGATACAACGTCTGGGAATGATTGTGGCAGGCCCTGCTTGACTCCAGTCTTGGAGACATTTCAGTTGGCATGGACTAGAGGGGGCACGATACAAGAGAGCGCTCACTTCCTGGAGCCTAAACAACCCCCGCAAAAAACACGAAAAATAAACGAGCCCATGGAGGCGAGAGCTGGAAACTTCTAGCCCCGCATCCCATGGCTCGGATGGTCTGTCCTGGTCACCTGGACACATAAAGCGGGGTTATCGAGCGATATTTTCGCAGCAGATAGAGGCCGATGTGCGAAGCAGCGGCGGCGGTGTGGAGTGAGCGCTGCGCGGACAGGAGATCCAGAGACCGCACCAGCGCGAGCCAGAGAGCGGCCTAGGGCTAACACTCACAACCGGCGCATTTATGTTGACGGGACACCCATAAGTGTACTTGACAGAGACCCTAGGATCTACTTCCTTCTGGACGAAAACGTTTTTCGTCGTTTGGCATGCCTGGCATACTTTAATCTGCACGGTAGCCTTTTAGCACCTTGGCTAACGGATTAGAATTGACAGGTTAGCTTGTTAGCCGCTAAACAAGTTTTAAAGTGACTTCTCGCACACCTATATCTATGTAATGAAGTCCGTGTCGACGGAAGAGGCGCTCCAGTTCTCGTTTTTATTCTGAAACCACTCGTTTGTGAATTTTTAAGACTATATAGTCTGTTGTTTGTGTTTTAATGATTAGCTGGCTAGCGAGCTAGCGATGTCTATGCCCTCCGCCGATATGCTGGAAACACCGCCTATGTACCCGTTTGAGGAGATCGAATATGTGGATATAGAAGTGGAAGAGGTGAGTGACTTTATTTGCGTTCTGTTTAATTAATAGTCGTGCTGACAGGAGTGTGGAAATCTCCTGCAAACAGTCCCTAAATGGATGCAGTATGAGATGCATGACATTGTGTCTCAGCACACCTAATCTCTATTTTTAACCTTATTTGTAATGTTTTTATGGATTTTGCATTTAAAGATTTAGAAGTTTGTTCTGCTCACTGAAGTTTTCAGTTCGTTTTATGAAACAATACTATTACACTGTTCTAGCTCTGAGTTTGATGTGTTAGGTTTGTTTTGAACTGCCCTGCACTGCTGTCAGGTTGTGAATTGTTGTGATTTTTCTCCATGTGTGATGTGTGTTTTGTAGGTGGTGGGCAGAGGGGCGTTTGGTGTTGTCTGCAAGGCCAAGTGGAAAGGCAGAGATGTGGCCATCAAGACTATAGAGAGTGAATCTGAAAAAAATGCTTTCATTGTTGAGGTATTGCCACATCCTGCTTCCCTTGTTGATTTTAGCTACTTTAGTCAGAAGCAAATCACACATTCACTGTAATTAAACGGACGGTCAGTGTAATATACATCACATTAAGCATTTAATTTCTCCTTTTCCAGCTTCGCCAGTTGTCTCGTGTAGATCATCCCAATATTGTAAAGCTTTATGGTTCCTGCAATAACCCTGTAAGTCTCTACAAGTGGATTTGCTCATGAATCTTGATGCAGTAATGTTTGCCATAAACCATCCCTTTTTTCATTCTTGTAACAAGGTAAACAATCTTTTCTGCAGGTATGTCTAGTGATGGAATATGCAGAAGGAGGTTCATTGTATAATGGTGAGTCAGTCATTTTTTTAATGATGTACTTTGCAATGCTTTATTCAAAGTACATTCAAGGTTATTTGAAAGTGTGCACAGACTGAGTTATTTAATTCTGAAGGTCGGATGAAAATTTTCTATATTTGTAAATAGATTAATACTTTTCTAGAATGTGCATAAATACACTTAACCAAAAAGTTTGGGAAAAGATTAAATAAATAAGTAGCATTGATTTAATGAATGCATTTGGTAATGATACATTCAACTAACCAAAAGTGGCAGTAAAGACTAGGGATGCTCCGATCAGGATTTTTGCAGCCGATACCAAGTACCGATTCCGTGTCATTGTGATTGATCGATACCGAGTACCTATTCTAATGCTTCTAGCTTTATAATGCATTAAGCACATTTTTCCAGTTGTTGCTAGATCGGATACGTTTGCGTCCGGAAGTTAACGAGAATTATTTATATTATTTATTAAATTTCCCATTTATTGTATTTTATTAACGTCTACCCCACCCCTAAACCCAACCGTCACAGTAATGTAAAAACAGCAGTTGTACAGAGTATTATGCTTGTTATCTATTAAATTACCAAATAAATTGTATTTTTTAACACCTACTCCCAACCCTAAACCTAACCATCACAGTACTGTTAAAATATGAATTATTGTTATACAGTATCATTAAAAAAAGCTGTTTTATTAAGTGCATATCGCACTTCCGGCCGGCCGCGTATCCGATCTAGACTTTACCCATGTTTCCTCCAAGAATGAACCTTAAGGGAAGATCTTGCTTTAACTAAGAGAATAAATTATGGATGCTGCATATAATACCTTAAACGCACCTCTTATAACCATTTAGGTGTGAACATGTCATGGCCAGAAGCAGCTTTACAGAAAAAAATTCATTCATTTTACTTCGGCTAAGGCTATATATATAATATATTAGAGTGCTTGTGCGTCTTCCTGTGCTTGTAAACTCTTAAACAAACATATGCGATAGGTCCATGAGATTGGCCAGATTTCAGTCATTCAATTCAATTCACCTTTATTTGTATAGCGCTTTTACAATGTAGATTGTGTCAAAGCAGCTTCACATAAAAGGTCATAGTAAATTGGAACAGTGTAGTTCAGTTTTTAGTGTTTAAGTTCAGTTTAGCTCATGAAATGTGATTATCAGCCTATTCCAATTGATCGGAGAGTCCCTAGTAAAGACTTTTCACAGTGCTTTAAAATCTTTCTATTTAAAAAAAAATACTTGAACTATTTACATACCAAAGAATCTTTAAATTTCATCTGTTTCTGCGAAAAAATTATATGCCACATTGAAGTATTAAAAGGCATATTTTAGTTTTGTAATTTTAGATTCTGTCCTAAAATAACAGTATGTAAGCTAAGTTAACCAGGACTAAATGTACAACAAGCAAAGAGACTCAAACTACAAATATAAACTCCTTTTTAATCACTTTAAACTTGCCTTTATAAGGGGAAAATTAAACATTTGCATAATCAATTTTTGGCTTATTAAATACTTTTCTGTTTGTGTGAAGGCCATTTCTAGCTGCCATACTTGGTTTGCTGGGATCAAAACTGATCCCTTACCACCGTAATGCATACAAAAATTTCTTGTCAGCATCCAAACACATTATGTGTTCCACCAATGAGTGAGTAGAGGATGTAGCAAGTATGTTGTATGTGTGCTTGTGTTTATAACTGTGTTCTATGTTGACAGTGCTGCACGGTGCAGAGCCTCTCCCTCACTACACTGCATCTCACGCCATGAGCTGGTGCCTGCAGTGTTCTCAGGGGGTCTCGTATCTCCATGGCATGAAACCAAAAGCTCTCATTCACAGGGACCTCAAACCTCCCAAGTATGCACAGCTCAGTCATTTCTCTCTCGTAACATTGTTTTGCCACCCCACTGAAAACCACTGATAAATCCCTTCTATTCTCACCCCTGTGTTAGTCTTTGTCATGTAGTCTTTCTTATCCATTTTTAATTTTAATTCAAATGTGAGTATTTTGAAGGATTGCTGCACTCCAAAATGCAAATGCTGTCATCATTTACTCAGCCTCATGTTGTTTCAAATATGCGAGAAATTAGTTTAGCCTTGAAACATAAATTAAGATATCCAAAATCAAACAAAAAGTGCTCTGGGGTAGCTCAGATAACATGTCGGTGCAATTTGAGCAAGGGATTCATCAGAAGAAACAGCAAAAATCAGGCCAAGGCACAAGTCAGTCCAATTCCATGTTTTTAAAGATTAGCCATGTGAATAAAGGCTTTTTAATATATTTTTTCCACATATTTCGAGTGCCTTGGACTGATTTCTGCTGTTTGTTCTGATAAATTAAGATCTACAGTACTTATCAAACTGAGAGATTTCTTTCACTCCATTGAAAGATTATTCACTCAACTGCTTTGATGCTCCAAAAAATTCCTAAAGAGAAAATAAATAAATAAAAAACCCAAATGAATCAACTGGTTTAAGTTTTCTGAAGAGATTTTAGAGATAAAGAGATGAATTTTGTATTTTTTACCACATATAAACATTGAATTAAAGTGTTTAAAGCATTAAGCTTAAGCATGCTTGCTTAGTAAGATTGTTCTAACAATCGTTCTGAATATAAAACAACAGCAGAGTTCAGATCACACCTAAAATGATAAATATGTAGAAAAACAATATTGTTAGGATCAGTATCCCCAGCTAATAAATGATGAATCTGGCAGCCAGTCAGTATCTATTGAAATATACCAGTAAAAGTGTTTATTTAAAGCTAGTGATATTGTGGCGAAACTTTTCCTAATGTCAAGCCCTCTTTTTAAAGATTATTTAACAATAATGACATTATTGGAACGGTTGGTTATACCCTGTTATCAATAAAAGCAAATTGAAGCATAAGAATAAAAGTATCTCATTCCTTTGGGAATGCTGGGGAAAATAATTTGTGCATGTTTTATTCCATGACCACACTGACTACGATCACAAAATTCACTTTTGATTGGATTACACAAGCTGGATTCACTGGTCAGATGCGCTAGTAGCTCACAGAGAACACCTGCTGGTTACCAAGGTGTAATGCTAAAATGAAATTATAAACTAAAATAAAAATATGTTTTAGCATTATTTTTATACGTATCATACTTGGTGTGAGCAGTCCTTTAAGCAGCATTTTTTTTTTTTTAGCTTCTGCAGTAACCAATGAGGTTTGTTCTCGCACATCATGTTGGCATAGTTGAGCTTTTAACTTTTTGATCAATGTTTATTTTAGAATAAAAGCCAAATGTAGTTAATAATAAGTAGTTTTGTCTGTTCAGAATATTTATATATTAAATTGGTTGAGTCATAAAGATTTATATCTTGAGGTCTCTATGAATGCTTTAAAGCAGATAAATAGAGTTTGAACGAAAGGGCTGAAATCAGATTTAAAATACGTATTTTGTGTTCCAAAGATGAATGAAAGTCTTAAGAGTTTGGAATGGCATGAGAGTAAGTAAATGGTGACAGAATTTTTATTTCGGGGTGAACCTGTTTGACCACTTGTGATCGAATCACCTGAGATTAGCACCAGGTGTCAACAAGCCATTTATTTTCACTCCACATGTGCTGAGTGTTTTCTGACCGTGTTGATGGAAACTTTACTGGATCATTTAAGACCGCCATCGATCATAAATGGCGTCGGGTCCAGGTGTCAGAGGATGTATGTTCTAGAGTCTCACGCTGCATCATTTACATCATGGCAGAATATGGTGTTGTCCAGGCCAGGGCTGGTTATTTATGAGGCTCTGTTTGTAAAAAGCCCTGGCAACACACCATGGAAATGGTCAGCTGGCTTCTCTCCCAGACACCTAGAATGAAGTTCTCTGGAAGAACTGGGTTATTACTAACATTTGATATATTACAGTTCACAAATGCTGGCAGCAAACCCTCATGAACAGTTCATGAGTGCTTAAACTGTGTTTAATAGGACTAAAACACAGTTGGTGGCTTGTTAACTGCCATCTGTAGACCTCCATGTCTGCTCAAAATATTGCCACAGTTTCCAACTGAAGTGTATTTTTTTTGTTGGTTAGTGTTATTCAATTTACATTTGTTCATTGTTTTTCCTTTATTTGATTTATTATTTTGTGGGAGAGATTAAGAATTAGGACGCACCTCACTCACTTTTTAGTCTTAAAGAGCCCATATTATGGGTTTTTGAAAATGCCCTTCCATGTAGTGTGTACCACAGCTCTAAGTGAAGTGAAATATCCAGCTAAGGCTTAAATCTGTAAGTGTACAGTGTTTAAAACTATTGATTCATCTATAAAAGAGTCGACTCATAGTGCTTCAAACGAGTCGCCTTGATAACGAGTCATTAGGTGTTTCGCGATGACGCAGCCACGAAACACAAGCCTCACCAGTAGTTACGCGCGCAAACCAGGGAGATTTGAAACCTGCGGCCCCGCCCACTAACACAGAAAAAACACTAGACACACACACACAGACGCCGCCGGTCCAATGAAGTCACGCTGTGCTCAGATGGATAATATTGACAGTCTCTACCCAAAGATGAGTTGTTAACCTGGTACAGTACACGCGGTTACTCTTTATATTCTCTTATCACATGTAAGCCACGTTAAAAACGCGACGCGTGCCGCTTTGTTTACGGATTTAACGTTAAAGGCTTTTGTGAGCTCGCGTTCCACTGCCGTTTGTCGTTGCTATCGCGATCGATCATAAGCTAGGAGACAGGACACTCGTGTCACTTTCCCTAGTTCTTCTGAGGAGCGTTGTGTGTATGTGTGTGTGTGTGTGAGAGAGAGAGAGAGAGAGAGAGAGAGAGAGAGAGAGAGAGAGAGACTCGCGTCGCTTTCCCTAGTTCTTCTGAGGAGCGTTGTGTGTGTGTGAGAGAGAGAGAGAGACTCGCGTCGCTTTCCCTAGTTTTTCTGAGGAGCGTTGTGTGTGTGTGTGTGTGTGTGAGAGAGAGAGAGAGAGAGAGAGAGAGAGAGAGAGAGAGAGAGAGACTCGCGTCGCTTTCCCTAGTTCTTCTGAGGAGCGTTGTGTGTGTGTGTGAGAGAGAGAGAGGGAGAGGGAGAGAGAGAGACTCGCGTTGATCTCCCCAGTTCTTCTGAGGAGGGTTGTGTGTGTGTGTGTGTGTGTGAAAAAAGCCTTACACTATGAAGCGCGTGTGCACTGTGACTACTTTTATATAGTTGATTACCAGCTGGGCATTTTACTCTGTCTCGTGCTGAAGGCTGTCACTGTCGACCAATCGCAGCAGGCTGTCATCGGTCCAATCAGCGCAGATTAGCTTCGCGCTGAGGAGGGGGTTGGGAACAAATGAATCGCTGAACGATTCATATGGGAGTCATTGGGATAATTAGGTAAAAATAAATGCAGGTTATAAGACCATCAAAGTGTTTTATGACCTTGCATGCATATTAGACTGTTGTTGGAGACCCTTACAACCTAAATATGACCCTATTTCATGTATAATATGGGCTCTTTAAAACAGTTAGTTCACTCACAAAATTATGTTGTTAGTTACTCACCCTCATGTCATTCCATACTCCATGAGACCTTCTTTCATATACAGAACACAAATTAAAATTTATTTTTTTTAGTCCTAGAGCTCTCTGATCTTCCATATAAAGCAAGGACTGATTTCAAGAAGTCCATAAAAAAAAAAAAACATCCTCAAAACAGACCATATTTTTCAGTGGTTTAATCTGAATATTAGGAAGCTGTAAGAATACTTATGTGTGCACATAAAAGAAAAATAATGAATTTCTTCAGCAGATTTTCCTCCTCAGTGTCAGTATAGGGTGCATGGTCAAATGTCACACTCATTCGCACTGCTGACATACACCTCAGATGCATCTGTGCGGTGCGATCAGTATTTTGTTGTTGATTTACAAAGAAATTAACAGTCATTCAAGAAGGATAAAAGTCAAAGTATTTTAATGTTAGGAAATATTTTAATTAACCTGCCTTTTTACACTTTCTATTCAAACATGAGCGGTATTGGTGTGATCAATAAGTAATAGTTATTGGTAATTATTGGTTGTACTTTAAGACAATACAGGCAGTTTCACTGTATTAATATTTTTATTTTATTTCAGTAATGTATTTTCAGTTATGTAAATTCATCCTTGGTAAGCTTTAAAAGAATGTTCAGACCCCCAAATTTTTTATGTGTATTACTTTTAAATGTAGTGTATATATTGTGTTTAAATTAAAAATCATTGACCTTATGCCTGCACTGTTGTATACGTACCATTCTTGTGGACAGAAACATTCAATCTGCTATGATTGCATAATCTAAAACCATTTTTGCCAAAGTACTGCCAAAATTCTATGTAAAGTGAGTTCCATGTGTGTTTTTTTTCCATCTGGGACATCGGTTTATGTATTTGTTTATTTCTGTATTTCCTTCTACTAGTCTGCTACTGGTTGCTGGAGGTACTGTCCTGAAGATCTGTGACTTCGGGACAGCATGTGACATCCAGACTCACATGACTAACAACAAGGGAAGTGCTGCCTGGATGGCCCCAGAAGTGTTCGAAGGCAAGTTTTGGATACTTCCCTTTCCAAAAGCATTTTTCATGCTTGTACTGTCATTGGCTTTGAGACGTGTTGTTTTTGTTTTTGTTTGTCCCAGATGATTTTGAGGTCATAACTGATTTCCTGTTACTCTTTTCACCCCCTTCTCCCTGTATTTCTCATTAATTGACTTCACACGGGCCTCTTTAGTCTTCGCTATCACTCATACAAATATTTCCCTAAAACCAGAATTAGTGGACGTTCCTGGTCTAGATGATGGATGAAAGCATTATAATTTAATGCATGCGTCCGCAATCAACCGGTAATGGGTTTCAATTTTAGCAAACACGTTCAGGGGCACTCTACTGTCAGGGGGGTCGGAGGAAACATCAATTAGGAGCAGGTTGTTATCTTGTTTGTTTGGGGAGGAGCAGAAATCCCATGTTATTACTCCACTAGCGCTGACAGCAGAGGAGACGAAGCTCTCCTCATTTGCTGCACTGACAACAGTATTATCAGAAGACCAGAGAAGGCAGCGTAAAGACATACCAGCGCGAGTCGCTGTAATTTAAGAATAATAAGAGCAGCAATTAAGGCTCTCCAGGGCAGCATGAGAGGAAATTAGCTCATCTGTTCAAAAAGGGCAGACAAGATAAAGGCTTCCCCACCCTGGATGGCAGAAAACGAGCTTATGGGAAATAGCTTTGCTGCTTTATGTTGTGTGATACCCTTTGATTGCATGTTATTATTTTGGGCAGCTCGACCTCAACCATAATACACAATTAATTATAGATTAAAAGGACAAAATATCTTTAAAATGATTCTTTGTCCGTATTAAACATTGGCAATTATTTTAATAGCATATGTCCTATAAAGGGGATTGGATTGTTTGTCCTCCACACTAGTTATGCACCTACATTAAAGGTGCTGTATGTAATGTTTTTGACTCTTCTAAAGCATAAAACCATCATTTGTTTGAAGATATTAAGGAAACATGCTAAGTGAACATTCTTGTTTATTTGAAAAACAATGCTAAAGTCATATATTCTGCTTTGAGAATGCAAGGTATGTGCCAGAATGCTTTCTGTTTTGATTCTTTTAACCCGCCCACTGCTAGTTTAGCCAATTATATTTCAGCACCCTGGGTTGCTTTGTTGGAAACCAGCGTATTTCATTCATTCATTCAAAAAGGCTCTCATGGCATGTGCCCGTGACCGAATTTTGACTTCTGGTGGACAGTAGCAGACTCCGAAATGAGACGCAGATTCAGAGTTCCACATGAGGTTATTAATTAGCAAATAATATAAATATTATAAACGTAAACATTAGGTGAGCAGGTTACATTGTAACCCCGCGTCCTAACAACACGCTACCTGACGAGATACGCAGTGATGAACAATTTGGCTGTTAGCACCAGAAGGAACAAGACAAAGAAATTTAAATACAGCCATTCAGAAGCACAAAATATGCAATCACTTACGGAATGGTAAGGTTTATTATCTAATTAATACCTTTAACATTATTAAATGTAGATGCTGAAGTCACAGTTTTATAGTTCAATTTCAAATGGTTTATTTTATTTTCTAGACCTGAGGTGAACTATCTGCTGCTGCTTTCAGTAGTATGGCAATAAATGTAATGTAAAATGACAGTAAATTGATCATTTATTGATCACTGATTATTGTCTTAGTTTTCTGTTGTTCAGCTGCTAGAAATAGAAGAAATAGTTTCTAATATATCAATTTGAGGTGTTGGTTAGAACAAAAACTTTTTTAATATGGAAACTCCTTTTAATATGGAAAATATTCCTTCTATTGCATGCCATTGCTTTTATATAGAACACAATTTAAATCAGCCTTTAGGCTTGATCGTCAGACTCGCTCCTGAATCTGGCAACCTGTGTTTGCGTTTGTTTTGATCCAGGAATGCAATACCTAGTTCAACCACTGGCTGTCAAACTTACATACTGCACCTTTAATCCGCTTGTTAAGTGTGACGTTATGCGAAGCGCCTTCTGGGTCTAAGCGTCACAACTTAAAAAGCGTACAGATAAAAACTTCTAATTTCTGTTAATGCTGTGCGTCTTGTGTGGGGTTTGATGATAATGTTTAAAATGTTTTTTTTTATTATTATTATTTTTGAAATTACAGTTACATTTAAATTCATATTCATAAAAACTGGATTTAGAAGGTCCAGATTTAAGATGCATAAGTTTAGAATGTCATGCTATCACTATCATTTAATATTTGGGGTCAGTAAGTATTTCTGCTTTTATTTGATCAGAATATTGTAAAGAAGATACTTTAAAAGCTTTGCTGTTGTAGGATTAGTTTATTTAGTTTGAGTTTGGTTTAAAGGTGAAATTCTTTCTGAAAATTTGAGAAGCACACCATTCTTTTACCAGTCCAGATTAAAACACCAAACAACAGCTTTTGGCACTTGTGCTACTATCAGAGCATTAGCCAAAGCTGCTGCTCTTCATATAATTTTCTATTGTTGTCTTTCTCAGTTGTTTGTTTATCTCCAGTACTAGATTGAAAGATAAAAAAACAGCATATATACACCTGGCAACACTCTCATCTTAAAGTCAGGAAGGTTTTCTAAAGTTGACAAAAGAGACCAATTAAAACAGCATGCATTCTCCTTGTCAGCTTGGGATCTTATCGATCAAAATGCCTACCAGGTGTAAACAAGGCCTGTTTGTCTGTGACAGGGAGCAACTACAGTGAAAAGTGTGACGTGTTCAGTTGGGGTATTATTCTCTGGGAGGTGATCACACGCCGAAAGCCTTTCGATGAAATTGGTGGTCCTGCTTTCCGCATCATGTGGGCTGTGCACCGTGGTGAGTTATACGTATGATTGCTTGTACCTATTATACAGCTCTTTTTATCTTTTGAATCTGCAGCATTAATATACAGGTTCAAGTTTGGAAGCTTTAATCATTTTTCTTTCTCCAGGAACACGTCCACCTCTCATTAAGAATCTACCGAAGGCCATAGAGAGTCTGATGACTCGTTGTTGGTCCAAAGACCCATCGCAGCGGCCTTCCATGGAGGAGATAGTGAAGATTATGAGCCACCTTATGGGGGTAAATGCCACAACGCCAGCATGTCTGGTGAATCGTCACAGTTTTTCTGGTTGACTATATTTTGCATCTTGTTGTGCCTCTTCAGCCTGATACCTCTCTTCCCCTTCTAGTATTTCCCAGGATCAGAAGAGCCTCTTAAGTACCCTTATCAGTATTCAGATGAAGGCCAGAGTAACTCTGCCACCAGCACAGGTATAGGCTTGAATAACAAATACATGTTCATGGCTATTTTATTGAATTGAATGTGAATGATGGAATGGGTGAGAAAACAAATGGTTTAGATGCTTTGACTAAAATAGTATCACAGTTATAATATTTGGGGTAAAAGAAATTGTATGCATTGTTTGTTTTTTTTTAAGAGGACCTATTATACAAAATAATTTTTACATGGTGTTTGAACACAAATTTGAGTCCACAGTGTGTGTAAACAACAAAAAATCCAGCTACTTCTCTTCGATGTTAGCCAATAAGGCATTGTATGATGCCTAATGAGAAGCATCTTGATGGATGATGACATCAGGGCTTCTGACATGGTGATTTTTTTTTTTGGTCTTAACCTAATTAACATTAATAAAAATTATTTAAATAAAATATATCAAATTAAAAAATATTAATATTTAACAAATATTTTAGGAATGGGGTTTTCAAAATTTTTTGGACATCGGTTGCCCTAAGTTTGTCTAATTTTACTCGTGCATTTTATCCAGCTTACCTAATTTCAGTAAACTTTCAATTTAAATGACAGTAAGGTCTACATGTTAACATTGATAGTGTGCCTTTTTCTGAGAACTCAACATGCCCATCCATGTTGGGTTCCCAAAACAGCTAGCTGCGAATCATCTTCCATTGTCAATAATAACTCCTTCTCATGTTTCTGCGTCCCCCTTAAACAGGTTTCAATGATTAAAATGAAACCTAAGCTAGTAATTCTTATGAGATCACACACACACACGGGTACCTGGGCAGTAATTCCCTGGGCAGTAATGCTTGCTGGTGCCTGTGTGAAAGAGCCTTAAAGGGATAGCTCTCCCAAATATGAAAAGTCTCTCATCATTTAGTCCCCCAATTCACAAAATCTGGAACAGCTTCTTTCTTCTGTTGAACAAACAAGAAGATATTTTGAAGCAAGCTGCAAACCTGTAATCATTGACTTCCGTAGTATTTGTTTTTTCTACAATTTATGTCAATAGTTACAGGTTTCTAGCTTTTATCAAAATACGTGATTTAATAGCAGGAAGAAACTTATAAAGGTTAATATAACCACTTGAGGGTGAGTAATTAGTGAGTACTTTTTTGGGGGGATTTATTCTTTTAAAGTGTTTTAACTTGTTGCTTCTATGCTGTAGATAAATAACAGGTTATTTGCTTTTGTTTATTAGATATAGGCCTATATAGATATAGTGTTTCCCGCTAATAATTTATGCTGCCCTTATCCCCAGATTTGATTGAGTATCCTAACGCTTACACCCGCTTTCATCTATCAAATATTGCGATTTGGTTGCATTGGGTCATGGGTCTCCAGATGTGTGACTCTCTACTTCAACAGATAATCCCACTCTGTTTATGAATGAGCTTTGTAGGCAAAGAGCAGTTAGTCTCTACCAGCTGTTTGAATGCATTCAATCACATGTGCTCCTGCAGTGTTTTTTGGGGGCAGATTGTTACTGATGCTGCGGGTGTAGAGAGGATGTGGGGATGTCATTAAACCATCGGTGATGGACGATGGATTTGTTTATCAGCACAACCCCACCCACCTGTCTTTTTTATTTAATTGCCTAAAAAAGAAAAGTGATGTCCAAATATACACTGTTCTAGATTTCCCCCTGTTGTGATGTCACAGAAGCAAGCCCCACTCACGACTGGTGAATTTTTCTATTGGCATAGATCAGTCAGAATCAGGCCTTATCCTGTTGAGAGTAGAGAGTGGTTTTCTGTTTTGTTGTTTGATTCATATTAACAGCATAGGCGGCAGTAGGTACTGTATATCACTGTTGTCAATTTAATACATTTTATAAAAACTTGTGATTTTCTTTCCTAGATATTATATTCTTGGACAGATAATTTGAGCTTCAGCATTTTTTTGTATAATTTGGTGTGCTGAAGAACTTTTGCATCTTGTGTGCATTTAAAGAGAAACAATTGCTTTTGATTCAATTCAGGTTTATTAGTATAGCACTTTTCACAATAATTATTGTCTCAGAGCAAATTTACAAAAGGTTCACATTACTGCATTACGATCAAAAATGGGCATTGACAACATGATGAAATATTTCACAATTTTATCTTATTAACATGCACTTGATTAGGTAAATACAACGTTAATGAGCATAAGAGACTTTTTACAAATACGTAAGGTATTTTAACAACCTCAAACATCAGAACAACAATGATATAAATAAATTTTGGATTGTTTAAAAAATGTATTGAAGTCACTGGGAAAGTTGTCAAGTTTAATGTAATATCTGTCTATTGCAGGCTCCCATTTAGACTACACATGTACCAGCAACAAGAACGACATCAACATGGAGCACACAAACTCCCCTGGCAGTAACGATACTATCAAGTTCCCCTACAAACCAAAGGTAATTCATTAACCGTCCGCATAACCGCACAAAGACTGAGATACAAAAAAGCTCATGTGTGGAACTTGTGTTTTTGTGCATTTCAGGGCATTTCTGGTCAGTCTCTCTCCAGAGGCAGCAGCGTAGAGAGTCTTCCTGGCAGGTCACATTTTCAGCCTTCCTCCGACAGCAAACGAATGAGTGTCGAACTCTCCGAATTGGAGCCCAGATTACCCTTTGCTTCTGCAGGTAACTTATGCTGCTTCCATGCTTGTCATAAAGTTTCATACCCACCCAGAACCTCACAGACAATGACGTTTCACAAATCATACACTTAAGTTAAATTGTTCTGTAGGGCCCTGTGAACTGTTTCATTCATTTTCAGATTCCATTTTGATGGTTTAGGTTTAATTCATCCAAAAAGTAGTTTATTAAAATAATGAAACTTACAATTTAACAATTTTGCAAATATACCACTTTGCAATTTATAGAATTACATTGTTAGAGATTATAAAGATTTATCTGATTCCTGTTTAAATTAAAACATGGAAAATAACGGTGTGATTATTCATAAAAAAAGCCTTAAACTGCTATGATTGAAAATTATGTATTGAATATATATTATTAATAGTGGCAGCAATGTAGCCTATAGGGTTGGGCGATGTCGACCAATTTGGCATCATACGATGTCTAATGTGCAAGATCGTGATGTACGATGGCATTGTTGCCATAGGCGGCAGTGAATTAAATATTTATGAATAATTAATTAATTCATAATAAATTATTTGCAGCCTAATGTTTCAACTACCTGAACCGCATGGTCTTTGTTTTAACGTTAACCATAACCAAATCGTAAATAAATAAAGATAAATTACACACAAATTAACACCTGTCAATCACTTTTTCCGTGGGACTCTGGCATGAAAAGACAGAGTGATCTGTTGTTATAATGGTTGATAAAAAAGGTGCACAACCAAGTATCTGAGGGTTTCGCTAAAATTACTAAGTACAAGCGTGAAAGCAGAAGATTGAAGCGGTGTACTGACGCTGTGATGCGTTACCTGATAGATTAAAAAGACAGAGGAGTCGTTAGACAGAGACAAGATAAATTAAATATCACGTTTAACAACTATAGTGAGACGCGATCCAGCGGTATCTCTTGATGAACTGTCCGACGTGCACTGCTCTCTGGGCTTTTGTGGTCAAAGCAACCATGACTGCTGGAGCTCAGATGTGCACGTACGCTGCAGCACATGACAGACTGTGTGTGTGTGTGTGTGTGTGTGTGTGTGTGTGTGTGTGTGTGTGTGTGGTCACGTGATGTGCGTTTTCAGCGATTATATTGTGGAGGGAGATCTTTTCAGAAATGCTAGGTAAAATGCCAGAGTGGATATGGATCATTTTCATTCTAAATTTTAAAACTAAGACGTATGAGTGTAAACAGTGTGTATTTTATGTATTTTCCGCGAGCAGGTTGCTTCTGCGACAGGGGCGGGGCAGAGGATTGTGATACTGGCTCAGCATCGTGATATCTATCGGCCATGGACGATGGCATCGTCTATCGACCCAACCCTAGTAGCCTATGCTGCTGATATAGCATTATAAAATAAATAAATCAATGTATTTTTAAAGATTTTTTATTATTTTTAGTAGGATTAGCAGTAGTAGTAGTGTAAAAAGTGCATTCTGCTGTAATAGTAATAAGTAATAGAGGTAATCTTGTCTTTTAGATGTATTTTACATGTTCTTTTTAAAGTTCAGTTTCGATGTATACATCATCTAATTATCTTCTTTTTTTTCCCAAGTTTAAAATGGTTAAATGCTCATGAAGTCATTTTCAGAGCAAGTTCACTTTATATCCTCATTTAGAGAGTTGACAAGCTGAAAATACAGTGAACATGATTCTCTGTTTCCCACATGGTAAAAATCATAGGGCCCTACATTTATGTAGTAATTTTTTCCTCTCTTTTTCAGTTGACAATAATATTGTTACTTTTTTAAACTCCACACCTGTCAATTCCTGTCATCAATTTTGTTCTCAGGTTGACATGTTTACAAAAAAAGTCACACCACTAACAGTGTCCCTTTTATAGACATTGACCTCACTTTTCTGTACTTGGCTGAATGGAGTGTACACTAGTGTACTGCTGAGTTCAGCCAGTGCGCCCAACACACATCAAGACACAGAAGAGCTGCATGGCCTCCTTCTCTGCAGTCAGTAGTTCAGCAGGCTTCTTGCCTCTGCACGGATGTATGCGCTTTGTTTACATGCTTGTACATATATGTTGCATGTATGTCCTAATGGAAGCTGAAGAATGGCGCGACGTCCCTCACCCAGTCTGTCTTTATCTCTGCACCCTCTCTCTCTCTCTCTTTCTTACTCATTACACACATTGTCTGCACCCTTCTTTCTGTCTCATTACACACATTGTCTGCATGCCTGTGTTCGTCGCTACATGCGCGTGTCTGTATGTGTGTTTTTGCAGCACGTCCACAATATAAGCGAGGTCACCGTAAAACGGCATCACATGGCACCATTCTGGACATTCCCAAGATCATCGTCACAGGTACCGGGAGTGCAGATGCTCCCAGCAAAACAGCTCCTAATCAGAGGGCGTCACTGTGACGCGTGAGCACGTTCTTGGTTGTTTCTCCAGATTGTCATATGTCCCCCGTCAACCTCACTTGCAGTATTACTCATACATTAGCACACATTTGTGCTGTGGGCATATATTAACTTCCTAACTTACTCTGACCAAAGTAAATTCATTGGATTTACAAAAAAAAAAAAAAAAAATTTAAGGTTAGTTGTTGCAAACATTTTATATTGCCTGAAATTAAACAATTTAAATAGTTTGAATTCAGTCCAAGTAAATTGTTTGCAATTGTTTGCTGCTTACCTTAAAAAATATATCTAAAATCCAATGAATAATTTTTTTTTTCAGTGTATGATCAGGGTTATAATAATCATATGGTTGGAATCTTATGGTTTACTAAGGCCAAAACAAAGACAGACATTAGCTATGTTTCCATGCTAAGATGTGAATTAAATTTAAGCACAAACTGGGAATATTTCATAAATTGCATAATGCGAATAAAGCTGGGTTTCCATCCAACGAGTCAAAGAGAACATAATCGTCACTTCCTGATTAAGTGGCGCAAAATATTAAAAGTAAAAATGGATTCCGGAGGTCATTAATAATATAATAGCACTAATACTGAAATGGTTACAGCATTTTAGAATGACCAAAACAACATTTTCGATGTTTTACAGTGTACTCAGCCTGTTGGTTTGTCCATTCACACACATTTTTATCATTACATGATCTCTTATAACAAAATCACATGGCTTTTAATGTGCACATCCAAAATGCGCATAAAAATAGATGGATGGAGGCATAGCTATTGTGGCATGTAAAGTACATTTTCAAAGGAGAATAAGGTTCATGTTCAGTTTTGGGGTTAAATTACGTTTTAGAGTTGTGAAAGTTTTTTCATTTTCAGAATTGTGAGTTTGTATCTTACAATTTTGAATTATCTCACAATTTAAAGTCCAACAATTTTTCCCCCTGAAAATTCAGATTTTTTGGATCAGGCTGGGGCCAAGTAGGAGCACTCACTCCAAATTGAACCAAGCAATTCAAGGAAATTCCAAACTGAACCAAAACAAACGATCACTATTAAGATTGGCAAGGAAAAAATCTGATTTTTTTGCATCGCATTTGCAAATTTCAATTGTCATTTTAAACCCAGTTCTGACTTTTTTAGTTTAAGATTTCGAATTATCTCAAATATGCTCCAAATTTAGAGAAACACCAAATTTACAAGCCTGTAATTTAAAATTGCAATAATAATAATAATAATAAATTCTAGGGGGGAAATGAGGTATTGCAAAATACAAACAGTAGGAGTTTTATAATAAAAATATCAGCTTTTTGCCTTTGAATTGTGAGACTTAATATTAAAACTAATTGTGAGTTTATAATTTAAAATGACATGATACTTATTTACAAGTTTTAAAAGGAAACGTTTCTATTACTATACTATAACTACTATTACTGTGGATGAAACAAGCTTACATATATATTTTTTTGAGTGCAATTTCTGTACAATTAATTTACAAAACCCAACTGCAGTCATCACAAAGGACATGAAAGATCATAGAAATGCAGTAGTCATTGTGGAATTAGCAATACGAAAATAATTAGCTCGATTTGTTCATGCTGTTATACTTGATGGACTATTTCAAAGGCTAAACAAAACAGTTTCTGTCTCCTGCACCTATTATTATTATTATTATTATTATTATTATTATTATTATTATTATTATTATCAGATTCCCTATGCCCTTATTTTTTTAATTCACTTAATAATTTCATTTACGAAACATTTTCATCAAATGCGTTTGTGTCAGGTTTGACGGTGGACAGTGAATCTGGAGTAACAGCCATTCCAATCACTACTCTCTCTCCCCTGCTCATCTTTCTTTCTCTCATTCCTCTTTTTGATTGTAGTGAACATCAGGCAATGATTTGCACACCCCGTCCTCATGGCTGCCTTTTGAAATGCTATAAAAATACGATAAGCAGAGATTTAAAGCATGCGTGGTAAATGGAGATGGGGATGTGGATTGATATGCCTGCTTCTGTCTTCCTGTTTGGCTTTGTAGCAGGTGAAAGTGAATCGGCTAGTGTGTGTTTATGATGTCTTTATCTCTCAGTGGGCTTATAGTCTCGCCTGCAGAAAGGATGTCTCCAAACGCTCTGCTTTTTGCTCTCCTTTTTCCACACACACGCACACACAAACGTTCATTAACTCCTTCATTAATTCAGTGGACGTGGTTTTGATGAATCTCCTTCACATTGAGGGTCATTGCTATTATTATCATCATCTCTAATAAAACAGAAGAAAATGGGGACACTGAAGGATCGCGGGGTGGGGGGAAAAATCAAAGCAGGAGTTGCATGATGAAGAGGTTATTAATGTGGTGTAACAATGAGAACATCTGATTGGCATCTGAATTGCATCCCTCCTGCATGCACGCTCTTATCCTGTCAATCATTTTTGTTATTCTTGTAATCATTCTTGGCATTGGTCATTAGAATTGACCTCATCAGTGACAGTCATTATTAACAAAAAGAGTTAGCGTCATATTCATGGTAGATTTTTTTGTTGTCATGTGTTAATTGCTTATATTTGGATTACTTGTACATTAATGAATAATATGGAGTAAATGCAAATTAGGAACTTGATAACAACATTATCTGTGGCATACAGCTGATTACTTTAGATTTCCCACCCCCTCCCCCTCCATATATTGCAATACATTTTACCTTGATAAACTTAGAAATAGAACAGAGGCTTTTTTCAATTAATAAAAAGTAAGACTGTGAGTTTATTTACCTTTCCTGGAAACAGCTTAAAGTGAATGAAGGGTATATAAATCGCAGTGCTGTTCAGTATGAAGATGACCACATAGAGGTACTCTATCTTAGGGTCATTTATGATAGGAACCAGCATCAGGAACACTGCAGCCAGCAAACCCACAATGGGAAGGATTATGGGTGCCTTGCAAAGGTAAACAGAAAGACATTTGTTGTATGTCAACTTGTTTCCATGTTGTGGTTTAACAGGTACCACAAAAAAAGAAACTATCCAAACGGTTGGTTTTTACAAAATAATTGTCTTAACCTCTTTTCAACCATTTCACAACTTTCTTGATTAATGTATTGATGTAATGTAATTGAAGTCTTCCTAGTCTCTCAGAAATCAAACAGCCCCCGCAAAACGAGTTTAATGTAAAAATTATTTAATTCAATATTATATCATGATTCAGTGGCAATGTTATTACTATTAACGTGACAACTATACTTGATGGGATGTTTATAAGTCAATAACCATGACATAAGGTGTCATAAATATGAATGAGATTTTATATGTTCTTATGACAACTGTCAGATGACATTGTTTGAGATGCCTTTGTCATGAAAACTTAATATTGCCAAGACAACATAACTTGTCATAAATCTGTCATAATTATTAATTATCATGAGGCCATTGTAATTTATAATCATTTTATCATGAATATTTTTCTGATCAATTTTTTTCAGTGGAACAAACAAAATTTTTATTATTATTTAATTTTTTTTATTTTTATTAAAGTTCTTTGTTATGATTACACATCATTACGAGCTGAAAAGTTAAACATTGTGAGGTTAGGCTGGTTTTCTAAGTGGTAATGTGTTAGCAACATAATTATTTGCAAAGAAAATTCCACTCAAAGCGGTTATGCCATATTTCCTCTCTGTGTTCTTGGAGGAGTATAAAGTGAAATTAATCAGGAATAGCTGAGCATGATGTAAATACTTAAAAGACTGGTTGCAACTTTGAATAGGTGACGTTAGTAAGTGATTCTGTCATGGCTGTTTCATGATGCCATATAGATTTCTCTCAGATGTTAAATTCTGTTTAGAAACTTGCAACACCATCTTGTTAACAGAAATGTAGTTTCAAGTTCTGCAAGTAAGTTGTCAGCGATATTAATATAAATCCAATTCACTTGTTAGTTATATTAGCAGAGTTATGCATGAAATGTGAAGCAACATACCACTCTCAACAACCCTATTTACTCACAATGAGGTATATGCACGCAGACTTTTAATTTCAGTCAGCTAGCCTCAGAGCTTCCTGTTAATTGCCATCCCATACAAAATCGCTGCGTTTAAGATCTGATTTCTTTAAAAGAACGGCGGTCTTCAGTAGCGGGCTGAGATACAATATAAAGTGGGTCTCAGAAGCACTGCATTAAATAATATTTTTCTCCGTCATGTCTTTAAAATATGGAAAGTAATTTTACCACAGTATTTTCGATGGAATTTCAGCACTAGCCTGCTGCTAATGATGGCGCCTGTGTTTAAGCAGTCTTTTGTCTTTTTTAACGCTTTAAAGGGCCATAAAGCCCCCCTCTTTCGGTTCAAGTCAACCTCTGAATTAAAAAAAAAAAAGATGGGCATGGAGCTCATTGGCATGGCTGGCAGAGCAGGGGAATAAGAGGGGAGCGAACAACTGTTGTCAGTTGGCTCACAAAATGAGACACAAATCGTGAGGAGATCCATGAATTTATATTTTACAAAGTTAAAATGCAAAGAAATAAACAGTAAGTAATTTAACGCCGTGCTCCATTTGTTATTCGTATTTCATACATAACCACAATTTGTTATATCATCATAAAGATAATCGTGTTTATATAAACACTATAAATGAGGAGGACTTCTCTCCTCCTGAATCCCCGTCCTTAATGCAGACACTGTGGATAGCTCTGCAGCAGGTCTCTTGCTTTGTCTATTCCAACCATTAACCCTGCTGGTAATCTGTATGATTTTAAACATAGGTAAACACAGCAGCACAGATAAGTGATGTGTCTGAATGGTAACGAACTCAACTGATAAAAAAACCATTCTACCATTCTCCAAATCTCGTACAGCTCTCTAGACAAAAATGCTTGCTGCAAACCACCAGCTTTGCGGTATCGGCCCTGACAGAATCACGGAGAAAAACATGCAGCAAACTCCGTGGATCATGGTAACAAACACATACAACCCGTGCCGCATGCGGACGCGGTCTCACCTAGTCATTGGGAATCACAGCTTGGCAGGTCTGTCTTCGGAAAGCATGTGCTCTTATGAATAATTAAGCAGGGTCTTCTAATAGGATAAGAAAACTTCGCTATGAATAATAATGAGAAAACGATGGGTCATCACTCCATTTGCAGATTCGCACTATAGCACTGCTTTTGATCCCACCCCAAAAAATATTTTAAACCCGAAAGATGAAATTAGCTGACAAAAGCTTAAAATTATCCTGAAAATAGTCATATAAAGCTTATACCGGAAGTTCATCATTGGCTGAAAACACTAGCTGTGCATATAGCCCATTATTGTTTTTCTCTTGGAACACAATTATTTCTATTTATTATATATATTTCGAATTATTACACCTATTTACATTTACATGTATCTACTTAATTACAAATATATCAAATGTTTGCCACAGATGATGTATGTAGAATGACATTGTGCCTAACCTGAAATATATACTCATCATTTGCATCATGTCATTTTTGGCACCTAAAGAACATCTTCTTTAGCAAGTCACAGTATATCAGTCATTCACCTCTGCTTGTACTATTCTAGATCCTTTAACTGAATTGTCATTTGTGTGAATGTTTGTATATAGACTTCTTTAGTAAACTTGTGTTCTTCTAATAGTCGTGATTGAGTTTACAGCTCCTATCATTGCTGTTTTTTGTATTTTCCTTAGATACACACTTGTTGTCGTTTTCCGAAAGCAATAACGCATTCATTACCCCATGATAGGAGCTGTCCAATCAGTGAAGACCAAGTTGCCTGTGTGATTCTGTAGGTGTGGTTTGCTGTTTTTGGTGTAAGCTGTGTGTGTGTGTGTGTGTGTGTGTGTTGCTGGGACAGCCTTGTGAGGGGTTTATTCATGTAAAGGCCGCGTTGGAAGAGATGCTGTCACGCTAGAGAGTTGGACATTTAATCAGTGCAGCTGTCTGAGTGTCACGTCCCTGTGGTGAGAGCTTATACACCAACCACTAAGACTCATCAGTTTCCTCTTTTCTTTCTGTCCTCTCTCTCTCTATTGCAGCAACCTGTGAGCCTCATAGACGCAGATCAGTGCAGGATCTTCCTGCCATTGGTACAGATGCCAGTCAGGTAGGATGCTTCAATTTCACACTTGCATTGGTGCGATGTGTTATGAATCGGGGAAGTTAAGCTGTGACAAACACTATAGGAGGTAATGTTTTATACAGCCAGGTAACGAGAAGCTGTGCTTTATCTCCAGTAAAGTAAGAGCTCTCAGACACAGTTTATCAAATAAATAAAAAAGAAAGATGTACAATCTGTAGTCTTAAAGGGAGTTGAGACACTGTTGTCTAGATTGTCCCTACAGGGCTTTTTGAACTAACAACATTTTCTCTCACACTTGTTCTCTGCGCTCTTGGGAAAATAGTTCACTTAAAGTTTGGGCAGCACCTAAGGCAGTGTTGGTGGTTACACATAGATGCCCAAGTAACAGCTGCTACTATGGACTGCACTGCTGTATGTAAGCCGCCTGCCATTATTGAATGATCAAAGCTGGTCTGTGAAAACTTTGCAAAATGATTCTGCGTTAGTTTTAACTTTCACTGAAAAAAAGAACTGCCCAGACTCCCTGTGATTCACTTGTCACCGTGATAAAGGGTTGAACTGAACTGAACTGATTGTTTGAGCATCGATATCTCAATGTGTGTTTTTGCAATAGTCACATCGCATGATTCGATTTTTGTGTTAGAATCCCCAGAAAACCATAAAGCACTGTTTATTTATTTATTTTTGCTTATTATTAATTTATTATATTTCATGCAGATGCACCGCGTAGAAAGACTTGATCATCCCAATCTATCTAAATGAATTAAATCTTTCCAAATAGAGCTATTCAAGTCATCTGAAATTATATTCATATCGCAATATACATCACGGCAAAACAAAATATCACAATGCCCACACCTGCTAACATTCGTCTTCGAAATTCCGGGAGACCGGGCGGGCTGAGATGCTGGTGTTTGTTTGTCTGAATACCACAGTTGAGAACCGGGTTAGTAACTGTACTTGGTGTGAGTAACTATGAAACGGGTTTCGGGCGGCCACTGCAATCGGATTCTATACCAAAGTTGGCTACCCGGGGGTTTTACAGACTACCAAAAAGCTGGGGCGGTGTGAAATTACGTAAGTTTTCCGGGAAACATAACAAAACGGGAGGGTGGCAGGAGATGGGTCTGAAATATGGGAGACTCCCAGGAAACAAAGCGAGTGTTGGCAGGTATGACAATGTCAGATTTTTCCAACACCGTGCAACCCTAATAAATATTATTGTAAACGTGACAATAATACCCCTACAATAACAGACCAGCAAGTAAAACATTTCTTATGATTATTCAATAAATAGAAAGTGCATTCATTTGAAATGTATTATCTCTAATAGTACATCCCTTTTGATTTATATGTAGTGCACAGTTATTGAATAAGCCCTAAACTCCTTTACAGTTGTGTAACTACAAACAGATTGTTGTGCAAATAAAATCCAAAAGTAGGGAGGAAGTGTATCTGTTTCTGTCTTGAATTCAGATTCATATAATTTAGTGTATTATAAAATAATAATACATTTTTAGTGTACAATGTAATTTCTATTGAGGTGTGTGGGAACAATAAAATGCAAGTTACGACCTTTCAAAATGAATCATACAAATGTTGTACTTAGGATTAAGTGTAAATGGCAAGATTTCTTCCTTTTGGTGACCATCATGTGTCATAAGGGCCCCTTCAGAGATGACAATCTCAGTTGTATTGAATGGTGCTAAACCAGCCTTTGAAATTGAACATATTTCATAGTCAATATTCATGTGTATTTATTTATTGTTTTTGAAGTGTGTAATTGACATAAATATTTTTTTCATTCAATCACAGGATAGCAGAAACAACAGCAGATCGTCCAGTCCAAGCGTGAGGATGATTACACCAGACAAGACAGGTAGAGTCTACCAGGGTGTCTGTTTGGTGTTAAAATGTCTTTCAAAAAGAACATTTTAGGCCCTAAATTTGCTGAAATATTGTGTTGTAGGTCTTAAATCATTTTAAACAGGTCTTAATTTTGCTTTGTCTATGTAAAGCTACTCAGTTCGGCTGAAATCTGTCCAATGACCAGCAATACATCTCAATAAAACCTTTTATATTTAAGTCTTTTATTGCAAAGAGATCCTATTCAACAGCTGTTAGACATTTTTACAGCAAATTCCCCAAATTAAATTACCTGATTGGGGCGGGGGGGATTCCCCATGAATGCCGGGCCATTAGAAAAACATTGTAGTCTTTAACCTGAATAAGTCTAAAATTTAATTATTAAAGGTCTTAAAAGGGTCTTAAGTCTTAAATTTGTCTACTTGAAACCTGCAGAAACCCTGGTCTATAGTTTCCTTTTAGCCATCATAGATATATATGTTCACACAGACAGAGATCATGTGAGAATCCATGTTGTCACTCATGCCTACATGTAAAAATCATTGTGTAAGTGTATGAACTCTTAAATGGGTATATTGGTTGATGGATTATTATGTGAGCTTTATGCAAGTTTGAAATTCTATAATTGTGCTGTTTTGTGTTCCAAACACACTGTTGATATTCACTTGTGACCTCAAAAGTTCACATCCTCCATGTGAGTGTGTGTGTTTGTAAATCCGTATCAGTGACAGTAAATGGCTCAGGCAGAGCAGCAGACATTACGTAAGCAGCATCAAGGATTTAGGATGGTTTCTGTCTGACAGTCACAGACTTGGCAGACTTGACTGCTATTATTACTGAACTCTTGCTTTCTTTCAGTGGATTACCACAGTTTACTATCAGCATTACTCAACAAACTAGAAATCACTTTGTGCACTGAGTTGACATGCTAGTTTGCTCTACATATCCACATAATAAAAGAAACCATGCTGCAGGTCAATACAGACAGACTAGTTCTCAGTTTATGATTTATTAAAAATGTTTTTTATTTTTGTAGACACTAATGGCTCAGATAACTCTATCCCTATGGCCTACCTGACCCTGGACCATCAGTTACAGGTATGAAATTGAAGAAATAAATATCAATATGACTGCTATTTTATACTAACATTTCAATTTCAGCCCAGTGTGTCCAGAATTTTTGATTTCAGACAAGATTTATGACTGCACATGCATGGAAACTGTGGTGGGGATAATTTAATTTCCGAGTATTGTGATCTCACTCTTCCCTAAAAAGATTCCCAAGGTGTAAAAACAGCCCTCTAATTGAATCAAGCCTGGGTTAGAGTTTTATATGCTATTTATATGGTGTAATTGGGTTATAAATGCATGGCTGCAAATTGAGAGCGAGACATTTTGATAATTTTGGCGTTCAGTCCACGAATGGTATAAATATCACTTTTGCATTTCTGATTAATTAGCCAAAATCGGTGACATTTGATGAATGAGTCTGTGTTTGTTTGCAGCCTCTAGCTCCATGCCCAAACTCCAAAGAGTCGATGGCAGTGTTTGAGCAACACTGTAAAATGGCACAGGAATACCTGAAGGTGCAGACAGAGATCGCGCTTCTCAAACAGAGAAAGTAAGTCAGAGGAATAGGAATTCATTCAAATCATCATCATGTATAATACGATTTGGAGTTTTCATCGGTAACTTTTGCTGAATTTAAACTGCAGATCTTAATGGTCCATTCTGAATCTGAATTTTTATTTTATTTTATTTTTTTTTTTTTGATGACCCACTTACATTAATTTTTAAAGGTGACTAGTACACGATTGTCTGCATTTACACAGCACATGGCAAAGGCGCAATGAGCAGAAAAAAAAGAGCGGGCGCTGACTGACAGCTGATAATAAACATGGACTATTTTCTCCATTAATATATTTATTCTGTTCGCCCGGTTTCATTTATTTTTTTTTTCTATTTGACAAGTTGTTTTGCTATAGTTTAAGGCTGAAAGTTATCATTTGTCCATATTCTTTTAATTGAGGCTTTTTTTAAACCAGTAGGGATTTTAATGTCATGGCCATAACGTGATTTATAGATGTTTTGTATGCAATAGTTCTATTAGTTTATATTGTTTACGTGGCGGATGTTGTGCTTGCGCTCTCTCGTTAATATCTTTAATACTTGTGCTATATGACAGTATAATAGCTTCTTTTGTCCTTGTATATGAGATTTAAGGTTTGAGACTTTGCTGACGTCATTCGCTTAGGTTATAAATGATGTATGACTCACATCGACAGGTAAAAATCCAATCTACCTGCTTACACTGCAGACACAAGGGCACGGATGCGATTTATATCGGATAAATTTCCACATATGAACAAGGCCTGAATCTGATTTGAGTAAATCGGAATCCATGTGATTTATTTTTATTTTTTTCCTGCTTGCACGTACATGAGCCATATCCGATCTGTATCACATGGGAGAAAAGAATTGGGTTACTTGAACCATGCAGTGTAAATGCAGCCTTTTAAACACTTTGCATATTCATTCATATAAATTTGAAATAAAGTATGCAAAACAACCTAAATTATTAATTTTTTTTATTGATCTTTTTTAAGATTTACCTTTTATAACCAAGTGAAATGGGTTTGAAGTATTTATGTATTGAACTGGAAAAACAGATGAACTAAAACAGAAACAAAAATAGCTATTCCTAAATGAGAATTAAAGTAATAATAGTAAGGCAAAATCATGTCAGAATTACTAACGACAAGTAACAAAATGAACAATTGTATAATATAATAAAAATAATAGATAGTGCTAAATATTCACATAAAATATAATAGTATATAATATATAATATTAAAATAACATTGGTGTTACCACATAACCAAACTTTATATCATTGATAATTCTAATATAATGACAAGATGTGATAAATGTTATTTATTTAAATACCTAAATATGAAATTTACTAAATTTTCATACATGGATAATTTTTTTCCATTATACGATTATTTACATTTTTGCTTTTACATTAAATATGGATGAACTGTGCTGTAAAGCATGCTGCTTTTAATGTAAAATTTTATTATTATAATTCTACCATGAAAACAAGTTTTAATACAATTTGATTAATATATATTTTTTTAATAAATTGGATTAAAATTCTGTTATTAAAACTGTTAATAAAAGAACGGCATTTCCCAGTGTTGATTATGAAATACATTTAAATAAAAGGCAGTTTCTAAATATAGAAGTTTTGGTTTTCAGTTTGTCCTGATTTTTTGTTTTGTTTTACCAGGACTTTTAATTTCAGTGCATCACAACTAGACACCAAAGTATTTGTATTTTTGGCCATTGTTATGGCCAGACAGAATCTGCAGACATTTTTTGCTATTTCTGTGGTGAATTTTGTAAAAAAATAAATAAATAAAAATCTGCGGATTTATGCGGAATGATTTTAGGAGTACGGTAAATAAAATCTTAATATATGAAATAAAAAATAATACATTTTAACTTTTATTTAATGTTTACAATGCAAACCCAATTAGATCCACTTATTTGGTAAACAAAGCAAGTCTCTCATATAATATATCTACTAAAACACAGAAAATATTACTTTACAAAGTGTATTGTAAACAAATCATATGAACATTTACATATTATATCACAATAATATTAGTGAAAATAATTAATATAAATAAATATAAAATAGCATTTTTTACACAAGAAATTCATAGACTTGATGGGCTAAAGAGCTGCAGAAATCTGCGTGCGGAGATTCTGTGTGGGCCTAGCCATAGGATATGCATTGTTTTGTTTTTTTCGCCATTCATCCCCTAATGTCTTTTGTCCATCTCTGCAGGGAGGAGCTGATAGCAGAACTAGACCAAGATGAAAAGGATCAACAGAACGCATGTCGCCTCGCTCAGGAGCAAAAGAAGCTCATAGAGGAGAACAAGAGTCTGTCTACCTACTACCAGCAATGCAAGAAACAACTGGAGCTGATCCGAGCGCAGCAGCAGAAGAGACAGGGCACCTCATGAACCCTCTCATCATTAAACAGACTGACTCTATCCTAACCACAGCCCCGGTATCTCCACCTCCCCAATCCAAACATTGGGGGTTAGCTATAGTTTGACCCAGAAACTCCATTATTCCGCCTCTTAAAACAACCCTTATGCACCCATGAAGTCTCTGAAGATGGAAACTGTAGGACTTGTGCTCCACAGAGCAGGAGAACATGGGTCATTTCCACCAATGCAAACAGTAGTAAGACCCTGCGCTCAACTGCACAAGCATGTTGCGTTTGGCAGGCCAAAAAATACATTTAAAAAATACAGTTGGACAACTGATAAACGTGCAGATCTTCAGATATCCAAACAAGCCAGCAAACCGAGTGCAAGGACACCTGCATTATACATCAGGACTCCAAATGGAGGATGTTAAAGGATTCAATTAGATTTTTTCTGAATGTCATATTTTCCCCCTTCCACATCCCAAAATTCCCTGAGGGGTTTGCCTTATTCCCCTTGAAAAGGTGTTGGCCCTCAAGAATGTGAAAGTGAAGTGGCTTTAAGATTCATACAAAAGCTCATTTTATCATTTTTTAGATCTTTATTTTATTTAGTTACATTCACTTTTGTGTGTGTTTCATTTTAGCCCATTTTATGCAAAAAAAAAGACGTTCCCTATTTTTTGATTTGTTTCTCTGCCCTAAAAAGTGTTAAAATGTATTAATCGAAATCGGGGGATGTATATCTTACATATGCCTTGCATGTCGACCTTGCGTTTATGGAGAAACAAGGGACGATTTGTGTGTATGTGCGGCCTCGCAAGAAAACGCCACTTTTGCAATACGCTTCTTTTATTTTCCCGCTCCAAAAAAACAAAACAAAAAACAATCATCAGTCTAAAAGAGAACGAAACAAATTACTTGAGTGTATGTGATTGTGAGTACAAGCATTTTAATCATGATTTCAGTATTCTTGTGTTTCTTTTGCTCGGTTGTGTATCTTTATCTAACCATGTATGGTAGTTTATCCAGGGTTTTCAGATCCGCTTCATAGCTTTTATTGCAATTGTGGGAAAGATGCTCTTTCTCTGAGCTTGATTTATTCAGTTTTAGTTCACATGCTGCCTTAGAGTTGAACTGCTTGCATTTTACTTGACTTGTTTTGTTGCTTTGCGGCAACGAGACCGCTCACACATGCTGTGCTTTAATGCGGTTAGGAGTTTTTAAAATTGGTAGGGAATGCAACACAAGTGAAATTAAGAGTGGCCAGATTTTGTCTGACCTGAATGATCTTGTCAATATGCTGCAGAAATCGTGAAATTATGATAAGGGCAGTCCACCCATTCTGGTTCTGTTTAGTTTTTCCGTTTTCCATTCTTACCACTAGTTTTTCATTCCTCTAGTATTTGAGAGAAAAATCAAAGCTGTATTGTTACATTTAGGTATGAATTTCACCCTTTGTTTACTTTGTTCTACCCAGCACCGACTCAACCACACAGTTTTGCACAATCCCGCCAATACTGGTTAAGAATGCTCACGATGAAGTGAAATCTTGAACAGGGTAAATACACATTTGGATGTTCAAGATCTTCAAGTGACTTGTTTCAATTCTTTTTGTTTAACAGTGAAGTGTTTTATTTTTTCTTCAGTTCAACGTTCTTGATGAGTTCCTGTACTATGTGCTGTAAATAAGATTTCTTAAGCTATTGGGAATGGGAATACACAGGTGAAGGTCGCATCTTGAAATAAATCGAACAGGTTAAAAAAAGTCTTGCGAGTGTCCGTGTTCTATCTGGTCTTCACTTCAGCTTCTTTTTTTTTTTTTTTTTTTGTAAAGACAAAACATTCTCTGGATAGTTTAATAAATTACACTGGATATGTTTGCTCCGTACTTGGTTAAGCTGAGCTTTATTATTTCAAACTTGTATATTTACTGCAGCTGCTAAAGTGGATGGTGAAATGAAACGGCATTTCTCTCAAACAATGGCGCTACATTTAAAGGACCCTGAACTGAGCTGATTATACCGGTCTGCAAATTAGATGTTTTATACTTGTTGGCCTAATATTCATTTTTTTTTGGATCTCTCTTTCTAACTCCTTTATACTAATGATACACTGGACAACTTTTAGAGCAATGTTGCCAGGCAACTTTTGGAAATGATGCCATCAACAGGCAACCAAGACACGGCAAATAATTATTCAGGCAATCGGATCCACCGTTTTGTTGCCCCACACCCCCATAGCCCAATAGGAAAGTAAAACCAATGTCAATCTGCAATATTGTCTGTTAACATTGCTCAAAAGGTTGCACTGGGAGTGTAACGTGTGTGCATTCTTTTTATAATAATTCAAATGCTCATCGTCTTTTCCTTCGACGTTCAGGTAAAATGTCGTGTATGACCTAATTTTGACCACGTGTTACCCCAACAATGCGTATTTACAATTTTATAGATATTTTTACGTTGACATGTTTAAAAGCTAGCATTTGTGCTATAAATCTACACAAAAAGTTTATTTAGCTCCTATACCGTTTACTTGGAACCATATCGTAATAAAAATCCATTTTATTCTGAAATTATTCTTTGTGTTGAGAGCTTTTAGGGTTTCCGCCTTTTAACTGTTGGCGCCTCTTTTGGAAGCATCAACTACACAGACCTCGACGCTCTTAACAGGTAAACTATTTCTTTCTTATAATTTCTACAAATTGTAATTTTAGAACTGATTAAAATAGCGTCTTTTTGTTTTTTAGTTAACAGAACTTCGTGTGACTACGTTCAGTTGAGGTGTTAACTGTTCTCCACTGGGTAAGAACATCCTACTTGTAAATAATTAGTATTAATTCTATATAGTAATTTTACAATGTAGATTGTCAAAGCAGAAAACATCGACGTTCAAGTAAATTGAAACTGTCAGTCCAATTTTCATTATGCATTAAAGTATTTAGACACCAAAATATAAAAGCTAATATTTCAAGAATGTGTAGCTATAATTTTAACACTTAAGGGTTCACGCAGCCTGTAGCCTACTGTCGGTTTTTGCAAACATTACTTTTGTCCTTCCTTCATAACAGTGCACTTTACTGGTTTATTCGTGTGTGTTGTCATTTTTAAACGTTAATTTGCACGATTATACAAAAAACTAAAATATATACTAAAATGTTTAATTAAGCTTAAGTTGCATATTGATTCGTATGACTTTAAAAGCATTTTCAAGAAACTTACGAAACAAGTACAAAAGGGTATACACGTGGGTAACATTGTTTATGTCGCGTGTTTTTCCTCTGGAAACGAGTAATTTATCATTGTATTGTTGTAACCAACAATTTTGGCTTTTCTAAAAAGAATACTTTTGTTATTATTACCTATTTAAATATGCCACAGACAGGCTTTAACTATACACGAAATGTTCCTTGAACGTTTTTATCTTGTAATGCCACTTTGAACCAGAAGAGGGCGATAGAGGCTAGGCTATTAATTTCTTTTCATCTGCGCAAACTGCAACATCTTCATCTCTCAAACAAAGAAATCTGGTGTGATGCTGAGATGGGTGATGGATGCTATATATAAAGTGCACAGTGAGTACAGTACAACCCTTTTAGAAATTAGTATTTTATCAAATTTTCAGTTAACGCGGACAATACATTTTGGTACATTTAAACTAAAGAGTTTTAGCTAACAGTTAGATTAATAAGAATACAAGTCTGGTTATAATACATTTAAACATTCGAAACATTTCGAATTAGGTAGTGAACAAAGATTACAAAAAAAAAAAACTTTGTTTCTCTTTATTTTTCCTCATCATAGATTAAAAAATATATATATTTTCCCTTACATATTAATTGGGGTGTACTATTACTTTGGACCATGAACTAAAGGTATCTTATTAAATTAGCTTTTGTGTTGGCTTTGGTACTGACTATTCTAATGTATTTACACATATTGTAAAGCATCCTATAGAAAATATTAATATTAATTACACATTGTGCAAAAATATCACCCACATGACTCAGATAAACAACATCTTGCATCAACTGTTCCTTCAGAATTGACCAAACCATTGTTTCTTAACTAAAGGATGTATTAAATTGAAATAATTACACTTACCAAAAAAAAAAAAAAAAAAACCTACATCAAGCATCTTCAAGTGAAAATAGAAAAGCAGGTGTGTATTACGTCCTAGAATAACAAGTATTGTGCAAATGAGGTTTAAATGTTACCTGCGCGTCACAGTTGCTGTCACGCCATGTGCTGGAGGATGGAGTGACTTGAATCAAACTCATTCAATCTACATGACGTCATCATGTGAAGTATTGTGCGTTGTGGTTCTCCGGCCAGTGTTAAGTGTTCGGGACGCTGAGAAAGGGACTGAGGGGATTGTTTAGGGCCTGTCGGATGAGATGCTGTCATCGAGCCTTTTGTTTTTTGTTATTCTGAGCGATGGCGAGAAATGAGAAACAGGCTACGGAGGGTTTAGGGTGACCGGAGGGACCCAGGGCTTCGATGAGGTCATCAGGAACGGTTACACATTACGGAAGCTGTAGGGTAGCCGTGACATTTCTGTGTCGCAATTAAAATGTGAGTTAGAAGCTGATGCAATAAATTCAGATGAGTTGTTAATATCGATGCGTAGTGCGGCTCTTTGTTTTTTTGCGAGCTCTGTCAGCAGCGTTCCTTGGAAAAACACATCATCGTTCTCTTCTTTCTTCGTTGGTGACAAAGTTTCTCTGAAATGTGCATTAGATCTCTCTCTTTTCTTCCTCTCCCCCCACTCTTTCTCTCCTTGTAACCATGGTAACTGCCTGGAAATAGGCTAGGAATGGTAGAGGTGGTTGCAGTTTTTAGTAATGGCCAGAATTTGGGTCATAATATCTGTATATCAGTCTATAAATTCCACAGTGTTCCAGATAACTTATTTCATTAATCAGAATGATTCCCTGGCCAGCCCTTTTCAAATGTGGCTATGGGCGATTCTTCACATGCATGCGAGCACGGCTCCTTCGAGACCCTTCAGAGGAGACAAAGAGATCACTGCTGCTGCTTTGGTCTGAGGGGTTTCATTGAGGGTTTTATTCAGTTTCCTCCTCCTGCATCTATGATCTTTTTTAAAAAGGCTTTTTAATTGGCATGTTTAGGTGATAATCCAAAAATATTCATTTTTCCTCAATCTCAAGTGCTTCCAAATTTTGAGTTTCTTCTGTTGAACACAAAAGGAGATATTTTGAAGGATGTTGAAACTGATACCCAATGCCATCCATAATGAAAAAAAATACTATACCGGCTACCGGATTTGAACATTCTTTAAACTATCTGCATTTGTGTTCAACAGAACAAACTCACCAGGTTTGGAATCATTTGAGGGTTAGGTGAGTAAATCTGGGTGAACGATGCCTAGTTCGTCAAATCGTCACCTTGGAATTATAAGGTTCTATCTGTGTTTTAACCAAAACAAACAACGTCATCACAACACTAGAGTCCTTAAAGGGAAAAAGAACTCTTCGGCTAAACACTGAGCAACAAAAAAGCATTATGATTACAAAGACCACACTTAGTCAGGAAATATTGACAGCAAATGCTTCCTGAAAGAACAGAATTAAATGAAAAATAAAAGCTATGGTAAATTTTGTACTAAAAGGAATTGTGTGTATAACTGTATCAGCACACTATCTGCGTTCTAAATGATTTTAAGATATTGAGCTTCAAAGTTTTTGCATTCCATATAACAAACAATATGTGTGTAACAGTTCTCTTTTATACATTAACATGACCGAGACTCTAAATGTAAATGATCAAAATTCTCTTAAATTTGCAAATTGGGGTAAAACAAACAGCAAATGCAGACAGAACCTTCTAATTCTAAAAAGTCATTTTTCTGCTTGGATTAAGGTTCTATCTAGCAGATCATTAATTGAAGCATTACTTATCAAGAAAAACAATCAGTCTGCTTAATATTTGATAATAATAAAAAAAGGTGTTGTAACAATATGTTGATGTTCGAGAAAGTTAAATTTTTGCTTTGCATTTATTTAATGTTTTAGGATGAATATTGTTTCTTGTTCAAATTAAGCATTGAATACTGTGCTAAAATTTTTGTCCAGTGCAGATGTTAATCATTGTAATTAATATGGTAATAATTTGTAATTAATATGTTAATATTAATTGTTGTAATTAAGACCCATTAGCTATGTTAAGTATTTGCCCTTCAAGGCTTAATATCAATTTAAAGACTTTAAAAGAAAACAGACATTGAGTAAAGGAGTTCTTTAACAAAATTTAATAAGCACTGAAAAATGTTTCACTGACTATATATAAATAAATCTAAATATTTCACATTTAATATATTACATTTTTGTGTTCTAAATGCTGCTTAGCTCACAGAAATAACCTTATAGAGCCAAGCTAGAGTTCGTCTTTGTAGATAAAACCTTTTTTGTTTTTTAAATAAAAAGTCTTAATGTAAACAACTTATTAAAAAAATCACATAATGTAAATAAGATGTCATTTATTAAGAATAAATGTCAGACAAAAATGTCAGATTAAAAACTTAAAATTCTAAGGTGACGAGATGCTATTCACTGTAATAAAGGAGATTATTAGAAAATTTAAAATTGGCACTTTGAAGAACTTTTTACTTAACGGTAGGGTTGTCGCAGTTTCATTCATTAATCTTACGATACTATACCAGCTGAAATATCATGATACCCGGTAGTATTGCGATTACAGTAATTCATAACTCAAATTTGAAAGAAAATGGTCAGAAATGCTATCTTTAAATGTTATATTACTTGAATTCAATTCATAATTCCCTTGAAGCCAAAACGCATTATTTGTACCTCACTTCACCTAAAATGTATTCATTCTTTTTGTTTATTTTGTAGATAACTGACCAACAGAAATATTAAAATAAAGATACAAATTATACAGAAGAAAATTTGTTACAAAAAGAGCATTTTTTCCAACAAAATTAGCCTATATAAAGTGGTCAAAAATTGTTTCAATGTTTTCTGTTGCTGAATGGATAATGAAAATTGGACTGACAGTTTTATCCATTTTTTTTTTCAGTCTTATCAGGTAACAATCCAAAGTAATTCAATATTTAACTTAATGAGTCGTTCTTCTTTAAGAGATTATCACAGTTGTTGTAGCTACTAAATCATATTAACAGGAACAGAAATGAGCCGATTCAGATGTGCGTTCGAAACTGAAACATCAGAAATTGTGCAATAGGTTTCCATAAAAGGCACCAATACTACAGTTTTGCAACCTTAAAGGGCTCCACAGACTATTAATATAAAACGATCTATTGTTGCACAAATGTGTGAGCATTTTAGTGACTTTTCCACATGCAACATTATCTATTGTAGACAGGCTGTTAATGACGATACTACCATTTACAAACTACAGTGGCACCGCCAGTATTTTGGAGACATAGTATTGGTAAACCATAGTACAGGCAAACCTACTGAAAGGTTCTTTGGGAAACCACAAAATATTTTTCTATGGCAATGATCTCAAACTCAATTCCTGGAGGGCTGAAGCTCTACATAGTTTAGCTCCAACCACCTCCAACTCACACCTGCTTAATAGTCCATAGTAGTTTTGAACACCTTGATTGGTTGGATCAGCTGCATTTGATTAGTGTTGGAGCAAAACTGTGCAGAGCTGCGGCCCTCCAGGAATGTTCTATGGCATTTCTGTGAAAAAAAATAATAATAATTTGTTCTTCCTGGCACCTTTATTTTTCTGATTGTAATGGATTGAGAACATTAAAAACAGTCTTCTGCATCTTGGTTTGTCTCTAATAGTACAGTAAGTGGTTTATGTATGCTGGTAAGGTGCTGAAGATCTTTTTAACAAGATGCATGCTTTCTCTCACTCAAATCAGCACGTGTAAGATGTGAGATGTCGGCCCTATTTTAACAGTGTTATTTTCACACACTGCGATTGTTGAATCTGAGTCCCTGTCGCTGGTTTGAAGGAGGCTGTGGATTACTGACTATTCTGAGTAGCTTTTCACTTCACACTTCACATATTCCCAGCTTTTTAAGGTGTGAACTCAAAAATATATATCCATTTGAGTATCAGTTTTCAGATTCTCTTTATATCACGGGCTTTGCTCAATATAATATAGTATATACAGAGGTGTACATTTATGACATTTTCCGCATCTTCTTCACCATGATTCTACTACAAATTAAACATTAACTAATGTTTAATTTAATATATAATGGGGTATATGCACACAGACTTAATTTTCAGCCAGCCAGCCTGACGGCATCTGGTCTTTCCATTACAAAATCGCCATGTTTAAGATCTGGGTTTTTTTTAAATCCGTGATCTTCACTGCCTAATAGATATTTGATATAAAAGGTATCACACCGGACAAGAAGCACTGAATTAAATTCCATTTTCCTGCCATCTCTTTAAAATATGAACATTTATTTTACCTTAATATTTTAGCTGGAGTTTCTGCGCTAACCTGCTGGTACTGACGTTGCTAGCAGTTACACGGTCTATCATCTCATTTTATGCTTTAACAACTAAATGAATGCTTAAGTTTACTTAAATGATTGTACTTTAATTACATTACAACATCGATGCTGTAAAAGGAACCTTATGAACTTGAAAATAGTCACAGAAACCATTCACCAGAAGTTTACCTTTGGCTGAAACTCACTAGCTGTGCATATAGCCCATTTACCTAGAAAATATAATATTCTACACTAAGAAAAAAAGGTACAAGTAATGTTCCTTAAAGAACAGTTTTGTAAAAGTTGTACCTCATATAGTACAGAAAAGACCTCTAATGGGACTGTTCTTGAAATTGAAATGAAAGTACACAATTGTTCTCATAAAAAGGTACATACGTGTTGGACAACTCCTTCTTTATTACAATATCGATGAAAATAAATATTACTGGAAAGGCAAAGTGATTTTATGAATAACGTCCATCATAAAACATGAATCATTATTTAAAAGCATATGTTTAAAGAAACTCATAAACATTAATTATTAAGTTCTATAATACAAAACAACTGGCAAAACAAAACTATAGGTATTATAAACTAAACATTTAAGGCATTTTTAATAAACATTTGGTAAGCATTTTGTGATAATTGATATCCACACCTGTTGGCATTTGCTTTCCACTATGCATGTGAGCTGGCAAAAGTCCAGCATATGCAAAGTGTTCATGCAGACATTTTAGCATTGTAAAACTAATCCAACATTGTGCATATCTCGTTACAATACTTTTGCATAATTCTATTTCTATTTTAAAATAGAGTAAATTAAATGAACTTTTAGATTATTACAAAGGTATTTTGGGAAAATTAGAGAAGAAACTGTTTATTATTGCACATGGGAGAATGTATAAAATTTTTGTGAAAAGTGTTGTGAAATGTTTAGCAAAAAATAAATCTTTTGATTTATTTTTAAGTATTTTATATTCGTTGTTGTAAATGGAAAAGATGCATTTACACAAAAAGAAACTTTAAAAAAAAAACATTGTTTAAAAATGTATTTGTTTAATATTCACTGAAAATAAATGAACTCATTTTGGATATAGCAAAATGCCTTTAAATTGCTCTTGAAGGAACACATTTGACACTGTTAATGTACAAAGTGTCTTGTCACTGTAGTGGTACCTTCGTGAATCAGATTTGTACCTTTGATGAAGGTACAATATTGTATCTGCAGGTTTTTAAAACCAAAGGTACATTTAGGTTTCCCATGGTATAAATCATGTCCTTAAAGTTACAAACTGCAATGGTACGAATTCGTTTTTTGTCTTAAGGTACAATTCTGTTCCATAAAAGCTACTGTCCCCAGTGACAAGGGTTTGTACCTTATTTGGTACAACATTGTACCATTGGTAACAAATCAATTTGGGTTTGCTACACCAGTCTTAGTTTAACTATATGGTATTTGTAGTAAAACTGTAGTAAATGCGATCGTACATAATTGTAATTCTGTGATTATGGTGTGTGCATGTCTATACTGCGCTTCCATAATGCCATTAAAACATAAATACACCATGTCTTCATTTGATTTGTGTTCATTTTGATTTCTGACTTGAGCCAGATTAAGGCATTATCTGCCATTATTTAATCACAGCATTGTCTTAATTGTGGTAATATCACAATATTGCTTTCCATTAAGACACACTGAGTGATGAGTCACTTGTTTCATACCCAAAAGAATCAGTGTTATTAAGCAAATCGAATAATTTGACTAAATGATTCCAGTGACTCACGTATAAAGATGATCAAGCGTAAAAAGAAGACCTGCACAAAGGAAAAACCCTCACAACTAATGAACAATGCTGTCTGAAACACTCAATCACCGATAAGCAGTAAAGCCTCAGTGCTGCTGGTCTCAACCAATCAGATTAGACAAACGGATGGCTGTTAAATTAATAAGAAATTACACTAAGGCAATTAACAGACTTCAATTCAATGGAGGAAATAGGCAAGTAAAATCAAAATCTAAATGACTGAAATAGAGAGAGCATGATATAAACCGCAAGCAGCTATTGTTATGATCGTGTGTGTGTGAGTGGGTGACTGCGTGGGTGGAAAGGTAATGGCTTTGAGCTTGTAGAATGATGAACACAACTCTCCACATGACACACAGGAGCTACAAAATCTCTGCTTAAAATCTGATGAGTCATCCCGCACTCCCCGTTTGTGCGCTTTCACTCAGACGTGGCCCACAGAAACACACAATAGCTGCTCACCTACAGAAATCTAATTAGACAGTCTGGATGTGCAGGATTTCATCCGTTTAATCCAGCTAATACCCGCAGAAACACTAGTACACGGTGAACAGCAGACCACATGGGGGAAGATGATAGCTGTATTCCGCTAGCGTAACCTTATCATCTTCAGGCATTATGAGCTAACAGCCTGTTAATTCATGGGTCTCAAGAGCCTCTAACTTTATTTTTTATTTTGTAAAGGAATTTTGAAATGCTTTGATATTTTTAATTAATTTGAGATTGACTCTACAATCTATAATTGCCGCAGTTCGTAGGGTGTCAACGGTATCAAAACAACACCTCGGAACAGCAACACTCTCACATGCCTCTGCGGTGAGGTGTTTTCAAGCTTTGTTTTCAGCATCAGCGCTAATTCCTGTGGTTCTTCATGTGCTAACTCATCAATTATGGAGTATTTAGTGTATTTAGGCATGCGCATGCTTAGGTGAGCTTTCAGGGAGTTTGTAGATCTGGATTTTAAAAAGGATTTGCTTTAATGACCCATAAAAATAATGAAATGTAAGCATATGATAAATTTATTTATGGTAAACCATTTTCTATTTAATTAAATATATTCATTATTATATATATTCATGAACCAAAACATTTTTCAAAATGTAATTCAGAGTAAAGCAAATGGTTTTCCAACCTTAAAGTAAAATGTAGATGGACATTTAATGTCCATTATTTTATGTAAAGAATAGAGAGTAGCATATTAAATAGAGCAGCATTTCAACTGTACAAATTATGTAGAGCTACAAATAAAGCAGTGATTTTACTTTTTCTGTTACAGAAAAAATACTGGGTTCCTTGCCGTGTTCAGGGGGGATTTTTTCTGATTACTTATTGGTATTTTTTTATTAATATTATTTCTGGCTAAAATATTAACTATAAAAATAAAAATAACTGCTTTATATTTTTATAACTGATAATAAAATGTATTTCTGAAATTTTAAGTATATTTGATTCTGACATTAATACATCTATATCTACCCATATATATTGTCCAAATTATGCAACAAATGGGCTATATATATACAAGATACAAGTATCTTGAACAATATCTAATCAAATATTATTTACTGGCATCATGGCAAGATAAAATAAATCAGTTATTATAAAATGAGTTATTAAAACTATTATGATTAGAAATGTGTTGAAAAAAATCATCTCTCCGTTAAACAGGAATTGGGAAAAAATTAACAGGGGGGCTATTTATTCTGACATATATATATATATATATATATATATATATATATATATATATATATATATATATATATATATATATATATATATATATATATATATATATATATATACACACATACACATACATACATTTGTGCAGGTGGAGTAGAAGATTAGTTCCTCCAAGTCTTCTATCGGGTTTGAGTCGTTCGTTCATCATGTGAAGGACAGAAGCCAATCATATGCAGTCAGAGCTGGAAAAAGATTTGATCAGCTCATTTCTCGAGTCCTAGGGTTTGAGTCATCTCTCTTTACATGCGGTCACGTGATGAATGAACGACTCAAAAGCCAGCAGACTCGAAAGAACTAATCATGGCTCCTTTCGGCTCAGACTGTGTCCATTGGTTAGAGTTATATGGCACTGTCTGTGTGATGTGAACAAGCCAGTCAAATTGAAAGACCTGTCAGACGAGGTGAGCATAGGCAAAACACCAGGTAAACAATAAATTATTATTTTCTTAATAATAAATCTTATAGCATTCTACTTATGAATGGTTTGTAGTGTGATCAATGTTTGGACTATAGTTGTAGATGAGTTTGGAAGCAACTCGTAACATTTTAATGATATTTTGGCAAATTGAAGGAAATGACAAAAAAAAAGATTAATTTATCTCAATGAACGAGACTCAAATATGCTAACTTCCCATCACTAATATATATATATATATATATATATATATATATATATATATATATATATATATATATATATATATATATATATATATATATATATATATATATATATATGTGTGTGTGTGTGTGTGTGTGTGTGTGTGTGTGTGTGTGTGTGTGTGTGTGTGTGTGTGGAATTAATGTAATATATAAATATATTTTGGCTCTTCAATATTTTTGAAAATAGATATATTTACAAAATGTTTTTTAAGCATGTTATTTTCTTCAGATGTTTCAGACATCAACTAAAATCCTTCGTCCAATGTTCCAATGTTTTTTCTTAGGAAATAATTAGGCAAATTCATTAATTTTCTTTTCGGCTTAGTCCCTTCATTAATCTGGGGTCGCCACAGCGGAATGAACTGCCAACTTATCCAGCATGTTTTACGCAGCGGATGCCCTTCCAGATGCAACCCATCTCTGGGAAACATCCATGCACACTCATACACTACAGACAATTTAGCCAACCCAATTCACCTGTACCGCATGTCTTTGGACTGTGGGGGAAACCGGAGCACTCGGAGAAAAGCCACGCGAACGCAGGGAGAACATGCAAACTCCACACAGAAACGCCAACTGACCCAGCCTAGGCTGACAGCGACAGCACTACCTACTGCACCACCGCATCGTAATTAGGCAAATATATATCTAAATGCTTTTGAATATGTTTTAGATTTTTGTTTTACCATATGCCAAGCAGAATTAGTACATCATTATATTGTAAAAAGCATGTACAAATGTATTAGGTGTCTTGTAATGCTGATCCTAGTGCTGTAATTATTTATAGCATACCCATCTGTTATCTAATTAATTCTATTTTAAACACATTTTGAAAGTATATCGCTCTGAAGAAGTACTTGCGATTCATCACTCTATCTGGTATGAATGTTTTATTTTTTCCTGTTCACTTTTATTTTTCTTATAAACCTCATAGTTAAATAGGGCAGTAAATACAACACTGCTTTTCATTTGACTGCTTTGCTCTCATTACAGATGCGGCTGATCAAGAAACTCACAATCTTAAGCCAAGAACAAAACCATTGGTTGGTTTGAACTCTAGTAACCTTTAACCACCCCCACACACTCTCTCTCACACACACACAAGCATAAACACCCACACTTGGCCTGACGAATATAGAATAACAACTTGTCAAATGTGAAAGTTCTGTCTTTCGTCTGAATGTCTGAAGATATTCTGCAGAGTAACAACTTTCTATCCAAAATTTTGGTGTGAACCTGCCAAAACCCAGCTTAAAGGATTAGTTCCCCCAAATATGAATATTCTGTCATCATTCAGTAACTCTCATGTCGGTCAAAAGCTCTATGATTGACTGTCTTCAAAACTTGTAATTATGTTCTAGTCATTCTTTTCCCGTGCTGTCACGACTGAAAAGTCAAAACTGTTACTCTGCAAAAATCTAACTCTTAAGAAAGCATGAATTAAACATAGAAAAAAAATTGTAAAAATGTATTTTAGTTCAGTTTTTAGTTATTTTTTATTAGTTTTTTCAGTGAAACCTTATAATAAGGTTTCATTACTTAATATATTTGCAAACATGAACAATGCTTGTACAGCATTTATTAATCATAGTTCAACATTTACTAATGCTTAACATTGGTTAATGCACCGTGAGTTACCGTACTAACAATGAACAACTGTATTTTCATTAACTTACGTTAAATAACATAAACGAATACTGTATTAATGTATTTTTCATTGTTTGTATATATTAATAAATGCATTAACTAGCATTAACTAATACAAGCTTATTGTAAAGTGTTACCGTTTTTTCCGAACAAGCTTTAGTGTGTAATTTAAGTACTTTTAAAGTTGAAGTACTAAAATTACTCACCCTAAAACTCAATAAAAATATAAAATAAATATAACAAATTGTATATTATATAAAGATTACTGTACTGAATCAACCAATTCATTGGAAAGTTCTTATTCAAATCAGAATTCTCTCATGCCAAATCCATTAAGTAATAAAAATCAGACTTCTCTCGTGCACAGGCCAAAATAAGAGCTGAGTCAGAGGAAAAGAATCTCCTGAAACTATATTTTATGACCTCAGCAGGCTTGAAATAAAGTGCATATATACCAATTTTATGATGCACTCTTGGAGCTTGACCATCATGAATTAAAACAATAAGCAAGACATTCATCTAAACATTATATGTGCAGCAAAATAAGTAAATACAACGCTTAAAATAGTAACGCTTTAGAATAACAGTCTATTAGTTAATGTTAATGTATCTACTAACATTAACCAAGTATGAATAATCTTGTAAAGCATTTATTAATCATAGTTCAACATTAACTAATGCATTGTTAACATCCAAAGTTGTGTTTGTTAACATTAGTTAGTGCACAATGAGTGAACATGAACTAACATTATTTAACTTAACTAACATTAACAAAGTTGAATAAGTACTGTAATAAATGGATTACTAATTGTTCAATTCAATTCACCTTTATTTGTATAGCGCTTATACAATGTAGATTGTGTCAAAGCAGCTTCACATAAAAGGTAACAGTAAATAGGAACAGTGTAGTTCAGTTTGTAGTGTTTAAGTTCAGTTCAGTTTAGCTCAGTTCAGTGTGGTTTAATAATCACTACTGAGAGTCCAAATACTGAAGAGCAAATCCAACGATGCGCAGCTCTACAGATCCCGAACCATGCAAGCCCGTTGTTTGTTCATGTTGGTAAATACATTAACAAACATTAACTAATGAACCATTATTGTAAAGTGTTACCATAATTAAATATGTATTTAAAAAGTTAACCATCGTCTCAGTAAATATACAGTATGTGATAATCATGTCTTTTTCTTCTCCACTTTCCAATCCTGCTTTCAGCCCGCTTGCACGCATGCATGTATACATGAGTGAGTGTAGGTGAAAGTGTACGTCCTGTGTGCTTCTCAGAGGGGGGGGAAGTGTTACCTGTCCCGTAGGTAACCTGAGCTGTTGTTAGTATCTGTGTGGTGTCTGTGTTGTGAATGGCGGTTATCCTGCTCCCCGAGGCTCAGTGATTGACGTAATCGCAGCGTTTGGCTTTTACTGCACCGTTGGCTGGCCTCTGAGTTTTCGGCTGGGTTTACGTCTTTGTGCCTCTGTCGGGGCTTGTCTAGTACCTTAGTGAGCCAATATAAGGATGTCATTTGGCACGGTGTTGCGCTATAGCGACCGCAAAGTCAATTAATCTCCTCCGAAATGAGTCATCAAGCGTGGCCGACTGTTTTGCATTCGACTGGTGGAAGGGGCCTGTTTTGATTTTACACCAGTCCTTACTGTTATGACTCATGCTTTCGGCAGCGTGCGGGATTTGACATGTCGTCTGATATTGCGCTGTACTTTCAGCTAGAACAATAAAATCTCTTATTTAGCCATTTCCCGTGCAGCTGTTTTGCTGTTTTTGAAGTAGTTTTGCCAACGTACAGCATGCATTCTTTTTCTTAGATAAAATTAAAATTAACTTTATATCAGAGGCCACGGTCTTGCACAGTTAAGCTAACCAGATATCCATTTGACATTATTAGAAGCTACCAAGACAAGTGCTTTTGGTTCTCCAGAATACCAGTGAATTGCTTTTGCAGCTGTTTAACTATAGTTTTTTAATTGTACAGCATATGGAACTTTCTTTCTTTTTCAACATAAACCAAAAAAATAGGGGAGAGTGGGGCACAAGGTAACACTTTTTTGTTTTTTTCCAAATGAAGGACAAAGTAAGGGGGTTAGACAAACCATATTTTTTTACCAACAACACACAAGCCTGTAAATGAGCACTGGTTTTATGATCGCCGGATCAATGGTTTCTGTGCAGTATTGCCAAAATTGCCTAGAGTAAAATTGTTACTATTTACCCCATCAAGTTGTAACAGACAGAGGGTTAGTTGTAACACATGATTGAAAAGGCAGATTTCATACAATTAATTTAAATTCAGTTGATTTTAAATAAAAGCTATAATTGCTCAGTAGCTATTTTTTTATTCTACATAGCAAAGTATGTTTATTTATTTATTTATCTATTGGATTAACACATTTGGGTTTATTTGCATTATTATACAATGCATTTATTTGCAAGATTAGCAATAAAAAAATTCTATAAAAAATTATTTTCTATACATTCCTAAAAAATACATTTTAGATAAAAAGTTCTCAACATTACACTGAAGATTCTAAAAAACATTTTGTTCGTTTAATTGGTGTCCAATAGTGCCCGCTGTGTTGTGTTTTTCTCAAAACTGGCTAGCAGTCACTGTGTTTTTTTTTTGTTTTTTTTTTTTATCTTTATCTTTTTAGCTTTATCTTTTAGCCTAGTAGACAGTAATCACATTAATATAAGATTTTTCGTTCATACTTTCACAGATTTTTAAAAAAATAAAAAATATAAAGTATAATAAAAAATACTTTTATGCTGCAAAAATGGTTTCTCCTGCACTGAAAAAATTATTCAAAGATGATTCCTTGGATTTTTTTTACGTTAAGTGGTTGTAAACAATTTATTTGAGCTGAATTTAAACAAACAAATTAAGTTGAACATTGCTCAATTTAATTTGTTTGTTTAAATTCAGCACAAATAAATTGTTTGCAACAGTTTTGCATGCAACACTTTTTTCAGTGTGTGTTTCTCATCCAAATTTCGCCAAACTTTTTCAATAATTGGCAGAAAGATGTCTGCTAACACTGTGGTGAAAACCTCGGAAGCATACCATGGTTGACCCTGAGCAAATACCTTAAAATTCTGTGTTACGTTTTACCCCGTGTTACTTTGTGCCTGCGCTCCCCTACCTTTACATTGTGGGGTCAAGTCCTGTTTTTGACGCCACTGTCTTGAACAGTATAGACTGTAAAAATTGTGTTCCACACAATTCATTCTCCTTGTTCAAACACAAGTTAAAGGCTTTTAGAAATTTTAATAGATTAAACATAAACCGATTAAGTTGTCCCAAACAACACACAAACGATGTGATGATTCAGCTTAATTTAATAAAGTAGTTTGAACAAGCAGAGTGTAGCTTCGCCTTTAATTACACCCATTTAAACCAGCTAATAAGGTATTTAGCATTTCTTTAATATAAATATAGCATCATCATGGTTTCCGCTACATTGATTCTTACAAAATTCATTCCCTCCATGGCTTAATTGCAGCTTCTCATTCAAAACCTTCAATTGTTGCTGTTTTTTCCTTCTTATAGCAGGTTATAATCGCACCAAAACATTTTAAAATGTAAGTGAATTATAACACAGCACTTTTCTGTAATCGTAGTAGTGCTGTGCGTTATTTGTTTAACCCTATAAGGTTACATGCTGACTGACAGACAGGGCTGTGCAATGCGTGAGGCCAGCAAATATGATGTAGCTTTCAGTTATAATGAACACAGTTCCCATAATTACACTTTATTATGAATAATGGTCTATGCTTCTGCATACAATGACTTTATCTTGCTGGAGTTTATTGAGTGCAAGAGGTTTTGTGGACGATTAGAGGAAATCAGCGCGCAAGAAAAGAGATTCCCATGCTCGTATTACATAAAAGCTATCTCGACTTGTAATACTGCGCTCATTACATTTGACATTGAAATAACGCCATAGGTAGCTGGAAGATCGGTGTAGAAGGCCTGCCACCACAGCTGTTCATGTTCATGTAAAATGTACACTTGTCTGCAGTCAAAATGCTTCTGAAATAAATGTATAGTCAAACTTTACTAATTCTGATTACTGAGAACAAATAAATTATTCACGAAATTGTATCTAGTTTTCAAGCTAAGCGATTGGGTCAGTATATCATTGGCTTGGCAATAAGGGAGGACAAGTGTGTTTTAAAGACAAGGAGTCTCAAGTTGAGCCAGAAATGCTTGCATCATTCATGATATGAATTGCATCATGTTATTCCTAAATGTCATGGATGATCCAGTTATAAAGCTGACATCACTGCTGAATAAATTACTTCATATCAACTGTAGAAAACATACACTGCTGTGCTCACTTATTTGTTTTTGGATTTTACAAAGGGGCACGTCTCTATGGTTAAGAAAGACCATCACCTTTATTTTGCCTGCAAGCTTAATTGAGAAATCTTTTCCAAAGGATGAATGGGAAAATGAAGTATTTTTCAACACCAATGAGCCACATGATCACACCAGCAGTGGTTCGCAGAGAGTGAAAAATAGGAGAGCAATTTTACCACGGATTGGCACAAATACATTAAAAAATATTTTAAGACGTTCATTGCGGTAGTACCTTTTTGTTTGTAAGATTAAAATTCAGGTCACAGACAACAGTACTAAATGTAACTTTAAGCACTTTTGTTTCATAAAATTTCATAAGCTATTTTACTGCCAACAATAAAGATTAAAGTTATTTAAGAAAAAGACTATTTTGACAACAGAAACAAAAGTTGGTAAGTTAACTAACATTAGCCAGTAAGCAAACATCACTCATCAACTTGCAAGAAAATCTAAAAAAGCAGCACAGGAATCAGCAAGTTGCTCTATTCTTCAGTACTTTAAAAATATTCATTGAGCAATATCTAATAGTACTTTTCACTACATACTTTACCTTAAGGGAATTTGAACTGAGCAGCAGTTTTTTTCCAGTTCAAAATAAATGCACTCATTCTGATCCAACAGGATGTCACATTAACTATTTATGTCTAGCCAAAAACAATTAATATTAAGCCTAGTGATCAAAGTCCTTGTATTATTAGAGAATGAAATTACATTTTTTGATTAGGCTTTTAAAGTGTCTCTGATTTTTATTTATATATTTTTTTATTTAATAAAATACTGAATAAAATCACTAGGACATTACAACAGGCAAATGGAGACAAGTGAGCACATCAAAACACATAATATACTGATATATAATCAGATATATGATGTATAATACCTTTTTTTATATATATTTAAGTAGTTGACTTATTGTAACCTTTGTTTTTATGATTTTGACTACCTTTTTTTCAGAGTAGATAATATTTCATTTTATTTAGCAGACGCTTTTATCCGAAGCTGTGTACAAACAAGATCTATCTATCTATCTATCTATCTATCTATCTATCTATCTATCTATCTATCTATCTATCTATCTATCTATCTATCTATCTATCTATCTATCTATCTATCTGGATGGATGGATGGATGCCATGACAAGTCAAGTTAGAAGCAGAGATGTTTCAGTATTGCAACAAATCAGCAAATTAGAAGGATCTTGTGAACTATATTTAAGTAGTTGACTTATAGAAATGTTATACTATTGTAACCTTAGTTTTGTATAACTTTTTCAGTGTAGATTATATATTTTTTCATTTAGCAGATTCTTCTTTTATTCAAAGCAGTGTACAAACAAGATAAAATCAAGCTCTATCTATCTATCTATCTATCAATCTATCTATCTATCTATCTATCTATCTATCTATCTATCTATCTATCTATCTATCTATCTATCTATCTATCTATCTATCTATCTATCTGTCTGTCTGTCTGTCTGTCTGTCTGTCTGTCTGTCTGTCTGTCTGTCTGTCTGTCTGTCTGTCTGTCTGTCTGTCTGTCTGTCTGTCTGTCTGTCTGTCTGTCTGTCTGTCTGTCTGGACAGATGTCATAAAAAGTCAGAAGTTAGAAGAAGAAATATTTCAGTAGCAACAAATCAGCAAATTAGAATGATTTCCAAAGGATCTTGTGACACTTTTTTTAATTAATTTAAAATTAAGCTGATAATTCATCTTTGCCATTTTGAAAACAACTTTCTGAAGCATGTTGAAAAAAAAGAGAACCGCATGAAGATGTGCTTCCTTCCATATATCTACATATGCATACATATACTATACATGTTAGTACTTGTCCTCTCGCTTCAGGAGCTACAGAGAAATTCACTCCGCAAGCGCTCTATTTAAGCCTTACATATGACAATGTGCTGAAGTGGTAATTGCAGAGGGAAGTTTTGGTTAAAGTCACATTGGGGGCATTTTCTCTCACATGTAGGTTAGTTAGTTCAAAATGCAAAGTCTACGTTATATCTCGCTCGTTCTCCCTATCAGCCTACCTGTCTGTTTGTCTACTAGAGTACTGGTGGGAATCCGAGTCCCGTGACTTTGATGGTGTGCCTTAAATCACTCAGTCACTCAATCCAGAGGGGCCCCTGGGAGAAAAGACCACAGGGAAAGGTCACCAAGTGCAGGAATTCCTCTTGAACTCCTTGGCTCTTTTCTGATGTGTACATTCAGTCCTTGTGAATGTCTCTTGTGCAACAGGCAATGCAATAAATGACTGGAGCCTTCTAAACCTTCAATAAAAAAGCAAATGATAAAGGGGTTATGTTAGGGTTAGGATTGGGGTTATCCATTTAAACTAGGGAGATTGTTATTATTATTATTAATATTATTATTATTATTATTATTATTATTATTATTATTATTAAAAAAAAACTATTATATATTTTCCAAAGTAGTGTTTTGCTCTGGTACCATTAGAATAAGTTTTATAGTATTGATTTAAAAGTGCGAGTGCACTGAAAAAGAAAAATTTGCCATTTATTCCCTCACAATTTAGGCACCCAAGGTTTTTAGTAATATTAAAGAAGATTTTAGCTGATTCATAACATTCTGGCACTTTTAGAGTAAAAAAAAAACATCTTTACAGGCCTACAGGAAAAATAAAATAATTCCCCATGGCTCCTGACGATGAGGTCTTGTAAAGGGAAATGACTGTCATGTGCAAGAAACCGAACGTTATTGTACAATATTCACTTCATAAGACCTCATTAACAAGAGCTGTGGGGTATTAATTTTGCCTTGTCTATATGTTTTACTTTTACTTTTTGAGTGCTTATAGGTGCTGACTTCTGACCTTTTTAGGATTCAACATGGACTATATTTTTCACTAAACCATTTAATGTTCTACTGAAGAAATAATGGTGTTTAATGTTCCCATTAAAATATCTGACCCTCTGGTACACTGCAAAAAAGTAAGGTTCTTTAGTTTTTTGTCTTGTTTTCCATTACAAAAATCAAACCTTTCTTAAATCAACTTAATTTTTTGTGAAGAAAAACATCAAGTACAAATATTTTGTCTTATTTCGGTATGTAATCTTTTTTATGTAAATTGGTTGATTGGTTGGTTGGTTGGTTGATTGATTGATTGATTGATTGATTAAAATGCATCACTGTTTTATGCTTAACAAAAAAAGAAATCTGATTGCAGGGTCAAAAAATGTACTTGTGTTTCCTTTAAACTAAATATAGTTTCTTATCCTGATTTCAGATATTTTTTCTTGTTTATTCATTCATCTTCCTTCGGCTTAGTCCCTTCATTCATCCCTTCATCCTGCATTTCGTTGCCTTGTACTTGTACATGTGTGATGACAATAAATTGAATCTAATCTAATCTAATCATTAATCAGGGGGCGCCACAGCGGAAATGAACCGCCAACTTATCCAGCACATGTTTTACGCAGCGAATGCCCTTCCAGCTGCAACCCAGTACTGGGAAACATCCATACACACTCATACGCTACAGCCAAGTTTATTGAAGTCCCCTATGGCACATGTCTTTGGACTGTAGGGAAAGCGGAGCACCCAGAAGAAACTCACAATACGGGGAGAACATGCAAACTCCACACAGAAATGCCAACTGACCCAGCTGCAACCTTCTTGCTGTGAGGCAACAGTGCTAACCACTGAGCTGTCGTGTCGTGCAATTGTTCTTGTTTAATACCAACTGTAACTTAATTTTGGTACATTTTTCGACATATATTCTAAATAATTTTGCATTTAAAGCTAGTGCATCTCAGATATTTTGATATTTACACTACAAGCAAAAATACCTGCAGCCTATAAACATTGTTTATTGAACATATGTCTCATCACTTTCAGAGTCGTTTAACTATGATGCCATACTGGACCATTTTTTATATACTCTAAATTCCACATTAAGATGGGGAGCCATAAATTATAAAACAAGAAAAACAAATTAACTGTCTGTGGCGGCTAGATAATTCATAATTACATGCATGCTCCCTAGGGCAAGGATTCTACACGAGAAATGAGAATTTTTCAGATGAAGCTCTCTTGTACAAGCAGTAAGTGGGATGGTTTGGCACAAAGCATGCTGGAATTATGAGCTGTGTTCCCCAGGTAGACTGCTTACACAAACCACTGATGCACCGTCATTTCAGCACCCTGACTGCAATTAGCTTCTGAGATGTCTACAACAATTCAAGCTCATTTTATTATAACTGCACTTAAAGTGACTTGTATAGATATAGGGCTTGTGCTATGCTACTTAATGACAGTTTGCCCTGTTCTTTGATCAGAGTGTGTTTATTAAATTTCCTCCTACACAGTAATAGTGCAAATATTAATGTTTTAAGTAACCAACACTAATATTAACGGAGTTTCAAAAAATAACCTGCTCTGAGAAAGATTCAGCTGCAAAATTAGATTTAATAAACAGTATTACTGAATCACAAAAGGGCAATTTTATTAAATACTCTTTTGAACTTTGTATAATTTTTAATTCTCATAATAAATAAATAAAATATTTTTTAAGGAGTCATAATATTGCAATACCTTAAGATCATCAGAAATGTATAATTAATATATATTTTTTTTTTTCAAACCTCTTTTGGAATTACTTCTAAATTAATATAACCATTTAAAAAAAAAGTTTAAGTCATTTTTAAATGGATAATCATGAGAATATCCCTGAATATCTCCCTCTAGTAAATCTGAGCTGGTTCAACTAAAAGAAACTTTCATTACTAGGTGCTACTAAATTAAACCAGTATAGTTTGTTTCAGGATGGACACCAGGAATGTTTTTAAGGCACATTTATAAAAATAAAAATACAGAAATTTCTTAATTAAACTGTCCTAATCCTGGTTTAATCTAAACCATATATGTAAATGCAGGCCTATATGTTCTTGCAAAATATAGAGAAATATATTTTTAACAACATACAATAAAAATGTAATAACATGGTAGGTTACAAACTGATTTCTTTTATTTAATTTATTTTGCATTTACTCAGTGAGAATTTGCTGATCAGATTTAAAATATAAATAAGCAAAAATGAAATATCATAAGTAAACTGATATAATATTAGGCTACAAGAAATTAAACCGAAAAAAAATAAATAAAAATGATATCACAAAACCCCTTACAGGAAATTACAAGCATTGTAAAAACTATTCGCCTACATAAAAAATGGCTTTCAAAACTAAACAATTATTAAAATATTAAATTACCTCCATTTACAATAATAGTGCAATATTCTAGGTAAACAACACTTTAATATTAATTGACTTTCAAAAATAACCTGCACTAAGAAAGATTCAGCTATAAAATTATATTAAATGAAAAATCAATAGCTAAATAACAGATGAAATGTGATATTATATTTGTTTTTAAACAAATCTTTGATGAATACTCTTTTGAACTTTATATTATTTTAAACTCATAATAAAGCCATTATAGAGTCAAAAATTGCTATACTTTTAAGACATCAAAAACGCATATTTATTTCAGGGTTTTATGATTTACTTATACTTATAAACTTATATAACCATTTTTAAAAAAGTTGAGATCATTTTGATAAGTTATTTGGGGTTATAGAAATGTCGCACTTTAACAAGAGTTTAAACAGATAATCATAAGAATATTCCTGAATGTCTCCTTCCAGTAAATCTGAGCTGGTTCAGCTTAAACAAACTCGTTATGGACACCGGGAATGATTTTTTTCCTAAAGCATATTCATTAAAAAATAATACTGAAATGTCTTAATTAAACGGTGTCCTAATCCTGGTTTAGTCTAAGCCATATCTGTGAATGCAGGTCTATGTGTGAATGCAAGATTTAGATACTATATTTTAACAACATACAATATAAATGTAACAACATGATAGATCAAAAACTGATCATTTATTAGATTTATTTTGCAATTACTCAGTGAGAATTTGCTGATCGGATTCAAAATAAAAATAGGCAAAAATGAAATATAAGTAAACTGATATAATATTAGGCTACAAGAAATAAAACTGCAAAAAATGATATCACAAAACCCCTGACAAGAAATCACAAGCACAGTAAAAGCCTTTCACCTACATAAAAAATTGGCTTAAACAATTATTAAAATATTAAATTACACCCTGATTTTTAAAAAATAACCTGCACTGAGAAAAATTCAGCTGCAAAATTAGATTAGAAATTAGACAAAAAAGGTTTTAATAAATAACAGCAGAAATGTGCTATTTAGTTTGTTTTTTTTAATAAAAGGTTTTTTTAAAACCTCTTTTGGAATTACTTATAAATTGATATAACCATTTTAAAAAAAAGTTTAAGTAATTTTGATAAGTTTTGGGGTTTTATGAATGTCATACTTTAATAAGAGTTTAAATGAATAATCATGAGAATATCCCTGAATATCTCCCTCTAGTAAATCTGAACTGGATCAACTAAAAGAAACTTTCAGTCATTGATACTGAAATAAAATAGAATAGTTTTTCTCCTTATTGACTCTAGGAATTATTTTTTTTCTAAAGCATATGTAGAAAAAAGAAAACAGTTTGTTTTTATTATTATTATTATTATTTATTTTGCATTTACTCAGTCGGAAGTTGCTGTTCAGATAAAAACTGGTCAGATTAAAAATGAAAAAATAGACATAAGTAAACCATAGAAACTATAATATTAGGCTATACAAGAAAATAAAAATGCAAACAGAATATTACAAAACCCCTAACAAGAAATCACAAGCATAGTAAAAGGTATCCATCTACATGAAATTGGCTTTCAAAATTGAACATCATGCAAATGTGTAAAACAAATAATAAAAACATTCAAAGAAGTTAAATGAAAGCATATGAAAACGATATATAAAGCAAGTTAATATTCGTAACGAGCAGGTCACAATTCAACGATTCAGCTTCAGCCTGCATGTATTCTTCTCCTTGAAAGTCTCAAGTATATTGGGTCCCATTCCCGCTCTGGGATCAGCCTGTCCTCGTGAAGCACACACACCGCCAGTTTGAGCTCGTCCCCCCGCTACTCTAATTCGCGAACCGCGGCTGCGCACATTTTTGGAGTAAGAAGCCCTGCCGCTGGAGGCAGCAACGCAATGCGCAGCGCTCCATGTTGTGAATGAGGGATGGGATGACGTCAGTGCGCGAATGTCAACAATGTAGCGATTGAGAGTAGGCGTTTCATTCGAGTGTAACAAACAGAGGAGACGGAGCAGCACGCTGCAGAGATCAGCACACACACATTCACACACATTTTAGACACGCTATTTCAAGCATAAACGCGCATTTTTCCTCGTAAACGCAAAACGAAATATTAAAAGAGTGCACCGCAAAACGTGATCCCCCTGCAGCCCGGGGGCTTTAGGAGTCTGCAAGGAAGTCATCATGTGAAAAAAAGACATTATTTGCTAAACGGACAATAGGGCTGGATCACAAGGAAAAGAAAAGACTAGGCTGAAGGTGAGTTGCATGGTTATTTCTCTCCCGACGCGTGATTCATCTGTCGTGAATGGAAACGGAGCGGCAAACTTGTGTGTTTTTGAGTGGGCTATCTCACAGCTCGCCAGGCGCTCGGAGGCTTTGTGTCACAATATGTAGGCAAATATCAAAGAAAGGGGGGAAAGACCGCATGGCTTTAGCTAGACTGAAAACACACTCCCTTTTAAACGTAAGGTTACCACATCCTGTTGTGCAGCGGTGACAATAGTTTGAGTGTGTTTGCTAGTAGTGGGATGCGCTGCGATCCCGGGGGTAGGAGGAGGAGGGGTCAGGCATGGCTTGTTTTCGCTTAAAGAAAAGAAGTTGTCAGTCGGCCTTGACCGATCATAACAACGGAGGAAAGACCCCCGGTGTAGATTCCCGCCTACTTCCCACTGAATGGACGAGTTAAGAAACAAAGCGGGATTTGTTTTTATTTTATAAATCAGAATTCATTTAAATGATCGCATTTATACATCAGTACATTCTCAAGATGGTCACTAATCAATTTAGGCGAATGTATTTTTAAAATATGCATGTGTTATTTAATCAAAAGAGCTGTATATCAGCGACCGCAATGAGCAATCGGATAAAAATACTCGGCTAGTAGGAAAATGTGCTTACTGCAGTGGGTTGTAAAAATGGGAAGCAAGCTGTCTTTGTTCTGCGCAGCACATCTCTGATGTAAACCACAGCCATTGCATTACACACGCCGATTAATCCCCATAAAATCAGCAGAATATTTGCTGTGTAAGGGACGGCGAGCCTTATTTGGTTCAGCAGCCAGTGCAAACCTCTCGACTTCCATTTAAAGGAACGAGGGACCGCTGGAATGCGGGATCTCCAGTCTTCATATAACACCGATGAACTTCCCTCGGTGATGCAGGTGTTTCGCATTACCATGTTAAGTTCCGCGTTGAATAAGATGACTAATAGTAACGGACACCAGCAAGAGGTGCATGCGGGCGCGAGGACTCGTGAATGCGTTACATGCATGCTACTGTAGAAAGAAATCCTTCACGCATTTTGTTTTCCACTCTTTTCGTTAAGGAATTTTTAGGTGAATCTGATTTCAAGTGTTACCTGTATGCTATAATATAACAAAGTCTTTAAAGGCACACGTATATTTCATTTATGTGTCTATTTTTATCTGTTCTTTTTATGTTTTTGGATTGGTTTTAAAGTGATACTAATGGCTTGGCATGCTTTATATTTAGGCTGTATAATATACACCTATTTAATTCATAAAATATAAATAGAACTAAATTACATAGGCTATATTGACACAACTAAGCTATTTGATTAAAAAAGATAGGTTCTCTCTTTATATATATCAGTTTATAATTATTAAATGGCTTTTTGTGATAATGTGCGTCGATGTTTGTGTTTATAGAATACGTTTTCGTGCTGGAAATCCTTTATAATAACTCTATTTATGTGAATATACATACATTACCCCGCTTTTTGGTTTGGTTTTCCAGCAAGGTTAGTTAATTCGATTAATTAATTCCCGTTCTTCAGCGAATGCGCTGACGTGCGTCTGAATGAATCGATGTTATGAGGGCATTAGAAATGAGGTGATGCAGCAGTTTGAGCTGCGCGTGCATTCCTTTGTCTGCCGCGCTACTGAACCATCCAGGATATTTTTCCTTTGCCCCAGATACATGACAGACTGAACTGTTCAACCAGCAGCGGTATCGCTAAGCATTACAGCAATACATTAACTTCTCATTGCCATAATAGCTTACTCATATCATCTGTTTTAAGCACTTGTTCCTTTTATGAAACTGTTTACATTGCCCCCTCCCCCTTTCCAGGCTTTAAGGTAGTCTGTAGCGATCCATAACTAACAAAATCTACGTTATTGTTTTAATTTTTTTTATCAGGTTGGTAAATATGTGCATAATCTTGCAGATATGACGCCATTGTTATTTTTACAGTCTCATGCGTTGAAGCTCACTGTCCCTCCCCCGAAGGAGATCACAGTTATGCATTTGTCATCAGTTGATGCCTTAAAGGGAAAGATCTTTCAAATGATCAACATTCTGTCATCATTTACTCGGATTGCTCCAACCCTATTAGACTTTCTTTCTCCCGTGGAGCACAAAAGAAGATGTTAGGTGGAATGACAGATTCAGTCACCGTTCACTATCATTGCATCTTTTTGCATCATACAATGGAAGTGCATAGTGACTGAGGATGTCATTTTGCCTGACTAACATCTTCCTTTGTGCCTCTGCAAGGAAGCTCTGTGGGTGCTGGAATGCCAGTAAATAATGCAAGCTGAATCAGGCTGAATTTATCAAGACTAATCTTAATAAATGTGACCATAATATGCATTGTGCTGTATTGTTCTGCTGTTTAAGGTGTGCATCTGAAATAGGTCACTTTGTGTTTGCATGAATTTTGCAAGTGATATTGAGTTCTTAGAAAGCATTTTAAATGCAAGTGTTTTATTTACTGTTTTAAATAACCTTTGTAAATATCAAATATGGGTAAATTAATAATCCGTTGTTGTTCAGTGTAACAGGTGTTTATTTTAGAATGAAACCTACTGTTCTGTATTAATGTATATGTGATAAATTAGTCACGAGTGCCCTAACTTTTCAGCCTGTGACCCCTAAAATAATACCAGTGACTCGCGGCCCCGAGGTGGTTCGTGAGTTAGGTGGTTATAAATATGCAAATGTTGCACACACAACAGAAGGCCTATATAAACACGAACATACTGACAACAGACAAAAAAGTGCAACAGTCTAACAGCCATATCATTTTTATAGTCATTTATTAATTTATTTATTTTAATAAACCTCAGCTAAAGATACTGGTGGGCACACTGTTTTCAGCACAAGTCCATTCTTGGTTTAATTTCGGAGACCTCTAATCCGAGATCATTCTCAATGTTCAGTTGTGGCCTGTATTTATTTTTAATGTATTTGATTGCCATAAAGGTGTCAGAAAGTTTAACTTGATGCTATAAAATCAATCTGCTGCAGCTGACGCTATTGCTGTGCTGTTAATATAACCTAAACACACCAATCATATGAAAGAATATTTAAAGGCTGATGGCTTTTAATGATAAAATTAATTTGTTTTTATCAAAATTTGTTGAGTTTATTAAAATTTATTTGACTTTTAGAAATCACCAAGCAACCACCTGTCATTGTCCCACGACCCCCACTTTGGGAACCACTGAAATAACTGATCATTTTATTGTAAATTTAAGATCAATATTTTCTTGCTGACAAATGGGTAAAACCTACACTGCAAGAAATATATGATCATGTAGTTCTGATGGCATGTGTTTTTAAGTCATCATAACTTATCATACTAAATTATTCATGTTCAATCTTAATGTTATAAGTTACACTAGCTGTTTTAGTCAGTTTAACATAATATAAGTTCAATGGACTCAAAGTTAATTTGATTCAGCTTAACAATTAAAGGCAACCAGGATTTATTTACAGTGTAGTAGCTTAAATTGGTTTATTTTTTATCTATTTGATTATTCCTTGATTATTTATAGCAATAATAATTACGTAATTTCCCCACATTTTCACTGTTTAATTTAATCACATATTTATTTGTATACTTTTCTAAAAATGTTAAAGCATTTCTTTTTCCCAGACCTCAGTTTGTAAAACTCATTTTAAAGCAGCACACACAGAAATCTCCCCGATGTAATTGAAGCTATCCTTTTGAAATTGATAAGGTGTATGTTTTTTTAACAAGGAAAGAAAAGCAGTGCAAGAAAAAGAAAAAACAGTCAGCACTCATTATCAGGGAGGATGAGTCTGTCTGCCCTGAGTGAGTCTGCAACACAGTTAATAGCTTCATTAAAATCCCTCTTCATTACTGATATTGTACCCTCAGCATGTTCTCTCTGCAAGTCATTCTCTCGTGATATGACGTCTTGCTTACTAATGATCAGTCGAATTCATTACAGATTTTGAATTAGAATGAATTATTCATCAGATAAATGTAAAGCAATATTTTTATTATTAAGATTTAATCAGTTTTTCAATTAATGAACATGCTCTATTCAAGATCAGAAGCATTTTGTCTAGGCGTTCTCGTACTGATGATTCATAAACTGGAATTAAGAACAATTTATCCAAAGAGCCTCTCCCATTGTCGTTGAAGTTCACAGATGACATTGACTGACTAGAGTAGGAAAATAAACGGATGTTTTAAACTCTCATGCATCACAGTCCATGAATGGCGCTGTTCTGGTGCATTTGAGGGTACATTGGAGTTTTCGCAAGTTTTAGCATTTCTTCACTCCCTCTTGTTTGAATAAGCCCACCAGTAAAGCTCTATGCAGAGAATAAGAGCCTTGGGTATGAAAACATGTTCCCATAGCCGTCCCACGTCAGCACTAAGGCATGTTTGACCGAGTTCCAGCCTCTGAGAGGGAGAAAAAGGAAAAGAGAGAGAGGAGGAGAGAGCGAGTTGAGCCATTTGAGTTCATACAGGGCATTTTTTTCTGTTCTCACATGGCATTTTGTGTGGCAGTGAGTGATTGGCATCATCAGTCTCTGCTGTGCAGTGAGCGTGTCGATAATGGCAGACAGTAGAGGGAATCTCTTTGTGTGTTCGTTCTCATCAAGGCAAATCCTACAGGCTGTTGCCACAGGCCAAATGCCAATTGAACTGTTTAATTCCGTGATTTTTTTGGGGGTGTAGGGGTTTGATGGGATTGCCTACCTGTTCAATCAGATAAATCAGTTTCCTGCTTGTCCACCCTGTCTTCAAGTGCTCTAAATCGGTGCTAAAATTCAAATAAACAAATAAATAAAAAAGATTGACAAGGCGGTCCACATCTGGCCTGAATTGAGCTCCAGTTAAAAACAACAAGCGCAAACGAGCAGGAAGTTTATGGGTGGAATAGTGGAAGCGTTCGACTCAATGGAAGCCCATAAAAACCACACCAGGAATTCCGTAACAGTCAACAGTCTCTCTGGCCCACAGCAGTGAGCTGAAAGAGAATTCCTCTCGGAGCGCTGAATTAACACAATTACCGTCACGTTTGGATCATTGCTTTTTAAACTCTTTCTTAGTGGGAGTTCTGTTTTAAGCTTGAATCGAGGGATTTATGTGTGTAGTTATTAATGGATGACGTCTGTCTGTCGGATTTTCGATGCTTCCTCTTGGCGGCGTCAGCTTTGAGCATGCAGTAAACACACAGCACAGCTGCTGTTTTGATAGTGGCAGCCTCTCTCACAGATATACTGTAGTAAACCTCTCCCGTTCTGCTCTCTTTCATATTGAGCATTTTCTCAATGAGCACTAGCTTTTTGTTTTTTGAAAGGAATACTTACTATTACTAGGCATTCAACTGACAATAATTCACAGCAAAGACATTTACTAAATATGTCTGTATGAAATAAATGCACCTTGTTTTAACTTTCTGTTAATCAGAGTTCTGAATAAATGTGTTTAAACCTCTTAAGGCCCAAGGTGTTTTTGGCTTACTGGAACCTAATTAGAATAAAAACATTTTGATATGATGTACTTATAGAGAAAAATGATGTGTGGACTCATGGTCTGAATTTACATAAAACACTTTTACCTGAATCTTTTTTTAATGCATATGTAACATAGAGTTTATTTTTGAGCTTGCTTTGACTATCAGAGAGTTAAAAACAACAGTTTTTCCCATTTTGGACAGTAAAAAAATTGGATTTGGGACGTTTCATATGCTGCAAAACAGTTGCAGGATGACACTCAAGCCCTAGAAGGTTAAGCAACCTAAATCTAAACTCTAAGGGTCTTATTTGCATTTTTGCAGTGTCACTAATTGGTTCAATTGTTGGTACACTGAAGGAATTTTTCTCAGTTCCTAGAGCTATAGGTGGAATTCCAGCCTTTTGGCATGTTCGCATTCTAGTGACTAGGAATGTTTTTGTTTTAGTAATGCAATTTGGAGGAAGTAATATTGCTCCTACTTCAGTGCAGGGGCTAATCCGGTAGAGTAGGAAGGAACAACAGTGACATAAGTGTACTGTATGTTGATTGGGTGAATGCATGCCATACTAAACATCAGTGTATTACTTTAGTATTAAAAAACCTAGGGATACAGAAAGCTTATGTTAGCTTTGTTTACCCGTTGATTCTCTCTGATGGTTTGTGTTCTGGCTGACTTATGTCACATGGTGGTTAGTTCCTATGAGTTCCAGTTACTCACCAGTGCAAAAGCCATATCATTGCTATTATTGAAAAATCCATTCAGCCAGCAATATATGGAACCGTGGGCACCGCTAATAGTGTGCTTGCATAATTTGGAGCAGGGTTTCATTACTCCAGGTAAAAAGCTGTGTTAACTTTGCTTTAAAAATTTTACTAATGTCTCTCCAGGGTTAAAAGCTTTGAACTGCAATAACACCGGAGAGCAGAAATTTAACATTTATATTCAAGTACATATAAACTGTATTAAAACTAATTTAATTTTGTGGCCATGTAAAACTGTGGTTTCAGCATTATTCTATGTCAGGAAAAAATAGAAACTAGTCATACCTGTCTGAGTATTAATGCGGTTTAAAATGCAGCTTTATGTGTTTAGATGAAGCTGATAAGTGTCATAGTTTACTCAACTGTCAGTCTTATTTACAGAGCACATCATTTGCAGTCTTTTGTTAGTTTTGCTGTTTCTGTGGCTGGTATTTATTTCACAGAGCTCTTTGGCATTGTGAAACTGTGCTGTTTCAATTTACGCCAAGTTTGGTTTCACAGTTTGAGTGTGTTGCCCTGCAGGATTTAGATTTTTGGATTTTGTGTGTTGCGTATTACATGACTGATTTAATTCTAATTTATTTTTCCACCATTCTGACTAGAATTTCTGAGTAAATGACGATTTCTCTACTGGTCAAAAGTTTTGTTACTATGTTATTACCAAAGCTACATTTATTTGATCAGAAATGCAACAAAAAGAGGAATATTTTTAAATATTATTACAATTTAAAAGATTATTATTGTTTAAATAAGTATTTGTGCTTATTAATAATTTTTTAAGTTTTTTGAAACTGAAATATTTCACAATATAGCTGTTCTTATTGTATTTGATCGAATAAACACAGTCATGGTGAGCAGAAGAGCCAAAAATAAAACATCAAAAACATGAAATAACCTTATTGCTTCCAAAGATTTGACTGGCAGGATATATTTCAAATCAAGTTCACAAATAGTTTTGGTTAAGGAAAGCGTGAGTCTAAAATGCTGTGGCAGAAATCATGCATTCACATGTCCAACTGAGTCACACCTTCAGCAGATTATTTACTTTAAAATGTACATCTGTCATCATCTACCCATCCTTATGTTTCTCTAAACCAGAATAACTTTTTTTTTCATGGACCTGTGGATCAAAGACTTGCTTATTTCAATCCATAATGCTCACACTTTACAATAAGGTTGTATTCATTAATGTTAGTTAATGTATTTACTAACTTTAATTAACAATAAACAATATGTGTACCGCATTTATTAATCATATTTCAACATTAAATGCATTATTAAAACTCAATTTTTCCTTTTTAACATTAGATAAAATGAAATAATTAATTTATTTTCATTAGCTAACATTTACAACGCCAAATAAATGCTGTAATAAATGTATAGTTCATTGTTTGTGCATGTTAGTAGATGCATTCACTAATACACCCTTACTGTACTGTGTTACCAAAATAAGACCTCTGAAGTTTGAGCATTACTATCTATCTGTCTCAATCTATATCTATCTGTTAATGTAGAAAACAGTTGTAATATTTGACAGTATTCTAGTGTTGTCGAGATTACCGGTTTGAAGGTAAACATTGTAATTAGCTGTTATGTTAATGCATGTTTATATAGATAGTTAATACTTTTATAGTTATATATAAAGTATAAGCATGTTGTATTACTTGGGGGACATTATTAAGAAAACTAAGCTGAAGCTTGAGTTCACCGAATTAACCCTTTGACTGCCGCTCTACCAAACGGTTGAACATGTTTTTACTGTTTTAAATAATTTAAAGAATTACACACAGCTTTGTTGGTTTACAAAACAAATCAAACCAACATAATTCTGTTGCACTGATACACTTGATTTTGGATTTATTGTAAAATGTTTAATGAGAATCTGAAATATTATATGGCATACTTCAAAAGATAAAGGTGATGTAGTATTCAGAAATGTTTTATTTAGAATATTTTTTAATAAATTGGTATTACACTTTATATTTTCAGATTTTTCATAGTATATGTCTGCATTCCGGTACTTTTACCATAAACCGACATATCAACCATTTGGTAGAGGCTGATATTTTCGAAATTATGGGATGTGTTGAAAAAACATGCACTGAAAAAAAATTATTCGAAGATGATTCCTTGGATTTACTCAATTTTCTTACGTTAAGTGGTTGTAAACAATTTATTTGGGCTGAATTTAAACAAACAAATTAAGTTGAACATTACTCAATTTAATTTGTTTGTTTAAATTCAACACAAATAAAATGTTTGCAACAGTTTTGCATGCAACACTTTTTTCAGTGTGCATTGAGTGTGTTAACTAGCGACATTAGGAGTTAAGAAATGCAATTAAAACATTTTTTTATTAGTGGGGTAGTTAGAGGGTTAAATCATAAATCAATTTGCAATTCAGTTAGACAAATAGCAAATAGATACTTTTGTGGAATTGCACAACACTTGTTTAGCAGCTTTATGCAGTAAAAACAAGGTAAACATGGATGCCTGTGAGGTAGTTAGCAAGCAACAGCCAAGTACAGGTTAAACGAGCAAAACCCTGATAAAGTATATCAAATGTTCCTATAACAACACACACAAAATATAATAGTAGCACTTTATTTTGGTTTGACTAAAAGTTGCATTGCGACGACATGCCAATTAATACTCATTTGAGTAGTAGTAGACTGTCTGCTTAATATCTGTTGATACTGCTCCTTCAACAGACATTTAACTGACTAGAAGAAACTTTGCAAGTACATGTCAACTTACACTAACCCTAACCCCAAGAGTCTACTTCAAGTTGGCATGTACTGTAGATGCAATGTAACTTAAATTCAACCAAATGCATTAAAGTGACCATCAAAATAAAGTGATACCAACATAATGTACATGAAGTAATACAAAGATAAGTAAAAGCACAGATCCTTGTTTAAGTTGTTAACAACAAAATTGCACAAAGCTGCAAATTTTATATGTTGTTTATTCATTCTCAGACACAAAAACCTGTGCCTTGTGTGTGTGACAATGTGTAGTATTTTAGGTCATTTTAACAAAACCATAATAATATTAATAACTGTAATAGTTATATGAAAATTTCATACCTTTAGATTTTTACAATATTCCTTTTCTAACTGTACAGGTTGAACAAATGCAGTAAAAAGGACTTATTTCCATGTAAATATTGATGTTGGGTTCTAATTTGAACACTAGTTCCATTTTTGCTCTACAAAACACCTTTATCCAACTTCTGTTTTCACACAAGCCACCTTTCTAAAGCTAAATGCATCTCCTCATGGAGCTTTCTCTGGATGGCTGGTCCTGTGCGCGTGGGGGGACTGTGTGTATTTGTTCTGCGGTTAAATTTGGATCTGTCATCCCTCCCTGTCAGAATATTCATGCCTGCAGCTGCTGAGTCACATGTGCTCTGCAACTGGAGAAGCCTGGAGATCTGCAGACCAACACTCACCACCTCGCTTTTCCGTCTTTCAGACGTGTTTAGTTACTCCACTGTACTTGCCGCAGTCATTCATGTAACTTTTTTTTTTTACTCATTCATTCTCACGTTCTCCATGCGCCAGACATGTCTCTCTGCTCTTTATCTCCTCTGCGCTCCTTTTGGAGTGGGAGTTTAAGCAAAAGAAGGTTCAGTGAGGGTGACTCAGTCTGTCCTGCAGTTACACTCAATGTTCAGATCACACTGTGCTGACTCACGAACAATAGAGCTGATAGTTCCAACAACATGTGGCTTGCTACCATTAGAGCAGTAAGGTCCAATTGACAGCCTTCAAAGACTTCAGATCATTGGAGGCATGCTTATTTACAAAAGACACTGGACTGTGAGAAGAGGTCTATATCGATGTAATTTTGTAAGTAATGAAGAAATACCCAGAAGTTTATGCACTCTACCAGTAGACTAAGTTTTGCTTAAATTAAAGTTTATAGACTCTAATGACTTGTCATACGTTCAGTTATTTTACACAGCAGTCATATGTAATATTTAGGGATTTTGACTGATAACGGGTTTTAATTAAAGTAAAGATTACAAATTAGCACTGTAAAAATATTCGTAAATTAGCAGTTTACTGTATTTTGTGGTTCAGGTTATTATTTTTCCTTGTTTATTGATGCTGTTGAATTGCATTATGGAACTTTAATCTTTCCAGCAACAACTTTTAACCTTGAAAAGTTAGAAAAAGTAACTTTTATTAACTTTTTATTAGTTTAACATAATAAGTGCTGTAAATTATGGTACAAAAACCTTATATAATAAACTGCCAGTATTTGTTTTGTTGTTGTTGTTATTTTACAGACTTATTTTTCTATATGAAGAGTTTAGATGCAAAAAAACTCTAAGTGCCGTCTAAATTTTCATCTAAAATGAGCATTTTTCTCAGGCTGTTGTGTGTAGTTTCAGTTATTTTGCCCTTAGTGAAAAGAATAGATTATTTACATTGCCTTTAATGTGAAATAGCTGAACATAAAAATAGTAGGTTGAGAAAAACTCAAATTTTAAAGGAAAATTTCAGACGGCATCTGAACTCTGCATATATAATTTCTTAAACATTATGTTACAGTTATGCCACAAAACATAGAAATTGTTAATTAACATTTTTTTTACACTGAAGTTACCGATTAACAGTTTCATGATAAATTTTGCAATCAATAGCAGAATCTAATAAAGTATTGTAACTACTTTTGGATTACTTTTAGATTACTTTGGACCAAACTTTCTTATTTGTTTTTTCCTCTACACTATCGGTCAAAGTTGGGGTCAGTTTTTTAGTTTTTTTTTTCATGTTGTTTTTTTAAACAAAATTATTCTGTTCATCAAGGCAGCATTTATTAAATGTAACAATAATGTTAAATTGGTAAATATTTATTGTAGTTTCAAATTAAATTATTACTCCAGTCATTATTGCTTTTGTTACTATCACATTAATAATAATAATAATAATAAATATTATAAAAAATATTAATAAATTGTATTAATATTAGAGTGATTTCTGAAGGGTCATGCGACTGAAGACTGGATTAATGATGCTAAAAAATCATCTTTAAAATCACTGGAATAAATTATTAAATTAAATGATAAACTACTTTTGAACAGTTATTGTATAGTGCAATAACATTTCACAATTTTACATTTTGTACTGTATTTTTAATGAAATAAATGCAGCCTTGGTGAGCAGGAGAAGGTTATTTTAAAACATTTATAAACCCTACTGACCCCTTTGACCGGTAGTGTAACTGTTTAAATTTACACGATATGATAAACTACTTAATAATAATAATAATAAATTATAAATAATATATTAATATAGTATAATTATTAATATAGTGGAGATATTATCACAATTTAAGATAACTTTTTAAACATTTTAAAATGTAATTAGTTCCTGTGTAGCAGCCATTACTCCAGTATTTGGTGTCATATAAAATATTCTAAACTGCAGGTTCAGAGCTCAATTGAAAGCAGTGGCGCCCACTATAATTTTTACTTCATGTTTAGCATTGCTTTTTATTCCCAATGAGCTAATATAGTCAAGCACAGTTAACCTCTCCACATATCCTCTGGCCAGTATGCAGTGAGCAGTACACAGCAATTGGCTTGTCACTGGATCTCTGTGTGCATCTCTCCCTCTCTTTCTCACACTCTTAAACGCTGGGCATTATTCATGTGCTGATGTGCTGCTGTCTGCAGAAATCTTCAGGCCACCTTATCAATGCTTGGCTGCTCTGAAGCCTTAAGCTGAGAGTACTTCACCATTGCTCTCTTCAGAAACGACAAACAGGCAATCAGTGACCTGAGTGAAGCAGGCAGGAGTGTCTTTACCGCCTGCAAACAGCCACTCCAAGTGAATGTGGGCCAGGCAGAGCCTCAGGCAATTACACACACACACATATATATGCAATCATATATAGACATTCACATATAGACAATCATATATATTATGTGGAAGCACTTTAACTGAAACACACACATAGAAGTTAACATGGTTTCACACCACAATAAGATGAAGGAAAGCTGCGCAGGAGGGCAGGGGTGTCACTGGTTTGTGTCGGTACGGATGAGTCATATATGCAGTGTGCCGTGTCAATATTGATGCTCAGTCTAAATATAACCTACACACTGTACCATAAAACTTAGAAAAAGCACACACACGACGTCCACCCAGGCTGGAAAATGTGTTTATTAGTTTAGTTTTTTGTTTCATCTTTCACCCATCTGTCAGGATTCATGATGTTGAATGTTTTCCTGCATATTTTAGCATATATATATATATATATATATATATATATATATATATATATATATATATATATATATATATATATATATATATATATATATATATATATATATATATACATACATACATTTATACATACATACATACATACATACATACATACATACATACATACATACATACATATATATATATATATATATATATATATATATATATATATATATATATATATATATATATATATATATATATATATATATATATATAAAGAGAGAGAGAGAGCGAGCATTCTAGGAGAAATGTGAAAAAGTTCATTCATTCATTTTCTTTTTGGCTTAGTCCCTTTATTAATCAGGGGTCGCCACAGTGGAATGAACCGCCAACTTATCCAGCATATGTTTTATGCAGCAGATGCCTTTTCAGCTGCAACCCAGTACTAGGAAACATCCATACACACTCATTCACACACATACACTACGGCCAATTTAGCAATTTAGCGCATGTCTTTGGACTTGTAGGGGAAACCGGAGCACCCAGAGGAAACCCACATGAACACAGGGAGAAGGGGAGAACATGCAAACTCCACACAGAAATGCCAACTGACCCAGCTGGGACTCAAACCAGCGACCTTCTTGTTGTGTTGCGATAATGCTATGCCCTGTGCCACCGTGCAGCCCCTTGTTAAAAAAAAAAAGTATGCTAATAATTTAAAAAACTTGTCTCACTAATTAAAGTCATTACTTTATACACAAGCGGCGTCACAGTGGCGCAGTGGGTGGCGCAGCGATTGCCTCACAGCAAGAAGGTCGCTAGTTCGAGCCTCGGCTGAGTCAGTTGGCATTTCTATGTGAAGTTTGCATGTTCTCCCCATGTTGGCGTGGGTGCTCTGGTTTCCCGCACAAGTCCATATAGGTGAATTGGATAAGCTAAATTGGCCGTAGTGAATGTGTGTGAATGAGTGTATATGGATGTTTCCCAGTGATGGGTTGCTGCTGGAAGGGCATCCACTGCATAAAACATATGCTGGAATAGTTGGTGGTTCATTCCGCTATTGCGACCCCTAATTAATAAAGGGACTAAGCCGAAAAAAAATGAATAAATTAATGAACTTTATGCACGTTACAAATTGCAACTTGCATATTATATTCACATTTTTTGTTCCCCTGTGAAATTTTACTAATTAATTAACTAATAAATGAACTGTGCCATTCTGTGTCATTCTACTTTTTGGGCTAATTCTTAGAGCCCAAGGAAACGCTTATGGGATCAATTAAAAAATGAGAATAGTTGCTTATCTGAGCCCATAATGTTAAGTTATTTGAATAAATATAAGTTGAGTTAATCAACTTTGTGCCCATGTTAACACATTCAATCAGTCAGAAGCGTTTTTGTCAAAATTAGACACATTCAAACTATTTTTGACCCTTATTTGCTCCTGTGTTTACCATCATCTACATCCAGTAATTCATCTTACCAGCTGGCAATAATGCCTAACTATCTGTGCCAGCAGAATTCAGATTTCTAAGTGTAGAAGTTTTTTTCTTTGCTCATAAGTGCGTCATTGGATGCTCTGTCGAGGCTTATCCCAGGTGAACATACCACAGCTATGCTGTCAAAACCTCCGCTTCACACTCTTCGTCAGAGAAATGCTTTAGAGGTGGATTTAAAAAACAAAAGAGACAGTTCCTGTACCTTGGCAACTTCATTTTCAGATTCCTCAGATTCGCAGCCAACCATAACTTGCAGAAAAATGTGGATGTTTTTGAACTTTTCTCTCTCACTGTTTTTGTCCATTACTCTATATAGGACAGCAGTAATTTAAAACAATGTCGGCCGAGAGCCTGAATGAACTAGATACTAAACCTCCTGCCAAGGTCATTCTTTCCCCCTCTACCATTTCCCCCCTCCTTTTTGGTAGATGGGGAAAAAGTGACTTGGGTCCACAAAAGTGGAAGGTATTTCAAACAATCAGCGGATTCCTGCTAAGTGGGTGAGATCATTGCTTTATGGAGAGACCCAGAATGGGAAGTTTGGTGACCTCTGCGTGGCCACTGGTTTTCCATCTGCCAGGGCAACTCAGCAGGCACAGTGCATTTGGAGAGAACTCTGCATCTGGCAAAGGTCAGAATTCCTCCTGGACGGATTTATTTGTATTGCTTTGCATTTCAGAATGAAGAACAAAACAGTGCCATTGTGCACACGGAGGCTGTTTTACACCACAGTCTATTGGAAACATCTGTGGATGATGAAGGCTTGTATGAATAATCATGAATAAATAATAATCTTTAGAGTTTAACACTCTAGAGGAGTGGTGGATGGATTACCCTTTCATTGTTACTTACTGCTTTGGTCACTGTTTTTGGAGGTTTGTTCACTTCAGATTTTGTCTGTGAAAATATTTTACATTTAATTTCGTTAGATTTGCATATTAAGATTTGAAATGGAAGTTTAAAAATGATTTGTAGGGGAGATCAGTCTTCTGTAGTGTATATAATTTTTTATTTCAGACAGCTAGTTTTAATGAAAGTTTTGTTACTTACATAAGTCAAATATCACTAACTGATGAAGTTCAACCTGAAGAGTTATGCATAATGATAAGGATTTAGTTACAAAACCTTGTCTCAAAGTAATTCATGTTATTTATTGATTCATCTCTTAGTTGACTGAAGTGTGTTTTTCTTGTCAAGTAAATTATTGGTTACTCATTATTGTATTATGTTACAGTGTAGTTGTGTTTTAAAGTACTGACTAATATTATTAATGTACTTACTAGGATTAGAGAGCAAGAGAGATTATGCAGCACTAAATCATGCTAAATTAAATGCAATTTAACTGCTTATTTATTATTAAAGATGATATTGGTTATTGTACAAAGTTGTGCATAAATTACTTGAATATGATTATTATTAATAATAGTAGTATTACTATTAAAAGTTTAAACTCATTATTAATTCATTTAAAAACAACAACAATAATGTACATTTATTATACTTTTTTATTTACCATTTCTTCAAAATATAAATTAATTAATTTTGAACTTAAAAACAATACATTATGCAGTACTTTCTGAGAATTTAAAATACTAAAATGATCACATTCATAAAAGCATGTTCTAGATTGTTTGTGATGTAGCTTTGTATCTAAAAGAATCATTTTAAATTATTTTGAATCGTTTAAAAAACGAATTTAAAAAATAATCTATTTATTTATTTATTTATTTATTTATTTATTTATTTATTTATATTGGGACAGTTCAAAATAAAAGCACAATTTGAAAAGATGTAGAAATATGTGTTCTGTAATAACTTTTTCTGTCACTTTAAAATAGTTGTTTAATAGGAACCGCTATTATCAGGTTAAGTTCTACATATATGTAATGTCCACCCTATAGACAACTATCCACTTTCTGATTTTGATTGTAATCCAATAATGCAGTAATAATACAATTTTGTAAAGCTGCTTTGAAACAATAACTATTGTGAAAAGAGCGATACAAATAAACTTGAATTAAATGAACATTTAATGCTAATTAATTAAATTCTTAAACTGTATCAGTAATTATTATTTTATAGACCTGACCATTGCTCATTAATTAATGTTAGTAAGCATTTTAACTACTGAAACCTTCAGTAAAACATTTACATTTGATAACCATTTATTTATTTAAAGCCTTTTTATCTACAAAAGTTAAATACTGTACTCACATTCATTTATACAATTATAATTGTATTATTTTGTGTCATCATCATGACTGCAATGCAATAATCTCCTTACTAAGCTTAAAAACAACAGTTTACTGTCTAAAAAAACATGTTACGCTCTCTGGAGTAAATTAAGGATTTGTGGGCCAGTGAGGTGTGAATGAATAAAAACAAGTATGATATGCGGTTTTACTCTTTGTGCAGCTGGAGGTGTGTGTGTGTGTGTGTGTGCGTGTGTGTGTGTGTGTGTGTGTGTGCGTGTGCGTGTGCGTGTGTGTGTGCGCGCATCCTGTGAGACTCGCACAGGTGGTGAGGGGGAGGGCGGTGAGGTGGGCGGGAGCAGCAGGGGTGGCATGACCACTTCCTGTCTCCAATGTACAGTAAATCAGTCTTTTTTTACCAAATCAGCACCGTGCACCAGTGGTGGGTTCTGGAAGAAACCTCTTATTGGTTGATCTCTTGCAGTGTGGCTTGCAGAACGAGACTGTTTATCTTTGTTCTGAGATGTTTTTGAGGTGTCTTGAGGCAGAACGATAACAACAGTTCATGGCAGAGAAAATATTAAAGCAGCACTTTGACGTCATACACAAGCAAACTTATTTTGCAGTAGTAAATAACCCCAAAAATAATTATGTTGTAAGTGTTATAATTGTGCCCCCATTGCATTCACTAACTCAGAAAATGCAAAAAAGCACAACCCAATAACTTATAGTGACACACAGTGCTCAGCATATACGAGTACACCCCATTTTGAATATGAATAATTTTATCCATTTCTCAGTAAATATGGGTAATATATATTGGTGCATTTGAATAAAACAGATTTATTTATTAAAATAGTATTTTGGTCACAGAACATCTTTTAGAAATAGAAAGATTCATGCAAAATATTGCAAAAAAATTACAAACTCCAGCATTTCAACAAAATTGTATATATTTTTAGTTTCTCTTGATTTTTGCTGTTTTTCAAAATGTTATTTAATATTTATAAACTTGGGCTACAATATTTTGAACCATTGTAAGTTATTTTATTAGATAAACTCCAGATTTGTCTTCAGTGTTGACTAATCTAATGTATATGCGCAGATATAATATTGTAAATCCTCCTATAGAACATATGAATTGAAATGAGAGATTTGTGAGGGGTGTACTTGTATATGCTGAGCACTGTATGTAGGTGATCTTATTTTAATATTACTGCTCCTTAATCTGCACCATTCTGCCTTTTCTGTTTATTAGTTGTAAAAGCTAAATATTGACAATGTTGAAGACAGAAAAACTTTACAAATGTTTTGTGCTTGGATGAACATATCCTTATCCATAGACCCCTGACATCTAAGGCATGAGGACAGTGTGGACAAGTTTCATTTTTAGAGGAAATGCCAGTTGTGTATTAATGGCTCTTTCCACTGAGTAGTGCACTTCTGTACAGTAAAATGCGGTAACCATTTATTTCTCTTTGCAATGTCAGAAATAAAAAAGAACTATCTTTACTGTTTTACTTTTTTGAGAAATTTTTGTACGGGTGGCACAGTCTGTCTTTGTCAGTCACCTGTGTTTGTTGTGTGTGCTGTCACACATGCGCCATTTTGTCGGAATACAATGATTTCCAACTGATTTTTAAAAAAATGTAGTTTCATAAACTGCAATCTGGAGGTTTAAAACATTTAATAAATGCTGTAAACGTAGAAAAATCCTGGAATGTTTTCAACAAAAACCTTTATTTTTTTTTTTTTAGAAAAAAAGATAATCTGAAATCAACTTTTTCACAAGCGGTGTGTAAAACAGCTCAAGTCAGTTGTGACCTACATGATTTTTCAAAATTTTAACAATCAGTAGTTTTACAATCTTATATCCATATGCACTAAATCAGATTTAAAATGTACGCACAAAACTAAAGTGTTACATCAAATTAAAATAAGTATTTAAAGCCTAAGCAATGATAATTGTAAAGTTGATTAAAAGTGCTTACCTTTGTGAAAATGACGAGAACACACATACATATACGGAGATATGTTTGCAAAGCATATATTTTTGCGTCTCACTGCAGCAACCTAGGCCATCTGATGTCTCTTTGTTTTTCCACCACCTTCTGTCCATATCCTCACTGTAAAATCCCAAAAGTTAAGGTAACTCAAACCGTTTGAGGAAACCCATTGCAACAAATAATTTAAGTTCAAAAACAAATGCTAATGAGTACTGTGAACTTAATCCATTTGAGTAAATGAAGCACTTTGAGCACAGTAAAACCAAATAAATGAAGAGAACTCAAACCTACTGAGTACTGTAATACCCAATAAGTTAAGGCAACTCAAACCGTTTGAGTTAAAAAAAATCTATATGAGTGCTGTGGACTTACTCCATTTAAGTTGAATTAATGAGGTATTTAATCAACTCATTACCTTCAACACTGGGTTCAAAACTCTTTTCAAATGTTAACTACACTCATTTCATGTGATAAAGTTCACTGTTGGGTTTTGCAGTGCATGCTTCCAAGTGGGAAATTGAAAAAAAAATCTGTCGCTGTGATTAATTTTGTTTCCTTTTCAATCGTGAGACTTACTGTTACAGCCCTTAACACAGCAAGAATGTACCATTGTGTTTGTTTTTGTGAAAAACGCTCAAACCAGCAAACCGATATCGTTAACTCGGATACCCCACAAATGGCGGCTACACCGATAATGCGACATGACGTTCACAAGGGTGATGTCACTTGACAAAAAATGATAGTGTGGAGCTAGACTCGCTGCTGAATGCTGATTGGTTTACAGAGAATCATCACTTGCGTGTGCAACAAGCCAGGGGAACGACGACACCGGTCGACAATTTTAAAATGCTAAATTTTATTGGACAGTGCTGCGAAAAGGGGCGGGATTAAATAAGATGATGTGACAGATAAAACAAACAGCATGTTTTGATCTTCTGTTGGTCTCACGCATTCACATGAGGCGAAATAGCCGGTCAGAGTTCACCAAGTTTGAACTTCCGAACCCAGTGACATGCAAAACCTGACACATACATTGCGCTTCCAGTCTGCTGCATTCGCTTGCTTATGAATGGAAGTCAGTGGAGCAAAAAGTGCACCATGGCCGCAGCTTAAATCGTCATTTTTAAGCAGCTCATTTGCATCTAAAGGAGCATACAAAATCGCTTGATTTTGCTCACACCCCTAATAAAGGACAGATTTGACAAGTTCTAATTAATATGGGATATTTGTAACAGAAGCTTCCCCGATTTTTGTATGCCCTAATTTAGAGCGGTATTTGAGTATTCATATATTTGAGTTTGATGTATGGAATGCTGCATTGACTCGCCTGAGGTGTGAAGCTTGACGTGGGTGTGCGCAGGACACAATTATAGTTTCTTAACCTGACAGAGAGTGCAACGGTCATGACCACAGACCTCAAAAGCTCTGGTAAAAAAAAAAAAGCTGCCGGTAAGAATGCATTGATCCATAATAGATTTCTCCCTGCATGCCGGTCAGAGTCAGGCTGGATTTATCAGGTAGCTGATAGAGAAGCTGGTCCACCCACTGGTAGGTATGGAAAGATTTATATGCCTGCAGTCAATAGCTCTGACCTTAACTTACAGTAAACAGGCTGAAGTGGCAGGGGTCAATGAGTCCAAGACCCGGTCATTCCTTTGATGAGAGGCTAGAAAGAGAATGCGCTGCAGCTTCTAATTGTTCAGCTAAAAATGCTGAATTTCAGTGTTTTAGATTACAGTTAGTGATGTAGATGTATATATGACTTTGTGGACATTTATATATTAATATGGTTATAGAAAATCTTAAAGTATACAGAAGTTCTTGTACTATGTACCATGATGTGAATGGTTATTTATATACTTTTTTAATGGATAAAGAAAAAATGCAGTTGTTTTAAAAATAATAAATTGTTTATAAGTTTTTTTTTGCTAGAACAGTGTTGATTATAAAGAAATATTATAAGAAATATTATAACTAAAGATGTATTATATATCTATGTATCATAATATAAAGTCTTATAAATTATTCAAATGTTTTATGTAATAATTGTTTATTTTATAGATTATATAGATAATTAGCTTTAAATAATAACCTTTTATTTTTAGTTTATGTACAAAAAAAGAGAAAGCTCAAAAGCTATAAACTAAATGCTCATTGTACATGGAGAATGTACTCATTTGCATTTCAGATCCCTACAACAACTTTTCTTTTCATTAAAATAAACACTGTCCTTGCTTATCTCTGTTTACCTTTTTAACTAATCATACACATACACATACATACTCATACAAATGTTGCATTCACTTGGAGAGAAATAAATCTCAGCAATTTAAGAATTAACAGAATTTCTCAAATTAAAAACGTTTTGTTCTATAAATAAATATTTTATTCTTAGTTTAGTTCTTAATTTGTTCTAAATGTGGTGTTTTATATCTCTTAAAAAACCTTTAAATCATGTTGAAAAAAAAAACGAAGTATAAAAAACAAAAAAACATTCATGATTTTGTTTGTTTGTGTAGGGACAGTTAAAATAAGATTTCAGTCAAATTCTGAAAAATATGCATTGTGCATAGATAAAGCATGCTACTTATTAATATATATTTTAGGAGTCACAGCACAATTTACTGTAATTTTCAGAATAAAACAGATCAATTAAAAAAAAATCAAGTTTCAGTTTCAAATTTTCTTTATTACAAGAGAATCTTACTTTTCTATACCTTAAAAAGCCATTCATTTTGTAATCTTTCCCTTTTTTGTTTTTGGTTGTAGACTTCAAAATATTTCTTTCTATAGTACACTATTTAAAGATGAAGGCTCTTTATTGATATTAATGGTTCCTTTAAAACCTCTAACTTCCAAAGACCACTTGCATTCCTCATTTCCTTATTTAGATTAAAATGTTCTTCAAACAAATGTCTCTTTTGAGAAATGTTCACTGAACGGATCTTTGAGTAAATTAATCTTGTATGTCATCACAGTGACAGCTCTATTTTGAAGTGCGCAAGTAGTTCTTGTTCAGTTTGTGGTACAGAAATGCAGGCTTCCACAATGTTGTAATTCATGAATACTTGTATAACGTATAATAGTGCAGTTTTATGTTGTGCAGTGAATCATGTATTTGCAGATGCTTAGAAGCCTCAGATAACTCGTCAGGTTTGTTTGTCATCTCTTATAGACACAGACAGGAAAGATCTTGTAGAGCAGGACTCCACCTTTGCCAAAAGGCAAATGCTTACAGCAATTACTAAGTTCAAGAAAAATGGAAAATGAGAAAGCCAAAAATGTGGGGTGATGTAACATTTCAGCCTCTCAGACAGGCTGTCTGACACATACCTACGTGCTTTTTTTTAACATTTAAAAATCTTTCCATGAAACTTGTTCTGGAAAAGTAACAATTGTGTATTAGCATTACATGATTTTTTAAAATCAATCTTAGGGATTTTCTTTAACAATATTTATAAATGTTACAATAGAAATGTACATGGTTTTATTTTACATTAAAGTTTGAATAATCACCTCATATTTTAACTAACATATTAATAATTAACTGTGACACTGAAAACTGTGAACAATATTTGAAAATGCAAAAAAATATCATTATAAAAGAAGTAAAACCATTATTTTACCATTAAAATCTATAGCTAACCAAAAACAGATCAATAAAATGCAAAGCGAGCATCATTCAATTTAAAAACTTGTCAGTTGTGCAGTTTTACACCTTTTTTCTCCTTTTACAACTTTGCAACTCATGAAAATTGTTGTACACAAAAAATTCTGTGTAACACAATCGAGTTGTGTTGAGACAACACCAAAGAATTACGTTAACATATTAGTTTTTACGAAATTATGTATATTAAACATAAAACAATTAGGTTGTCTTCAAATAAAAAACTCAAGAATTGTTGTTTCAGCTTATTTTATATAAGTAGTTTGAACAAACAGCAAACACAATTTTTGAGTGCATGCACACACTGTAAAAAATGCAGGGTTCCACACGATTTATTCTTATTGTCCCAACACAAATTGATTAAGTTAACACTTTTAACAAATTTATGTGGATTGAACATAAACAAATTAAGTTGTCCTAATGAAATCTCAAGCATTGTGTTGTTTCAGCTCATTTTAAATAAGTAGTTTGAACGAGCAAAATAATTGTATTTTATTTTTTGAGTGCAGGGCTGATGATCTGTACACTCAAAAAAATATTTGCTGCTTGTTCAAATTAATTGACAATTAATTGTTTTAAATAAATAGATAAATTGTTTAAATTTGTACAAATGATTAGTTTAACTAAATCAACTTGTGTTGGGACAACATTGTGTGGAAAACAGCATTTTTTACAGTGGAATATCATTGAAAGTGCATTAGCTGTAATTTGCCGTGCATTAATAAACACTGATATTCAAAACAAGTTTCAATCTTTCCAAATATGAATTATTTCTGAAAGCACACATGATAAAGATCACTTTACAATCATGGTATTATCACTCTTTCTTAAGATTTTTTTTGGGACAACTTAATTATTTTATGTTCAGTCTACTTAAATTCGTACAAATGATTAAGTTAACGTAATCAGTTTGTGTTGGAACAACATGAAGGAATTGTGTAGAAAACAACATTTTTACAGTGTAATATTATTGAAAGTGCATTAGCTGGAAGAACTTAAAAGTAATTTGTCATGCATTAATAAACACTAAAATTCATAGCAAGTTTCCAACCTTTCCGAATTACATTTGAACTATTTCTGAAAGCACACATGATAAAGATCACTTTACGAACATGACATTATCATTGTTTCTTAAGTTTTTTTTGGATCAACTTAATCATTTGTACAAATTTAAGTAGATTGAACATAAAATGATTAAGTTTACTTCGATTTGTGTTGGGACAACATGAAGAAATTGTCTGGAAAACAGCATTTTTTTACAATGTAATAATATTGAAAATGTATTAGCTTGCAGAACTTACAAGTAATTTGTCATGCATTAGTAAACACTGAAATCATGGTATTATCACTCTTTCTTAAAAGTTTTTTTGGGGACAACTTAATTATTTTATGTTTAGTCTACTTAAATTCATACAGATGATTAAGTTAACTTAATTTGTGTTGGGACAACATTATGTGGAAAACAGCATTTTTTTACAGTGTAAAATTATTGTAAATGTATTACCTTGCAGAACTTACAATTAATTTGTCAATCATTAATAAACACTGAAATTCATAGAAGTTTCCAACCTTTCCAAATTACATTTGAACTATTTCTGAAAGCACTCATGATAAAGATCACTTTACAATCATGACATTATCACTGTTTATTAAGGATTTTTTGGGGCAACTTAATTATTTTATGTTTAATCTACTTAAATTTGTACAAATGTACAACATTTTTTACAGTGAAATAATATTGAAAGTGCATTAGCTGGCAGAACATTTGAAGTAGTTTGTCCTGCATTCAAATCACTGAAATTCTAAACAAGTTTCCAACCTTTCCAAACTATGTTTGAATTATTTCTGAAAGCCCACATGATAAAGATAACTTTACAATGATGACATTGTCTCTGTTCTTAAGGTTTTTTGAGGGACAACTAAATTATTTTATTTTATGTTCTATCTACTTAAATTCGTACAAATGATTAAGTTGCCTTAATCGATTTGTGTTAGGACAGCATGAAGAAATTGTGTGCAAAACAGCTTTTTTTTTTACAGTGTAATATTATTGTAAATGTATTAGCTTGCAGAACTTACAAGTAATTTGTCATGCATTAGTAAACACTGAAATCATGGTATTATCGCTCTTTCTTAAGTTTTTTGGGGGGACAACTTAATTATTTTATGTTCAGTCTACTTAAATTCGTACAGATGATTAAGTTAACTTAAACAATTTGTGTTGGGACAACATTATGTGGAAAACAGCATTTTTTTTACAGTGTAATATTATTGAAAGTGGAAAAACTTTAAAGTAGTTTGTCATGCATTAATAAACACTGAAATTTATAGAAGTTTCCAACCTTTCCAAATTACATTTGAACTATTTCTGAAAGCACACATGATAAAGATCACTTTACAATCATGACATTATCTCTGTTTCTTAAGGATTTTTTTGGGACAACTTAATTATTTTATGTTTAGTCTACTTAAATTTGTACAAATGATAAAGTTAATTTGATCAGTTTGTGTTGGGACAACATTGAGTGGGAGACAATTTTTTTTACAGTAAAATAATATTGAAAGTGCATTAGCTGGCAGAACATTTAAAGTAGTTTGTCCTGCATTAAAAACACTGAAATTCTAAACAAGTTTCCAACCTTTTCAAACTATGTTTTAATTATTTCTAAAAAAAACACATGATAAAGATCACTTTACAATCATGACATTGTCTCTGTTTCTTAAGGTTTTTTGAGGGACAACTAAATTATTTTAATTTTATGTTCAATCTACTTAAATTCGCACAAATGATTAAGTTGCCTTTAAAAAATGCTGTTTTCCACATAATGTTGTCCTAACACAAATTGATCAAGTTAACTTAATCATCTGTATGAATTTAAGTAGACTGAACATAAAATAATTAAGTTGTCCCCAAAAAAACTTTTAAGAAAGAGTGATAATACCATGATTTCAGTGTTTACTAATGCATGACAAATTACTTGTAAGTTCTGCAAGCTAATACATTTTCAATATTATTACATTGTAAAAAAAAATGTTAGGACAGCATGAAGAAATTGTGAGAAAAACAGCTTTTATTTACAGTGTAATATTATTGAAAGTGTATTAACTGGCAGAACTTTAAAAGTTTTTTATCATGCATTAATAAACACTGAAATTCTAAACAAGTTTCCAACTTTTCCAAATTACATTTGAATTATTTCTGAAAGCACACATGATAAAGATCACTTTACAAACATGGCATTATCACTTTTTCCAGAAGCGATTCTGCTGTCGTTCTGCCAGACGGTCATGACATGACTCATTTTGAAGAAGTATGATCGAAAACAGGTGTCGAGCCCAGTCATTTAAAAAAATAATTTGCCTCGTAAGATGTAAACCCTCATTTCTTTTTGTGTTTTTTGAAAAAACTCTCATGTATGACAATAAGAAATTCACTGTTCATTACAGGAAAGGAAGTATGGCTGAGGTTTACAGTCAATGAAGTCGGAGGGGCGTGTGTTAGCGTGACAGAGGTGGAGCTTAATCCACAGAGAGAGAGAGAGAGAGAGACTCCTCTGTGAGGAGGCCTGTGCCGTCGACCCCGAAAACCCATCCGAGAAGTGTTGCTGGCGCTGCACCACAACATGCGTCTCAATCCCACAGTCACGCGGGAGCATCTCAGCGCATGCTAACACTCGGAGCTGTCATTGCCACCTCCTGTCAGAGCAGTCAAACAATGGAGCAAACCACTGTGAGTGATCAAATTTGAGTTTTGACTTTTGCTTTTACACCTCACGCATATGCAGAAAACATGGGCGTCTTGAATGTGCCTCTAGGTTTGGGATTGCACTTTTGTTTTGAGGGTCAGAATCGGATTTAGACCCAGCAGCCTCCAAACGTCATGGATCACGGTCACAGAGGTAACCGGGTCAATTGTGCACTGGGGAAATGTTTGACAGGTGTCCTCAAATGTCCCCTTGTGGCGCTTTGAGGCGGCAGGTTGAATGAGATAATCTACACCCTCATTAAAATTCCATTTCAGTTAGGAAGCCATTTTGACCAAACAGAAGATTTGTTGAAAGTCATGCTCTGGTTGATGTACGTCCATATTTAAAGTGTTTTGTAAAGGAAATAAAGCTTCCTTTTCAGTTTCCTCTCCAGGTGCTGCAAAAAAGAGAGCCGTATAAATAAATATCGAGCCGCAAAGTGACTGCAATATTAACTTGATATAGAAAATCAGCTTTCATTGGAGGCGAACCTCTGCCAAAAGGTTCAATCTAATTATGGATGCATTGGAGGATCCATTTTCCCTGGAAGCTCAGTCATAGGTTCCAGTTAAACTTTTAATCCAGCGGAGAGAGTTGTTTTTTCGGCCACGAGAGGGAAAGAGTCGATCATTCTGAAATGACTATGAAATCCTTGAATGAACTCTCTCACATGCACCTTATGTGTAGGTTAAGTCAAGTTTGGTTTCACATTTCATTAGAAAGCACAATAGATGCCTTAAAACTCACTCAAAGATTAACATGCTGGTTACTGAGCCTTTTCGGTTGTTGTCACTGGACGTTGTTTAAGGGATAGTTCACCCAAAAATGAAGGTTTACTCACTATACACGCTCAGAAATAAAGGTGCAAGAGCTGTCACTGGGGGGATACCTTTTTAAAAGGTACATATTTGTACTTAAAGGGTATATATTGGTACTTCAAAGGTATATATTAACACCTACAAATTTCAAGTACACTTTTGTGCACCAGATGTGAGTTTCTGCTGATTTTGTGTGATTTGGATGTTTAGAAATGAAACTAAAGAGACAGTTGTTGTATGATTTTATTAGTGATTCCACATATGAAGTTCAATGGTAAGTTTGGCAAGCAGTTTTGGAGAATTTGATGTTTAACCATTCAGGCAGAATGCCTGATCATACTGCCCCAGAGGCGTTTTAAAGATTGCCGCCGAATGAAATGACTTGCCTTAAAGGGACTTTGCTAATATGTAATAAGGACCCTTTAAGTACGAATATGTACCTTTTGAAAAGGTACCACCCTAGTGACAGCTCTTGTACCTTCATTTCAAAGAGTGTATGCTCACCCTCAAGAGTTTCTTGAGTTGCTTTATTCTGTTAAACACAAAAAAGCTGAAAACCTGTAACCACTCACTTCCATAGTAGGAAAAGCGAATGCTATGGAAAGTCAATGGTTACAGGTTTTCAACATTCTTCAAAATATCTTCTTATGTGTTCAACAAAAGTGAGAAAGTCAAACAGGTTTGGAACAAGTAAAGGGTGAGGAGATGATGACAGGTTGTTGTTTTTTTGGTGAACTGTCTGTTAAATTGTAACCTTTTTGAAAGCAGGTATCAGTGAGTAATGTAGGCCGAAAGGGGACATGATTTTTGCTTAAGGAGCAGAGCTTATACAGATCTTCTAAGGTTCATAAAGTCAGCCATGGCTAATCTGACTATTGAAATGACATAAAGAGGATCCAGATGTCTTAAGCTACTAGTGAATATGCTTCTGTTTTACATTTTTCTAGTTTATTACAAACATTTCTTACTGCACGATGAATTACATTTAAAAAGGATTGAAAAAGTTGAATTTCAGAATGCCTTTAGCTCACACTACATGATTCCACAAATTAATGATAATGATTATGTTCTCCAGCAAGACTTGAGATGATCTAAAGACTCAATGGATTAGGAGCATTTGGTCATCTGAACCAAGTGTCACACGATTCTTGTCACAAATTTGTTTCTTTGAGTAATACAAGATTAATGCACAATCCAAAATGTTTCGTATTCATTTTATTGCATGCCTTTTTTGTTAGTTTGTTTGAAGTCACAGTGACAAAACAGATATTTTCTTTATTGCAACATATCTGGGTGTAATGGGTTTTCTAAACAACAAAAACGCAGGGCGGGACTTAGTCTCAGCCTCAGGCATCACATCCACAGGCAGTTGGCTGAACATCTGATGCACAAAACTTTCTGCAGAGAGATTAGGATCTAATAAACAAGCATGGAGAGTGTACGATATTGACACCTACTGAGTTGTAGGCTACAATGCAAATTAGTTTAGAAGTATAAAAGTCATGGTGCTATATGAATGGGACAAGAAGAAAAATTTGGGGACAGCCGGAGAACACGTTGCCTTTTATCTTTGCTTTCCCTGTTTGAAAGTTTTAACACCATGTCACCGTGATATAGGCTGCACGAGCAAACATGCCGTTTAGGAGACACAATCACAGATGCACCAATTTGGAAATTTTGTCTGGTACTCTTTACGTTCATATTAAATTGAACACATGTTGTAAGATGCTGACATTATGAATTGTGATTGGTTGCTGTACACCTCAGTATGAGCAGTGCATGACCAATGAAAATTCCAATCTCCACTGGCTTGCAGGGTTTGGGACTTGTGGAGCTGCGCATTGATGGATTTGCTCTTCGGTGTCTGGACTTTCAGCAGTGAAAATTAAACCACACTGAACTGAACTAAACTGAACTAAACTCTGAAAACTGAACTAGCGCAGTTTTAATTTACTATAATCTTCTATGCTAAGCTGCTTTGACACAATCTACATTGTAAAAGCGCTATAGAAATAAAGATGAATTGAATTGAATTGAAAACTGTAGTCCAGTCTAAACCTTCTGCCATCAGTCTGAAGTTTTGGTTGTGCCAAACTTGGTAGTTCTTGATCCTGTCATTTGATTGGATTTTGAGATGTTCCTATTGGAAAATGTGATGCAATCTATTGCTTTGGCATATTCATAAATTGATTATTTGAAATGTCTCATTAAAGCTATGATCACAACAGGTTTACTGTATATCCTCCATATATGACTGTAGTCTGTATCAACCCTCAGTTTTTACTCAGAACTTCTGGATACTGTGAAGCAGCGATCTGTCCTGTTCCCAGCGTGCTTTTCTGCATGTGCAGCATGGGGTGAAGCAAGTGAAAGAGGACATTGTTCGTGTCTTAGTGAGGCATGTTGCATGCACTTATAACTCTGAGTGGGTGAAGTTTCCCCCATCATGCACCAGGAATGCCTTTGAATGACTGGATTGTGTGGAAGGGGAGAGCAGCAGGCGCTCAGCGCTTTTGTTTTTATTTTTCACTCTCTCTCATCGCTGTGATAATCTCTCTTCTGCTTAACCCAAAAAGAGACAACTGCCATTATTTACTCATCTTCAGGCCATTTCAGACCGGACATTTATTGAATTGTCCATGTAATCAAAGCCAGTGGGGTTCAAAACAACATTAGACCCCACTGACATTCTAAAAGTGATGAAATGAGCTTGAATGACGGTGCAGATAGCCTTGAGGGTATAGAGACATTGCACTTCAGGCATCCCAAGTTTGAATCTCAAACCCTCTTCCTTCCCTCCCTTCTCTCTCTCCAACTTCACTTCATGTCCAGCTACCAATCTATCATAATTAAAGCTAAAAAATCTTAAAAATTAAAAAAGAAATGAGGTTGAGTAAATTATTCCACAATTAAAGTATGCGTGAACCAGAATTTGCTGCGACTTTTATTTCAGCATGTTGATATACTTCCAACAGAAAGGCAATATTGAGTAGGGCATTAGGCTTTCTTTTACACATAATTCTCTCATAGCAAACTAATGGTAAGAGGGGCTTTCTATTTATAACAGTACTGCAAGACACTTTTTTTGGTTTTAACAAACAGAGCTTAGAACATGTAATTGTATTACAAATAAAATGAAGAAATAATCAGCAGAATAAAAATAAATTGTAAAATATTCAGTGCTGTGAAAAATTCACAGCTACTACTGCTGTTGCTGATAATGCTAAATGTATAAATCTAACAATATAATTTGTACAATCCATATTTATTTGTAGTCTCATTTTCAGTAAATGATTCAGTTATTCACTTAAAATTTCATGTTTCATTGCTAGATGTGTCATTTTTAAAGAATTATTCAGTGGCCATTCAGTCATATTTTTGATTGCTGGCCATTTTGATCGCCACTTATTGGTTAAATAATGTAATTGCTGCCTACAGCTTGCATTTTTGAGCGTCTTTAAATGCACATGGCGGTGATTTTAATCTTTACCATAAACATCAGTGGTTTTATCTAAACCATAAACTGTTATCCCAGTACTTCTGTGTATTTGACTGTTTCTAACTTCATAACTAACTCAAAAGACTAAATAATCTCTTTCTTGATTTTTGCTTTTCAAACACAGATTTGAATGCAGCAATTTGAAGGATTAATAAACATACGCAAATCACCATCATTTATAATTTATGTTGTGTGGGTGTTGAGATCCAGATCTTTTGATGATTAATCATGCAGTTTACACTGAATGCATAAATGCAGGCCAAACAAATGACAGAAAACACCTTTAATAACCTAAGAAACCCACCACATCTTGAATAACCCACCACAACTTCGTCTTCCGTCAGCATTATATTTTACAGGAAAGCTTAAATGCTTTCATACATGTGATTTGAATGGAGCGAGAAGCGATCTCTCTGTCATCGTTACAAATTTAGGATTAATCTACAAGTAAAAAAAAGTATTATTCCGCGGGCCACTTGTGTTCCAAACCATGGGTTGTGATCCGTACAAATCACGGGTCAACCGTGATTTACACCCCTAGTTAAGGTTATTGATGTACCTTTGCTACGGAAGCCCTCAGCTTGACATCAACAGAAGGACCGCCATTCCAAACGTGGAAGCAAATGAGCAGATTTTCATTGTCTATTATCAAAACAACCCAAAAAAATCTGTGGATTAACTTGCACGGATTAACTGTCCACTTTAAGAATAACAATGTGAGCAAACTAACTTTTTTTTTTATTTTATGTGCTATCCCTTTAAGTACTACATCTCATGTTCAGACTTTATGTGTTTCACATTAAACCAGCCAACGCAGTCAACAGAGGAAAAAGAACATATAGGAAAGAGTGATTTAAGTATGTTGTAATGTCATGGATTAAGATGCCCTGCACAGCTGCATCAGGGCCGAACTGTACAGTGGTGTGTTTCTCATTCTCTTCCAAGTTCGAAAGCAATGACTCGTTAAAACGTGTGACTCAGAATGGCTTGTTTGCGAGCAGACCACCTCCAGAGTTTGATTCACAGGCTTGGGCTATTGATTCAAGTCTTCCGCTTGTGCCTAACAAAGAAAACAAATGGCTTTCACGTCTCTCCCTCCCTCTCGTGCATTCTTTTCTCTCAAAGGGCATTGATTGATGAAACCACACAAGTGAAGGGTCCCGATGCCGCCGGGTAGGGTGTGGGGGGGGGGGGGGGGGGAAACTCTCAGTGATGTAATGTTTCTGAGGTCTGTCTAGATCGACATAAAAATGAAAACAAAGATTTTGAGATTTCGCCGCACACGTGCTCGTTTGAGTCTCAAAGGAGAGTTTTGGCACTTACGTCATGGAACTTGGCGGCATTTGCAACCGTTCGAAATGTTCATGTGGGAAAAAAGTCTGTAAAATTTCCGAAGATTAAGTGACACAAAATTGCCTATTGATTTCAGTGAACATTTCATCAGTGCAGCAGTCACAATCCCAGTCTTCGGTCACACCCTAAGGGGTCAGTTGATATTTCGTCTGCTTCTTAATAGGACAGGTAGACTTTTTGCGAACAGCTGACGTCATGAATGACCATTTCGAGTTGCCTTGCGTAAGTTCTTTTCAGTCACTTCCTTTGCTTCTTTTATGAAGCACAAATGTGACACCGGTCTCTGAGTTCAGTTTACTGCCCCGTGAGAAACTCTGGGCCATGACACCGTCTCCTGTTCAGGGTGTGTTTTGATTGGAGGAGTCTCCTCTGTGTCAAGAGCTGCGTGTTGAGGCTTCCTCCAACACTCCGAGCGGTAAGGAGAGCACCAAGTGAAAGGTCATGTAGAAGGAGAGAGAGGAAGGCTATTTTTAACCCTGCTGTATCATGTATCACCTCCCTGACACGAGATTAGGTGAAGGAAGGTATTTCAGGATGCTCTTGGGTAACCGTTTAGGTGAAACCAGGGGCTGCTTTTGTCTAATTAGCGTTCGGAAAATTAGCTTTCCAGATTTTTTGGATGGTTATTAAAGACAATACCTATAATTTGAGTTTATGTAAAGCAAATGGTTTTAATATTTTAATAAAAAATGCTGCAAAGCTAAAAGTAAAAAGTAAAGCATTAACAGCATTTCTATGGGCCTCTATTGGTTGGTTAGTAGCTGTTAACTGGTCTGTTGCTGGTCAGTGTTTCAGATATTACCTCTGTGAGTTGCAGTATGAGTGTTTACCACAGCTGTAGTCACAGTTGGCACAGTACTGTACCCTTGTAGTACTTTGAAGTTGGCTAAACATATGGTAAATATCTGGGGAATGTTTTGCTCATGCCTGCGAGGCTATGAGCAGATGCTTTTTGAGATGACATTGGAGGATGTGCACTAAAGACTTGACTAGAGAAATGTCTGACCTGGCAAAGGTTACACCGAAGCCTTCCTCTCTTCTATTTGCTTTCCTTTGCAAGTGTCCCTTTCCTTCCCTTTGGTGTCTGGGAATGGCCTGATTTATTTGCACATCGTGTCATTTTTTTCAGCGGTGCAGCCTTTCTCAACCTGTTTGTGTGAGTTTGCTAGATTTTAATTTACATTGCTAGATTTTAATTTAAAGCAGATTTTTGCACAAAGCTATAAAATTTTTGCATTATTATTGGACTTTATGTTGAACTGTCACTACATATGGGGTACAACGCTTATTAAGTAAGCAAATAATAATAATAATAATTATTATTATTATTATTATTATTATTATTGTTGTTGTTGTTATTATAGTGAACTACTAATATTCTAGTATTAATGAATATTATTAATAGTAATAATAATAATTATTATATTTTATTAATAATAATAATAATAATAATATATTTTATAATAATATGTTGTTATTATTATTATTATTATTATTATTATTAAATGTTAGGTGTAAGGTTTAATTAATGTTGAAATAAAGTTGTTTTGTTTATATATTATAGAGCATGTATCAGCGGGGTCTTAAAAAGTCTTAAAATGAAATATTGACTATGCGAACTTTTCGAAAAAAAATTATCTTTAATTATAAACTTGCTCAATTATTATTATTATTATTAGTTGTAGTAGTAGTAGTATATTTTAATTATTTATTTTTTAGTAATTTATATATTATTTTCTCTCAGAGGATATGTTTGTTCATAACTTTTATTTATTTTAATTTGAGCGGATAGTGGGGAAAAAAAGAAAACCTAAGAATTTTTCCTTTGTTTTTATTGTATACTACTATGTATGGTCTTGTTAATCACCATTAAAAGATGTAAAAAAAAAGTCTTAATGTCTTAAGTTTCAAAATCTAAATATTAAAAAGTCTTAAATTCACTGAAACATTGTGTTCTAGGTCTTAAATCAATTTAAACGGGTCTTAATTTATGTAGTCAAGCCAACACACATCCAATCACCAACAATACATTTCAACTTTAGCAAAACTCTATTTATGACTAGTATTATAACAGTCTGTTGTGTATACTGTACATTTAGTTGAAGTACTGTGCATTTAGTTGAGTTTTTTTAAGTTATGTTGAAAAGTGGGGCAAGAACATTTATGGTTAGCCCTATACAAGTCTGAAATTTCATTCTTGATGGTCTTAAAATTTCTTAAAATATCTTAAATTTGACTTGATAACTGATTTATTTTATCTTTGACATGATGAAAGTAAATAATATTTGACTAGATATTTTTCAAGACACTTCTATACAGCTTAAAATGACATTTAAAGGCTTAACTAGGTTAATTAGGTTAACTAGGCAGGTTAGGGTAATTAGGCAAGTTATTGTATAACGATGTTTTTTTCTGTAGGGACTAATAATTTTGACCTTAAAATGGATTTTAAAAAATTAAAAGCTGCTTTTATTCTAACCGAAACCAAGCAATTAGAATGAATGAATATTTATAATCATTATATTCAAATTTTTTAATACCTTATAATATAATTGCATTTAGGCTTTTGATGCTTGGGTGACAACTTGCCCAGATCCTCTAGTGTATATATTATGCAGTATTATTTCTATTGTGAAGCGTCTGTTCATGCAGCTCAAAGGGAGTTGAATAAATAAAAGCGGCGGATTCCCCAGTCTCTTCCTGCATTTGCTATATATTTAGTGTCTCTTTTGTGTCTCTCTGCTGCTTTTCTCACTGTCTGGACTTTGGGAAAAGGGGGTCGTTTGTTTCAGGAATGCACTTCTCTTGGCATCATCGCATCTTTGTTGGAAGGCGAGGGAGGAAGGTCTGGGTTTGCTGTCGAGGGTTATCGGGGACTGTTTTTTTGGGGGATTTGTTTGGGGGTTAAAGCAGCAGCAGAGTTCATTCATTCATTCATCCGGCCGTCATGGGCCTCCACTTTCTTTTATTTTTAGCCAAATCCATCAGGCTTGACAAGTGGGAAATTTGAGCCAGCGCGGGGCAGAGCTCCAGAAGCCCCTCTCTTTCCCTTTCCCTCTCCCTCCTGGGACAAACAGAGCAGTGCAGAGACTGGATTCACACCGCCAGAGATGTTGAGTCATGGGAGTCTGTGTACACAGAGACATCCCATGACAGAAAGAGGGGGACATGCTAAGAAATTACTTTTTTTTCATCAGAATTTTAAAAAATGTATGTAAAAATTGATTTATTATTAATAAAACTGTGTCTTAAAGCATTATATTTATTTATTTATTTATTTATTTATTTATTTATTTATTTATAAAAACTATGCCAGATTAATTAGTGATGAAGAGAATAACCCTGATGCCAAATTAATTAGTCTAATAATAATAAGCCAAAGGAGTGAGTCTAATTTTTAAACAAGAAACATTTTCTTAACCGATTTGCAAACACTATTTGATGGTTTTGAGCAGAGATGGCAAAGATACACACATCCTTTACTCAAGTAGAAGTACAAATACTCATGTTTAAAACGACTGGTAGAAGTTGAAGTACTGACTACACTTTCGTACTCAAGTAAAACTAAAGAAGTACGGCCTGAAATAAGTACTTAAATAAAAAGTATTCATTATATACCTATACTATACCATTAAATACTTTGCTTAGAATACTATACTATATGCTTTGCTATGCAATAGCTACTAAATAATATTATAATAAATAGCATTGTATATAATTTGTTGAGAAGTATGTGCTTTCAAATATGTAATTTTTCACAGCTGTAGTGATGGAACAGTTCAAAATTCAACTGGAAAGTGCTTAAAGTCCTTCAATTCGACTATGGAAAAGGTGTAAGAGCCCTGTGCCTGTTGAAAAAAGAGGTTACAGTATAGGACAGAATCAGGTCATTATGCCTCAAAACAACGAAAAACTTAAATGAGTTAGATTTTCCAGTGAGATGTAGGCTAATTGAAATAAATGTATGAATTTGAAGCACTGAAGCAGGCATATTTATTACACAAGCTACTAAAAATTGGTGACCCCCCTATTGTAAATGTGTAATTCGCACCCTGACTACAGTTTATATAATACATGCTTAAACTATAAAACAGTATAAATTCTGTACTAGAAAATATGAACTCATTGGAAACAGAGGATATAAATCTCAATGCATAACATATTCATAAAGTATTTCATTGATTTAGTAGCCTACTAACTGTACAAACATTGACAATAAAGCACATGATTGTTAACGTTTTTTTTTTTCGTGGTATTAGATTGAAAGATTAGAGAAGCGCAGTACACCATGATCGAAAGTGGACAAAAGACTTTAGCCTAACCCCATTTAAATGCAAGATTTGAACAGGAATGCGTCTCTTGTTTACCTGTGATCCGATCGACCAAAATGCATCTTATTACCCGATATAAACATGACATCAGTCATGTTTACATCACTGATTCCCTCTCTCATCAAAGTTCACCATTCTTGCCATTCCCATGGTAAGCTTAATTAACAAGCCTTACAGCGCGTGATCAGAGGTTGAAAAAGGCGTGCAATGACAAAAAAATCTATTGAATCAAAAAGGCGTTCAAGTTGCGCAATGGCAAGGAATATTATAGATCGCAACAAACACATTAAAATGAATGTGACGAGGCCAATTTAAAAATGTAAGGAGTAAAAATGAAAAGTAATGGGGTAAAGTACTGATACCAGAAAAATCTACTTAAGTGCAGTAACAAAGTGTTTGTACTTCGTTACTTCCCATCTCTGGTTTTGCTCATAGATCTACCTCTGAGAAAAAAAACACTATTAGGAAATATGAATTCATGAGTTAAGTGCAACATATAGCACCATGGTGCTCACAGCGACCCAAGTTCGATTCCCAGCTCGAAGTCCTATGCCGATCCTTTCCCTCTCTCTGCTCCCAATGCTTTCCTGTCTGTCCTTCACTTATCGTATACCCATAAAAGGGAAAAAAACCCTAAAAAATACAAAAAAAAATGTGTTCAATTGTTTGTTCATTCATGTAAAAAAGGAAATCATAAAATTATTACATAAATTAAATGAATTTTATATCTTAAATATTTCAAATCGTATAGTTAATATTTAAAATTGAAACAGGCTAAATATGAACTAAAAGTAACATTGCAATAGGGAAAAGAATGAGTGTAAAGTTTTTTCAGTGCAGATGGACTGTAGGGTGGCGGGCTGTGATTGAGAGAGAGAGAGAGAGAGAGAGAGAGAGAGAGAGAGATCACCTCTCTGGTGTGCTCTCCTCTGCTTCTTCTATAAGGTAATGTCTGGTCACTCTGGAAGGAGAGACACGTGTGTGTGTGTCTGTGTGTGGATATATTTTAACACACAGCAGGCAGATGACGAGCAGGGGAGGGGGCCGAGGTCCGGCCAACCTCTTCTCTGCCCATCTCCCTTTCTCTAACCCAGTCCAGCACCAGCAGACGCAACATAACAGTAAAGTACAGCCAGAACCAGCCAAAAACACACACTCTAAAAGGCAAGTGAACTATTAAAATGCATGACTGTGTGTGTGAGACCGCATGCGTGTTTTGACTTCAGTACCCAGAACACTTGCTTATATGTTTTGTGTAAGGAATATTCAGAATATTGTGTTTTTTGTTCAGATATATGTTGAAGAGCAGAACAGGCATCTTGATGACTCTCCTGTCTTGTTTGAATATACTTGGAGTGGAAAGTAGATGGACATGTGGAGTGTTTATAGTAACAGATAGGGTTGTGAAAGATATATTGGGAGAGATATTCACTGCTTTGAGGAGACCGTTGCATTGCTGGTTTGGTATTGGGTCTGGATGGTGTACCAGAATATATGTGCTGGACACTAGTGACAAATGTGGAACAAAAACATGCTCATTCTGGTCATTTTTTTCAATTATATGCATTTATTCAATATTTATTTATTTTTCTAAAGTTCTTTTTTCTTTACTAGTTTTTCTGTGTATGTATTAATCATTTTATCACTCATTTGTCTATTTTACTGTCACTATTTGGTTTATTTGACTGACTTTCTATTTTTCTGCAATTTTTTCTATGATTTACTCTCGTTTTAATTTTGTCCTGGTCCTCAGAGTTTTCACTTTCCTGTCTATTTATGTTTCTGATTATTCTTTTTTTTCATTTCTTCATTCATTTACTTTTTGTTTATGTATTTAGTTATTTATTGCTTATAAGCTACAAGTAGCAGTTGAGAAATGCAGCCTCACAGACTAGTTAACTATTAAAAAAAGTTAAAGTTAGTAAACACTTGACTCTTGATGAGCTGGCATGATTTAGCAAAATCATGCCAACGTAACGCCCTAAACAATCTCTCAGTTCCTGAAAAGTTTATTCAAAGGGTATTTTCATCATTTTAAGAGATTATTATTATTGTTGTTGTTGTTGTTGTTGTTGTTGTTGTTATCATTATCATTATCAAAAAGCACATTTCGTTTCTCTAAAGTCATTTAAATGAAAGTCAGTATGACATCTCAAACTCAAATCCTGGAGGGCAGCAGCTCTGCACAGTTTTGCTCCAACCCTGATCAAACACAACTGATCCAACTAATAAAGGTGTTCATGACACTTTTGAACACCTCGATTATTTGGATCAGCTGTGTTTGATAGGGTTGGAGCAAAACTGTGCAGAGCTGCGGCCCTCCAGGCTTTGAGTTTGAGACCTATGCTGTAGGATTTGTGTCAGGATGTGCAGTATGTGTGTCCTGCCTTTGTCCAAGTGTATACTGTCAGTAAAAATGTAATTTTTGTATTATGGAGTCAGTAGTAGTCATGTCTGTGAGCCAAGGGCAGAGTTTAGGCCATGTTTAAAACAGGGTTCTGCAGGTGCTGCTGACATGACCCTGCTGTACACACACTTACCCGTCTGCACCTCAGTCTACTGTCACATCAGTTGCATTATAATCAGTTGAAAGAAAACTAGCATGAAAGCTGTGTGTTTTACTGGAAGTTTAGAGTTAAGTGGGTTTGATTTAGGTTTATTGTTGATTTAGGTATGGTTCATTATTATTAATATTTTAATTATTTTATTATGTGTGTTTTTGTTCTGCATTGTAAAACCCCAAAAGTTAAGGTAACTCAAACCGTTTGAGGAAACCCATTGCAACAAACAAAGTTCAAAAAACTAATCCTAATGAGTACTGTCAACTTAATCCATTTGATTAAATGAAGCAATTTTAGCACAATAAAACCCAATGAGTTAAGGCAACTCAAACCATTTGAGGAAACTGACTGCAACAAACCATTTGTGTTCAAAAATTTATCTATATTAATGAGTGCTGTGAACTTACTTCATTTAAGTTAAAGTAATGAGGGTATTTAATTAACTCATTACCTTCAACACTGAGTTCAAAACTCTTTTCAAATGAGTAGAATTACTTTCAGTAAATGTTGAGTTAACTACACTCATTTCATTTGATAAAGTTGACTGTTGGGTCTTACAGTGTGTCATGTCATTCTGTTGCACTGTGAAAACGTCTGTCAAGAAAACAAATTCCTTGTATGTGCAAACATACCTGGCAATAAAGGTCATACTGATTCTGATTATTTACAAGTATTACAATAGCAGGTACATCAAAATATCCGTAAACATGCATAGAAGGCATATATTCTTCAAAAGCACACCGAAAAAAGGTGTTACATTTTTGTTTGTATATAGGCATCTATTTTTAAAGCATCCAATCATGAGAATTGCATTGTTAATGCTTCAGATAAGGTTAAGGATAAGTTATAAAAGTATGGTCTTGATATTTATTTGTACATTAATAACAAATGTAGCAAATATGAATATAGTTTAAGCCACCATAATCCAATAATTATAATTTTTTTTTTTTTGTGAATCTCTCATTCATTCATTCATTTTCTTTTCGGATTTGTCCCTTTATTAATCCGGATTCGCCACAGCGGAATGAACCGCCAACGTATCCAGCACATGTTTTACGCAGCGGATGCCTTTCCAGTTGCAACCTATCTCTGGGAAACATCCATACACACTCATACACAACGGACATACGGCCTACCCAATCCACCTGTACCGCATGTCTTTGGACTGTGGGGGAAACCAGAGCACCCCCACACAAACGCAAGGAGAACATGCAAACTCCATTCAGAAATGCCAACTGACCCAGCCGAGGCTTGAACCAGCGACCTTCTTGCTGTGAGCCAACAGCACTACCTACTGCGCCACTGCGTCACCCTTACAATCTCTATTTATTTGAGCTTATTTTAGCTTTGAAGCTGGCATTCTGTCTCTTTCACACTTATTGATCAGATCTCTTGCTGTTATTTGGATTCAGTTGAATGGTGTTTGTTGCAGTGAGTCTTGTGAAGCATGATGTTAGCGCTCAGCTCTCCAATCATTTATGCCACAATTGTTAAATTTGTCAGTCAAGTCCAAAAGAAGTCCAGCAGGGCATTTTATAATGCATGTATGATGGAAAAAAAGTCAGTCCGGTTTAACCTCCTTTCAGATATGGATTGTCAAATGATGAATACTCGCATTAAAATGACAACCTGTGCTATATTTCAAAGAGAATACTCATATGAACTCCAAACTCTCCAGTAATTCATAGCTTCGTATTCACGGCATGCATTTTACATCAATATACTCAATGCTCAGTAAAGTTTTTGTTAATATCAATATGTTAGTCTTGATGTTATCTACAGTATAAGCCTGTGTGCTCCAAAATTGATGGGAAAGTTGCATTAAGAAGATATAAAGATTTAAAACAGCCATTAAAGATCAAATATTTTTATGACAATCTACTGACCAGTCAAATGCAATGCAAATATGTATTTTTTTCTATTGAAACACACATATTTGTAGCAGCATTAATGTCATCCTCATGAATGATATAAGTGGGAATGGCTTCTGAATTCACCATGGCCATGGTTGGTTTTATAATGGCTAACTGGAGGCTGAGAGTGTTTGTCAGAACTGAAAGCCTCGCTTTCTGTCACTACATGCAGTCTGCTGGGCTGGCTTCCTCCATGAGCAAGCCATGATTCATCTGGATTGTGAAGTTTTATTAGGTATCAGGTGAATGAATCATTGCAGGTTGATAATAGTATTCACATTTCTCATGGCAGCCTTTGAAAAATGTCCACTGTCGCAATCAAACTCCCATCAAACGAGAGAGCAGGAGTCAGACGTATCGAGCTGAGCGCTGAGCTGAATACTAAGGCTTTCAGTCAAGGACTCTCCGCCCTTCACAGAGCCATCTGACGAATGTGGATTTGTCAATAATCCAAGATGGCGACTAACCTAAGCTAAATCTCCTTTGATCAATGACTCTTGAACATGGAGATTCAGGCGAGACACTACAGGCAAAAACTTTTTCATGCACCTGTAGATTTTTTGTGTCTTATTTTTTGCAGTCTAATAGAATGAATTCATCCAGAATTCACTTTTAAGTGTTTCTTTTTATGACTTATTTATTATACGTTTAAGTCAGTTTATCAGTTTGTGTTTGTTTTTGGTTGTAGATTTTAATGACAATACATATTTTTAAAGGCCATTTTGAGATATTTTTTTTTTCTCCTTCACATAACTCTCCACTTCATCAGTACTTTATATTTTTATGAGTACATTGTAAAAATGTTCTTGTTAAATTACTTATAACTTACTGGCAAGAATTTTCCAGTAGTTGCTGTATTTCATAACAGAAAAATTACTGTAATACTAATAACAATAGTGTCAAGATTACTGTAAAATGTAATACATCCTTTTGTACTGTAACACTAATTACAATAGTGTCAGGTTTGCTGTAAAATGTAATGCATCCTTTTGTACTGTAACACTAATTACAATAGTGTCAGGTTTGCTGTAAAATGTAATACATCCTTTTGTACTGTAACACTAATTACAATAGTGTCAAGATTACTGTAAAATGTAATACATCCTTTTGTACTGTAACACTAATTACAATAGTGTCAGGTTTACTGTAAAATGTAATACATCCTTTTACCTTTTATTTACTGTAACACTAATTACAATAGTGTCAGGTTTACTGTAAATGTAATAAATCCTTTTGTACTGTAACACTAATTACAATAGTGTCAGGTTTACTGTAAAATGTAATACATCCTTTTTTACTGTAACACTAATTACAATAGTATCAGGTTTACTGTAAAATGTAATACATCCTTTTGTACTGTAACACTAATTACAATAGTGTCAGGTTTACTGTAAAATGTAATACATCCTTTTGTACTGTAACACTAATTACAATAGTGTCAGGTTTACTGTAAAATGTAATACATCCTTTTGTACTGTAACACTAATTACAATAGTGTCAGGTTTACTGTAAAATGTAATACATCCTTTTGTACTGTAACACTAATTACAATAGTGTCAGGTTTACTGTAAAATGTAATACATCCTTTTGTACTGTAACACTAATTACAATAGTGTCAGGTTTACTGTAAAATGTAATACATCCTTTTGTACTGTAACACTAATTACAATAGTGTCAGGTTTACTGTAAAATGTAATACATCCTTTTACCTTTTATTTACTGTAACACTAATTACAATAGTGTCAGGTTTACTGTAAAATGTAATACATCCTTTTACCTTTTATTTACTGTAACACTAATTACAATAGTGTAAGGTTTACTGTAAAATGTAATACATCCTTTTCCATTTATTTACTGTAACACTAATTACAATAGTGGTACACATGCTGAAAATCTGAAAACAGTATTTTAATGTACATTTTAAAAGGCAGAACTACCGTATTTTAATGTTATTTTCAATATTACTGTATAGTATTTTACATTTATCAAATGTTATTTGAATTTAATAGATTTATTATTATTACTTTATAATGAGTAAAATATGTTCAACAATTGTACAAGTGCTATTTTAACTATTCAAGGAACAAACTTCATTTAAAACAAACTTTAACTGCATAATAAAAGTTTCTTGTGTAAACCATGCTAAAACAGTAGCAATAATTACATACAATAGAGCAACAAAACACTAATAAACAATTGATCATTAAAACCAGTCAACAATTATTCATTCTTTTTTTCGGTTTATTCCCTTTATTAATCAGGGATTGTCACAGCGGAATGAACCGCCAACTTATCCAGCATATGTTTTACGCAGCGGATGCCCTTCCAGCTGCAACCCATCACTGGGAAACCAGTCAACAATTAAAGCATTAAAAATTATAAAAAGTTTAAAAACAGGTTAAAATACTGCAACAAGACAGGAAATGATGAAAGCCAAATGATGTGGGTGCTAATGTTGTGGAAAAGGGAAAGTCAAAATGAGCAGCAGCACTTCTGATGATTCTGCAAAAATGACAAGCAAATTCAATACCTGGAGTAAAAACTAATCATTAATTTACTAATCATTCACTAATCATTCCTTTAAATAAAAGACATGTTTTTGTTAGATATTTTTTCAGTAAATATCAATATGATGTATATTTTTGTAGATTACAGCCTATATGCTATTCTTAAACATGCCTGATTATTTGCAACATTTTATTATTAAAATGTTAATTAAAGAAAATTTCTAATAAAATTCTTTCAATTAAACCTTTTGACTATTTGAATATAAAAAATAAAATAAAGCAAAGAATTGTGAACCTGACAGTGTATGCAAATTAGCACATATTTTATTGAATAATGTCTCATTTGCATATTAAAAACTTTAAGAAAGCGCAATACAAAAATTGTTTGCAGTCAAACAGTTAACTGTGGAAGTATGGTGATAATTATTAGGGGTTCGAGCTGAAACCCTATTGTTATTGTATTTGTTAGGATGATGATTATTATTATTATTATTATTATTATTATTATTATTATTATTATTATTATTATTATGCCATAATTGCGTCAGGCCTAACTGTAATTATTAGTTATTTTTTACTCTGTTCATCAAAATATATATATTTATTCACCTATATTTTTACTCTAATCAGTGTCTTAAATTCTGTAATCATGTGTCAGGACATGCCGGAAATGTAGAGATCATATTGAGTAAAATAGCTAAGCAATGTAAGAAACACCATAAATAAGGTGTAAGTGAGGTGTATAAATGATCCCGTTTGTGTTACCCCTCAGTTTGTCTTTCTTTTACAACAGCCAGAGGAGCATTGTTGCAGAAAGGATCTCAAAAAAAGCTCCATATTCTCCTCCATCTGGCAGAGGTGATTAGCTGAAGTTGGGCAGATGGTGCCATGGCTCGCTTCCTCATTGCTTTGGGGGTAAATCTACACATACTTCCTTACAAGGCCAGTTGAATGAGTGTTTGCTATTAGCAGAGCTCATCGCTATCCTTGCACTTAATGTGCACTCAGATTTCAGTGATAGAGGTGTAGATTTGCAGCAAATAATATAATGATCTTTAAAATTGTTTACACTTATGACTATTTAACAAATATTTATTTCTGTATTTTGCATTAAAAAACAGCTGTTAAATGCATTAGGTTGGTAGATTTTATCCATCCATCTGTCCATCCATCCTTCTATCTATTTTTCTGTCTGTCTGTCTGTCTATCATCCATCCATCCATCCATCCATCCATCCATCCATATTTCTATCTATCTATCTATCTATCTATCTATCTATCTATCTATCTATCTATCTATCTATCTATCTATCCATATTTCTATCTATCTATCTATCCATCCATCCATCCATCCGTCCGTCCGTCCGTCCGTCCGTCCGTCCGTCCGTCCGTCCGTCCGTCCGTCCGTCCGTCTGTCTGTCTGTCTATTCATCCATATCTATCTACCTTATCTATCTATCCATCTATATATCTATCCCTATATCTCTCCGTCTATCCATCCATCCATTCATCCATTTATCCCTATATCCATCCATCCCTATATCTCTCTATCCATCTATCATTTATCCATCCATCTATCTTTACATCTATCTATCCATCCGTTCGTCCATCTATCCATCCATCCATCCATCCATCTCTATCTACAGTATCAATCCATCCATCCATCCATATATCTATCCCTATATCTCTCCATTCATATATCCATTTATCTATCTATCCCTATATCCATCCATCCATCCCTATATCTCTCTATCCATCTATCATTTATCCATCCATCCATCTCTTCATCTGTCCATCTATCTATCTATCCATCTATACATCTATCCATCTACCTATCTATCCCACTCAATATCTGGTTATTGTGTCAGAAAAACAAGCTTAATATACAACTAATCATTTGAGAGGATGTCTAGATATTTACATAATAATGCTTCACAAGTAAATTCAATCACAAGTGTATCTTTTAAAAATATATATTTTAATGGAATTAGTTTCCACAGATTTTCTGTCTATTCACACCCATTTGCACAAATATTAATAATTATAGTTGTCTAACATTTCAAAAACACTGTAGAATCAATGACAATCCATATTTTTAAGCTGAATCTCTACAGATGTTCCCTCAAAATCACTGACAACAGAAAACACACAGATCCTGTGTGGGTCGACTCATCTTCTCTTTAATTAGTGAGCTGTGTTCCTCAATTAGCATATGCTAGCGTCAATACTGTATCGCTCACAAAGCCTTCTGAATCATTGTTTCCAGAATAACATCCTTTTTTATGCCTAATAACACATTGTCTGGGTCTGTGCCTGGCCTCGGCTCAATCCCTGCTTCCTGTAGTGGAGCCCTGAGCAGGCCTGGCCCTCAGGATGTTTTTGTTTGGGATGAAGCGAGAGGGGCGGAGGGGAGTTCTTGTGTGGCAAAAGCGCCCAATTATAAATGCCGTGGCCAGTGAGTGGACCTGGCAGAGAGCGAGTCTGGAAGTGTTGACATACCAAGAATGAGGAAAAGAAAGAGAGGGGGGAACAAAAATGCAGGGATCACCCTGGAAAAAGGCATGAGGGAGGAGATTGTGAGGGGGGAAGGGAGAGCGGGGTGAATCAAGGCTGTGGAATGCACTCCGTTTAGTCACATATTCACTTGCTAAACACCAGGAACTCCTGAGTCAGCGGCTTCCTCCATTGCCCGCCGCAGTCAGAGATTTGTCCTGCTCTGGGCAAGCTCGCCATTTTTTTTTGTCCCTCTCTGTCATCTTGTAGCTCCCTCCCCCCTCCCCCCACCCCCCTCATCGATTGAGACTGAAGCTGATTGGCAGAACTTCTGGCTCAGTGTCAAAACAACCCCTCCCCCATCCTGACGCCTCCACCGCCTCCTCCTCCTCCCGCCCTCCTGTCTGGGCTGACTGAGGTCAGAGCGAACATACAGCTATGGACAAATTAGAGACCACATGTTCAGTTTCTATTATCTGTTAACAATTCATCCAATTATATAATAAAATCTTTTCATGCATTTTTTTTGTATTCAGAAAATCGATCAGAGTAACACTTTTTTTTATTTGTTGCGATTTGAAAATCAAAGATAGTCCACCAAATATCCATTTCTAAACCGTCATGTAGTTAAAACGTTGATATTGTGTTGTCTAAAAATGTATATCATTATGTCTGCAAACATGGTGTTTCTGTGTTTTATGCAAACAATACTATAAACAGATGTAAACAGTTTTGTCATCTGCACCTTTTAGCCCCTAAATGCTTGCGTTTAGACAGGATAATCTGTCTGTTGACCTCTGAGACTTGCATCTCTCTCTTTCTCTCTCTCTCTATCTCTCTCTCTCCCTCTCTCCCTCTCTCTCTCTCTCTCTCTCTCGGATGGTCTGAAGTGCTTCACTGATCTTTGTTCATCACTAATGAAGAGCTGTGTGTTGGTAATCATTGCACATTTTGTTCTAATCTGTCATGTACATCAGGGCATTTTGCAAACGTTTTCTTTACCTAGAAGGAATGCTGATGCTCTATTCACACAAAGAAATCTTTCCTAGCTAACCAACAGAAAACATTCTGGAAACTAGAAACTAATATTCTGCGAACCTAAAATTATTAGCTGGGGTATTAACATATAAAAACATGCTAGCGATATTCTAAAGCAGTGGTCCTCAACCTTTTTGTCATCGCGGACCGGTCAACGCTTGTTTTACTGTAGACTGGAGGGTTGGTTGCTAGGCGACCATCAACAAATAACAAATCATTGCTGTCACTCTGATACAGTTTTTTTTATTGAAGAAATTACAAAGCACTGCAGTGTTTGGGTGTTCTGTGTTTGTCTGAGATAATTAGTCTTGTATTTTATACAAGCTGAAGCTGATCGGTCAGTTCTTGTCACAAAACTCACGGTGCGTTTGCGAGATTCATGCAAGTGGGTGCGCCTGGAAGGTGCAGCGTGTCACTCCATAAGCCGCTTAAGCCACTCACCTCCATTGGAAACAACTAACTTGTGCGAACTCTTAAAAAAACCTCAATATGCGAACGGATCAGTTGATGTTCTTGCACAGCTATTGTGGATTCATCTGATTTGTTGACAAATTGGTTTCAGATTCATTTCTTGGCAGTTCATGGGTCCTACACTGGACCTTTTCCCCTTCGCAAGGAAACGTTCCAAAGATGTCACGTTTCTTACTCATTGCTGCTTGTAGGTTGAATTTGGGCGCTCAATTGAGCGAGATGTAAGCGAGAGAATATGGTAGTTTATTAAAATAAAAGACTTTTCAAAATAAAAGATCGTTTAGGCTCGGATAATAAATATAAAGGAAATAATTAATGATTTCTTGTGCAGCCCGGTACCAATTGATCCACGGACCAGTATTGGTTCTCAGCCTTGTGGTTGAGAACCACTGTTCTAAAGCATTTCAGTATAGCAGTGAAGTATATAAGTAAGGACACAAGAATTTTCAAGCTCATTCCGACTGATCCATGATGATATTGCCACAAAAAAAATACTGTTAATCATAATTCTTGAGAATTATTGTTTTTATTTTAATATTATCTAAAAATCTCCACTTTGCAACTCTTAAAATAGTATCAGAAGCAATTTTCTGGTTATGGCTCAGCATGATTTTCCAGCACTTCTGTTTGATTTTCCAGTGATGTTGAAGTGAGTGATTCAGAAGTGTGCATGCGTACGCACGCGTGTGTGTGAGCTTGTAGTAGTACTGTCATTCAGCAGAAGTGTGCAGTCGGCGTGCTGCTGACTGAATCTATCTTTAGCCGTGAGGGGGATTGTGAACAGTTGGCCTCTGAATCTGCCGTTAACTCCACTCGCTCAATTAGCACTCAAGAGCTGCTAAAGCATGCAGAGAGATCTGCCTCTTTGTGCTGCTGCATGTTTCTCAAACTCACAATAATATTAGTCCTCTTCCCTAGTTAATGACGTGAGACGCTTTGCTATTTATAAGATCGAAAGCTGTAGACCTGTTTACTTGATAACAATCTAGAAATGATATCTCCTATCTGAAGACAAAACATTATACTGCTGTTCAGTTGTATTTATATGTATTTGCTTTAGTATTGCTTCTTATGTGCATGATCATAATTGATTTAAAGTGTCTATGTAATTTAATATATTAATATTCATTCATTCATTTTGTTTTCGGCTTAGTTCCTTTATTAATCTGGTGTTGCCACAGCGGAATGAACCACCAACTTATCCAGCATGTGTTTTCCTCAGCGGATGCCCTTCCAGCCACAACCCATCACTGGGAAACATCCATACACACTCATTCACACACATACACTATGGACAATTTAGCTTACCCAATTCACCTGCACCGCATGTCTTTGGACTGTGGGGGAAACCGGAGCACGCGGAGGAAACCCACACTAACGCAGGGAAAACATGCATGCTCCACACAGAAACGCCAACTGACCAAGCCGAGGCTCAAACCAGCAACCTTCTTGCTGTGAGGCGACAGCACTATCTACTGCGCCACTGCATCGCGGTATATGTTAATATATTTAATAATAAGGTATAATGTACATCGAGACCAGAGGTGCCAAACTAGGGCCCACGGGCCAAAGTTGGCCCTTGGTAACCTTTAATTTGGCCAGCCATCCAATCTTAAAAGAGGTGTATTTTTTTGTGACAGTTTGTTTTATTGTTGAGCTACAAAAAACAAACTGAAAACAATGTCTTTATCAAATGTTTTAAATGAATTAGATTTTTAAAAATACACTGTCACTGTTGGGCAGAAGACATCAGCAGAGTCAGGTGCAGCTTTACAAGTGTATTCGGCGTTGATCTCCATTGTGTTAAAAAAGGAATTATGTTTTTATTGTTAGAAGTTCAATAAAAATTCTATTGCATTATTTAATATGATTAAATCTATTTATTTATTAATAATATAAAATATATTTAAAAAATTAACCATGGCAACTTTAATGTAATAAACACTCCTTCCTTTTTATTTTTTCTCCCTCAAAAAGTCATCATGGATTTTTACAGCTGTTGGTTGAAGTATCATAGAAAAATAGAGTCATTGACTACGCTTACATGGACATCAGTAATCAAATTATTTGCCTTAATCTGAATGAGACGATAATATAATTAGGGTGTTTACATGAGTTGCTTTTTGAATGTTCCTTTCATGATCCCTTTTTACATGTTATAGTACATAATTCGATTAACATCATTGCGTCACCGCACTATTCACATTTCCTCTGGAGTTTCATGTAATTTTGGGAGTTTCATTCTTAATTTGTCTACTGTAACTGTAGTTCGGCAGTTTCACGTTCATTCAGGAACATTTCATGTATGCCCCCCATGACAAATGAGATGTTGGATGCAAGTATGAACTGCTAGAAGAATATTGTTTTAATGGAATTTGATACCGCATGCTGTACAGGGGAAAAAAATCACTGTATTCAGTGTTGCAGGTGTCTGTGGTCCTTCACTGACTCGGTAGGTGCAGAGAATAGTGTCAAACAGCTGTGTGTGTGTATATAGACTATCCTGTCTCAAAATGTGCTGAAAATCCTACATGATGGTAATAGTTTGATTAAGGTGTTTACATGTCTGTATTGCACTTCAATAATGCGACTAACAGTGCCATTGTTTACATGTCTTAATTTGATTTCTGTTTAGTTCGATTATGACCTTAATCAGATTAAATTAATCAAAAATAGCTATTTACATCGTAGACTCTTTATATATATATATATATATATATATATATATATATATATATATATATATATATATATATATATATAATATTTTTTTAGGGGGTTTTCACCTTTATTATGATAGGACAATAGAGATTTCAGACAGAAAAGTATTAGGAGCAGAGAGAGGGGAAGGATCGGCAAAGGACCTTGAGCTGGGAATTGAACTCGGGTCGCCGTGAGCACGTCGGCGCACAATACCACTAGGCTATTGGCGCCGACTACATCGTAGACTCTTTATCAGAATATTGTCTTGATCGTATTAAAATCATATTACTTGTGTCCAGGTAAACATACTCATTGTCAAAATATTCAATCTAATAAGATATATTAATAAAGCAAAATAAAGTAGCTGACCACTGTGCTGTACAAAATTTCTGCTAAAGAATAAAATAAAACTAAAAACATAAAATAGATATAAATGTACATATAAATTCTGTACCAAACTGGCAACCAGCGGAGAGAACATAGTATGGGTGAAATATGGTCAAATTTACAGGTGCCTGTCAAAAGTGGCAGTCACATTTTGAAGTCCACATCTGAAGTCCATTTATATTTGATTGACTTACCCCTCGTATAGAGAGAATTGCAAAATCACAATGACACAAATGAATGGGTCACTCTCTCAAACTCTTGGAAAAAAAAATAGAAAGCTCTTAGCTTAAATAGAAAGCTTGATAATAACCGTAGAAGAAACTAGATTTAACTAACTTAACTAACTTAACTAGACTTAACTAAGTTTATTGACTGATCAAACTTTTTCACTGACTAAAGAGATTTTCTGTAGGGATTTATACCTCCCTAACATTAATTTTGGATGTTACCAAAGATTAAATAAATTGCAGTCAGAGATAAGACAGTTATCTGAGCAAAAAATATCTAGAAATAGTGAGATTTCCTTACTTTTTATTTCAATATTTAAGCACTTTTTAACTAGTCATGTTAAATCAGCGTGTCGTCTTCCAAAAAGTGACCAGCTCAGTGTAAATAAAACAGCTTTTTTACACCACCACTAACAGGAGTCTTCATCTCATGTGTGTTTTAACGTCCTTTTCACATTGCACTGTTCATTTCTTTGGCAGAAAATTTCTGCTTCAATGAGAATGAAATCTCTCCAGTGAACCGCTTTCCTCGCTCTGAATTGTCAGTAATTGTTTGACATTGTTGTGGCTTGTTAATGTTGCATTCTGTTGCAAAGCCATCAACAGTTGAATTCGTGTTGAAAGTGGGTCAGTAAAATATCAGAGGAAAAGACAGTATGAGACAGCACTTTTACACACACACACACATACACACAGACCTCCTGTTTCAGGAAGTTCGCTGAACGGGAGACGTTAAACACTCAGTTCCTTTTTGACATGTGTTTCCATCACCCTACATAAGACGAGCGCAGCCTGCCACACACACACACACACACTTGGTGAGGGAAGCAAGGGGCCACCACTGCTTTTCAGTTTAACTGTTGTTTCGTTCTGTCCCCTGGAAAGCTCTCTTATTGTGGTGCGTCGTCTGGCATTTTGAACCCGGGCCCAGAAAAACAAGCAGATCAGATAAGATCAAACCTGACAAGATCCTGCGCTGTTGCTTGCTCCACCGAGAAGCCACAGGCCTGACAGGTGGATGTGGATTTGTGGGAAAAGGTAACAGCCTACTTTTTCTCTCACAAGAAAGTGTTTATTTATTATGGCTGATTTTCAGCACGGACATTTGGCTGAATCCAAGTGCAAATGATGGATCAGGGATTAATAAAGCTGCGAGTTCCTAAGCTAATTTAACTGCATTATTGTCCTGAGTGTAAGGATGGTTTAAAGTGCACCCGTTAAAATGCATCAAATTAACTTCACCATTTCTCCCTTTTTTGATTCCCAGATTTACTTGTATCACTTAAAAAGCTGTATTTTTATTTAGACCAAATAATAACAAAGACACATTATTATGATTATTATTATTATTATGATTATTATTCATTCATTTTCTTTCGGCTTAGTCCCTTTATTAATCTGGAGAATGAACCACCAACTTATCCATCATAACCTTTACGCAGCAGATGCCCTTCCAGCTGCAACCCATCACTGGGAAACATCCATACACACTCATTCACACACATTCACTATGGACAATTTAGCATACCCAATTCACCTGTACCACGTGTTTTTTGACTTGTGGGGGAAACCGGAGCACCTGGGGAGAACATGCAAACTCCACACAGAAATGCCAACTGACCTATTCAGGGCTCGAACCAGTGACCTTCTTGCTTTAAGGCGATTGTGCTACCCGCTGCGCCACCGTGCAGCCGTATTATTATTATAGTAAATTTTTAAATTATTTGAATACACTGTAAATATTTCTAAAAATGTATACAATATTAAAATGTTAAATTCAGTTCATTAAAAAAATCGTATAAAAATCATTCACTACATATTTTTTAAAATGTATTTGACCCCCTCATTCACTTAGTTCACTCATTTACACATTTTCACTTAATATGAAGTATATTTTATTGCTATACATTGAAAATATACTCACCTGCCACTTTATTAGGTACGCCTGTTCAACTGCTCGTTAACGCAAATTTCTAATCAGCCAATCACTTGGCAGCAACTCAATGCATTTAGGCACTTAGACATGGTCAAGATGATCTGCTGCTGTTCAAACTGAGCATCAGAATGAGGTAGAAGGGTGATTTAAGTGACTTTGAACATGGCATGGTTGTTGGTGCCAGACGGGCTGGTCTGAGGATTTCAGAAACTGCTGATCTACTGGGATTTTCCTGCACAACCATCTCTAGGAGAATGGTCCGAAAAAGAAAAAACATCTAGTGAGCTGCAGTTCTGTGGGCTCAAATGCCTTGTTGATGCCATGGGTCAGAGGAGAATAGCCAGACTGGTTCGAGAAGATAGAAAGGCAACAGTTACTCAATTAACCACTCGTTACAACCGAGGTATGCAGAAGAGCATGTCTAAACACACAACACGTCCAACCTTGAGGCGGATGGGCTACAGCAGCAGAAGACCAGAAGACCACACTGAGTGCCACTCCGGTCAGCTAAGAACAGGAACCTGAGGCTATAATTGGCACAGGCACACCAAATTTGGACAATAGAAGACTCGAAAAACATTGCCTGGTCTGATGAGTCTCCATTTCTTCTGCAACACTGGGATGGTAGGGTCAGAATTTGGCATCAAAAGCATAAAAGCATGGATCCATCCTGCCTTGTATCAATGGTTCAGGCTTGTGGTGGTGGTGTAATGGTGTGGGAAATATTATTTTGGCACACTTTGGGCCCATTAGTACCAATTGAGCATCGTGTCAATGCCACAGCCTACTGGAGTATTGTTGCTGACATGTCCATCCCTTTTATGATCACACTGTACCCATTTTCTGATGGCGACTTCCAGCAGGATAATGCACCATGTCATAAAGCACGAATCATCTCAGAACATGACAATGAGTTCACTGTACTCAAATGGCCTCCACAGTCACCAGAACTCAATCCAATAGAGCACCATTGGGATGTGATAGAACGGGAGATTCGCAATATGGATGTGCAGCTGACAAATCTGCAGCAACTGCATAATGATGATGTCAACATGGACCAAAATCTCTGAGGAATATTTCCCGTACCTTGTTGAATCTATGCCAAAAAGGGTTAAAGCAGTTCTGAAAGCTGAAGTGGGTCCAACCCAGTACAAGTAAGGCAAACCTAATAAAGTGGCCAGTGAGTGTGTATTAAATAAAAAAATATATACTTCCACACAATCATTTTGCATTTGTCTCTGATTTAAAATAACATCATACAACACAAACCATTTATCAGTGCTGTAATTTCACTCCATCTTCATCCATTAGACCCCGGCAGAAGGATGAGGTCAGCCCATTGAGAGACAGTGTTTTGATGGGTAACTGAAGTCCGTGAGAAGGTAACCTGATGTGCTGGCCTTTTGAGTCAGGCGTGCAAAAGCATAAATCCATTCCTCCTTCCGAGCTGCTCGAGTTTCTGGTGACGTCAGAGCAGCATGTGCCAGCGTTTTCAACCCTCTCAGGTCTCGGCAGATATGCATCTTATCTGTCTTTTTCCGTTATCAATACTCCACCAAATCCTTTCCTTCTACTGTTTTTCGGGGCTGCCATGCACGCGGGGATATTTTTAGAGATGCAGATCGTGTGTCTGACCAGACGGCAAGGAGCAATTAAACATGTTGTACACCTTCCATTACACGAAAGAGGAGCTGGAGATGAATGGAGGAGTAGGAAGAGGCAGGATAGAGGGAGAAAGGTGGAGAGTTGAACCTTATGTGAAGATAGCAACACGCTTTTCTCTTTGTAGATCTAGGAGTCAGTTCCAAAAAAGATTCCAAGGCATTTAGAATCTAGGGTTCATTCCAATTTTTGAATTGAACTTCAGGAGGAATCCTGTACTGTTCTTTAAGATTTTTTTTTTCCAGTTTAAAAGGACTGGCTGCATTCGCAAGCACAGGCACAGCTGATTTGCTGAATCACTCACACCAGGCTACACTGCTAAACATGCTTTTCTTGCTTAGATTTTTTGTCTTCTTTCTAGTCCAAATATCTAAAAATTCTTATATCAAAAAGCATTTTCTAGGCAAGCAAAACATATTGTCTTGTTTTCAGAAATAATATGCCAATATTAAATGAGTTTTTCCTTAAAACAAGCAAAATAATCTGCCAATGGGGTAAGCAAAATAATCTTGTTTTTATTTTTTGACATACGATTATTTTGCTTACCCTATTGGCAGATTATTTTGCTTGTTTTAAGGAAAAGCTCAATTTTGGCATATGTCTTAAAACAAGACAATATATTTTGCTTGTCTTGAAAACTCTTCTTGATTGAAAAATTTGTAGATATTTGAACTAGAAACAAGACAAAAAAATCTAAGTAAGAAAATAATTTTTTGCAGTATACGATTATACCAGTATAACATTGCACGGGCGTATTTCCCGGTTCGTTTAACCAGTGTCAATGCTTCAACTCGGGCCCAAGCATGATTAAGTTGGCCGGCCTTAGCCCGGTTTATAAGAGGTGTGCCCAAGCACAGTTCAGTTGGGCTTTTGCGCGGGACGCTTGTAGTGTGAGTGCAAAGTCCTGCAACTGAAGATGTAACGTCACTTTTAAGGGACTGTTTCATATGTATTTATTAATCATTCTTACTTTCAATAAGCGTGAACTATCATAGTTTTTTAAAGATACAAACCCCTCGCTACTACCTTCAGCAAACCTCCTAATATCTGCAGCACGAGGACTTTTATGATTTTTGAGCGTCAAAAGTTGTGGATCTGTTGGGCAAAATATTTGACTGCGTGTCACTGCATCCCAAACGATTAAAAATAATACAAATTATATAACTAAAGCAATCTCTGCTGTGCTGAGCGAGAGCACTTCTGTTCTGTTAAACTGAACAGTCACATCATTAATGACGTAAGCATGCTCCGGCTCAGAAGTCAAAATACAGTGTGAGTGCAGGCCGTCAGGGAAGAGGGGAGAGGGGACAAGCACTCTTCGGCACGGTTCAAGGCAACTGTACCTAGTGTGAGTACTCCATAAGTGACTTTGGAGGCAGACACTTATAAAACTGATTTCAGACATACTGTTGAAGTCAAAATTATTAGCCCCCCTATATATATTTTCACCCGGATTTATGTTTATTGAAAAGAAGATGTTTTAAGCACATTTCTTTTTTATTATTTTTTTCTTGGCCTTTATCAGATAGGACAGTAGTTAGACAGGAAGTGAAGTGGGAGAGAGAGACAGGGTTAAGGTCGGGAAATGTCCTCGAGCCAGGATTCAAACCCGGGATGCCCTGAAGTGCTACCGCACCATACGTCGGCGCGCTAACCACTAGGCTGTTGTGCTGACTTTAAATACATTTCTAAACATAATAGTTTTAATAACTCATTTCTAATAACTGATTTATTTTTCTATTTTTGCAATGATGACAATATTTTAATAGATGTTTTTCAATATACTAGTATTCAGCTTGAGGTGCAATTTAAGGCTAAACTCAGTAAATAGGCAAATTAGGGTAATTAGGCAAATCATTGTATAACGATGGTTTGTTCTGTAGACAATCCAAAAATACATTTCTTAAGGGGGCTAATAATATTGACCTTAAAAATGTAAATCTGCTTTTGTTCCAGTCAAAATAAAACCAATGAGACTTTCTCCAGAGGAAAAAAAAATATTATAAATACTGTGAAAAATTCCTTGCTCCGTTAAACATACTTTAAAAAATATTTGGAAAAGAAAAAAATGATAATAATTTTGACTTCAACTGTACTTCTGAGGCTGCATAACAATTCAATCATGTACAGTACAACAAGTGAAAAGACTATTTGATTACTACTCAATTGACTTCTCTTTAGAAATGACAACAAAACTGGAAAAAGTTAAGACTAAATAGTGCCATCCACACACATAAAGACATCCACACACATCTGATTGGCACATAAACTGTGCACTCTTTTTTTTTTTAGGTGTTGCAATATGTGAAAATTTCCGCATGCGTGAGCCTGGACCGCAAAATCAGTCATAAGGGTCAGAGTTTTGAAACTGAGATAAGCTTTTCATTGGAGTATGGTGATTTGTTGAAATAGGACAATATCTGCCAACTATTTAAAAATCTGTATTGAGAAAATTGCCTTTAAAGCTGTCTAAATGAAGTGCTTAGCAATGCACATTACTAATCAGAAATACATTTTTGATATATTTACAGTAAGACTTTTACAAAATATCTTCAAGGAACATAATCTTTCTTTTGGCATGAACAAAAAATCTATTATTTTGACTCTGACAAAGTATTTTTGGCAATTGCCTAGAATACCCATGCAACATAAGGCTTGTTTTGTGGTCCAGGGTGATATACAGTTTGCTGTTTACATTCTATACAACAATTTTTTGTCTTGAACTGTGTTTTTTATTAAAGTTTTATAAACATAGTAAACAAATAACATTTACTTAGAAGGTTTTACAATCCCACAAATTAGAAACAAATAGATAGAAAATAATAATTGATAGAAATTATAATAATAGATAAATAATAGTGACAGCTTTAAAAAAAAGGTGGAGGGGGTGAGAAAAGAAGATAAAAAAAACTCCAATATAAAGGCAATAATTGCGCACGTGTGTTTTAGACATACTATGCTGTTGCAATACCAACACAATAAATGACATGCTTGATTGAGCTTCTTTTCGTAGCTTATTTGCTTCTGGCAGGGTTTGAGAAGAAAGAATCATTGCAGATTCACAGCAACAGTGTGAAATCAATTCTAGTAATCGAGTCCATCAATTGCAGATCCAGGAATTGAGTCCAAATATTTTGGAATGAATCAGCCCTAGCGATCATTCTTCATTTTGCTGCATATTATCTTAATGGCTTCGTGCCATATTCACTTTGTGGAAAATGATCCTGCATAGCGGGAAAGCCACTCATGGAGAACTTCCAGTCATGTCTGTGTTTATTGGCTCGCTAATGGACGAGAGAAGCAACAAAAAAAACTCTGCTCGGTCATCAATACACTCGACTCTTTAAACCACAAAAAGGGCAAATTACTCTTTTGTTTAATCAGATCTTTTCCCAGCCTGTTTTCTCAGATAAAAGATCACTGGTTTTGATGATGATGATGACAATGATGCAGAAAGGACATTTAGTTTTGCTTCCATGAATGGAAATACTGAGGGAAGAGAGACTCAGCCCACGATTCTTTGATTCCTTTCCTCTTTTAATTACATTAAATGTTACAGACTCAGAGTTTCCATCATCAGGGCCTACAGTGTGGTTTGATATCTTAGACCGAGTCTTCTTTTTTTCAGTGCACAGGAGAACATTAACATTTCATAGTGTTTATATTAAGTCTGGGTGATTGACTGGATATTTAGGGTGCATTAGGTCTGCTACTTTTGACTGCATAATTTATTATTCCTTTCCTTTAAAAAAAAAAGAAATATTGGCCATGTCTATCATACACAAATTATACTAAAGCTGGGTTGATACCTTAAAACAGTGTGTGTTATTATCTAAATTAGGGGTCACCAAACTTGTTCCTGGAGGGCCGGTGTCCTGCAGATTTTAGCTCTAACCTTAATCAAACACACCTAAACAAGCTAATCAAGGTCTTACTAGGTATATTTGAAACATCCAGGCAGGTGTGTTGAGTCAAGTTGGAGCGAAACCCTGCAGGGACACCGGCCCTTCTGGACCGAGATTGGTGACTCCTGATCTAAATAGTCCATATTAATAAATGTTCTCTTTGAACCCCTTGAGAGAAGAGAGAGAACACCCAGTGACAGTTTTTGTGCTTTTATTTTGGAGTGTAGATTGCACAACAGTTTTATTTATATATACAGTTGAAGTCAGAATTATTAACCCCCTTTGAATTTTTTGCTTTTTAAATATTTCCGAAATGATGTTTAACAGAGCAAGGAAATTTTCATAGTATGTCCGATAATGTTTTTTTCTGTTGGAGAAAATCTTATTTGTTTTATTTCGGCTAGAATAAAAGCAGTTTTAATTTTTTTTTAAAATCCATTTTAAGGTCAAAATTATTAGCCCCTTTAAGCTATATTTTTTTCAGTAGTCTACAGAACAAACCAACATCATACAATAACTTGCCTAATTACCCTAACCTGCCTAGTTAACCTAATTAACCTAGTTAAGCCTTTAAATGTCACTTTAAGCTGTATAGAAATGTCTTGAAAAATATCTAGTCAAATATTATTTACTGTCATCATGGCAAAGATAAAATAAATCAGTTATTAGAAATGCGTTATTAAATCTATTATGTTTAGAAATGTGTTGAAAAAAATCTTCTCTCTGTTAAACAGAAATTGGGTAAAAAAAACAGGGGGGATAATAATTCAGGGGGCAAATGATTCTCACTTCAACTATATATATGTATATTTAAAGCTATTATATATAATAAATATATACAACTATTTTCCTCATTGTTTATAATCTATTACTATAAGAAAATATCTGCATTCAGTACAAACTTTCAGTATTACCTTTGCTTAAAATGACCCGATCTAATCCTGTTTACAAGAAATAAGCCTGCTCCTGAGCAGGCTTGAGCTACCAGACCTGTTGCTATAACAACTCTTGGATCAGTTTTGAAGAACGCAACAATCCTGGATCTTGTCAAATCCTCAATAACCAAATCCAGCTAATTGAGTACTCCATATATGAAGAACGGACCCCAGAACTTTCAGAGAAAAAAATAAACATATACCAAAAAAATGTAATTAATCCTCATGGTACATTAAGAGGTCTCGTTACACAAAAGTGATTGATCAAGTGTAATAAATTGTACATTACTTATTTATAGATTATTCCTATTGGAAGATAATTTTTTTCATCTAGATCAGTAATTATTGCATATTGCACCTACATCTTCCATTTCAGTTACATTTAGCACATGCAATTGTGTTCTGTGGATCTTCATAAATCGTGACCTTACAGTTGTCTCCACTCTGCCTGCATTACACTTGCATGAGTGGCTGAATCTATGCGGTTATTAATGGATTGCTGAGAGTCGGGGGTCACCAAAGCAAGTGCTCTGGTGATGTAAGTGAACAGAGGGACAGAGACGGAGAGCACGATTACTGCTCTTCTCCCTCAGGCTGAGATCAGACTCATCAATAGCAGGATAATGTGGAGATGCGCTCCATGACATCAATATCAGGCGCTGAGATCTTGGTGCTCTATTGTCTTTCCAGCATCTTCCTCCCCCCTCCGTCCCCTTCATGTTCAGACACTGAGAGACCCACGGGACACTGACAGCCATTGATGAGCCCTGCAGGCTCTCACTGACTCTTTGCATTGTCTCAGAGAGTGAACACTTGCTCAAATGTGCACTTGTTCACCTTATAGTCTCATCTAAAGCATTACTATATAAATCTTTCAACCTTGGATTCTTAAGAAAACCAATTTTGGGTGACAGAACCATTTTTTTCTTAGTGTAATGCAGAATATTTTAATGATTTAAAGAACATTTTATGCACTGGAAAGATTTCAAAGGTCTTGTTCTTAATTACTCTCGAAAAATAAAAGATAGAAATCGATGTTCAAACATTTTTTCGAAGTAAATTAAACTATGAGTTTTGTAGAAGGTTTTATAGGAAAATTAGATTTTTGTTTAAGTGTGTGCAATGTAATGTACAAATGTAATGTTTCTTTGTAAATATTTGTGAATTTTCCCAAATTACTTACAGTTCTCAGCATATATAAGTACACCCCTTCATATTCATATTCAATATATGTTAATATATAGTTATTTTGTGTATATACATGAGATTAGTCAATACTGAAGCCAAATCTGGAGCTTATTTAACAAAATAACTTATAAAAACGGTCCAAAAACTAGTACACCCAAATTTAAATGATATAGAAAAATATTAAAGACAAATTTAAAAAAGAGGAAAAATCAAGAGAAACAAAAGATTTAAAAATTTAGTGGAAATTTGTAGGTTGTAATTTGTTTTGCAATATTTTTCTTGAGTTTAATTGTATTTTCTTTCAATTTATAAATATGTTTGGTGACTAAAATATTATTTTAATAAATATATCTGTTTAATAAATCTGTTTTTTGTTTAATTGCAGCAAAATACATTGCCTATATTCACTGAGAAATAGATACAAGTATTCAGTTTCAAATAGGGGTGTACTCAATTATGTTATTTGTGCAGTTGACTTCTGACTGTCTGTTACGTTAATATGCATAAACATTCATATGTGTTAATATTATGTTTTAAAATATTTATCATTTAATTTAAACAGTGAGTAGATAAATAGTTTAGTAGATACATTTTATTTAATTTAGTTTAATTAGAATAATTATGAGGATAATAATAATAATAATAATAATAATAATAATAATAATAATATTAAACATACAGACATTTAAAAAAGATGAAACTGACAAAACATGTCAATTCTTGAAATACTGCGTAAAATAAATTCAAAAATATATTTATTTATTTATTTGACATGGACATCACAATTACACTGGACAACCAAATGCATTTGTTCAAGTGTTTTAGCAAACTTGCTAATTCTCAACACCTATCCACAGGAGGCTTGACAAAATTGACAAAATGGAACTATAATAAAAACATATACACAGCATCATAATTCTTTACATAAAATTTCTGGAGCAAAGGCAAAAGCAAAGGCGACATGATCCAACAAACTAACAGTAGACTATTTGTGCAAACACTGCTGATATATAAACCAATTCAAACTCTTAGCATCCTTTAGTAACCAAGTAACCCATTTTATTAAGATAACACTGAATGGAAAACACACATTTTTACACACAAAATGCTTGTCTTGAAGTCAGTAGTATTGCTTACGTTTTTCTGTTAAATTTAATATGTATAAAGCAGTGATAGTAAAGCCCATGGTAACCTTTGATTTGGCCCGCCATCCCTCTAAAAAGAGAGGAAAAATGATGGGGATGGTTTTGAGATTGTCAATTATGTAACCCTTTATTTGTTTTATTGTTAAAAGCCAACTGAAATTACATGTTTCAATTAAATGGCGTAAATTAATCCGATTTTGTTTAAATGTACATTACCCGGCAATGCAGAGACTTTGGTGAGCAAATTAAGTCCAAGGCAGATTCTGCTTGACTAGAGTATTCAGCATTGAACTCCACTGTGATATAAATATGATTGTTTGTGGGGGAGGTTGCAATAAGTTATAATTGAAAAAGTTATAGTGCATTAGCTAATACGATTTAAAGTAAAAGTCAGCCCATGGCTCCTGATATTTGGTTTTTGGCCTTTCATACAAAAAAAATTGGGTACCCCTGGTATAAAGTATGTAAATGATACACACTGTAAAAATGCTGGCCTCCACACAATCAATTGGAGTGGCAACAACATAAAGGAATTAAGTTAACAAATTTAAGTGGATTGAACGTGAAACAATTAAGCTGTCTCAAAAAACCTTAAGAATTGTGATTTTTCAGCTTATTCTAATAAGTATTTTGAGCAAACAACAAATGTTATTTTTTTGAGTGTAGAATCAATAAAGTAGAGCAATTATTAGAATAGTCATTTTATCTGTGATATTGAAATTGGTATTAAAGTTGATGACGTTTTACATATAACTGTGCTATCATAATCAAACCAGTCCCTCTGTTGATGTTCATTCTGAAGATGTTGTGTTCAGGAGGGGCCAACAATTAAAATGATCACCGCTAAAATGATGATCTCACAGCTTTTTGGACGTTGATTGATAGTGGTGAGGCTTTTGCGCTACAATTTATTGAATCATAAAACAAACATTTTGACTTCTGCCTCCCCCAGCCATTGTATACGAGGTGAATTTATTGTCACCCTGCGTGGCTTATTGACAGCCTCCTTCCTTTGTACATGTGAAGAAGGTGCTCGTCACCTCTTAGTGACAGCGCAGCATAACGTCCCATAAGTGCTGTGACTGTAAATCAATATTTATCACTGTGCGAACAGACTCTGCTGGAAGACGCTGATGGCATCTCGCATCGCTGCAGGCTAACCCAATAAAGAAAACAATAAATCAGCCTGAGTGCGAATAATCTCTCTCCATTCAGTAGAGATTACCACCTCTTAATGCTCAAAACTGCACCTGTACGTTTACCATATAAGACCCTGAAGATATAAGCCTTATAAGACTCCCATCTGTCCATGGAAGACAAGATAAAGGCCTTTTCCCACTTGTATTTAGTGAGTACTGTTCTAGGAATGTTTTATAGGTGTCTTTTGGCATGATAAAGCTTTTCTTTTTAGAAACTTATATTAAGGTGGGCTTGAAAAAGAAGTTAGGTAAATATTCCTAGCATATTTGCAAGATCAACTGTTATTATAGCTGCTAATGCTTGAGGGTAAGCCAATTGTTTCGAACTGTGATCAAAACTGACTGGAACTACTAGTGCATTAAATGATTTTATTGCATGCCAATTAACCAATCAGAATCAAGAATGTCAAAAGACCATGCAATAATGTCTCCATAAAGACATGTTTGATTGCTGGATTAATCAGCATTTTGAATGAATCATTTGAATGAACATTTTACCAATGAATATAATTTTAAACAATTCTTGCCATCACCTACAGTATGTAATGTTATCTTCATTTTACCATCAACAGGTCTTTTATTCTGTTTTGATCATCACTACTCAAGGCATCAGTGTTTGCATTCAGACTGCAGACTATGTGCTTCTGTTACAATTGAACGTTTTCTAACACAGAAATAAAAATAGGCTGAAGCTGTTTTATAAAATGAAATGTCAGATACTATCTTTGGATCAAACGCAGGTTTTGCTGTGATCCCACTTGTCAGAGGTTTAATAGACATCGCTGAATTGTTGTCATTTAGGAATTAAATTATGTGGGTGGGTGTTTGAATTGAGATCACAGTCTTTCATAGATTAATCTCGCCATTGTAACGTGCACGGATAAATCATTTCAAATAAATTCTGCTGTGTTCCAAGATAAAATAAGACTTGTCAGTTTTGATTTCACGGCGACTTTAAGAAAACAGCCACTCGTACACTGGTCGCACACATGGTTGACGTCTCGTTCTCACTCAGAACAAAAGACCCCTTTCACATTCTCTATATTGCCCGTTTCTGTGGTCCTGCGACTACTGAATAGCCTGGCAAAGTTGACCGCACTTCAAACGTCGGCGCATGGGTAGTGGCTCTGGAGGTTTGATGAATGGCGTTAATTCCTTTGAGGCTCACATGGTAACAATAAATGCGAAGGAAGAGGCACTCTCTGGTTTCACGAGCTGGGAACCCACGCTTTGTGTCGCAGGGCTTCAAATGCTAATCCTTTCTTTTCCCTTCTTCGGGAGTCGAGTGGCTCAACCTCTGCTGAGAAACTGTAGTCGTACCCATAGGCAAATCCTCCTGACGCAGGGGTGTCTTTGTCAGGGACAAAAGTGGCAGATCTTGATTCACTTTTGCCACATTATCAGCATGAGAGCGCCGTTTTGGTGCTTTCCTGAATCACTCCTGGCAATCAAAATGAGATATTATCATAAACAAGACCATTTTGAACAAAAAAAAAACATTTTTTGGAAAGCAAGGATACATTCATTTGATCAAAAGAACTTTCTATTCATCAAGGTATTTTTCTGTAACAATTCTAATATTATTCATCATTAAAATGCAGTGTTGGGCAGTAGGGTCGCTACAAGTAGTGATGCTACTAGCTTAACTACGTTTCTCAGTAGCGTGGCGGTAGCGTCGCTACTTTCTAAATCAAATAGCTTTTCAATAGCAAAGCTATTATTTTAAGCAGGTAGCTAAGTAGCATCCACACAAGCTACATTTACTGATATTGGATCATTAAGTGCCATCACCAACATTCAAGAGCTGTTAAGCCGGTGTCTGGCCGATGAAAGTAAATTCATATTACAGCAAGAATGACAAATTCGTCTTCTTTGTGTTTTACAGTAGTCGAAAACAAACTTTTTGGTGCATTACTGTTCCTGTCGGTGATGTCGCCAATCAATCATTGGGCTGACATGAGAAACTTGTTTGATGGAAAGATGACTGTGGAGGAATTATTTCTGAAGCAGGACTATACCTCGAAGTACATGTCTTAAAGTTACATAAATGTATATACTCGAATACAGTTTCTTATATATTTCCCTTAACTAGACATTACATTACGATATGGTATTTTAAATGCATATTTTTAAGTGCAATACAGGATTTCTTGAATGTTTTGTTTTTGCTGTGTAGTAAAATTATTTTTTTTTTTTTTGTAATTGTTAAAATTAAATTGCAGTAAATAAATGAGCTTAACAATTATGCAGCATATGTTTCAGTGGCAGTTTCATTGATTACTCAGACAGAACTGACTTGGAATGAAGTTGCTTTGATTTAAAAATGGAGAAAAAAACTTAGATGGATGTACAGGTAGCTAAGCTACTTTTGCCATGCAGCTTTTAGCTTAGCTTGCTTCATTTCCTAGGGGGTAGCTTTCAGTTAAGCTACATTTTAAGTAAAGTAACTAAAAGCTTAGCTCACTACATTTTTCAAGTAGCTTACCCAACACTGTTAAAACAATATAATTTTATACAAAATATAATGCATTAATGCACATTATTAATTTTGGTGCTTTCCTGAATCACTCCTGGTAGTTTAAATGCGATATTATCATATACAAAACTATTTTGGACAGTTTTTTTGGAAAGCAAGGATGCATTCATTTGCTCAAAAGTGGCTGTAAATTTAGAATAAATTTCAGATTTTAAAATTAAGTTGCCAGCACTGTCACATTTGTCTACATTTAAAAAAAATTATAATAATTCAACAGGACACATTCATCGAACAGATTTTAATATTATGCATGATTAAAATGTTATTATTTTATACTAAATATAATGCATTAATGCAAATTATAATTTTTAAAATCTAATATCCCACATATTTTGTCCAATAATTTACTCCTAAAATTGTCCGTTTTGAAAGCTACTAAAACAATCACTTCTATGTAGGCTTTGGTCATTTATGCTAATGTGAAAAGAGTTTGAAATAAAAATTCTATTCCTATTCATGCTCATATTTTCTACTTATGCCATTGATCTTTTTATATGAAATTCATTTATTGCACGATCATAAATGATATGACTGCTCCAACAATACACCTTGCTCTGCTAGGATTTTAACAACAGCACTTTCATCACTTAATGTAGTTATGAACAAAAATTCAGCTGCTTCATATCCCTCTATCCGCTGTCTTTGAAATTCAATTCTGTCTGAGAAATTAATTGGCTTTGCAGGCGAGAATGAGAAATCTATTCTTAAATGCTGAGTCTAGAATAAAGAGGCTTAGCAAACATGCCTCACATCAAAGAAAGTTCAATTAAATCGGGGTTCCCTCTGCACTTCCCAAATATGGGAGTATCTGATTAGAAGGGAGTGGCATATATTATGTATTCAGTATTTCTCCCAGACGGATTCAGTCATAGGAACGCTGTGAGGGAGAGAGCGAGGGAGAGCGCCACACCGTTTTGTGGATTATCCAAACAGCTGTGCATAAATATGCCCGGTCCGCAGCCTTCATCACACTTACACTAGCATGTGATAATATACAACATGATCTCATTTGGCTTGGTTGAAGTGGAGCGCAGAGGAAAGCCTCCTGCGAACAGACTGTGATCGTATGACTGACGTCTGGCTTTGTCAATGGAGGATACATGAAACCCTGTACTTTACAGTCTCTCTGGGTCAATGACAAATGATGAGTGGCAACAGTATAGACACTGAAAGAAATCATGAAAAGAAGGAAAAAGTACCCTCATAAGTATATACTCTTGATTTTTATGGTTGGATTTATGGTATTGAAAGACCTTTATATCATTTACAAGAACCTTTAATGACCTAATGTTTAGTAATATGCAAAAAGTAGTCTTTAAGAGAGTATGCATGTGTCTTATTTGTTTAAATCAGGGTACACGCAGGGTCTTAAAATGTCTTAAATCTCAAAAGCTGAATTTAGGCCTTAAATCTACTGAAATATATACTGAAATATATATTTTTTTATTTTATTTATAGAAATTTTTCTATCTCAGTATTCTATCTTCAAAATGATCTCAGTGTTATTACCTGATACTAACTAGAACATGCTCCAAAACACTGGCAAACAATACAGCAATTATGCAGCACCATCAAACAAAAAACACAATAAAAAAAATCTCAGCCAGACTAACGGAATAAGAAAAAATTAAATGACATGTAAAAAGGAAGGAGAGAAAAAAAATATTACCAAAAAAAATTATTACAGAGACATTATTAATCTATACATCTAAAACAGGGGCCCTGTATTTTGTCGTACATCTTCAGTTTGCCAAATCTAGAGCAACGTAGCCTTTCCAGCTTGATGGCAGAAACTATTTCAGCTAACCATTTTTAAAAATTTAGAGGTGACGTGGATTTCCACTCCATCAGATTCACTCTCTTGGCCAGCACCATGCCAAACATAAGGGAGAGATGTTGATGTTTAGGCCAAGTTAGAGCCTGGCCTGAAAATCCATGTTTTTAACAGGTCTTAATTTGGTAACACTTTATAATGGTCCATTTGAGTATTAGTAGACTGTCTGCTTAATATCTGCTGAAACTGCTCCTTCAACAGACATTAACTGACTAAAAGAAACTACATGTAGTACATGTCAACTTAATCCCCAACCTAACAGTCTACTTATATTCTAATGAGAATTAGTTGGCATGTAGATGCAAAGTAACTTAATTCAACAAAATAAAGTGTGAGCCTTAATTTTCTTTTGTTTATAGCTGCCCAATCTGGCCATTAACACTCATACAATCACCAACAATCCATCTCAATAAAACTTTTTATCTAAAAATAGCTTTTTTAACTCTATTTTTCATAATGTTTTAATTACTTTCCTTGCAGTAACATTTATTTAAAAGTTCTACATTTATTTTTTTGAGGATACTGACCTATATTTTTATTATTAAATTATTGTTGTATTATTAAATGTATTAAATTATAATAATTTTTTAATAGGGCAAGTGAAAATCTTTTACAGCTGGGATATTTGAAAAAAATCCTTAGCATTTAGCCCTGTATAAGTCTTTAAAAGGCCTTAAAAAGTCTTAAATTTAACTTGGCGAAACCTGCAGAAAGCCTGTTAAATGTACAAAATAAATTTTAAAAGGTAAAGTATAAAATATTGAACATTTAAAAACATTTTAAAATGAAGCAAAAAATAAAATACAATAGAAAATTGATTGAAATGAACTGAAACTGCTGCATCAAAATATTAAGTCGAAACATTTTAATGGTTTTTAAACATTGGTAATTCATTATTGTGTATTGTAATTAGTTGTATATCCGCTTTCCCCCATAAGTCCAAAGACATGCGGTACAGGTGAATTGGGTAAGCTAAATTATCCGTAGTGTATGTGTGTGAATGAGTGTGTATGGATGTTTCCCAGTGCTGGGTTGCAGCTGGAAGGGCATCCGCTGTGTAAAACATATGCTGGATAAGTTGGTGGTTCATTCCACTGTGGCGACCCCAGATTAATAATAGGGACTAAGCTGAAAATAAAATGAATGACTATTAATTAGCTGCTTAGTAATAGTTAGTAAGGTAGTAGTTGGGTTCAGGTATCGGGTAGGATTAGAAGTACTTAGAAACAGTTCATATCTTATTAATAGGTAATTAGCCATTAGTTAATTGTGTGAATTTTGACATAAAAGTGTCACCGAAAATGTGGTCTTTAAAATAAGGTTTCTAACATGAACTAAGAATGAACAATACTTGTACAGCATTTATTAATCATAGCTCAGCATGATCAAAATCCAAAGTTATGGTTATTAATATTGTATAATGCACTATGAGTAATAAACAACTTTGTTTTCATTTACTAACATTAACAGATTAATAAATGCTGTATTAAAAGTATCGTTCATTCTTTGTTTATGATGGTAAATACAATAAATAACAGTAACTAATAGAACTTTATAAAGATTTAGCAAAAATATGACAGTTTTATTATTGAAATGTTTAAATATTTTTATTAAAATATTATTGGTAACACTTTACAATAAGGTTCATCAGTTAATGAATTTACTAACATGAACTAATCATGAACAACACTTGTACAGCATTTATTAATCATAATTGAACATTTACTAATGCATTATTAACCTCCAAGTCCATGCTTGTTGACATTAGTTAATGCACCGTGAGTTAACATGAACTAATAATGAGCAACTAACTAACGTTAACTAACATCAACAAATACTGTAGTAAATGTATTGTTCATTGTTTGTTCATGAAAGTAAATGCATTAATTAACATTAATGAACCTTATTGTAAAGTGTGACCATATTATTATTATTATTATTATTATTATTATTATTATTATTATTATTATTATTATTATTATTATTATTATTATTAAAAATAGAGTTTATATAGCTGCACGCTGCTGTTCACAAGTTACAATATTTCAGTTTTCCTCAGGGCTAGATTTGTTTGAGCAATTTTACAGTAATGTTGTGAAATATTACAGATTTACAATTTCTTTTTAAATATTATTTATTTGTTTATTCAATATTCGTTAATGAATATAACACTCATAAGAAGCATATATATATATACTTTATTCATTCATTTTCTTTTCGGCTTAGTCCCTTTGTTAATCCAGGGTCGCCACAGCGGAATGAAGCATTATATATATATATATATATATATATATATATATATATATATATATATATATATATATATATATATATATATATATATATATATATATATGCTTATGAATGTTATATTCATTAACGAATAATGAATAAACAAATGAATAATAAATAAGTAAGTTTTACCTTAATTTTTAATCAATTTAATAAAATTTTGCAGAATGGCAGTGTGTTTCTCTAACTGGTCTCAAACTTTTGAATATTATAAGAATAATGGAATATGTGGTTTCACATCAAACGTCATGCACGGTTTGTGACGTTCACCTCTTCTCTTGACGCAGTGAAGACTAGAGCACATGTCGAACAATATCTAGCGCACTGGCACAGAGAGGGAGGACGGGTTACTCAAGGTGCCGTTACACCTGAGGAAACCCTTATAACATGTCATTATGCACTGTTTATTCATTCAGTAAATAATAGCAGCGCAAGTGCGGTTTGTTTACCTAAATGTGGACAGCATATGAATAATGTGTTTGGAAGTCATTCAGCCGTTTCTAGGGAGCCCGTACTATTGGGCCTGTGGAACATACTGTGACTCATCTCTGGCACTCACCGAAAAACTGTGACTCAGAGGAAGTAGCTCACACACATCTGAGAACATTCTTTGTTTCTGTGCCATGCGTGTACATTTAAATGAGTGCGTGTTCAGAGCAGAGACGTTTCGTTCTTGTGAATTGTGCAGGTTTTGAACAACAGTTGAATGAGGACAATATGATTTTGGTTGATGTCTAATAATGCATTTCAGAATTTTTTAATTTATTTATTTATTATTTTGTTTTTGCTTACGTTTTGCATCCTTTATTTTACCGTGTCTGATCTGTTTGTCTTATATAAGTATACTTTAGCTTTTTATAGTTGTATTATATGGTGTTGAAATAACTTTATATCATTAACAAGAACTTTTAATGACTTCACGTTTTATAATATGCAAAAGTATCATCTGACACGTTCAAATTTGTATAAAAAAAATTAAATCTAAACATTTTTAAAGAACAATAAGAAGAATATGATTTGTTTGTTCTGGATTTGAGAATATTTTTTTTTGCTTACGTTTTACACCCTCTTCTTTACCACATCTCTTCTGTTTGTGTGTCATATGTTAATGCGCGTGTTCTGTATGTGGGTGTATGTGTGTGCACGTTCATATGTGGACTTATTTCTTTGCAGCAATTTTCCATGAGCATGTTTATGAGGCCGTATCGGTAGGCGTGCATGGAGTTTATGAGACCCTTTGAACGAGAGCTGTGGTCCCAATTATCCGTTGAACCCCTTACAATCTCCTTCCTCATCTCGTCTCTTTTAAAGCCCCTTCCCCAGTCTGTCAAACTCAACCTGTCATTTTCCCCTGTCAAAGGGGACAGCACCGCCTGGAGAGATTAGGATGAGGGGATTTCTCCACATAAAGTTGAAAAGAGGATTATCATCCTGTAGTAGACTTCTCCCCTGGGGTGCAATGTCTTTGGTATTTAGTGGAAAGTTTAAAAAAATGTGCATATTTTGCTCGACTTGACTTAAAAAGGTGCTTTCTTTCATGTCAAGTATGCATTGTGCAGGGACCACACACTGTATCTGTATGTTGCAAGAGTTACTTTATATGTACAGCAAGCTGAAAAAGGTATTTAGATTCTTTAGCAACACTAAATGTGTAGTTCATATAGCGATGAATATTTGCTGTTCATTTACATGTCCTCGGGTTGTAAAAGACGCAGGTGACTGACTATTTTTCTTTGGTAGAGCATTGATGCTAGAATTACCAGAATTCTAGAAGTACTGAAATGGCCAAAGCCTTTAATATTAGACTGTACAAAATGTTTGTTTGTTTATTTGTTTGTTTGTTCTTTGTTTTTAATGATATCATATTTCAGTGGACACTTTTTAGGTAGACTATAGTCCCCTTTTTTGTCATTTCAGCCTATTAAACTTATTAACATTTAGTTAGACTAACAAATCATATTTAAAAAAGTTATAATTTTTAATTTTTTTTATTCAAATTAAATAACAAAACCAACCTTTAAACTAGCTTTTTATTATTATTATTATTATTATTATTATTATTATTATTATTATTATTATTATTATTATTATTATTATTATTATTATCATTATTATTATTATCATTTCTTAAAATTCTGTTCTGCTGCTACTGCACCTACCGGACGGACACAGGATGATGTGGTGTAAAATTCCCTTCAGTGCATGTCTTTCATGGATTTCTAAATGTGTTTTCTGTCACTTCTTTTTCTTGATTAATCTACATTAATGAATTGAGTGTTTAGCTGCACAATTAATGGTTCAATTCAATTTGACAACTTTTAGTCTTTAGTCTTTTCAACCAGTATTGCAAACTATCGCATAGTCACAGAAGTGGATGACAGCTTATAGTTTATATATAAACACTGATGTTTATGGTAAAGATTAAAATCATAATTTGAAAGCAACTTGACGATCCAAATGAAGGTTATAAAAATTACACCAATAGGTGACGACACTCAACTAGAAAGAAATAATGTAAATGATATTATATTTTGTATTTCAAAGTGTATGCAGTTAAAACAAATAGCTAGAACCTCTGGTGAATTACTTAAATTGTTATCTATATTTAGCATGTAGCATATATACAGTTGAAGTCATATTTATTAGACCCCCGTTTATTTTATTTATTTTTTTTTAAGTATTAAGTATTAAGAAATTTTCACAGTATGTCTGATGATATTTTTTCTTCTGGAGAAAGTCATATTTAATTTATTTCAGCTAGAATAAAATCAGTAAAAAATTTAAAAAACCATTTTAAGGTCAATATTTTTAGCCCCTTTAGCCATCGTTATACAATAACTTGCCTAATTACCCTAACCTGCCTATTTAATCTAATTAACCTAGTTAAGCCTTTAAATGTCACTTTAAGCTGTATAGAAGTGAAAAATATCTAGTAAAATATTATTTACTGTCATCATGGCAAAGATAAAAGAAATCAGTTATTAGAAATGAGTTATTAAAACTGTTATGTTTAGAAATGTGTTGAACAAATCTTCTCTCTGTTAAACAGCAATTGGAAAAAAATACTCAGGGGGGCTAATAATTCTGGCTTCAACTGTATACCTGTATTTAGAATGTTCAATTTATACATTTAGTGTTTTCAGCAACATTAGCACTGGTTGAGCCCCCTAAGGATAAAATCCTAGAACTACATTCAGGGCTTAGTTAGAATACATTGAATGTCTATTATCATATTTTACAATTTTTTTGCAATATGTAATTGTTTAAGTATAAGAATGCACTAAATATGTGTGCCTTGCTTTGTGCTCAGTAAGTTGTTGTTTTTTTCATCACAGTGAAAATGTTGTTTTTTTGAAACTCTGAATGCCAATAAATATGTATTGATTCATTTTCCAGTGATGGGTTGCTGCTGGTAGGGCATTCGCTGTGTAAAACATATGCTGGATAAGTTTTCGGTTCATTCCACTGTGGCGACTTCTGATTAATAAAGAGACTAGGCCAAAAAGAATATTAATAAATGAATGGATGAATGTATTGAATCAGAATATTTTAGTAGATAAAAACATGTTATGAATTTTGTAAATGAATGCAACTATATTTTTTTATTAGATTCTAACTTTTGGACTTTACAGTGCCATGTGGTTATTGGAAATAGTCCAATCACTGCTGGAATCAAAATCCATGAGTAAAATGATCTGTTATGTTAGAAAATTATGTTTTTTTTTGATATAAGCAATACTAATAACTGTTACAAATACTCCGATATTTATCTCACTGCATAGTAAAAACCTTTACCACATGTACTTTTTAAAAAAGTAAACTGAAATTGTACTGTCTGTCTATTGCATATGGTCATTCTGACCTGGTCATTCAAGGAAACACTCAGAACTCTTCAGTTTTGTCATTTTAATAAAATTTCAGTGGTGAAATAGACACATTTAACAAAAGGATACTACTGTTTTGGGGGTTTTATTTCTACAAAGTTATTACACGGCAAACTTTAACTACGGTAAAATTACTGCTTTGCTGGCTAAACTGTCATCTATGTTGATTAGTAAATTGGGTCACACTTTATTTTGATGGTCCATTTGTTGACTATTTTTACTGTTTTTAACCTCTGCAAATGAATTTAAGTGCATTCACAACAGTCTAAAACATTAGCTTCATGTCCTATGCTGGCATATTCAAGTAGAGTTTAAAAAATGCTCTCCATTCTGTGAAAAAAAAAAAAAAGAGACTCTTGTGAATTGTAGAAGTTTTGAGAATGTAAACTCAGAAAGGGGGGTTTAGAGTGGCCTTGAATGAACCATTTAAAATATGGGATGCTGCAGTGTGATTTATGAGGAAGGTATCTTTTTTTTTTTCTTATAACTTGGTTGAAACATATCAGAAGCTTAAAAATAGCATAATACAGTCTCTTGAAGCTTGTTGCCACAAAAATAATGTTCTAGACAACTGAAGTGTTACTGAGAGTATGTAAACAGGAAACCCGTTTTGATGTTGTAAATTCTTCTAGGTTACTCTGGGTCGCTTGTCGAGGCTGTTTAACAGGGGGAAAGGGCGCATTACGCACAGGTGTTTTGAACCGCTGCAGTGCGTCAGCCTCCCCTTAAATGACCTGCGAGTTTGCTGTAACTGAGTCACTCTGCAGTGAGGTGATGGATGCCTGGTGAGTCATCGCTCCACACATCGCTGGCAGGTGGAGGACTGTGAAAAGCCTTTTATCAGCCTCAATGATTACAGTACGAGAGGCGCAGCTTGATGCCTGGTGATTCATTCAGAGACGAGTGTGTCTGTATTGAGTATTCTTATTCAGTCTGAGCGCAATCTCTACATATAGACAGACACACATTGTCAGGGTACTCAGTGTTCTTATCAAGTTAGTAAATCCTAGGAGGTTGGTGTTCCCTTGCTTTTCAGCAGCAGTTTCTGTGCTGTTGCATGCAAGCCTGGACGTTTATGGTTAAAAGGTATATTCGAGAACCTATCGGGATATGCCATCTCATTAGTGATGATTTCACAATCCGTTTTCATGTGAGGCACTGATCATGCAGAATGTATCCACACACACACACACACACACATGCATCAGAAGGAATCAATGGCTGAGGTCCATGCGCAGACTGTTCAAACAAACATATTGAGCAGATAAAGTGACTCAGCTGTAAATGACCACACACACACACACACACACACACACACACATGGGGTAAGCAGAGCGCTGTCAAATGATTTTATTAGCTGTATTGTGTTAGAACACTGAAAAAAAATTGAGTTTTGCACAATTCCTTCATTTTGTCCCAACACTATTGAAGTGGATTGAACATAAAACAATTAAGTTGTCCCAAAAAGCCTCAAGAATTGTGTTGTTGCAGCTTATTTTAAATAAGTAGTTTGAACACGCAGTTAGGCTGCAATTACTGCATGCTACAAGTGACTCAAATCCGATTTTTTTTTTTCTCACACGTGGCACAGATGGGAAATGGCCCATGTACGTGTAAGCAGGAAAAATCACATGGATTCTGATTTACTCGAATCAGATTCAGGCCTTGTTTATATGTGGAAATTTATCCCGTATGATTCGGTTCCGTGCCCTCGTGTCTGCAGTGTAAGCAGGTAAATTGGATTTTCACCTGCCAATGCGAGTTACGCTTCATTAAAAATCCTAGAGAATGACATCAACTCTGACGCTTTCATTTCAGAACAGACTTCAGGAGAGTCGCAAACCTTAAATCTCACACACGAGGACTAAAAAAGCTTTTATGTTGTCATGTAGCACAAATATTTAAGCATGTTAATGAGAGAGAGAGAGCAACATCCGCCATGTAAACAATATAAACTGAAACGGTTGCATAAATCACGCCATGGACATTACATTAAGATGCCTACTGGCTTAAAAAGGCCTAGATTAAAAGATGTTAAAATTACAGCGTTTTCTGTCATAAACTATAGTACAATCCAAAAGAATTTAAAAAAAGAACACGTTAAATACATGAATAGAGAAAAGAGTCTTTTATTATCAGCTGTCAGTCAGCGCCCGCTCTTTTTTTCCTGGTCATTGCGCCTTTGACAAAACTGAAAGATTTTTAGGAGCGAACCGCGCACACGACTACTCCTGAACAAGCAGCTAAAACATTTTTTGACTGAAGGCTGTGAAATGTCTCTTTAAAATTATAAATGATTGTGTTGATCAATATGTTTACATGGACACCAATAATTCAATTTTAGTGCGATTAAGACAATACTCTGAGTCTACCATGTAAACAGCGATTTTTGATTAATTTAATCAGATTAAGGTCATAATCAAACTAAAGAGAAATCAAATTAAGACATGTGGAGTCTGCCGATTTTAGTCACATTATTGAAGTGCAGTACAGACATGTAAACACCTTAATCAAACTATTACCGTCATGTAGGACTTTTCACTGCATTTTGCGACAGGATAGTCCACACACACACACGGCTGTTTGACACTCTTTGCACCTACTGAGTCAGTGCAGACCACAGTGCAGACCATTTCACCTGCATCGTAAAATGCGGAGCTTTTTTCTTCCATTCAGCATGCGGTATGAACTTCCATTAAAACAACACTCTTCCAGCAGTTCATAGTTGCATCCAATATCTCATTTGTCATGGGGGCATACATGAAATGTTCCCAAATGAAAGTGAAATTGCCAAACTGCAAGTCGACAAATTAAGAATGAAAAACCCGAAATTACATGAAACTCTGGAGGACATGCGTATAGCGTGCTGACGCGATGACATTAATCGAATTATGTGCTATAACATGTAAATCAGGATTATGAAAGGAACATTCAGATTATTCAGATTATCACCTTATTGGTGTTTACACGTCTACACACGTTTACACATCTGGTGTCACACGTTTACACTTAAACATGTCTTATTTAGATTAAGGCAAGTAATTTGATTACTGAAGTCCATGTAAATGTAGTGACTATTATAATGACATTTTGTGATCATATTGTATTATTCTGTTCATCAAAAGTTTGATAGCAAGATATTTTTGGAGAATTTTCTTAAGCTTGCCATTTTTATTTTAAAGTACAATATTAATAATATTTATTACTAAAAGTATTAGCTTTTTAAGTGGCTTATTTTTTTATTTGTTTCATAATGTAATTTAAAATGTAATTCTTGTATTGGTACAGCTGAATCTCAGCATCATTACTTCAGTCTTCAGTGTCACACGATCCTTTACATTCTTAATCATTCTGATATGCTGATTTGCTGCTTAAGACGCAAGGGTTGGCTGGGTTTTCTGGTATAATTGTGCTGTTTTGAAAATGCAAAAAGCGCTGTGGGTTCTGTTTTTTGGGGATTTTTATATAATATACTGTAGCCGCCAAAATCTGCAGGCAAATGAAAGTGACAGTAATACTAATGTGTTTTGATCCTTGAGATGAACACCTGGCAACGTATGCACTGCTTAAAGAGCAAGTGAAATAGAGACAAATGAGGTGCACGTTTGATGTCACTTCACAACCTAGAAATGAGATATTTTAAGGCACATGCACAGGATTTTTGCCATGTAAGAAGTTGCTAAGTGGCCCCTTTAAGATATAATTCCTTAGTTTATAATTAGAGAGTGTGTATCCCTGCATAGAATGATTCATAGTATCATCTGAGAGTTTAAAAAGGATTCATATTTCATTCCTGAACATAATCTCCATTTAGTGTGGGAATTCACGTCCCCGTTTAATAAAGTGAACAGATTAGCCAGCTTTCACAGTCAGCCGTTTGTTTATCTGCAGAGTAAAACTGAGTCACAAAGGGACTGGATGCCACACATCCCGGTGGATGATGCTGATTTATTTTAAATGTAGATGACCATGTACCATATTCCCTCTATGCACTCAGTAATCATCCCTGAAATAGTTAGACGTCGGATAATATGACTGTAAATCTTAATGGCACAGTTATTAACCTAAACGTGAGACTGGAAAAATCCAGCAAATGCAGGTTCCAGGTGCCCAAAACGCATAATGAAAGTTCAAATAAAAACCTCCAACATACTTCTTTCCTCATTCCTTTCCCGCATAAATCATGCTTTTTTTCCCCTCTGATCTCCACAGTCTGAGCCATTACAAATCCATTGAAGGATTTAAACCGCTAAAAATAGGCACTTACGCAGAGCGGGACTTAGTACGCTGCCTCCTTCATAAACAAACAAGCGTGGATGTGCTCCGCTGGCCTAGGCGGGCCCGTCTGCCCTGGGCTACAGGGACTCATTTGTGGCCTGTGGGAGGTTGACCTCGGTCAGGCGCTGTCGGATGCATGAGTCCCTCTCACAGACATGGAGGCTGTTGTCCAACGCGTGGGAGCAGCAACACCACATACGGACCAAAACGCTTAATGATGCTAAACCGCATCCGTGGCTAGTGGCACGCACTGGCCCTCGTTTTCTGAGAACTGAACCCAGACCAGACCAACTACACTGGACTGGACCAAGCAATTTCAGACATGCTAAACTGCTGTGTCGCCTGTCTGCAAATAGAAACCACTTCTGTGAGCGTTTTCACTGAGGTCGAAACTAGCATTGGTCACTACTACACAGTTCACAAAAGGACGTTTTCCTTTCTCTTTCTGTGGTCTTGCTCATATGTCATGCTCCTTCTGTGTCACACTTTCCTTTCTTTCTTTCTTTCTTTCTTTCTTTCTTTCTTTCTTTCTTTCTTTCTTTCTTTCTTTCTTTCTTTCTTTCTTTCTTTCTTTAAGATACTGTGATGAAGTATTTCCAGGTGTCTTTATGACTCAGTGCTCGAAGCATCACAATGAAAATGGGGAGGCTTTGTTTGCATAATTCATTTGACAATGGAAAAGTATAGTTCCCTCAAAAATAATTATTATCTTTTAACTTAAAAAAGGCCCAAAAAAAACCCATTAGGCCCTGTTTACAGATGTTATTTAGATGGATTTTAGACAATCTGGTCAATGATACATACAGCTGTAAATTGTTCTTAAAACATTTTGATATTGACCTATTATTCTACCTCTTTCAGTGGTAAAAATGTATTTGACCGGATTGTTTTTAAATGTAAACACATGCACTCAAATGTGTTCAGTATACAAAAGACGAGCTCTGAGATTAACCAAATCACAAACCAAATGACTTGCCTTTAAAAACACTCATTAAATTATATTTAATCTTTAATGCAATGTCACCTTGGAATTACAAGGTTCTATCTGCGTTCTGAATGATTTTGAGATATTGAACTTCAAAGTTTTTGCATTCTATATAGCAAACAGTATGTGTGTAACATTTGGTTTTTTTTTTAAATAAAAAGTCTTAAAATGTAAACAACTTATAAAAAAAAACATATTATAAATAAGTTATCATTTAATAAAAATATGTCAATAACTCAATTTCGGCAAAAAAAAAAATCAGGTAGAACCTTATAATTCTAAGGTGACGAATTAGTAGAATTTTGATGGCTTCTCTGTGGTTTCCAGAGAGGGACCTGTCCTCACTGTAGCACTGAGTCATCCAGACCAACTGTAATAGACTCTTTAATTCCCTCAGTCTCACAGCTGAATGACTAACCCAAGTCCCAACTGAATCATTCTACTTCATTCTTGTCGTCAATTGTTTGGAAATGTACGGTCATAAGTAATATTATGATCACTTTATGAATAAGATAGAATTTCTTGTTTTTCTTATAAATCCATCTCTTTCTTATAAATCATCCTCATAAAGATTTCTTCTGTGTGTGTGTACAACACATGTGACATCACTTGTGAAAAATCTTACAATATTTTCCAGTTAAGTTATTATAACAATTGACTGAAGATTGGAATTTCAAATTATCATAATTTTCTGAATGTTTCAAAAGTTCACACTTAGATATTGCTTGATAATAATAGCAGGTTTGGTACGCTGTCCTGGGAGAGAACCCTGAGCTCGGAGGTAATGGCTGCCTGGTCAATGAGCATATAAAGGGGTACGAGATCAGGTTGTTCTCGAGAGCTTCCCCTGGCAAAGGAGGAAAAGGTGGAGATAGGGTGGATGGGGCGCTCTTTGAGAAATGAAGATAAGGGATTAATGCTAGACGGGCTATTTATAGTTAGTTTGGAATGATTCGATTGGCTTACTAATGACTGCAGATGAGAGATGAGCTGCGATCAATTATATCACATGCTCCTCTCGAAATTAGTTTGGGACTTTATATTTAAGTTAGCTCTATCATTATTTTTAAATGATCTCTTTGAGCTTTTTGCTTGAGATTCTTAAAAAAAATCTGACTAAAGCTGCAGTCACACTGCACTTTTCTCTCTATAGACTTCCATGTATACGCATGTGAATGCGTCAGACCGGAAACGCAAGGTCGTGCGGCAAGTTTCGCAATTCGCTGTGTTGGAAAGTTCAAGCTTGGTGAACTCTGACCTGCGAAATTACATCACATGATTGCGTGAGACCAATCGAGGATCAAAACATCTTGTTTAATCCTGTTGCACAGCGCCGTACTACAGAATATCGCACGCACAAACTCTAGTGTGACTGCAGCATTAATATGTATGAAGAGTCACGTGATCCGTGATTTGGAAATAAAATTTTCAATTACATAAATAACTCGCTGGTTCGAGTCCCATCTGGAACGGTTGGCATTTCTGTGTGGAGTTTGCATGTTCTCTCTGTGTTCACGTGGGTTTACTCTGGGTGCTCTGGTTTCCCCTACAGTCCAAAGACATGCGCTATAGGAGAATTGAATAAACTGGCCGTAGTGTATGTGTGTGAATGAGAGTGTATGGGTGTTTCCCAGTACTGGGTTGCAGCTGGAAGGGCTTCCGCTGTGTAAAACACATGCTTGATAAGTTGGTGGTTTATTCCGCTGTGGCGGTCCCTGATAAATAAAGGGCTTAATCTGAAGAAAAATGAATGAATAGATGAAATTGCCATGGATTAGGGCTAACAAGTGATGCAGGATTGTTCATCATTTGCTGTTGTTAACCAGTATTTCTAATCTAATATTTAGCATTTACCAATGAAACTTTTTTACAGTCTGAACAATGTTTTATTGTCAAACTTTTTAGTCTTCAACAATTTATTCATCACAGTTTGTTGTTACTTATTTACAATCTCAGTTACAAGCCATGATCTTTGACCAGTCAAATATTCAACGCTTGTCTTATTGTCATGCTCAAAACAATGACTTGTAATATGTTTGATATTTTACTAGGCATAAACTTGTGAACCTCTATAGTTGCTTGCAATAAATGCATGCACATAAGTCCATGTGGAGCAGTGATGGGTTAAGTTTTAGCTCTACAGTTCAGCTGGCCAATACCCCAGAGGGGCCCTTGGGCCTTCTACAGACTCTACCAGTACTGATGGAATTCAGAAAGATCTGCATTGCTATTCTCCCAAGCTACACGCCATGTTAAGATTCAGTGTTTTAATCAAGATTAAATCAATATTTTTCAAGATTCATATTGATCTCTCAATGCTGCCGGTGACCCTAAATCAGCTAGAGAAATTCTGTGGCATACTCAGTATGAAAACACATGTTGCATCTTTATTAACACAAAACAGACCTGACCAAATGTGAGTGTGTGTGGGTGGATGGATGTTATTGTGCAAAAAACAGTATTATTAAAGCCCCCCATAACTGAAATGCTGAGTTTTGTGAAAAAAAGAGGCAGTTAACGGTTAATATTTGAATAGGTCAGCCATAAGAATCCACATCCCAAATGTCAGATGGCTGATAAAGGAAACCCTGTCACCAGCACAAAGCAAGCAGTGGGCTGAAACCTCCTACAGTCTGACATCAGCTACACACTCCACAGGTTTAAGCTGATCTGAATATTTCCACCATATGTTTATTTGTGTGATCAAGAAAGAGAAATATTTGTCCTCTGGTTCTGAGTCAGCCTTATGTGTTTAACCCCAAACCCACAGATAGTCTCAGTTGCGTACACTTCATATCATAACCTTTAAAACTATGATTTATCTGAAGCAGTGAATGCGCACTCGCACGCACCCCGACAAATAGAGGGGAAAAACATGGGTTATGACTTCATGGATCACAAGTGGGGGAAGATGAAAATGAAGGCAGAAAATATTGCTTTGATGTATTGGTGATCTCTTAAAGTAACCTCAATGACATCAGTCAAAAGTTTTTGAATGAAGAATGGCAAAACTTAGCAATCCGAATAGATAGACAGACAGAAAAAAATATGCAGACATACATAGACAAAGATAGACAAATAGAAAGATAGAGTAAGCTTACCAACTCAAAAAAAGGAAATGCGTATTTTGGTAGACTAACATTAGGCTGCTCTAAATAGCAGCTAGGGGCCCAAGTGATCAGCTTGCGCTGTATGTGTAGAGGCGACCAGTTTTTTCAGAGGTCTGAGGCTATTGTGGTCCCTCATCAGTCCCCGTCCAGAATCCTGTCTTCTGTCATTTACAAAGAAATAATGTTTTCTCACCTTTTTTCTCTTGCTATTTTTGTCACATCTATCTGCAGCTGAGACCCATGAATGGTGAGCTGCCGTTGTTTTAGAAACCTACATGTCTTGCATGTGTGTGTGACATGCACTGACAAATGCACATCTCTATGCGCTTATATTAGCCCTTAGCATTTTGTCACCAGCTCTGCCAGCACGTTATCTGATCCTGAGGGAGTCCGTTCCCTATTTCTACCAAGTAACTTCTCTAAAAGCATGCAGAGACTGCGTTTTATTCAAAGATAAACAGTATTTGGATTACTGTAGTGACACTGTGTTGACAACCTCAGCTTAAATAGTTCCCTTTTGAATGAATAGTGCTTTGAATATCTGCAAGACTCGCAAATTTGCGGAACAGGAATAAGCTGTTTTATCAATGAGACAGCCATTGTAGTGGCTCTGTAAACACATGGTCAAAAATAATATCACCATTTTTATCAAAACGGAAGTTCGATAGCTCTGATGAGAGACAAACACATTAAAAGGCACATCTTTCAGGACCAGGGTTGCCAGGTTTTTAACCAAATGGCCTGTCAAAGCTAACCCAATTATAAAAAATTACTTTGTGTAGATTACACTACCCATTAAGCAGTGTTTCCCAACCCTGTTTCTGGAGGCACACCAACAGTTCATGTTTTGGATGTCTCCCTCATCTGACCCATTAACTTCAGGTTTTGGAATCTCCTAATGTTCTGATGAGTTGTTTCAGGTGTGTTTGATTAGGGAGAGGATGAAAATGTGTACTGTTGGCGTGCCTTCAGGAACAGGGTTGGGAAACTCTGCATTAGAAGAGACTCCAAAACCTTAAGTTAATGGGTCAGAAGAGGGAGACATCCAAAACATGAACTGTTGGTGTGCCTCCAGGAACAGGGTTGGGAAACACTGCATTAGAGTATGTTTTACGTTCGAAATGGGGTATAAATTGGTCCTATTTGGTGTTTTAAATTCTTTTGAACATAATTAGGTGCTGCTTGCCAATCAGACAACGCTTGTTCTTGCTGTCAGTTGTGAAAAAATGATTGATAAAAGTGTTGTGATAAACCGCTGTGTGTTTAACTGCAGGCGCTGCGTGATGCGCATGCACGCAAAAGGGAGTCGGATTTGTTCGGGGACTCAGATTTTAATATAACTTTTCTTCATCTTCGCTTGTACGTGGGCCCATGCGGTTTGCGCTATGCACTGGTCTAACTGAATGGAGTAGGAGCACACAGTTATGTTTTGTGGAATAAGTTGCATTAAAAGTTACGTTTCAAAACCATCCAAATTTTGGCAACCCGCCAATGCCATTTTTTACCCGTCCAATCTGGCAACACTGCCCGCACACCTCTCAGAAAAAACTGTAACTACACGTCACAACGACACGTAGCACAAGCTTTGTGATTGGTCGATTGGTAGCAGTGACGAGGGTGGGTGGCATGAAGAGCCGCGGTTTAGGCAATGTGTGTTTTAATTTCAGTAGTTCCGCATTGATGTTCAATAAATAATCATAGATAGTAGATAGTGTGTGTTTCCTTTAATTATTTTAAAATCAAGTAATGCACCCTTCATTTAAAAATCTCTGGCATGTAATATGTGAGCACATTCATTGTACAAAACTTATCAGTAAACTATGAGGGCAAAAACATCAAATAAATAAACAAAATAATTGTTGATTAATCGTAATCGAGTTAAAGTGTTCAATCAATTGAGATTTTGATTTTAGGCCAAATCGTCCAGCTCTAAAAAAATCTCTAACGTATGCTATCGCTTCATTCTCGTTCATAAATTCTTTTGCATGGCCTCATGGGATAGTTAAGTGTTCATGGAATGTGCACTTCAGAATCTCATACAAAGAACTAGGTCATTCAGGGACTTCTCACCTACTATTTTTTTTTTTATATATATATATAGTGAATTTGGAGGTGACACAGTGGCTCAGTAGTTAGAACTGTTGCCTCACTGCAAGAAGGTCACTTGTTCGAGTCCCAGCTAGGCCAGTTGGCATTTTTGTGTAGAGTTTGCTTGTTCTCCCCTTGTTCACGTAGGTTTCCTCTGGTTGCTCTGGTCTCAACAACCCCTCCTCCCCTTGCCCCCCGTCCCCCCAACCCCCCACCCTCCAAAATAAACTGGCTTATATCCAAACTAATTAAACCAATTAACCAAAACCAAACTAACCAAACTTAAATCAAACTAAAACAGTACTGGGTTGCGGCTGGAAGGGCATCCGTTGCATTAAACATATGCTGGAATAGTTGGCGGTTCATTCCACTGTGGCAACCTCTGAAATAGAGACTAAGTAGAAGGAGAATGAATGAATGAATGAATGAATGAATGAAGGAATGAATTTGGACTTACTACTTGGCTCGCATTCTATATTGTAGGGAAGTATGCCATTTTGGACTCTCCTCTGGAGCCTCTGCACTCAAAAAAGTGTGCTTACTCTGTTTCATCATCCTAGCAGTTTTTATCATTGGTAGAATATAAATTCGGTAGAGTCAAATATTTCAGCGCAACAATATCAGTTTAATTATTGCAATATATCAAATCTTGAACCTCGCAGTCTGACAAAATAAATCCACATGACGTGGTCTAATTTAGCCCAATTCAGCGTGAAAACTGCACACGTGGCAACCCTGATGCCAGATTAAAGAGTGTCATGCAGAATCAAACTATGCACATGCGATATATTCAAATGTTCTTTTTCCATTCAGAAACATGCAGCACAGTTCGTAACCCTGAAAGTGCACGTAGGTGGCACTAAGTGTCACATCTTTCCTATGGGGAGATTTTCCATCCGTCTACATTTCCTCTGTTTGGGGTTGAGGTTTTGTGCGAAATAAAATCCTGGCAGCTCTAATATGAACTTGCTATATGTAATTTAATGTGCAGTCGTGCATCATATCTTCTAAAGCAGTCCTCGGTCATAGTGGTGTGTGATACTGTGTTTTTTGTATGAATGGTTTATGTAACTGCATGCATTTTGTTAATGAGTAAGGCATATCTGTGAGGTATTTGGTGAAAACCACTACAAGGCAGCTGCAGTAATGCGTTCAATGATTGACAGTAGTTGAAGCTAAACTATATGTGTGTGTCTGGAAATGTAAAGCAAGGTTATTGGTTCAGTAGGTCATGTTTTTTTTCTGTGTGTGTTAGTGCGTGTGTTTGAAACATATATGCTGGATTACCTGCTATAGTGATTCAAACACCACCAAATATGGATGCATGAATGATTTTTGTTCTGTGTGTTGTGTTTTTATTGATTTAATTTTGTAGTGGCAACATTTGCGGCAGAATACAGTTTACTGTTTACATTTACAAGAATATCAAAGTTGTTTGACTTGCTTCTGTAAGCTAGTGTGAACTGGACCAATCAGGAGTCACACCTGATACAGCTGGATAGATATATAGATAGATAAATAGATCTCTGCACCCGTTGAGGCATAGTAAGAGAGTATGTACTGTGTCTGTTACCATGCAAGACATGTTCTTGACTCATGCTGCTTTGTGACCTGCAATGTGGGAAGTCATGATTCATGCAAGCTACATTTAATCAACCTCAGCTCAAAATACTCTGGCATGCATACCCCCCCTCCTCCCCAGCGTGCACACATGCACACAGTCAGACACATTCAGAAACGATCAGCTCGCCAGATGCCGCTACACTTGTGTCATTGTGCTTGCAGTGGTCTGAGTTCAAAGTTAGGTTACGGAGATTTAAATCAACATGAGCGTTATTTATTTCAATGGACCGGTTTTGTTTATCATTGGAATTCTCAGACTATCCCATCATCCCTTGCACTGACATGACTCTGCTGCGACTTCATTCACAGGTAATGCTGCTTCCATCAAATTCACATTCTTTCTGTTGTGAAGGAATTTATGACAAACGTGACTTTGTCTGTGTGTGCATGTGTGTGTGCGTGTGTGTGTGTGTGCGTGTGCGTGTGCGTGTGTCTGTGTGTATTTTTCTGTTTTTTAAAAAGTAAGTGAAAAATTAGTTCCAAAGTTCTAAATTTAGTTTATTTTTGAAAATTCTATTTTTAAGTGCATTTTCCTGTATATATTTTTATTTTCTTATAACATATCATATGTAAAATATAATGTATTATAATATTTTTCATGCTTATTATATTATATTATATTATATTATATTATATTATATTATATTATATTATATTATATTATGTTATGTTATGTTATGTTATGTTATATTATATTATATTATATTATATTATATTATATTATATTATATTATATTATATTATATTATGTTATGTTATGTTATGTTATATTATATTATATTATATTATATTTGATTAGATTAGATTTTATTGTATTATGTTTTATTATTTTATATTATTATATTATATTATATTATATTATGTTATATTATGTTATATTATGTTATATTATATTATATTAGATTAGATTAGATTAGATTAGATTAGATTAGATTAGATTAGGTTAGGTTAGGTTAGGTTAGGTTAGGTTATGTTATGTTATGTTATGTTATGTTATGTTATGTTATGTTATGTTATGTTATGTTATGTTATGTTATGTTATGTTATATTATATTATATTATATTTCATTAGATTAGATTTATTGTATTATGTTTTATTATTTTATATTATTATATTATATTATATTATATTATATTATATTATATTATATTATATTATATTATATTATATTATATTATATTATATTATATTATATTATATTATATTATATTATGTTATATTATGTTATATTATGTTATATTATATTATGTTATATTATGTTATATTATGTTATATTATATTATATTATATTATATTATATTATATTATATTATATTATATTATATTACATTTTATTGTATTATATAATATTATGCTTTATTATTGTATTATATTATATTACATTACATTACATTACATTATATTATATTACATTATATTATTTATGCCCTTTTTGTTGATGAATTTTTATTTTAAAAATGTATGTTCTTGCGTTACACACTATAAAAACACAATCTGCAAATGTTGATATCTGCCTCATTTCATTTAAATTTCAGATTTCAAATTCAAATATAATCTTAAGCAACCTGCAGAAAGTGAACTGTTGACCCATTAAAAAGTAACAGTGTGCCGAATGAGTGAGTCAGTCCTCTGTGATCAGCACAAACCAGACTGTGACCTCTGAGTGCCTTCTGCTTCAACCTAACTATTTCATATTGTCAGCCAGATGAACACCATGTATCTTGAACAGAAGCTTTTTCAGCTGATTGTTTTTCCTCAATGGCTGATCTCTCATGTGTGTTTAGTATTGATTTATACAGAGGAGCTTTCGATCTACGTGTTCCTTAGTGAGACCAAATGAAACAGTGAGAGAAGACTAGTTAAAAGACCCTTTCAATAAGTGCACTTTTTAAGTAATAGTATGTATGCTTTAAGAACTAATGTGGTACAAATATGGGCTCTTTAGGTACAAACGTGCCTTTTGAAAAGATACTACTCTGGTTACAGCTTTGGACCATTACTTCTGAGTGTAAAAAGCACTTGATTTCATAGCTGATCTTTCAAACATGATAAAAGCATGTAACGCCCCATTCACACGAGGCGTCAGCTTAACGCTTCCCATTCACTTTGAATGGGTGACGTCAGGCGTTGCCGAACTGCATAGTGGATCCATCGGCGCAGCTTTAGAGGTGTTGCTCACTGCAGAAGTTGGGACTTTCTCAACTTTTCAAGCACCGATGGAAGCGTCAGCCAATCAGATGGCTGTATGCAAATACACCAGCTCAGGCAGTGGCCTAATGCTGACTAATTTCATTGGCTGACGCGGCTATGATGATCGCGTCAGCCCCAACTTCAGACACACCCTCTGTCAAGCGTTGACGCTGAAGCCCCGTGTGAATGGGGCGTAAGGGTCAGTCATGTAGTGTATGTGTAACACTGAGTTGTGGCTTTTGCTGTTTGTACTCTGCGATGTGTCCTCAGGCGTTTGGGTTGGTCAGAGATTGATGATGATGATGATGATAGTGTCTGGGCTTCTTTCTGCTCCAGCTGTACAATAACTGAAGCGAAGCCGTGCTCCTCTACATTCTCCATTATGAAGAAGTCACACACTCACACACACAGCTGGCAGTCCCAGTCATGAATAATTAACAACGTCTCCGTGTACTCCAGGAAAGAGAGGGATGAAGCATTGCTTTCTCTCTCCCGAGGGGTGAAGCACTAGCAGACAATACTATTGATTTGTGCCTGAGCAAGAGGCACTTGAATGCATTCAGAGATTGAGCTGGGCTTAATGAACACAGACATGGCTTCATATCCCTACCTTGAACTTATCCACACTGACCCCGATCACCTTCCACACCATTTTCAAAGGTTTTTATGTTGATGTGACGTATTTTATCCTCTTTATTCATGTACTCTAATGCTCCAACAAATACAGTCAGTCCAGATGTGTTAATCACTGGAGTTCGACAGAAAAACACCACAGCAGTGCAACAACTTTGCATCCTTTGCACAGAATCCATCTTTATGTCTAAAAATGCAAGGCGCAGTGCTCAGAAATTGTTTTAAAAAAACTATTTCTCCACCATGTTGCTCTCAAATAAAACATTGTCATGCCAACATGATACAGTAAACAGAAGCTCGGAACACTTGCCCCGCCTCAGAGTTCTTCTGATTGGTCCACTGCTTTGGAACTGACATTGATGAGTGGCGCTGCATGTAAAAGTTTAAATTCTTTTAACTTGATATGGCATCTTAGAAATGCGCACATTACATGAGATGCATAATAGTCAGACACATCCATCAAGCGCATTAGCATTGGAAAAAACATGGAAATGTATAGGTATTGCATTAGAATGGGAAAAAAAACTGTTCTGTGTGAATTGTCTCTAGTCACAGCTGTCCTCAAGCAGCCTTTAGATGTGAGAATGGATAGTATTTATTACATTATTATTCAAATATTTATTAAAAGTGCTCGAGCCACGTTCACATGGTCCTATCTTGGACATGCATAAGCCAATCCTAGTTGTTTCTCTATACACGCGCACAAGAGAAGTGATTGACAATAATTATTTACCCTGACATGTTTACTGCTCCAAAATACTTGATAGATTGTGTTCAAAGGGGAAAAAGTTTTTATTTTTTACCCAGACATTTAAAAACAATATATTTTAGAGCAGTAATCACAATACCGTGATACCGTGAAACCATGATATTTTTATCCAAGTTTATCATGCCGTCAGAATCTTATACCGGCCCATGCCTACCCGCAACTGCATTACAGTAAACATGAAATCAAAACCCTTCTTTCTTTCTGCTTTCTTTGAAATCTGAAAATGCACTTCCTGTTTGTTTTCAGTTAAATTCTCAGATCACGTCTGTCTGAGGCATTTGGCGTGGTTAACATATCCACGCCTCTTGAACTAACTGGCATCGCTATAACAACAAGCAGAAATGGTGAGGAGAAGGTATCTTTTAAGTTGTAATAACTCTTCTGAAATCCTTTAATGAAATGCTAACTTTACTACATCCAATCAGCTCACAATAGAAAAAAGAAGCCACGCCCATTTATCATTTAATATTCTATTTCTCTCTGTCACAATACAAAGAAAAAAAATGGTTGCAGCTCCTGGTTCATGCGGACTGTAACAGCAGATGGACAGACCTCTCTTTCTAGCGTTTTCATTTAAAGGGCACCTATAATGAAAATCCTCTTTTGTAAGCTGTTTGGATAGAAGTGTGTGTAGGTATAGTGTGTGATTACAGTAGTATTGGAAAGATAGAAACACAATAGGTTTCTTTTTTTTAAATTTCCTGACATTAAAATATGATCCAAATCTCTCCCATTTTGAGGACCATCGCAATGTGACGTAGGAGTGTGGTTTCCCTGCCCACCGAATTGATTGATAGATGCATATTAACATGTCTCCATAGTAACACGTATAATCATATCCACAAAACGGGACGTGCACAAAGCAACTGGGGTTAAAAGATCTGTTCAGCTCTCTGTGATCATCAATCATCATCAGATGTCATCCAGAATGAGTTTTACAAGTTGAAAACGTTTTTAAAACAGTGCATGTTTGTAATAAATACAGTAAATCTGCTACGTAATTCATCACCACAGCCGCAAGTCAGTACAATTCTAAATGAAAATGCTTTAATCCCGGTTTGTGGACATTAAATCAGGTTTATTTTGTACATTACCATAACAGATATCCATACAGCAGTGGGTATTAACATGTATCCTGTCACATTTGCATGCAAAAACAGTGCAAAGTTAAATGTGTGTGTGTGTGTGTGTGTGTGTTTGAGTGCGAAATTTATAACAACATTGTATATATGTGACTCATGGCTGCAGAAAGGCTTGAATTAACTCCACAACACATATATCAAATAACAGTTGGGAAAGTTCTTACTGTAGTAAGGAAGATCTGCTTCATTCTTGTCTGTCACTGTGCTGTTCATCTACGTGAAGGCTACACGCACTGACACGCACATGGGAATAGTAGGCTGGAAGAATTAGCTCGTTTGCATTAAAGGCACAGGCAACAAAAATAGCTACAATGCACACACAGCTCAAATTTCCCTGATTTAAAAAGGTCTAATAAATAATCTTATGGGTATTTTAATCTGAAACTTTACCAACACGTCCTGGAGACACAAAAAACTTAAATTAAATCTTTAAAAAGGGGTCAAATATGTTCCCTTTAAAGAGATTTCAGTTTTGAATCTTATTGAATATTAAAATCAATGTACAATTAATCTTTGGCTTAATCTTTGAGTTTAAGTTAAGTCATAATACTAGTTGTATTATGATTTTCTACTTTCGTATCACAGGAAGATTTTCAGTTATGTAGCTGATTGTGACAGAACACTATTTTATAAACATTATTTATTTACTTTCTTACATTCTTATATTATTAATTAATACAAATGCATTCATCAGTTTCAGCTTTAAGAGAAGGATTTGACCTAAGTCTGCAGTGAGGTCATAGCATGGCTATCGATATGGATCGCATACGTTGAACATCCTTCTTACGTTCGCTGTGGCTGCCGGTTGTGAAACCATGTGCTCGGGGTGACTTTAATCTGATAAGCATGTCTGAAGTCTGACTCAAGTGAGCTCAGATAACAGTTACTTGTGTATTCAGCATAAAAGAGCTCAGTCAGGATGCCGGCCAGGGCATTACGGGACACCTGCATCCAACAGCCACATTCCCAATCGATGCTAAGATCGAAGAGATTTCGTCAGCATGTGGTGGTCTTCACAGCCAGTGAATTCGGATCAAATCTGACCAGCCAGGAATGTGATAATGACAGTTTTACTCTTCTATGAGTTAAAAACAAGGCTTTAGCAAAAAGGAATCATCATTAAAATCTAAATAATTATTTAATAGCTTGGAAACGATTCAGTCTTAAAGTTGTAGTTTCTTCCTTGGTCTCTTCATCATTGTCTTATTCTGTTTGGACATGTAGGCATTAATATGCTACTGGTTATTGCTGATATTTTAGCTATGTGAGATTCACTTGTTTTGTTGTCTCTGGAGTGTCAGAATAGCATGTAAAGGCTCTGCCCTCTTCAGAAAAACAGCAGATCTTTTGCATTTTAAGAGTCATGCACAAAAACGGGGTGATTATGCTATTTAAAAAACTAATATAAGCAAATTTGACATGCTTTAATAAACAATTAATAAATGGGGTGTAGAAAGATTGGGTAATGCTTCATCAGAGAGGTTGTGTGCGTGCAGAATCAGAGGTCACCGTTGGTTTATCTGCATGTGGCTAAACTGGAAAGTCCCATTGAAAGAATAAAGAAAATCCCTTCTTGTCCTCTCATTTCTCAGTCTGGTTCTTGTATTGTTGTTGTTTTTTTGTTATAATTCTCATGTTGATTTTGAGTCTTTAGTCATTGTTAAAAATCCCTTAATGATTCATCTTTTCTATTAACACGCCTGTTAATAAAAATCTAATTATCAATAATTTATCCTATGTTCTAAAATGTTCTTGTCCTCTAACTTTTAGCAATTTCTAATATATATTTTAATAGATGTTTTTTTAATGCCAACACTCTTTTATCTACTCTATATATTTTGCAATATTTAAATACATACTATGAATGAAAGCGTCTGCCGAAGGCTTCAACGCAATGCAAATCACAGACGTGTCTATTAGTAATACTGAAAGAAGGCAGTGAGTAGCGGAAGGTAAAATCTAACAGTTTGGTTTCTAAGACTTTCACAAAGTCTCGCTGCTGTTTTCAGATGTTTGTGGAAGTGCGCGTTTGATCTAAACCTTTACTGTGGCAGGACCACTTGTTCAACACCAGAACACATTGACCTCTGCTTAGTCAGGCCAACTGTATGTCTATGATCATCTGTGAATTACTGTGTCAAGACCCAGGCTGAATTAAAGAGGCTTTAATTAGTGATCAGGCAGATTTATTGAGGGTGAAGCTCTCTCTCGGTCTCAGGCAATGGCAGGATAGAAGTTAAGTGTACTGTGGAAGAGCTCTTATTAGCTGTGAAACGGATGATAAGGCTGATTAAGACACTCCATGAAATGTTGACGGTTGATGAAAAATACTAAAAAGCACACTGAAAAAAATGATGTCTGCAAAACTGTTGCAAACAATTTATTTGTGTTGAATTTAAACAAACAAATTAAATTTAAGGAAATTCAACTTAATTTGTTTGTTTAAATTCAACCCAAATAAATTGTTTACAACCACTTAACGTAAAAAAAAATTGTAAATTTAGTAAAGGAATCATCTTTGAATAATTTTTTTTCAGTGGAGGAAGTTAATATACACCATTTAGACCTTTGCTGTTGCTAAGAAATGTGCTATGTTCACCAAGACTGCATTTATTTACCCTCAAACAGAAAAACACATCATTTTGTAAATATTTTATTGGAATGTTTTAACGTATGTTATTATTCAGATAGCATAAAATATACTTTACTACTTTTAAATGTATGAAATAATTTTGTAGCATAAATATACAACTACAACATTTTAAAACATTGTAAAGTACTTTACTGGCTGGTGACACCAGTGTCACACCAGTGATCGTATGCGTGAAAGGGTTAATAGTTTCACATTTTATAATTTAAACCAATTTATTTCAAATTGTACTACTTAGATTTTTTTTTTTAATCTACTACCTTTTTTCAGCAAATAAATAAATGATTTATTGACCTCAAACCTTTAAATGTAAGTGAATCAAATAAAAATACACATGATTGAACACCTCTGACAAAATTTAAAATGTTTGATTGAGCTTTTTTTAATTTGATCACTTTTTAAACGTGTTATATTGTATTATCATTATATTACGATAGCTGGACGGCCACACAGACTAATCAGACTAATATCATGGATGTGAGCTCAGATCATCATCACACATCAAAAGCTTGGCACCCACACACCAGTCTTCAGCTTTTGCATAAGTGATGAAATTGAAACAAATTTAGTGGGAAAGTGGAAATTTTCTGCTCTTGTCTGTAATAAGAAGTGAGTTGGTGAAGTCTCCTGACCTTTAAGAAGGAAGAAGGTACATTCCTCTTAAGTGCGTAGGAGAGAAATGATAGACTGATTATGTTTATGCACTAATGAAACATGATTATGTGCTCTGGGCATACAGTTAGCATTGAGAATATAGTAATTGCATTTCATTAGAAGCATCATGCTGAAAGTATATTTATAAAGTCATTTCATTCTTATTAAGAGATTTTCATAGATGCGATTGTCCAAGATTAAGGCTTTCCACTTATTTAGATCAGTATGAAGGAACAGGTTGTGAGCTAGAAATGAAAAGCTTTTCATAAAGCCCTGTTATCAGTCTTCTACAAAAGGAAAAACATCCAAAATACAATTATAAATGTCTGTTTTGTTACACTTCATCAATTTGTCGTTGTAGATATCAATTACAGTGTGTATTTTTAAAGATATTTTTTCAAATTGATTTTTTTTTTCTCACACTGAGTCGTAAATCTCTACTTGATCACACAACAGTCACACCAAATTTGACAGTTTTATTCATTTATATGTATTTATTAAAATAGCTTCCATTTTTTTTTTGTTCAGGCTCTCTTCAGTATTTTCAGAACTGTGTGATTAAAACAAACTAGATTCCTAAAGTCCCATCAATAAATCTTTGCCTTTACTACGTCAAAGGAATTAATTAAGAATTCTGAGCCTGACTTTATTCAGTTTCAGTTTAGTTTTTGTGCTGAAAAATGTATGCAAATTAGTGTATATTTTATAAAACTATGACTCATTTTCATATTTGAACAATCTTGAGGAAATCTTGTAATACCAAATCTGTTTGCAATTCTTAATGTAAATGATCAACTGTGAAAGTATGGTGAAATTATTAGTTTATTATTTTATTTTACCCTGTTCACCTGCCGTGTCTGGCCTTAACAGTAATAAAAATGAAGAATGTACAGTCAGCTGGTGGTCTTTTATCATCCTGAAAGATTTTATTTTGTAATTACTGTGATACTGAATGCACAATTTACTCCTAATTACAGGGCTTTTAAATCCAAATGAATAAATGAATGAATATAAAAGAGACGCTGAGTGAAATCAGCCATCTGGCATATTCATTTAGATATAAAAATGTATGTCTACAGAATACAATACTTTTTGTTACATTTGGAAAGCAAACAGGTAGACAACTCCGGTACAAAAATTTACTTTAATTTTTTAAATTCGACACATCCTTTAACTATTCTTGCATTCATATTATATCTGATATTTCCCAGCGGCTACAGTTAATTCTCTAATTGTTTCCACCACATCCAGTAATGGTTTCCCCTTAGTCAGTAGAAGTATGATTAAAAAACCTGACAAAAATCCACATTCATTCAAAGCTTAATTAAAACATCTGGCAGAGGCTGTGAACAGGTCTCCTGATGATGCATTTGCAAATGTGTTTGCTCGTATTGTTTTCATTCACTGAATGTCTGGCAACTCTGAAGTCCTTTTCCGATTAGAGCAGAAATAAAATTTTAAATGAATTAATTATAGTAAAAGTGGAATAAATAGAATTATATAAAATAAAGTAAATAACCACACATTAAGGTCTAGCTTACCCTTAGTCAGCAGAAATATGGTTAAAATAAGTTTAAGAGTTCAGTGTAATTGTAGCAGTAAATAAAATAGAATCAAATAAATAAAGGGAAAGTTCACCCAAAAATTAAACTCTGCATTCATTTACTCACTTGTTCAAAACTTATTTTTTTCTTTATGTTCAACATAAAAAACTGTTGCTGTAGCACCCATTTCTTATTCTATAGTGAGATTTTTACTCCTATGGAAGTCAATGGGTGCCAGCAACCAGCATTTGTCAAAATATCTTCATTCGTGTTCAACAGAAGAAAGAAACTCTTTAAAACAAAAAGGTTTAAACCCACATGAGGGAGGACAATAAAGGATATAATTTTCATTTTTGGGTGAACTATCCCTTTAAATTAGAAAGAATAAATACTGTCATAAATGTGGTTTAAACGGAAGCACTTAGTAAGTCAAACTTTGCCAGAGGCTTGTTTATTCCAACCGCACCCAATAATATTTTATTTTCTCTCTACACACAAATTAATGTTCTTTGCTTTGCACTTAATAAGCTTATTAGTTCCTTATTAGATTTTAATCACAGGGACCTACAAGATCAATTGTAATGAGCAGAATTGAACACTTGTACACTCACTTGAACAACAAAAATTGAATGACACATTTAGTCCCATAGATTTCACACTGTATTTAATAAGACAAAAATATGAAACAAACAAAATGGCTTATGTGCTGCATATTTTGAGTCTACAGCAACAACAAATCCAAAAAAGAAATAATACAAATGACAAAAATGACAAATCAAACACTCGAATGGTAAATGTCTCGTTCAAGTTATAAGTATTTGATTTGCAAAAATTAATCCTCCATTTACATTTGTCTAGGGATACTTCAGTCAGGATTTTTGCAGCCGATACCAAGTACCAATTCCTTGTCATGGTGATCAGCCAATACAGAGTACCGATTCTAATGCTTTGAGCTTTATAATGCATAAAGTACATTGTCCTTCTAAGCATGACACTTCAGTGGAGATCTCTCCTTACCTAAGAGAATAAATGAAGAGCGCTGCATACTGTGTAATCCCTTAAACAGGTCTCTTATAACCATTTAGGTGTGAACATGTCATGGTCAGAAGCAACTTAACAGGAAATAAATAATAGCACATAAAAATAAATGGTAAGAAAAATTACTAACGATGAAATTTGGAAACGATTTGCAAATGATTGAAGAAAAATTCAACAAGTTTCAATCAAGAAGTTTGATTTCTACTTCTTTACAAAAAGGAAATAAGTCTAAAAACTACTGTTTGTTGCAATAAGTACATTACAAGAAGTTATATTAATAAATGTTCATGTTAAGTTTTTTTTCTAAATGTGTTTAATAATTCCAGCCAGGTTTTAAAGAACTTGCAATATTAGTAATATTATAGTTGTTCTATGTAAAAAGACCTAAATACACTGAAGAAAATATTCAAAGATGATTCCTTGGATTTACTCATTTTTTTACGTTAAGTGCTTGTAAACAATTTATTTGTGTTGAATTTAAACAATCAAATTAAGTTGAATATTGCTCAATTTAATTAGTTTGTTTAAATTCAACACAAACAAATTGTTTGCAACAGATTTGCATGCAACACTTTTTTCAGTGTACATGCAAGCTCGTTCAAATATTTTGCTCATCTCCAACTAACACCAACACTTGCGATCAGTTCATGAGATCAGCTAGATCAGCAAGTACAGATCGAGTCATTAAATATGATTATCGACTAATCGATCGGAGCATCTCAACATTTGTCATTGTGCTTTGCTAATTTACATTGTGTTTACTGATTTGCCAATGTGTTTTCTGACACACTGTAAAAATGCTGGGTTCCATACAATTCCTTCATGTTGTGCAAACACAAACTGATTAAATTTACTTAATCATTTTTAGAAATTTAAGTAGATTGAACATAAAACAATTAAGTTACCCGAGAAAAAAAATGTAAGAATTGTGTTGTTTCAACTCATTTTACGTAAGTAGTTTGAGCAAGCTGTAAAAGTAATGTTTTGGACTAGTTTTGTACTATAATGCGATTTGTTTTTGATCTCTCAACTGCTGTTTGTGGCAGGACTTCCAAAACAAGTTCATTGTAATGAATTCAAACCTGCCAAGAATGAACACACCTTTAGACTACCATCTGAGGCACTCCCACAAACCTTTTATCTCACTTCATGCAGCAGATTTGGAAAAGAGCACAGATGATCTCCTTCAGACAAGCACACTCAGTGCCCAGAGAGAGAAACAAAATCACTTCCCTTTGAGGGACTGAAGTACCATTTACCTTTATTACTCTAGTCAAGAGTGTGTTTTTGTGGCAGAAAAAAAAATCATCTTCTGCCAAGTAATGATTGAGAACAACACCGCTCTGTCTTGCGAGCATGTTACATGTGAGAAAGTCCAGAGAGGCTTGCTCCTTCGCTGCTGTGCATGAATCTAAATGAGAATCTGTAGCCGGTGGGTAATTGTTTCAACAAAGCAGAGGAATTATCCTCATCCCAGGCTCTTGTCTTTACACATTACCCTCTATAACAAGAGCTATTTACTAAGATTCTTACCCAATTAGGATGAATAATTCGAGGAGAGTCCTGCACGCTAACAATCGAGACTCTGCTGCGGATGAACACTCTATCAAACGCTGCTCTAAATGTCCATTATTGTCGTTCAAACCCACTGAGACAGAACCATTAAAAGGGCTCCATTAGTGAGTGTGCACTTTTGCCAGCATATGCGCGTATGGAATTGTAGGATTAGTCATAGACGCTGATGATTAATGCCCAGCAGAGCTGAAATGTAATGAGCCATTAAGTCTGTTTCAGTGTCAAAGGGTTGAAGGAAATGTACTACTGCATTCTAGACTCAGATCACAGGCCTGTAAGAGATTGGGGGTTGCAGAGGGGGAGCTCTTGTGTGCTTGTGCACATGGGTGTGTGTTGATTGCACAGTGGAAATGAGCTTTTAACAGTTAATAACCAATAAACAATGGTGGAAAGCAAACCTGTACAGGGTGTCCGCGGGGTCTTAAATGTTATATCATTTTTGAATATGCATGGTTGTATGCTAAAGTTTGCCTGATTTAAATCCGCGAATATCAGGATGCTGTGTAGTTAATGAAATCAATAAAATCCTTCTGGATTTGACATCATGCTGCTTTGTTTACTGCAGTAACCAAGCCAACACTATCAGTTCTGCAGTGCTTTATGAGCCAACCTGCTAGATTTAATAGGTTTTTATTTAGTGTGTGAATAATATTTTAGTTTTGGATTAATTTCTTACATTAATATTTAGTAATCATACTGTAAGTTAAAATCTCACCAGTGTTTCCAGTTGAAAAGTCGTTATCAGGTCTTAAAATGAATGTAAAGAGCTTTAAAAATAATATATACTAATTCCTGTATATACTCTGCTGTAGGTTTGGTTGTTAGTGTCACCCAGTGTTGGGCAGTAGCTCTACTAGCTTAGCTACATTTCTCAGTAGCATGGCGGTAGGGTCGCTACTTTATAAATCCAATAGCTTTTCAGTAGCGAACCTATTTTTTTAGTCAAGTAGCGCAGTAGCGTCCACACAAGCTACATTTACCGATCGCAGATCAATAAGTGAAAGCACCAACATTCACGGAGCTGTGAGGCCGGTGTCTAGCCGATGAAGGTAATTCATATGATGGCGAGAATGACAATTTCTTCTTATACTACGGTAATTACTATTACTTCATGATAGTTATAAATGATACTACAATATGTAAGTTAGTGTAATTGAATGCTTTTTCGTAAATATTTCCCTTTACTATACATTACTATAGTATTTTAAAAGCGTAACATCTGGTTTTATTGTATTTTTTTGTTTTTGCTGTTATATACTGTAATTTGTTTATGTTTAGTACAATATTATTTACAGTAAATAACTGAACTGAACAATTCTGCCTCAAATGATTTATTGAGAGTTTTAGTGATCACTAAGATATGAATAATCATTTAAGTTGCTTCGATTTAAAAATGAAAATTGCTAAAATAGGTTAAATGTAGCTAAGCTACTTTTGCAAAGTAGCTGTTAGCTTAGCTTGCTCCAGGGTGTAGCTTTTAGTGTATTTAAGCTACATTTTAAGTAGTATTGCTAATAGCTTAGCTCACTACATTTTTCAAGGAGCTTGCCTAACACTGGTGTCACCACATTTAAAACTAGAGTTTTTTCTTCTAAAATGCAGATGCGATGTGTCAAACAACAAACTAATAATTGAAATGATCCTAATGTGTAAAAAGAACGGTGGTATTTATTTATAATTGTTTCAAAGATAAAGTCCAGTGCAAAAGATGTACAGAGTGTGCCAGTTCCACCAATAAATGTACAAAAACATATAAATATAAGTGTATATTGGTAAGATTTAAAGTGAGGATTAGCATAGAGCAAATCAATGGCTTTTAACGGTTCATTGGCTGTTATGGTAAAATGAGTGTTGGTAATGATGCCGCAATCTGCTGTGCTGGTAACTGCCACTAATGTTGACTGCTTTACCACAATGAATCTGTTAAGTGGCCAACAATTTGAGGAAGGAGTTATGGCACTTCCTTTAAAAATGTACCAAAAATTGTTGCACTGTAAAAGCACAGCAGATCAATATGAGATAATTAGAGTGTGTGAAAACCATGCAAAATTATTTCACAATCTTTGTTTGTTTGTTTGCTTGTTTCCCTCCTTGCTTTTGACGAATCCCCAAGTGATACAATAATGTAATCTTAATAATTCACTTTAATTAATAATTGAATAACTGTTCTTTTTTGGAATATATATTTAAATTATCATTAGAAAAATAAATACTTGATAATAAGTCTCCTCAACCACTAGCAATTTTGAGTTTCTGAAAACACAGAAATTATTTTCCAAAGTAAAATAATTGACAAACTTAGGATCCATCCTGCTTGACAAACTGCAAGGATTTAAATTGGCAGATGAAAAAATGTCACCAGCATGTACATAAGCCAGGAGAATGAAAACAAAGGAAGCACCATTTTTAAATACACAGCCAAGACATTACACAATAATAATATATACATATAATAACAAGCCATGGTCGACCCAAGCTTAAACAAACCTTATCGTCGTCTTGATGAACAGCCGCAAAGCCAAGAAGAAGAGCAGAATCTACCCTTGTCACCGTAGTTGTTTACAAGGCCGCCTAAAAGCACGACCAGTTTCACTTTCGAGAGAGAGAGAGAGAGAGAGAGAGAGAGAGAGAGAGAGAGAGAGAGAAGAGAGAGCTTTGCGTCTATATTTGAAATAACGAACTTCTTGAGCTCATATTAATAACGTGTGCATGATTATTGAAGTGTTTCTGACATCCGATTAATTTAGCAACAGACAAATGCGAGAGTGAAGCCCGAAAAAACTAAGGAGCAAATGATTCTTTCAGCAACCTAAAAAAATGAACAAACTGCCATGTTTATCTATTATCATCTCCTTTTGGACTATTATGAACTCGGAATGACGGAATTATGTGAGATTAAAGATACAGATAAGCTGTTTGCTTTGACTGTGGGCTATATGTTGCATGTTGTTTTCGAACCCATATAAGGACTAAATGTAAGCTCTGTGTAGTTTTTTTGTAATGGATAACACAAGACTGTAAGGGTCTGTATGTGTTCAAAAATGGCACACTTGGCAATAAAACTGATTCTGATTCTGATATATCTTGTATTTATTTATTTATTTATTTCATATAATTACAGTCAATACAGTAGGCTATTTCATCATTGATCTGCAGTTATAATCAAATCATGTTCATAGAAAGGTTAGCAATGAACTTTTATAGACAATTATTTGTTTTGTGAGAAGTGCTTCTCATATGATATGTAAACAACCCGAACAGCTTTACTTTGACATTTCATCAGCGAGAATGACGTCGACTGAAACTTTCTGTCATACACCACACCCATTGGTACCCTTTTGGCAGTGGAAACGCAAGCCTGATAAAGGTGACTTGTACTGTACTGTACCACTCAGTGGAAACGGGCCATTAGCATGGATGGATCTTAATTGGGCCAGCCTAGTAATAACAATTTGTAGCACAGTGCATTTAGGGCTGTATCTCCAGCATCTGGTGGTAGTTTTAGAAAGGTGTGTGAGTGATGGTCACAGGTGAGTTACATATGTTCTGTTAATGTAGCAGCACAGATGGCTGTTTTTCTTCTGTCAGATGTGTTGTGCTCAGCAGCAGAGAGTGTCTGTGGAGATGAGAAAGAGGACACAAACCAGACAGCACATCATATGCTGTCATCTCCCCAAATCGCCATGTCAGGCTGTCCTGCAGGAACACAACACCATACCCGTTCCAAACTAAACATGCACCTCTGTCAGGACCGATTCTGTCATTTAGCTGAGATATTTACACTGGTTTAAAGGTTGACAGGCACGGAAACACCCAGCTTTGCTTTGTTGGCATAATGAAAGCCTGTCATGGTTTTGTGTATTTTTAGGGTCTCAAATCAGTTCACTTGAAATCTGAAGCCAAGAGAGGAACGCTCGAGTGCTAATTATAAGGACATTAGGTCAGTGTCATTTATATCAGGAAGATGACGGCTTTGTTAAAGAGTTTTCTAAAGAAAGAAAGATAAGGAAGGGAAAAAGGGCTTTAGTTTTGTGCTGGTATGGTGGTTTGTATTTTGAGACAGAATTTATTGAACAGTTAATACAATGCTGTGTCCTGGGCTAAATAAACTTGTGGAATGGGAGTACATATAATGGTATTTTTATCATTCTCATTCGGAAAGTCATGAAAAGCTTATACATTTACATTTTACATTTACATTTAGTCATTTAGCAGACGCTTTTATCCAAAGCGACTTACAAATGAGGACAAGGAAGCAATTTAAACAACTATAAGAGCAGCAGTGAACAAGCGCTATAGACAAGTTTCAGGCGTGTAAAAGTCTAAGAAGCAAAACATTAGTGGAAATTTTTTTTTTTTTTTTTTTTTTTTTTTTTTTTATAGAGAGAGAGAGAGAGAGAGAGAGAGAGAAAGAGGGCTCAGTTAGTGGTATTGCCAGAGAGGCAATTGCAGATTAGGAGGAAAAGTGGAGACTAAACAGTTGTGTTTTTAGTCGTTTCTTGAAGACAGCAAGTGACTCGGCTGTTCTGATGTAGTTAGGGAGTTCATTCCACCAACTGGGCAGATTGAATGTGAGAGTTCGGGAAAGTGATTTCTTCCCTCTTTGGGATGGAACAACGAGGCGACGTTCATTCACAGAACGCAAGTTTCTGGAGGGCACATATATCTGCAGAAGTGAGAGCAGATACGAAGGAGCACAGCTAGAGGTCACTTTGTAAGCAAACATCAGAGCTTTGATACAAATGTATAAACATTCAAAACAACTGCAGGAATTCCTCCATCAAACAAACAAAATTGGATCTCTTGCACATTTTCGATGTCTGTATTAAACTATAATAATACAACATCACTACTATCACAAAAAAAAGTTATTCTTGAACAACCTTTAGATTTTTGGTCACCATATGACTTAATGTCCGGTCTTTGGTTCATGTTGTGATCATATTTTACTCAAACCACATAATAACCACACAAGTAGGGCTGGACGATTTGTCCTAAAATCTAAATCTCGATTAATTTCAACTCTTTTACGTTTAATAAACGATTATTTTATATATTAGTAATTTTTTTGCCCTATTAGTTCACTGAAAAGTTTTTTACAGTAAATATGCACAGATTACAAGTGAGAGATTTTTAAATGAAGGGTGAGTTGCTTGATTTTAAAATAATTGAAAGTATGAAGTACAAATATTGAAATTAACACACACATTGCCTGAAACCAACAGTCACAAATAAATAACTTGCACTTTTGGAAACAAAATAAATTATTTTCAAAGATTTTCATATTTAAAGTAGAAAGTAAGTGCATTTCTTGAATCTTCTGTAAACAAATATTTTGATGTAAATAATAATTTTATTGTAATGGAAAATATGCCTTGTCAAGGCACAGCTTCCAATCATCATCATCAATGTAGTGCAAATGTGCGACGTGTAGTCACATTTTTTGAGAGTTGCGCGGGTATGCGGCCGTGCCGGACCACACCCCTGCGTTTGATGCAGAAGTTTAAATCAGCCTTAACAGAGCAAGGTCACATGACTCCACACGCAGTAGGGAAAGTAGTTTGATCGATTATAAGTTCTGAATGCCGATTTTGATTACTTTTCGGATAATCGCCCAGCCCTACACACAAGTTTTTTCGTAAACAGAGACCATCTTGTTTGCAGTCTTACAGCATGTTTTCCCACTCACCCACTATTATTCATATTAACTGGAGCAACAGTAAATTAATTTCAATTATTTTTAATCAAACCAGCCAAGTGTAAACTTGTCCACTCTCTGGTTTTTCACTTTGAAATTTACAGTTTATTTTTCATTAATTGTTTTCATTCATTCATTCAGTTCCTGATTTGTCTGCGGAATTAACCGTCAACTACTCTGGCATATGTTTTATGCAGTGGATGCCCTTCCATCTGCAACCCAGCACCCGTTACACTCTCTCTAACACCCATACACTCTCTTATTTACACACACTCATACACTACAGCCAATTTAGTTCATCCAATTCACTTACACCGCATGTCTTTAGTCTTTGAGGGAAACTGGAGCACCCGGAGGAAACCCACAAAAACATGGAGAGAACATGCAAACTTCACACAGAAATGCCAACTGGTCCAGCTTGGATTCGAGGCGACAATGTAAGTCGACAATGCTAACCACTGAGCCACCGTGCCTATTTGTTTTATTATTTTTTTTATTATTATATTTGACACATGAGTCAGGTGTTCTCAATGAATTAGTTCGGCATATCAGTTCAAACAAGTCACTGTGAATTCAGTCAGGTTTTCAGACAGTCCACACTCCATCAAATCAGAACACTTAGAGAAAAAGGCAACTCATTTTGAACATGTGCTGTTTATGCAATAAACCGAGTCTGCTTTGTTTATTAGGATGTTGGATGCACCATCATTCATCACTGTCTTGGGGATATTCATCTCTAAAAGTAATGATCCATACCCAGTCTAATTCAGTTTCAGATTAGTCTCAGTGCTCTGGTAGTCTTCCAGCCCCTTGAGCAAGCAAAAGTAGAACGCCAGCGACAGCTGTCGGAAACCCATCACAGAGCTCTGCTTTTGATGTGTGTGGGAGTGTTCCTCGCGAAACCAGTTAGCGTCCACGCTTAACAAGATTGAGAAGTGCCTGCATGATAAAAAATAAAGAGCAAGACGGAGGGCAAACCTCTTGCATCCCTCAGCAGTTCTAATCGGTAACACGGCCGAGAGTAGTCATTTGTGGTGAGCTTGTGTGCAAATGCATCATCCTTTTGTGCACAAAATGCACACATCTGAAAATCCCAGCATGGAAAGAAAGCACATTCCAATTTTGAAATAGTGTGTTTGGCATCTTATGAACCTTGCAACCACATCTGGAAACATTATTCTTGGAAGACAGGTCATTATCCACCAAAGGCAGCATAGAAAACATATTTAGAGTGAAAAAAAAAGAAGCAAACTGAAAAACAATAATTGGAGTGACCAGTTGGACTCTTGCTGCAAACGTCTGGGAATGTCGGACACAAACTTGCTTATACTTAGGTAGAGTTTTGGCTGCAAGCAGTGGTGGAAAGAGTACTGAAAAATCATACTTAAGTTAAAGTACCATTACATGCCTAAAAATGTAGCGCGAGTAAAAGTAGCTGTTGTAAATATTACTTAAAATATGACTAAAAAGTAGACCTTTCAGAAGTACTCAAGAGTAACGAGTGTTATGCTGTGAAAAGCTCACGCATTTACATTAATTTGGGGATGTATCTGTAAACGTAACATTCTTTAGTGCATTTAGCTATTGCCCAACAGACACACAATGTCATAAGACGTTAATAGGCTAGATTTAGGTTGTGATGTCAGGTGGCCAAAATTCAATGTCTAGCCAGCGTCTAATGACAATGTTATACTAATGTCAAATAACGACGTCAAATGACATTGATATTTTTTTTTAGGTTGTGTTGTAAAGTGACCAAAATCCAACGTGGAGCCAACATCTTAAACCAACGTCATATTGATGACAAATACTGACATTTATTCATGAGGTATGGCAACCCAAATTCAACGTCTGATAGACGTCATAGTGGTAATGTCCACACAATGTTAAGCTGTAGCATCATTAATATTTGGTTAATAGTTGATATTTGGTTGATTTCAGGTTGGACATTGGACGTTGACGTCAGTCTGACATTAGGTTCTGATGTCAACCCGATTTTCATTTGCAAACAAAATGCAACGATCCACGACGTTGGGGTACAATGTCAATCTGACTTCATATTGACGTCTTGTGCCTGCTGGTTGTTTAAGGCCATTACAGTCATCATACAGTAAACATCTGTCATGTTCTCATCAGTGACATGCATCTAAACAGTCTCAGGGTTATTGCGTGTAAAGATTTTGGACATCTGCTTGGACACTTCTATTGCTTCCAAACAGTTTGCTGCAATTATAAATCACCCATGTCTTGAGGTAGTTCAGTATGATGCAATTTACCTTCTATATGCGATTTGATTGGACAGAAATCTCAGGACAGATTTTTCTAATCCCCATAGACAAGAAAAGATAAAGTAGTAGCAGGTTGAAGGAAAGTAGTGGGGGAAACGTACTAATCTGGCACTAAAAATGTATTCAAGGGAAAGTAAAAGTACACGTTTTTAAAACAACTTAGTAAATTACAATTCCTGAGAAAAATTATTTTACCCCACTGGCTGCAAGTAACCAATATTTTAGGCGAGGTCTACGTCGAAATGAACAGTGCTCTGTCAGTTTGAGTATTGATCGCTAGTTCCAGAAATTAGCACTCATTCTTTGCTTCATCTGGATGTGATTGGTACGTTGCAGAGATGCTTGACAGCCACTCTCTACCTGTCTTAGTCTTTTGTTTTCTTTCTTTTCATGGTAACCACAGCATCCCTCCCACACACTTACACATGTGCAGCGTGCACACCTACTTAGCAGTATAGAATGTCTAAACCCACATGCTGTGTGGTTTGATTTTTTCTGCATCGAGTGAGTGAGTGAGAGAGATAAGAAAAGAAGCGAGAGGGAGGCGTTGGGCCCACTGATTCCATTCTCTTGGTTTCCATTTGCACGCGCAGCCATTTCCAATGACCAAGGACAACTTTTGGTTTTCGCACTTTAATATACACAACAGTCAACCGTCATCGTTCGGCAAGGCTCACCGCTTTTATTTGCTAGTTCTGATCGAAGGCGCTTCATAGCGGTAACCAACTGCCTCGAATGGAGCCAATCTTTGAGGGTTTGCGCCTGTCTGCATCTTCTGTGTGGAGTACACAAACTGCCTATTTTGCCCAGTCAGGAGTTAAATCAAGATGACAAGGGTAAGAAATTTCAGGCCTGTGTCTCTGCGGGTCAGAGTTTGCCTAAGGTGCAGTCAGCGGTGGTTGTGGGAGCAGGGAGGAGCGCTGGCTGCACAGCCCTCACCGCGGCGGGGCAGACAGGGGCAGCCCTGGCTTCGGGAGAGATGGAAAGAACAGCGCTGGCTGCCACTGGAGCTCTGTAGGAATTGTTTAGTCATGCACTGATCATTCCGCGAGCAGAAGTTGGCCCCGGACAACTTAAATAGCTCAGTGTGTTGTGGAAAAGACTGCTGGCAGAGACTGAAAGTAGAGATTGTGTAGTTTCAAAAGCAGTTTAAAGCTGCCTGATTCAGAGCTTAAGCATCCTCGCTTGCTGTATGCCTTTTCACACTGTGCTTAGCAGTGGTTTAGCAGCTTTTTAAAACTCGGGGTAAATGCACTTTAACCCTGGGCAATGCAAAATTTGCTCTTGTTTTTTTTTAGATAAATCTTCTGAAGATATGCTAAGTGGACTTTTTAAGTATGTAATTATTTATTATCATCGTAGCATTCTTGGAAGTATCTTGTAGGACCATGTAAATACTATGAGTATTAGCAGGGCTTATTTGTTATTTCTTAACACTTTGGATTACTTATAATGAATGTATTCTGAATACTTTTGGATTACTTTTAGATTGCTTTTTAGATTACTACTCATTTGTATGTATTTTTAAGTGGTCCCTAAATTCAGGAGCATGGATCGCTGTTCACATGAAATTTGAATTAGATTAGATTAGATTAAATTAGATTCAACTTTACTGTCTTTACGCATGTACAAGTACAAAGCAACAAAATGTAGTTTAGGTCTAACCAGGAGTGCCAGGAATTATACCGGATATAGGTATAATTTATATAGTGCAATATATATAGTAAAGTATATATACTTTACTATATATACTTTACTATAGTATAAGTATATATGTATGTATATATATATATATATATATATATATATATATATATATATATATATATATATATATATATATATATAGTATATTTATATATAGTATATTTATATATAGTATATATAGTGCAATTATAGAGAATCTATGGGTAATATTTACAGATGGATGTACTATGAACATTATATTTATACAGGTTGTATTAACTACGAACAGAGATTTATTATAGATGAATATATGTACAGGTTGTGATTAATAATCAGAGGTATGCAGATAGTTATGAACATAATTACAATTGTAAATGTTAGGTATGCTCCGATCAGGATTTTTAGAGCCGATACCAAGTACCGGTTCCTCGTCATGGTGATCTGCCGATACAGAGTATAATTCTGATGCCTCAAGCTTTATCTAACTTAAACATTGCATAAAGCAAATTTTCCCTTTAAGTATGATACTTAAGTGGAGATCTCTCTTTTCCTAAGAGAATAAATGAAAGATTTTGTATATAATAGAAATTTAAACACGTAAACACGTCTCTTATGAACATTTAGTGTGAAAATGTCAGGGTCAGAAGCAGCTTAACAGAAAATAATAGATAAACAGTCACAGAAAAATGACTGACAATGCAATTTGGAAACATTGCAAATGATTGAAGAAGAATTCAACGTGCCTCAATGAAAAAAGGTTTGGAGTGCATATTTGATACATAAGAAGATAAAATGCATCTTTCTTTTCTTGTAAACCTGCAAACGAGGACTTGCGATTGGTTCATGTGATCAGCCAGATAAGCGAGAACTGATTGAGTCTTAAAATGAGATTATGCCGATCTCCAGCCGATCAATCGGAGCATCCCTAGTACATGTACAAATTAAGATGCTCATTCTATATTGTGAATAGAAATGAAGAAGAATTAGGATGAATCAATAAATGAATAATGATATTGGGTTTTTAATTTGTACTGATTTAATATAGAAAACTGTAACTTTGATTAGGTCATTAAAATTGTATAACTTGCAACAATCCAAATACAAGTAGTTTCATTTTTACTAACTTGTAATCAGTTACTATCTAGCACTGAATATTAGATGGCAATACATATTGACTATCAAGATGTTTATATTTAGCATCTGACCACAATTTTGGTGACGAATGTTAACCATTGTTTACAGCTTTTATTTTAATTTTTTATTTCAGATTCAGGGTATTGACAGATGTATAAGCTTTGTATCTAGTATTTGTATTTTATTTAATCTTTATCTCAATTGCCATAAAAAATATAAGCCATTCCATGCAAATGTCAACAAAAATTTTTTTCAAGTTTTCACCAAAATAAAGAAACCGTTTCAACATTTTTTTGTGTAAGCAAGTATTTTCCAGTACTTTAAAAATACTCAAAAATGTATCTGTCAAAGTTTTCAAGCTATTATATTTGATTTACCAAAATCACACAAGTGGCAATTTCACATCTGTCACTTCCAAAACGGAGAGACGTCACATCCATAACAAAGCTTTTCCCTCATAAATGCAAAAATGTCAATTGGCAATGGCAATGTTTGTTTTAGAGAGCCAATTCTTATCCTTTTGATTAGCATTGTTTCTTTTGGCTTGTGCAGTTTAATTCACAGAATGTTGTAGACTGAAAGTCGCACACTTTGTTTGGTCACATCCAAAATGCATGTTTATTTCCCTCATTTCAAATCTAAAAAATGTTTACAATTTGATATTTTTCTGATCTCATAACTCTGTGGTTAGTTGTTTTGGAAAATATAAACAGATGTTTTAATATAATGTATACTTTTTTACTGCAAATGTAACATACATAAAGCTGGAAATGCTCAAATATATTGTTTTACATTAACTCAAATCAAATCAAATCACTTTTAATGTCCCATCACCAGCAGCACATGTACTATGATGAGTGAAAAGCTTAGGTGCTGGCTCCAGACAGTGCAAAATACAACAACATACTCCAAAAACCAAACAATACACTATTAGCAATATTAACAATAGTACATAAAAGACAATAAATACATGAAAGACAACAAATGTGTTAAGAAACACACATTACATACGTGCATAAGTACACAGTCAGAAAGGTGTACACATAGTTTGACAGATGCAAGCCATGTTAAATTGTTCTGTTCAGCAAGAAAGCAACATACATCCTATCACAAACAATACAATGCTTATATTATTATGGATGTGATTTGCATTGACAATGAAGCATAAACGTTCTGTTTAGTTTGTAGTAGCTGTTAAAAAAACTTCTTCAAAACAGTGTGACAGCACATACATGTAACAATATTCTATACTCTTTGTACAACACTGGGAAACACCCATAGACTCTTGCATTCACACACACTACGGCCAATTTAGCTTATTCAATTCACCTATACCACATGTCTTTGGACTGTGGGGGAAACCGGAACACCCGGAGGAAACCAACACAGGGAGAACATGCAAACTCTACACAGAAATGCCAGCTAACCCAGCTAGGGCTCGAACCAGCGTCCTTCTTGCTGTGAGGTGATCGTGCTATCCACTGCGCCACCTTGATGCCCTCTTTGTATCTATTTATTATTTCATGTTTTGAATAATGTAATTTTTTTGCAGTGTTCAGTGTTGTAATATGATTTATAAGTACTAAAGCAAGCGTGTCCATGGCGAGTTGGATTTGTCAGATGTTATTAGCCTTATGCTAAGTCATAACCGCATGAAGCCCCTCTCTCATTCCATTCTTTCTAAATGAACAGATTTGTCCTAGTGTCTCACAGAGAACATATGCACACCTTGCCACCGCTGCAAATAAAATTGCTTAAGAGGATCTGAAGGCTGTTCTTTACGCTGAGGTCTGTGCCTGACTCGTCATATTCAGTTTGCACTTATTCAAATCAGCAGAGGGGCTGAATGCTAATTTGAGGTTAGCGATATTCACTTGCCAAGACATCCATCGAGAACCTGCTGATGAGATTAAACACGCCGCCCTCTTTGTAAGAAGCGATTGTCAAAGGGTTGTGCTACAGGACCTAGGGTACGAGGCCAGGACACATTTGTGAAGATCCACAATCCAGAGACACTTAAGTCTCTAATCACACATGCACCGGTTGAGCCGCTCTGATAGGGAAAAGGAAAGAGCTCAAGGTAATCTTTGTGACTGAAGATCACATGTGCCAGCATCTCTCTGTGCGCCTCCCACATAAGAAGCAATAGCGGAGACCCCACTGTTATGACAGCTAAATCGCCTTCTCCAGTTAATCTACCAGTGTTTGTGAGCAGGATCATTGTGTAAAGTGTGAATGTCTACCTGCTTACACGGGGGTGTGTGTTAAATGTTAGACGAGTGAGTGTGAATGGCGCAGCAGCTGCTGATCTCTTGGTTTGGGGCTTTGTTTACGCTTGTTTCTTTGTCTTTGTGGTTGTGCTTTGCTTGCTGTAGGTGGCATCTTTTAGGACGTGGTCATGGTGAGCCAGGATGCCAAATAAACTTGAGGAAGTAGTTGCAGTTGAATTAATATTAAATAATGCATCGGTATAATGAACTGTCAGTTTAAATTTATTTACATTTATTCATTTAATAGCTGATTTTTAAAGTGGCTTGTAAGAAAGATGCAAGAAACAATTCATCATAAAGTGGCATATAGTCACATGAGGTGTTATAAAAAGTTTCAGGCATTGTTATAGAAATAAAAGCAAGAATAATGATCAATTATAGAACAGGGAGCGTTTTGTTTTGTTTTGTTTTTTTTTTTTGTTTTTTGTTTTGTTTTTTTTGTTTTGTTTTGGTTTTGTTTTTTTTTGTTTGTTTTTTTTAATTTGGTTTTTTGTTTTGTTGTTTTTTTTGTTTTTGTTTTTTGTTTGTTTTTTTGTTGTTGTTTTTTTGTTTAGTTTTTTTGTTTGTTTGTTTGTTTTTTGTGTTTTGTTTTTTTGTTTTGTTTTTTTTGTTTGTTTTTTTTTGTTTTTTTTGTTTTTTGTTTTTTTTGTGTGTTTTTGTTTTGTTTTGTTTTTTGTTTTTGTTTTGTTTTGTTTTTTTAGTTCTTGCAATTTCTGGGAATCAAACCCACATGTTGTTTGCACCATGCTATTTTAGCAACAGTTGATATTACATATGCATTATTTAATACATTTTAGATAATTATATATGACATATATGCTTTTTATATATGACAAATATGTTTTTTTTATAAAATATAAACTACAATTTTAAATATATAACATATATTAAAATATTTCTTACCACTTTCTTGATATATTATGATCTATTCTTAATTCTCTTATAAATATTGTTCCTGTAACATTTTTTTTTACTTTATATTAAATATCCTCAGTGCTTATTTTGTAAATTGCAAGGATCAGATTTCATAGGTGCCAGATCCAGATCCAGCTTGTTCTGGCACAAATTAAGCCCCGAATATACTTTTTCTACATTCACATTTCTACAAATAAGCAGGTAATTTTACTGAAAATAGTTTTTCTTCAATTTTAATTTACATATGTGACTCTAAAATCCTCTTAAAACTGTAGGCATTATCAGTTAGGGTTAAAATATACATATTAGACATGGGATTTTTAAAATAAGCCCTTCCTCAGGGAATAAAAAGACATTAAAGAATATTAGAAGATGGACAATTCATGACATCCACATGAAATGCTTCCAGAAGCTCACAACACAAACACTTCCACTGTTATCATATAGTCACTTTACTAGTCAAATATTGCTTATATCAATTAAAGCAAAATCATTCTTACTATTTAAAGGTGCAGTACGTAAGTTTGACTCCCAGTGGTTGAACTAGGTATTGCACTCCTGGATCAAAACAAAAGCAAGCGCAGGTTGCCAGATTGAGGACAGGAGCGAGTGATTTAAACTGTGTTCTAAATAAAAGCAACAGCACTCAATACACGGAATATCTTCCATATTAAACAGAATTTTTGTCCTAACCAACACCTCAAATTGATTGATATTAGAAACAACTTCTATTTCTCAAAGATGAATAATTGTAAACCTTACTATTTCATGAGTGAGTGCATATTCTGTGCTTCTGAATGGCTTTATTTAAATTTCTATCATGTTTTGTCTGGTGCAAACAGCCAAATTACTTATAACTGCGGATCTTGTCACGTAGCGTGTTGTTAGGATGCGGGGTTACAATGTAACCTGCTCACATAATGTTCACGTTCATAATATTTATATTATTTGCAAATTAATAAGCTCATGTGGAACTCTGAATCTGCGTGAGGTCACAGTTCGGTCACGAGCACATGCTTTGAGAGCCTTTCTGAATGAATGAATGAAATACGTGGTTTTCCATCAAGGCAAGCCGGGTGCTGAAATATAATTGGCTAAACTAGCAGGGCGGGTTAAAATGGCCAAAACAAAGAAACAAAGTACTGGAACAGAAAACAGCATTGTTTTTCAGATAAACAAGAAAGTTCACTTTGCATGTTTCTTAAATATCTGCAAACATATTATTGTATTATTATTATGCTTTAGAAGAGTCAAAAACTTACATACTGCACATTTTTTTTGTTTTGTTTTTTTTTATTTCTTCTGTTACTCATTTTTTCCCTGGAAAGCCTAATGTTGATCCCATTTGGGGTTTAGAAAGCATTCATTTTGGAGCACCCTTAAATTCATTCTACTGTGATCACAAACAGTAAGCTGACCGCTCTTTGTCTCTCTGTTTTCTGTGCAGGGTGTGAGCGGTATGTCCGTGGATGAGAAGTCTGAAGCTCCCATGTACGTGTATGAGTCGACAGTGCACTGTACCAACATCCTGCTGGGTCTGAATGAGCAGCGGAAGCAGGGCCTGCTCTGCGATGTGACCGTGCTGGTGGAGGGCAAGGAGTTTCGCGCACACAGGGCTGTACTAGCGGCCTGCAGCGAGTACTTCCTACAGGGGTTTGCCACCCAAACTGACAATGATCTGGTGCTCAGCATGCCAGAGGAGGTACGGAGAAACACTTCTGCATTCACACATTTTAAAAAAAATTTATTACTGTGTTGTAAGATGACTTGGCATCCCTTGGCATTTCAGCTGTTTTCTGTTTTGTTTTTTGTCATGATGTTTGCTCTTTTTTTTTCGCTTTTCATTAGTTCACCCAAAAATGAAAATGATCATAATATGATATTCAGTGCTTCCCACAGGTTTCAAAAATACTTGCAGTGGTAGCCGGATTGAAACACAGCATTTAACCACATCACCTAAATGGTTAACTATGCAACAAGCAAAACATAATTAAATTCTTAGCAGTAATTTGATTTATTATGACACAGTTATACACTGTTTCTTTTCAATGGGTTAAAGTAAAAAAAGACTGTTGAAATAAAAAGAAATCCACTATTTATGTTACTTTTATGCTATTCAGGAGTAGGCATGGGACGGTAACCGATTTTAAGGTTTATCGTGGTTTGGAAAAGTCAAGGTTTTTAAACCTCCAAAGTTTTCTGTAATACCGTTCCTCGGGTATATGTTTGTTTTTTTTACAGGTTTTCCACAACTATTCTATTTAGTTTTTTAGGGCAACAGTATCTCCAGCAAAAAAGGAACCTCAACATCAAAAGCTACTGGTACAAAATATTTTAAAGGTTTCTTAAAATAAAATATATTGTCTTCAATGGGGGGGGGGGGGGGTGGGTTGTTTTTTTACCCAGACATTTAAAAAGAACTTATTTTGGAGCAGTAATCACAATACCGAGAAAACCGTGATATTTTTATCCAAGGTTATCATACCCAGAATCTTATACTGTTGAGAAGCCATGTGCACACACTGAAATGTCAAATCTGCTTCTCTTTCTTTCAAGTTCAAAGCAAACTTGAATGCCAAAGCATTTTAGATACGTATATAAAATAGCCTATGTAATATATTAACATGATCAAATTAATAAAATAATGAGCAAAAGAGAAATAAATGACAGAAAAATGAATAAAAACATAAAATATCTCTAAAAAACATAATTACAAGATTAAAACTTGTAGATTATTTAAATAAGGTGTTAATTAACCACTAATGGTGTACATATATTTTGCAGCCAGTTTAGACCAGTCATTTCATCCTGTCTGAGTATATAGTCAAGTTTTTCTGAATTGTTCACATTAAATAATCTACTATTTACTTTTTCTCTTGGTATCGCGACTGTGTGCGCGCTTTCAGCTGTAAAACCAGGCGGAAAGTGGTCTTTAATAAAAGAGTAATGCAAAAATGCATATGAGAATTTGAAAGCGAAAGCAAAAGTTGAATTCCAAACATTTTAGGAGATTTAGAAACCCGGGCCGGACAAACTTTTTAAGTCTCAAAGTTGCACTTTTCTGTGGGTCTGCAGAGCATGTGAGACTGTCTATGGGAGTGCTGACAGGTCTCGCGCACACAGAACGAAAAGGGTAAACGAGAGAGGTTTTTTCACTAATTAATCGATCGTATGTTTGGTTATATTGGGTGGATACAAAAAAGTGTAAAAGGATGTTAATAATAGTAATAATAAATAAATAAATCTGTCACTAAATATACTTGGGCAGCTGTTAATATGGGCCCGCCAAAGTAAAGTCTATGTGTGGGAAGCACTGATATTTATGATTATGATTATGATAATTATCATTTACTATCTCTCATGTGGTTTTAAACCTTCATGAGTTGTTGCGTGAGTTGTTATCATTGCTTCTGATGAACACAAAAGAAGACGTTTTGAAGAATTCTGGAACCCATCCACTTCCATAGTAGTCCAAAATTACGATAGAAGTCAATGGATGCCAGATACCAGCGTTATTCTTCTTTCATGTTCGACAAAGGAAACAAACTCAAATAGGTTTTGAACAAGTGAAGGGTGAGTAAAGGATGACAGAGCTTTCATATTTGGGTGAACTAACCCTTTAAAGTGCTGATTGCTAGCTGTAAGCTTCTGTTTTGCGAAAACTTGTAGCCAATCATGTCATAGTATATTTTGAAGGACAACCAATCACATTTCCATGTCGATCAAGTTGCAGTTGGTGAAGGTAGGACTTGTGCCATCTCTCGTCAGGCTGGTTTCAGTGTCAGCGACTAAAAAGAGACAGAGTCAGATGTGAAAGCCATTATAGTTATAACCACATACAGTAAAATCATGAATGAACGTTAGACTGTATGTTGAAAGAAACAGTAAAACATCTTGAAATATATTGCATCTTAAATAACCTCCCATAATTCTTTCAACTGTGTAACGACAACTGTCTTGACTTTGATATTCAGCTGTAATATTTTTATTGAGCACAGATGCATTAAATTGATCAAAGTAACACGATAGATGTTTTACTGATAGATAAATGTATTAATAATAATAATAATATAATAATAATAATGCATTTTATTTGTAATGCACTTTTCTTAGACTCAAAGTGCTACAAGACAAAATACCAACAATAGCAAAAACAGCACAACAATAAAAAAAAGATGCAATAAAACAAGAAGAATGTGCACCATAATCTTGATAGAGCCATAATATTGATATAGAGCTGCTTTTAAACTATTACAAAAATATTAAACCTTATAATAAAAACCTGAATAAAATATTAAGCAGCACAACATGTTTTTTGTATTGATAATAATAATAGCAAATGTAAATTGAGACGTTTTTTGGATGTTCGAATGATTTTACATTTGACATTGAAGACTAGAGTTATGGCATATTGACAAATTAATATTAAAACATATTTTGTTTTAAATATATTTTATTAAAGAACACATTTAAGTTAAAATTTAAATAACATCACATCAATACAGTTTATTGTTATTGTTTTATAAAACAGCTGTAGCCTTAGTGAACAAAATACATAAGACAAAATCATGTTGAATAAAAATGGAGGTGTCTGTTATATTGGGGCATCATAGACAGTCTGATAACAGACTTCGCTAGTAAAAAAATCCTGACATAATTTCTCATGCATGTACAAATGTGTACATGATTACTATACTTGCTTTATCCTTCAAGATAAAGGATGACTAATCAGCACTCATCACCTGTCTGCCTACCATATGGCAGCACCCATTATTTTGCCCATCTTTATGAGCAACAACCGCGTGTCTCCAACACACACTCGGGCACTTACATGAGCTGTAGTTTATATTCTCGCACAGCCCAAAATGCACATTTAATGAACTAGCATCTGTTGCATTAACCCTCAATCTCCACTCTCTGGTTCATGGACCCAAAATTAAGATGCTAAATTTCGCTAAAGCAAATCATTAGCATAACAAATGGCTGCATTTATTATGCTTTTTATTACATCGCTCAGGCAAAACGGGATTTTAATGGGATATCCTTGATTTATTCCCTGCTTTTAGACAGTCAAGTGGTTATTTAGTGAAGTGTGTGCATTTAAAGTTTGTATCGGGTGTTTTAAGAAAGATTACACAAAACAAAAACACATATTTCTGACAGAAATGAATTACGTGAAGGTTTGTAAGCTAGCAAACATTTCACTGAGCTAGTAAGTTGACGTGTACTTAAAAAAATACTTAAAATTTCATTAGCAATCCATCATCACTTCCCCGATTTAAAACATACTTGCTAATTTAGCACAGTGACTGAATAGATACTGAAATAGACCGGATAGAATTGAATATTATGAATTATATAAACCTTAATTTTCTACATTATTTTGGTTTAAATGATCATGTTCAACATAAGCCATTACTGGTAAAACAACAACAATAATTCTGCAGCAAATCTCCACCAATTAGAATTGACATAGGCAATAGATGCCAGAAGCATACTGTATAGTGCCCATAGACATATAGCTATGTATATATAGATGTAAAGATGTTTCTATGCGCCCTTATACATAAGCCACCCACAATGTTGGAACTGTCAAAGATGTTTTGTGAACACTAGAGAACAAATTGACTGCATCTGCAATCATCAAAAATCTATATTCAATAGACATTAGGAGACAATTTCGCTAAACTAACATCATTTGAGCTATTAGTTTTGACTCATTGGCCATTCCAAGATGGCAGATGCCAGTGTTTACATATACATTTCTTTGGTACTGCCTCTCTGCTTCCATTAGGCTTTAAAAACTCCCCTACCCTCTCAAGCTGCTTAATCATTTGTATGCATAAACTGATGCATTCGCAATAAAAGTAATCTCATCCAGTAAATAAAATTAAACGATCAGTATTTTTTATTCACAGCGCTTCAAGGCGTTTTAGTTCTTTCTCTCATTACACAGTCTTGTACTAGAATTTGTATTGCTGTCATTCACTTCATAGCTGGTTGTTAGGGTTCGTGACTGTTACA